>NC_133524.1:93846250-94474166 GCF_049354715.1 Callithrix jacchus
ATCCCCCTCCCCAAGTTTGATTTTGGGGTAGGATCTAGGCATTTGTATTTCTAACAAGCTTCTCCAGGGATTCTGATACACAGCAAAGTTTAAGGCACATCATTCTAACATATAAGTGCAGTGTATGCAGTGTTAAGGAGCAGGGGATTGGTGTATACAGGGAAAGGTGTATATGTCTACCCAACAAGTTACCTGAGAAACCATTATGCCAATGCACCGACCATTGGTTTAGACCCATTGTTCAAGATCATGGACAAAGAGAAGCATGCCTTCCTTCCAGTCCTAGTAGCAGTAGGCCAGAGCTACAACAATAAAGATATGAGCATTGAAGTACCCAAGTAAAGATCATTTTAATTAGAGGTTTCTTCCAGTGCTCTTCAGCTGCCTTAGACATTATGTGTGACTGGCTTCGAGAGCAGACCTTGTCAATTATACCATTTCTTCTCACTGCAGATTACAGTCCCATGTGAAAGGGCTACAAGAGAGGCAGGTACAGGGAGTAGAGGGTCAGGAAGGAGTAGGAAGGGAATGTCAAGGAAAGCTTTACAGGGGCAGTGAGTATTGTCCTTCTGTGGTTGAACGGTGGGTAGAAATTCAGCAAGGGGAAGGACAGAAAAAAGAGAGATAGAGGATAGCAGACAAGAGACTACTAGAGCCAGAGAAAAATGAAAGAAACAGTTATATTTTCTATGGCTAAGAGAAATCTTCAGAATGAGGCAAAAATAGGCAGACATGAGGTGGAGAAAGAAGAGAAAGAAAAAAGGGGAGACACCCATACACACATACATTACACATACACACATACATTACACATACAAACACAGTTGCATTCACAAAGAAAGATCTTGGGGAGATAGAGAAAGCAGAAAAGGGACAGAGGGAGATACAAATCCAGATTATAAAAATAATTGCAATCACCCTTGCTGTAGGATTTTCACAGTTGTTTAAACATGATGAAACAAAACATCCAGTATACATATACTTTCTCAGAAGACTAACCCGTGCTGAATGTATAGGAAATGAACACCACATTTGCTCATTCTTGATGACATTTGCTGCTTACAAATGGCTGTTTTCAGGGGAAATATTGATTATAGTTCTAAAAGTAGGCAGATACATGATTCATATATTTAATAATTAAGAGTAGAATCATAACACACTATTGAGAGGTAAGGCAGTCTTTTTCCTGAACTTGATCTAAAAGTAGACTCTGTAATAGCTGCCATTGCAATTCTCCAGTACTGCAGTGTGTCTCCCCCTCCCCCATTTTTTATTATTCAGATTCATTTCGTTGCAGTTATGAAACTTTTGGAAAGCCCTTTGCAGCTGATGAACCCAACTGTTAAATGTAGGTGATTTGGCTTCTGCTCTGGGCCATGTTGTGGAGCACACCAGCTTCCTGGAAGAAACACAGAAGAAGGAGATCAATTTTGCTTCACGGTGCTTAATATCACCTCAAGGTCTTATCCCTTCTGTTTCTTTTTCCTTTTTTTTTTTTGAGTCATACATTCAAATAACCACGTTTGAACATTCAGAGGAACACAGCTCAGCATGTCTTTGTAAAGGTACAGAAGACAATATGGCATTACACATGCTCAATATGCTGTCTTGAATTCTCTAGAACTTTGTTGCTCCAAAATCAAATATCTTCAGATAAAGGGAAAGTATGTTGCTCATTCAGAAACATGTAGGTGCCAGGTTTGATTTCTCTTCTGTATCTTTACCATTTTCAGCATCTACTTTGCAACGTGAAGTTTTTTTTTTCTCTTTTCCATTTGTAGTTTAGAAAATAAGCACCAGATGTGGAATCACTGTGTCTGACGAAGGGTACTAGGTGATTTCTCTTCGAAAAGCTTGTATTAGCCACAGACATGAACCTAGGATGTCACTGGACTGGGTGATCTCTGGTATATACACGAGAGCTCAATGGACAAAAGAGGATAGGCAAGCAAGGAGGGATTGCCCACGTTCTTCACTCCTTTGACTTGGGGGAAGTGGTCACTGTATTGGTGGATGGAAAAGTGGAATTAAGAATGTCCTAAGCAAAATCATAACTATAAGAATCTCCTACTGTTTCCCTGTCACAGAAACACATTATTCATTCCAGAAGAACGCAAGCAGTTCCAAAAGTTAACAGCGCTTTTCCAAATGGCTGTTAATGGCTTACAGTGTCTGCTGCAATTGCATTAGCACCTGCAATTCTTGTTTTTGATGATGGCTGAGCTCACCATTGCTTTCTCTGTCACTGCTACAGCTGGTGTCTTCACACAGGCACAGGGGCACTCACTGGTGCCCTTATTCTCTTGCTTATGATCTACGTCTCCTACTTATATCCTTATTCTGCTGCCCTTGATTCTGGATAAGAGTTTTTCTACCATGTGGTCAGAGCATTTTTCAACGTCCTTAGGTAGCCCCAAATATCAATTATGACAATTATTTTTATCTTCAATTCAAAGTATACTTATTCCTTCAGGATGATAATTCTCTAAATATTAGAATAGTTTCCTCTAGAGAAGGCTGTGAAGTACTTGAGTAACTTTCAGCATTTCTTCTTGACTATTAACCATTATTCCCCGATAAGGAATATACCAGTCCTGCTCTACCTTCTTTCTCATAACATACCCCTTATTAACAAATCACTCACTCACCAAATGTTTATTGAGCACTGTGCTAAGTACTAGAGATAAAGTAGTGAAAGAGACATAGAAGGCTCCTACCCTCACAGAGATTACAGTTGAGCAGAAGAATAAGTAATTACATAAAAGTGTAATAAGTCTTATGCAAATGAAAGCAGATTTGCAGTTGAATCCAACAGTCTTTCTGAGGAAGGGACAGTAAATATGAAATATGAACGCATTTGCTAGGAGGAAAAGAAGTGGGGCAGGAGTGGAAATTGTTCTCAGAAGATCGCATATGTAGAAGTGTAATGGAAAGAGAGAACCTAGCAGTTTTACAGAGCTGATAAAAAAAAATTAAATACAGCTGGAATATAGAGTACAAAGGGAAATGTGGTGCAAGAGAGATGGCATAGGTAAGAAAAGTCTGGATGATGGAGAACTTTGCAATCGAGTTCAGAAACTTTAGACTTTATCATGGGTAGCAGGAAGCCATGTGCAGGGTATAAACAGGGGACTGGGTTGATCAGGGTTGCATTTGGGAAAGCCCAGCCTGACTGTCATGTAGTAGAACCAACTGGAAAAGGACAAGGAGGGGAGAAAGAAAACCAATGAAGAGGTTATTCTTGTAGTAGGCCAGGCTACAAGGCGTGGTGGCTTGAGTTAGGGTAGTAGTGTGGAGATGGAGCAAACTGAGCAGATATAAAAGGTATAATTTACTCAACTTAGATGTGGGAGGACAGGGAAAACAAAGAATCAACAGGGTACCTGGCTTCTGGCTCATGTAACCTACTGGCAGGGGTGGTGGTGATGGCTCCTATTAGGATACAAAACAAGTAGCAGGTTTGAGGATGAAGATGATTTCAGTATTCGAGTTTGAGGTATCATTAAGACATCCAAGTGGAGATGCCAATTAGTCAGATACAGATGATCAAAGCCCAAAGAAGAGATCAGAAATGAAGCTAGATTTTTTGTGGGCATGTGAGTCTATGAGCTAGTTGAAAAGGAGCATGCAGAGTTAAAAAGCATAAGGTCTAGGGTACGACTTTTAGGATCACCTGCCTTTAAAGACTGCACAAAGGCAGAGAAGTTTGCAAGAAGTCTGAGGAGTGGTCAGGTAAGAAGTAAAGCTGTTAATTGTTGGGAACCAGCCCAACCCTGTGTGTGGGTGCCCCGTGTCCTGGTGGTGATAAGGCAGTGAGAAAAGGAAATAAAGACAAAGACACAAGAGTAGAAGTTCACAGCATGGGTCCAGGGGTCCATTGCACTCTCCGGGTGATCCACGTTGGCCCTGAGCTCCGGGCTTCTCGTTCTTTTATTAGGTGTACACACTTGTTAATTGAGGGCTGGGGAGACGGGAGGGATGATCAGGGGAGGCCTTGAAACTACTGGGAGAGGCCTTGAAACTAATGTGGGCAAGATAGCCAAGGGGGAGGGTTGTGGTCTGCAGTATTCAGTAACAAACATGATTCTTAGGCAAACCTAGAACACAGTTCTACCACCAGTTGCTATCAAGGTACATTTGCATCAGAAGCAGAGTGGATAAGGCGCCACCAGGTTTGACCACATTCAATGCATCATGGGGCTTTTATCTCCCGAACCATCAAGATTACTCCCTATTCTGAGGACCTAGGCAGAGTCGTGGGGTTCTGGTAATCTCCACCCTACAAGGCTTTTCCTCCTTGCAAACTCCCATCTGCAAATACCCTCTCGGATCTTGTGAGCAGAGGTCTCTGTCCGACCTACCCTCTGCGGGAAGACTGAGCTCGTTCGGAAAAAACCGGACCGCAGGCTAGAGGAAATTCCTTAAGTTCAGGCTTTATTGAGAGGAAAGAGCCTCCGGGCGGACCAGCCGGGAGGAAGAGGAGAATGGCCGCGCCGCTCAAAGGGGCAGGGTTGTTTTATAGGGGGCTGAAGGGCTGGGGGTGGGGAAGCCAAAAGCCGAGATGGTGGAAAACTGTTGGTCAGTTTGAACTGCTGGGCGGGAAGCTGGGCGGCGGGAGGGCTAGGACCGGTATGTAAAGTGAGAGATAAGGGAGCCTCTTTGTGGGGGAGGGAAAGAGAGAG
The DNA here is from genome assembly GCF_049354715.1 of Callithrix jacchus. NCBI lineage: Eukaryota > Metazoa > Chordata > Mammalia > Primates > Cebidae > Callithrix > Callithrix jacchus. The sequence continues at coordinate 93,850,933 of NC_133524.1, forward strand.
AGAGAGAGAGCGTTTGCGGTAGGGGCAGAGTTTTCCAAACATTCCCGACTCCTTAAAGAAAAGAAAAAGAGGGGGTCAGGGGCGTCGGTTGTCTCTCTGGCTACTTCCTGCTGACAAGGGTCGACGGGGGGGGGGTTCTGAAGAGGTTTCTTTTCCTAAGGAGCCTGGATGGTCGGGGAGAGGTCTATTTCTTGCACTCGTTCAGGGTAGGGTTGGAGCAGCATCTGGTTGATGGTGACTCCAGTCAGTTCTTGAAAGAGCCGCTGTAGGAACTGGAGAAAGCAAGGAGCAATAAGTAAGATTAGGCAAACGGCTATTAGGGGCCCAAGCAATGGTGACAAGAGGGTATACATAGAGGAAGACCACCACGCTGTGGCTTCAGCCGAGAACTTCTGACTCTAGAGGTTAGTTTTGAGTTTCTGAAGGCTCTCGATTCGGGTTTCTACTAGGCCGGATTCATTGATGTAGTAACAGCACTCTTCCTGTAGGAAGATACAGGTCCCTCCTCGTTCAGCAGTGAGCAGGTCCAGGGCTCTTCGGTTCTGCAAGGCAATTTGGGCAACTGAGGTGATCTGTCGTTGGAGTGATGCTAAAGACTCAGTAGAGTCATTAATAGCCGCTTGGAGTTGTGAGGTCAGTCGGGCTATGGCCAGGTGAGAGTGGACTAGTGCCCCTCCTCCTAATCCTGAGTAAAGTAGGGGAGGTAGCTGTCTAGAGGAGTAGTCTCTGGCGGTGGGGGAGTTGAAAGCAGGAAGGGGCAACCATACAGCAGCTCAAATGGGCTAAGCTGTGATGGGCCCCGGGGGCTTGCTCTTACCCTGGTGAGGGTGATAGGAATTAAGGTTACCCAGGATTGGCGGAGCTCAAGCATGAGCTTAGTCAGATGCTCCTTTATTAGGCCATTGGCCCGTTCCACCTTACCAGAGGACTGAGGATGGTAGGCAGCATGTAGCTTCTACTGAATTCCTAGAGAGGTAGAAACGGCATTAGTGACTTTGGAGATAAAGGCTGGGCCGTTGTCTGACTGTATGGTAGCTGGGAGTCCAAAGCGTGGGATGATGTCTTGAATGAGATGAGTGGCTACTGTCCTGGCAGACTCAGAGGCTGTGGGGTAAGCTTCAATCCAGCCTGAAAAAGTGTCAACAATGGTTAGCAGATGCCGGTACTGTTTGTGCTTTGGCATATGGGTGAAATCAATTTGCCAGTCTTGGCCAGGTAGGAACCTGCGTAGCTGATGAAGCTGGCGCCGGGGATGACAGGAACTCTGGGAATTAGTTTTCACGCAGACAGTACATGAGGACTGGACTTCCTGTATGGTATTGAGGAGGCGGTGGGGGTGAAAAAGTGGGTGGAGGAACTGGTATAAGGCTTTAGGCCCAATGTGGAGTGAATTATGGATGTCTTGGATTATCTGGTACCTTTGCTTTTCAGGGAGGATGAGGAGGTTATGCTTGAAGGCCCAGTCATCCTTGAACTGTACCCCGGGGGTAGACTGGAGGGTCTGGAGTTCTGAGGCAGAGTATTGAGGGCTAGGAGAAAAAGGCTGTGTGGGCTGGCGGTGGGGAAGGTTATGACGGCCTTCAGCTTTGAAAGGATGTCTCACCCCAGAAGGGGAACTGGGCAGGTGGGGATTACTAAAAAGGAGTGGGTGAAGGGAGTGGAGTTATATGAGCACATGAGTGGTGGGGTTTGATAGGGGATACTCGGGGTCCCATCGATTCCCATGACTAAGACCTGGGAAGGGGTGAGATGGCCAGAATAAGAAGGAAGTGCGGAGTAGGTAGCCCCCATGTCTTGTGACCCTAGGCTCGGCGAGGGTAACCGGAGTCGGAAAGCCAGGGCCCCGCTAGTCATCTAGCAGCCCTAGTAGACTGGGGAACGGAGCTCCCTCGGAGGTCGGCTCCTGGCAAGCAGGCTCCTCCCTACTGAGGGTGACTGCCGGCTGTGTAACGCCAGTGTGTCTGTTTTGAGGAACCGGCACCCTGGGGAAGCTGGGGCAGTCTGACTTCCAGTGTCCCGGGAGCCGACAGATAGGGCAAGGCTTAGTTGGTGGCCATGGTTGTGGACAGGCTCGGGACCAGTGTCCTTCCTTTCCACATTTGAAACATGCCCCTGGAGGGGCATGGGTTTCGGCCTTGGGCTTCTGGTTCCCTGCCGGCCTTAGAGCCGCCACTAGGGCTTGGGTCTGGAGGGCAGCCTTCTGCTTCATGCGAGTTTGGCGGGCAGCCTCAGCCGCATCTTCCCTGGCATTGAATACTTTAAAGGCCATTTTTACCAGGTCTTGGATGGGAGTCTCTGGCCCCTCTTCTGCTTTCTTTAGTTTCTTTCTTATGTCGGGTGCTGATTGGGAGATAAAATGGGAGGCTAATACAGTGGCCCCATTTTGGGAGGCTGGATCTAGTCGAGTGTACCGGACTAGGGCTTCTTATGTTTGAGTGAGGTATTGGAATTCTTTAATATAGGTGGACGGGTCGGCTGAGAAGGATCCTAAACGTTTCTCAATTTGGGACAGGTCTTGGAGTGAGAAAGGAACATGGACCCTGATTAAACCTTCTGCGCCTGCTACTTCTCGGAGTGGGGCCAGGATAGCTGGCTGGTGGGAGCGGGTGTGGGCCGCCACCGGAGTGGCAAGAGGAAGTGCAGCCTCTGAGGGAGGGGGCTCAGAGGGAGTAGAGGGAGAGCGAGGCATGGCCTCTGAGGTAGGAGGTGCAGAGGGAGTGGGGGAAGGGCGTGCGGTTGATGGCGAGTGGTTGCTGAGATTGGCAGGAGAGGACAGATGTTCAGGCAGATCCTCCGGTGAGGAGTAGGGAGGGGGAGAGGTAGTGGAGGAAGATTTACGGGGGGGTTCGAGATAAGAGGATTTGGTAGGTGGAGCACGAAGAACATAGGTTGGGGTGGGTACGGAGGTCCCAAAAAGCCTGGACGTAAGGAATTTCATTGTCCTTGCCCGCGCGGCGACAAAAATCGTCGAGATCTCGGAGGGTGTTGAAATCAAAAGTGCCAGTCGGGGGCCAATGTGACTGGTTACTGAGTTTGTATTGGGGCCAAGCCACGTGGGACAGGAAAATAAGCTTTTTCTTTCTGAGGGTTTGGGAATATCCCAATTTGGTAAAATTTCGCAGCAAGCACCCGAGGGGGGTGCTCAGAGGTATTTTGGACTCCGAATTTCCCATGGCAGGTGCAGCTACAGACTCTCCGGCGCGGATGGGCAGATGCAACGAAAAGGCGTCCCCGTTTGTTGCAAATTCCCCGGAGTACAATTAAGTACGGAAAGGGAAGCGGTCAGAGGGGCGTCCCCCGTCTGGCGGCTGTCCCTCGGAAGGCTCCTGGAGCGTGAATGGAAGACTACCTTGGCTCGGCCGAGACTAGGCAAGGAGTCCGTGCGGAACGCCGGAGAGGGAGCAACTGCACCATGCCGTAGGAAGAGGAGACGGGAAGCGGGGGAAGGCAAAGCAAGAAAAACTTGGCTTACCTTAATCGGAACGTGGAGGTGGCAGGGCCAGTGTTGGGTAGGTCGGGGAGGGGGGCCGTGGCCGGGCCAACGGCCTCAGCTCCCGTCCCGGGTTTCCGGCACCATTTGTCCGACCTACCCTCTGCGGGAAGACTGAGCTCGTTCGGAAAAAACCGGACCGCAGGCTAGAGGAAATTCCTTAAGTTCAGGCTTTATTGAGAGGAAAGAGCCTCCGGGCGGACCAGCCGGGAGGAAGAGGAGAATGGCCGCGCCGCTCAAAGGGGCAGGGTTGTTTTATAGGGGGCTGAAGGGCTGGGGGTGGGGAAGCCAAAAGCCGAGGTGGTGGGCAACTGTTGGTCAGTTTGAACTGCTGGGCGGGAAGCTGGGCGGCGGGAGGGCTAGGACCGGTATGTAAAGTGAGAGATAAGGGAGCCTCTTTGTGGGGGAGGGAAAGAGAGAGAGAGAGCGTTTGCGGTAGGGGCAGAGTTTTCCAAACAGTCTCCCTTCTCTGAGATCTTACACAAGTCCTCTTTAGGAGACCTTCATGCAGCCTCCATGTTGAGAAGGCTTTCGTGGGACCAAAGCAGTATTGCCAGCTCTGCAACCACCCCGCGGTGTTCCAGGGTTTAACAGCGCTCTCAGATGGTCTTTACCTTAGTCCTCCTGTTGCCGCTGCATTTCTGTTTTACTGCACCAATATTTGATATAGCTTAGTTTGGGGTATAAACTTAAGTGTACAATAAGCAAAACAAGCTTATAATTCTGTAACTAGAAATAACACAGGTTGCCCCTGGCCATCTTGACCCACAGTTAGTAGTAGAGGGCAGTGTAACAGAAACTAACAAAACAGAGAATTTCAAGGAAGAACATCAAATGTAAAGTGCTGATGAGAGGTCAAACAAGATAGAACAAGACTCAAAGCAGTGCTTTGGCTTTTATTATACGCAGGCTACTGGCTACCACATTTAGGACACCCTCAGCTGAGCTGTCATAGCAGGTAGGGTGGCGGGTGGGAGACGTAGAGGTTGGAAGCAAAACCAAAGTGCAGTGGTTGAGGAGCAGCTGGGAGAGAGGCAAATGGAGACAGCAAATCTAGACCAGAGCACTCTTTTGTGGAATGTGGCAGAGAAGAGGAGAAAAATAGAATGGTATCAAGGGCAATAATTAGACTTCAGGGAAAGGTTTTCTTGTTGATATTACTGAGTGGCTGGCTCTGTAGTAGAAGTGAATATTTTGATATCTGCTCATTGACAATGACACGGAATTTATCTTGACTGCAAATTCCTTCTCTTGGGGGAATGAATCCTAGGGTAATACAGGAAGAAAAGAGACTTGAGCATGTTTTAAAACACAAGAGTCTTTGTCCTGAATTTCCCAGAAGCAAATCAGTCCTGAAATGCTTTCCTTATCTCTCCAATGGGACCACAGGAACCTCATGCATACAGCAGTTTTGCTGATATTCTTTGCCACCTCAGAGTCCCTGTGGTGAGAAAATAAATGAGACCCCTTTCCCTGCAACCACTACACACACACACACACACACACACACACACACACCAAACAGGATGCTGCATTATTTACTTAAAAATATTCCTAGCAATCTTCTTTCTCCTTCTGGGAGGATAAATCATTTAAAAGCATTATTTCTGTTGCTAGTTGTTCAAGTTTTCCATGAAGATGAAAACACATGTTTACTCCTATTTCTGTATGACCTGAGGTTTCATGCTTCCAGGAGAGGGAATTCAGAGTCAACATACATTCCAGGTCATAGTTGAAGATTAGAAATTCAGTAGCTACTTCCTTTCCAGAGCCCTGTAGAGGTTCACTTTCCTTGTCAAAACCCCAATTAGAAAACTATTTTTGAGTTAGGAAAATGCAAACGTGTCTCTCATCAGCATATTATCTCTCCTCTGATCTCTATGTCAATTTAAGACATTTTTCTTTATCTGTCTGCTAACTTGGCATAGCAATTAGCCCTCAATAAAGATTTGAAATGTGCTAAATTTCAGGCTTTCCGAGATTTAGTTTAATATAATCAATCGAAAATAACTACCTTCTTAGTGTCAACCTTTTCTATATACTCAAATTGCTGACCCACTTTGACACAGAAACTTGAATATTAAAAAAAAAAATACAGGTTGGGTGCAGTGGCTCATGCCTGTCATCCCAGCGCTGTTGTGGGAGGCCAAGGCAGCTGGCTCACCTGAGTCAGGCATTAGAGACTAGCTTGGCCAACATGGTGAAACCCCTCTCTATTAAAAATACAAAAATTAGCCAGGCATGGTGGCACATGCCTGTAATCCCAGCTAGTTGAGAGGCTGAGGCAGGAGAATCGCTTGAACCTGGGAGGCGGAGGTTGCAGCGGGCCGACATGGTGCCACTGCATTCCAGCATGGGCAACAGAGTGAGACTCTGTCTCAGAAAAAAAAAAATATTTTCCCATTTCACTCCAAGCATGAGTGTTTATCCCCTAAAGTTTACCCGCTAAGGAAGTTTTCACTGTCTTGCTCCTCCCGCTTTGTTAGGATGTGAGATAATGTTTCTTCCCTGGCTTTTCCAAAAGCTCTAACCCACTCACAGTAGACAGAGGAGGGGAGGGGAGGGAGAGAGGGAGATGGATGGCACTCAAGGACAGCACTGTCTTTTTTCGTTTGGCAGTCTCAAAATGAATTTCCTCTCAGTGTTTTCTATCCACCACATTTACCATGCACAATCCAACGCCACTCTCCCCAAACTCCCCGGGCTGAATTAGAGCATACCACAGACAGAAGCAGCGGCTACCCATTTCACGGAATAAGCAGGCTATTGAATTGAGTCATGATTAGCTGGAAATGCCTTGTGCCTGCCTTATTCCCTGATCTGGACATTACACTGCTGTGCCCAGACACACTGGGCAGGCTCGATAGGCTTGTGCCCGGGCCCTGACCCTCTTCTTTGGAGCAGCCTTGCCTCTTCAAAAGAAATTCCTTTTTGAGCTACTTTATCCATCATAAGATAACATGACACCTCCACATCATCTATCACAGATGCCGACACGCTTGCTTCCAAGTATGAATTAGGTGTTGTGCAGTGCAGAATGCAGAGCTGTGGCTAAGAGACCCCCATCTACAGCTCACAAGGCATGGTTGATATTGGCTCCGTTAGTAAAAACCACTTGTCTGGATGGCTAGTAAATTGCCACCATAGGAGATGATAATATTTGGGAACCTTACTAACAAGCTTGAAATCTAACATAAGGCAGTTCATTGTTATGCTGCAGTATGTGAAATCTTAATGCTTTTGCTATTCAAACTCATTTCACAACATGATTTACTGCAGCTCGAAGGATCCAGCAGAGGGGAAAGAAAAAAAACAGGGGGGTGGGAGGAAAGAGATAGTTAGGAATGGAAACGTGGATGAATCCAGTTTTGTGAGCAAATTTCATTGCCACTGATAATGTAATATTTGCTTTGATTAATGTTCTTTCCTGTCGAGTGTGTGCAGCGTCTCAATAACTGTTTCTTCAGCCCAGTCACTGATTTTTTTTTTTTTCTGGATTCCACTTCCAAACCAGACATTGTGCTGTGTGCAAACCTCGGGAAAATAGAAGGAGGAAACAATCACATGAGAGGTATGTTTCTGTTCAAAGACATGCTGAACATATTTGCCTTGCCAGATTCATTTTCTCTTGCCAGAAATTTTCAAACAGATGGTGGAGGAATTGGTGTTTGACCAAACAGTTGGGCAATCAACAAGAGAAACTACTTGTCATAGAATTCTGCTAATGGTGCCTATGCTGATACATGCTTACAAAACAGAAGTTTTTTTGGTACTAGTATTCGAGATTCTCTTTAGGAAAAATAAGTTAAAAGACCTAATTAGGCAAATGCTTCCAGGAAATACTGACTCACTTCAGGAAGATACTATTCTAAATACAGCCCAGTGTGGGTCCAGATAGTCCACTCTGTACCAGGGAGCTGGCAGGGCTATTGATAATGTCTATGTGAAATAGAAACTGGCTTTAAACTGTTATTGTGTGGTCACTACACTGAGATCATTTTTGCCTCTAAAGTCCTGGGTCCCCAGGATGACTCTGAATGACCAAACAAACAAAAAAAATCCAAGCTGTCAAAATAGGAATTTTTGAAGTTAAATAATGTGCTGAGACCTACTGTCTTCCTTAACATTGGTTGTCAGAATTTTGGATTTAGCCTGCAGTCAAGTTTAGTGGGTAGATCCCTCCATATAAATTCCAAGTGCCTATTTTCTTGTGAGTATGCAGTTGAATTGAGCTCAGGAAGTCAGAAAAAAAAAAAAAAAAAACCCAGCAAAAACAAAAGCCAACATACTTCTGGTAGAGTTGGTAGCATTTCCAGAAACTTCTGCAATATGGTCATGAGATGAATCTTGGTTAACTCTGAAGACAAAGAGAAAAACTTCATTTGAGACCATTGTTTTTCAGATAAATAAAAGGCAAGGTTGCTGAGTGTTGTTGCTCTTATAGAACTTTTTATTTAAAACTTAACTTGGTTTATAAAATAAAGTCCGTCTACACACTGAGGGAGCAGGAAGAGGGCAACAAGAGACCCGTATTTCTTGAGAGGGGCAAATACATAGAAAATTACATCTTTCCCCGCTGCCCTTTGAGAAGAAAAACAGCTTTGAGTGTATCAGCCTGTACATCTGGACTCTCCTGAAAGATTAACTAGAAAGTCGCCCTTCCCATTTCACTTTTGTGTCTCTAGATGTGACAAAGAAAACTCACTTATGCCTTATTTGTCACTGTAGACAGTTGACAGACACTTTGCCAATGTCAGATTATTTCAGTATCGCACTACTTGTGCAAAGTAGATCAAGGAGGCATTTCAGAAGACAGCAAAAGAGAGGCCTCTAATCTTTGCATGAGTCCATTCTACAGCTGAATGGTTCATCTACCCAACAACCTACATTGTCTGAATGTAACTTTACCCCTTACATTAATTTGTGAACGTTCAGGCAGCACTGCACTATAATTTGATTTCCATAGATAGTTAGAAATAGGTAAACCCTTTGTACTAACTGGTAAGTATTCATTATGTGCTTTATCAGAGTTATTATACTGTGAAACATAATTTAAAGTGAAGTATGCACAAAAAGAAATATCCAAAACAAATGCTACTGTATTTGGTGCAAACATTGTATACAGGTTATTTTTAAAATGCAACTTTGCTTGAAAAAAGAACATTAGCAAGTATTTTATTTTAATAATGGGGAATCTTAGAACAATTAATAGTGTATTGCTTTCCGACAGGATTTTTATAATGAGCAGCCTTTGTACTATGTCACCTTATAGCTTCCTTTTGAATAGTGGGATCAAAGCTAGTGTGTTATTTGTCCCTAGTGAATGTAGTAGAAATAGAATCTGTGATACAAATGTTAATAACTCAACAGGCATCCCATCTGTTACAAAATCCCTTTGTTTCTTGTCCACTTCTTAGAACTCTGCCATAGACCCATCAAGTTCTTGTAAGTAGCAGAGCACTTTACTGTCATTACAGTAGTTTAACAGCAGTGAAGTAGAGGGTATCTTTTTGTGTTTATTCCACCCCTTCTGGGCCTGAATAAAAGCACCTGGCTGTGCTAGTGAACAGAGAGTGCTGCTTACAGAGAGGGAGGAGCCCGAGGGAGTTACAGTGGTCCGGAAGACAATGGCATCAGAGACCTCTGCTGCTGCTGCCTACAGATTCACATCCACTATTGGCAATCTCAGGTCGGCTGTCGGTTTCGCAGTGAGTAATGGCAGGAGGGCAGAAGAGAGGAAGTGGCTGAGACTTCAGCTGGAATCGTAGGGCTGAAATAACCTAAAAACAGCCAGTATATTCAAAACACTTATGATTTTGCCTCAGGTTTGTTATCACATCTATTTTCATGAGACTCACCAGTGAGATTCAGATCTTTCTTTTTTTTTTTTTTTGAGCCGAAGTCTCGCTCTTATTGCCTAGGCTGGAGTGCAGTGGCACGATCTCGGCTCACTGCAACCTCCGCCTCCTGGGTTCAAGCGATTCTCCTTCTTCACCCTCCTGAGTGGCTGGGATTACCTGCCTGCGCCACCATGCCCAGCTAATTTTTGTATTTTTAGTAGAGACGGGGTTTCACCATGTTGGCCAGGCTGGTCTCTAACTCCTGACCTCAGGTGATCCACCCGCCTAGGCCTCCCAAAGTGCTGGGATTACAGGCATGAGCCACTGCGCCCGCAGAGATTCAGGTCTTTCTTTGTGGGCAGCTGGTACGGGTCTTATGAGCTCTAATTCCCCCAGTAATCTTAGGTGAGGGATGTCTGGCCAACCTAGTGGAGCACCTTTGAGTGAACTCCAAAGAATACAGCAGAGGAGGGAGAATTTCACTTGGCTGTTAGCTTTGCCATGTGTTTATTATAAATTGCTGATCATGTGACCAAGAACATGAATTCTGTCATCGGCCGGACCTGGGTTCAAATCTTACCTTGAACACTTCCTCTTGGGCAAGCTGCTTAACCTCTCTAAGTACCACTTTTATGATTAATATAAATCAATGTAAATCACTCTGGGATTGTTAGGATTAAACTAAAAAGTCATGAAAAGCAATTAACATACTAACACATACTAATTGCCCAATAAACGGGTAGTTTTTTTTTATTATAAATGAAAATTATGTATCCCCTGTATCAACTGGGATAAGCAGTATTACTCTAATTCAGTATCTTGCTCTAGGAAACAGGAAGTTTTTTTGAGAGTAGCATAAAGGGCAATATGCTGACCTGTCTTTACTGGGAGTCTGAAACCTCTAACTGGAACATAAAGTGAAATACTTTGCAGGGATTCCATAACAACACTGGTCCACTGTTTTCAAAACACCTGGGAAGCTGTCTTTTTTTTTTTTTTTTTTTGGTTGAGACAGAGTCTCACTCCATTGCCCAGGCTGGAGGGCTGGAGTGCAATGGTGTGATCTCAGCTCATTGCAACCTCTGTCTCCTGGGTTCAAGTAATTCTCCTGCCTCAGTGTCCTAAGTAGCTGGGATTACAGGTGCCCACCATGTTGGCCAGGCTGGTCTGGACCTCCTGACCTCAGGTGATCCATCCGCCCAGGCCTCCCAAAGTGCTGGGATTACAGGCGAGAGCCACCACACCTGGCCAGATGCTTTCTAAAAATAAATATTCCTGGGACCTGCCTCCCGACGATCAAACACAAAATTAGACCAAAGAATGTCCATTTGTAAGAAGTTTCACTAAGTGCTTCTAACAAAACCAGGCTGAACAAATACCCACTGGTTGAGGGTATTTCTTCTTGGATTTCCAGATGTAGCATGGAGGACAATAGGCCATGGCAAGAAACTTGATGGGAACCTAGAAGTGGGCAGTAGTACAGACGGCAGACAGTGGGTGGGAGGCTGGCAAGATTCTGGGAAAGATAGGGATGGAAAACAGATAGTTAAGTGGGGATTTGCAAGGTAAGCAAGAAGGCAGTCAGCTAGCCTATTAAAGGTGCCAGGGAGTCTAGAGAGTTGGCAGAGCAGGGTCAGCCAGACCCCTCAGAGGGCTACTGTAAACTGAGGCTCATAAGATAAATTGTGTAAATACTTCCTCCAGAAACTAAAGGCTATTATAAGGATGACATCTTTGGATCCTCCCATTCAGCCAGCCTAGCCTTAAAGGGCTACTGCTCCTTTATTAATGCTGGTCCTATATAGGTCCTAACACAGAGAGGAAAAACACCACTGCAGAAGATGAATCATGAATGAAATCGATAGATTTACTTTTTTTTTTTTTGGTTTAGGAGAAAGAATCATTAAGCTCCCTTTACTTACACCTAAGACAATTGACTTTCCCCAATTTCCATTCCAACAGATAGAAATTACCCTGTGAAATTCAGACTCCTTGGCATATCCACACTGTGAATTGCCCTTGATAATTCTGCAGAGCCAAGCGCTAGGTTCAATACTATCTATTCAATACTTAGAACGTATTCATTGAATGGATTGTGCATATTGAGATAGTGCTTATTTCTTTGTACACTAGAGGCTATTTTGTGGGATACTTATGTTTTCTGCACAGTGCATAGCCAATAACTCATGCTTATTGACTGAAGCTAAGACTATATAGGTCCATCTGATTAACCGTTTACAGAATTAATTAGTGGTTATTATCCTATATACACAACCTGAGCATGAGTCTTTGCTCAAGGCCTAATTTGGCCACTAATCTGGCTTTCACCATATCATAGATAGCTAATCGTACCTTGAACAGCTGAACTGCCAGGAAAATCCATTTTATTTTACATGTGAATGTTAACATTTGAAGGTACATGTGTTATGGGGCTCAAAGTTTCCATTACAGTGGGTTGCGTCAAAATTATTTCATGCGCTAAGGGACCCCACAGCTTCCAGGTCTCCCCATCTTCATCACCATCACCCTAGTGTAAGCCATCATCTCTCATCTCAACTACAATAGCCACCCAACTGGTCATTTCACATGCACTTATGCACCCTTCCCAAAACTGATATTCACATTCCAGGCAAAGTCATCTTTTCTAAATGCAGATCTGATCATGTCAACCTACTTTCCCTCCTTACAGATGCTGAGCTAAAAGCTTTAAAAGATTCCAATAGTTTTCAAGGACAAAACTTTTATTTTTTTGAGACAGAGTCTTGCTTTGTTGCCTAGGCTGGAGTGCAGTGGTATGATCTTGGCTCACTGCAACCTCTGCCTCCCGGGTTCAAGCAATTCTTCTGCCTCAGCTTCCTGAGTAGCTGAGATTACAGGCACCTGCCACCATGCCCGGCTATTTTTTTTTGTATTTTTAGTAGAAATGGGATTTCACCATGTTGGTCAGGCTTGTCTCGAACTCCTGACCTTGTGATTCGTCCACCTTGGCTTCCCAAAGTGCTGGGATTACAGGCCTGAGCCACCGCGTCCAACCTCAAGGACAAAACTTCTTACTATGACTTTCAATGCTCAGCAGGGTCTGTCCTCTGCCTACCTGCCTCCCAAATGCCATCATGAACTATGACTTTCCTCACTCTCCGAGCATCAGCCACATGTAAGATTTTAGTTCCTGCTAATTGTGGCCGTAACTTAGGGTGCAGATACAGTTCCATGCTCATTCTCAGCACAGGGCATTTGCACATGCTATCCTTTGTGTCTTTGATTTTTATCAGTTACTACATTTTGTTGATATATGGTTATTTTCATGAAAATGTAGATGGCATCTGTGCTCCCTGCTAGAATACAAATTTCACAAAATTAGACACTGTTTGTGTACATCTAGGTCCTAGCACAGTGCCTGGTACATAATAGACAGTCAACAATACTTGTTAAATAAATAAATTAAGACTGTATTCAATCACCACACATTTTCTTGTTAACCTTCCTCCAACTTCCTGCAACTTCAGTACATAACTAAGCATCCAGTACCCTCAAGCAGGTTAGACTACACCCTTGTATGGCATACCCTCTGTGGGCATCATTCCATGTTCCAGAGCTCCCTGCTCCCAAATAAGAATGTATCTACTCAGTGTCTTATTTCCTTAATACTTTAGTGTTGAAGCATTAGAATAACTCATCAAGAGTAACACTTAATTTGCAATCCTAAACAAAAAGAACAAAGCTGGAGGCATCACATTATCTGACTTCAAATTATACTGTAACGCTACAATAACAAAAACAGCATGGTACTGCTATAAAAATGGACATGTATAATAATTAAACAGAATAATGAAACAGAATAGAGAATGCAGAAATAAAGCCACATACCTACAGCCAACTGATCTTTCACAAAGTTGACAAAAGCAAGCAATAGGGGACAGACTCCCTATTGAAAAAATGATGCTTGGAAAACTGGCTAGCCATATGCAGAAGAATGAAACTGGACCCCTACCTTTCACCATATACAAAAATTAAATGAAGATGGATTAAAGATTTAAATGTAAGGTCTCAAACTATAAAAATCTCAGAAGAAAAGCTAGGAAACACTCTTCTGGACATCTGCTTAGGCAAATATTTAATGACTAAAACCTCAAAAGCACAGGTAACAAAACCAGAAATAGACAATTGTCACTCTGTGTGTTGATTGTCTGCTTATAAGGGCCAGGGCAATGTCTCCATCACTGCTATATCCCCAGCATCTAATGCAGAGTAGTTTCTTAATTAAGGCATGTTGAATGAGTGGTTGAAGGGAGAGTCCCTGTAAGTAGCTCTGGTCTAACAATGGAACCCTCTTTCCCAAAAGACAATCTCCCTTAACTTCTAGCTTTATTGAGGTATAATTGATGACTAAAAATTGTATATTATCTAAGGTGTACAGCATAATACTTTGATATATGTATACATTGTGAAATTATTACCACAATCAACTTAGTTTACATATCCATCACTTCACATAGTTACCTCTGTGTGTGTGTGTGTGTGTGTGTGTGTGTGTGTGTGTCTGATGACTTAAGGTCTACTCTTAGCAAATATCAGGTATACTGTACATTATTACTAACTGCAGTCACCATGCTATACTTTGGGTCTCTAGAACTTATTTGTTTCATAAGATAAAGTTTGTGCTCTTTGACCAACTTCTCCCTATATCCCCACCCTGATCCCTTCTGCTCTGTTTTTATGAGTTTGACGTTTTCAGATTCCACATATAAGTGAAGTAATGTGGTATTTGTTTTTCTGTATCTAGCTCATTTCATTAGCATAATGCTTTTCAGGTTCATTCATGCTGCTACATATGGCAGGACTGTCTTCTTTTATGAGGCTCAATAATATTTCATTTTCTTTATCAATTACTCTGTTGATAAACACTTAGCTTGATTACGTATCTTGGCTATGGTGAATAATGCTGTGATGAACACAGAAGTTCAGACATCTCTTTGAGATACTGGTTTTATTTCCTCTGGATGTATACCTAGAAGTGAGATTGCTGGATCATATGATAGTTCTATTTTTAACTTTTTGAGGAACCTCCATATATTTTCTGTAATCATAGTGCCAATCTACATTCCCACGAACGCTGTACTAGGGTTCCAATTTCTTCACATTCTTCCCAGCCCCTGCTATCTTTTCACATTTTGATAATGTCCATTTTAACAGGTGTCAGATGATACCTTACTATGGTTTTGATTAGCATTCCTCTGATGATTATTGATGTTGAGAGTTTTTAAATATATCTGTTGGCCATTTGTATGTCTTCTTTGAAAAAAAGTCTATTCATGTCCCTGGCCAATTTTTCAATAGTGTTATTTAGATTTTTGCTATCGTTATATGAGTTCCTTATATATTGTGGATATTAACTCCTTATCAGATACGTGGTTTGCAAATATTTTCTCCCATTCTGTGGGTCAGGTTTTTTGTTTGTCGATTGCTTCCTTTGCTATGTGGAAACATTTTAGTTTTGTATACTCCCACTTGTTTATTTTTGCTTTTGTTTCCTATGCTTTTTGTCACATTTAAAACACTATTACCAACACATATAATATATATTTATAAATTAATAATATTATTAAGATATTAATCATATTAATAAATCATTAATATTTTATAAATATATAAAATAAAATATATTTATAAAATATTTTATAAAACATATTTATAAAATATAATATAATCTATATTATATAAATATATATTGTAAATTATATATAATCATTTATAATATATATTATATTTATATATTATAATTATATATTTTTTTGAATTTGGGGATTTGGATATTTGGTTTTTTACTATCATTGTATGAGTTCCTTATATACTGTGGATATTAACTCTTTACCAGATACATGGTTTGCAAATATTTTCTCCAATTCTGTGGGTCAGGTTTTTTGTTTGTCAATTGCTTCCTTTGCTATATATATTTATATATTTTTTATAAATATATATTTATAATATATGTTTTTAAAAATATATAATATATATTTATAATGTATAATATTTTAGAAAACATTATTGATATATTCAGTGTAATTTGGTCTTCATTGAATGAATGGTCTCTCTTTTATTTTTTGGAAGAGTTTGAGAAGGACTAATGCTAATTCTTCTTTAAAAGTTTAATATAATTCACCAGTGATGTTACCTTGTTTTGAAATTTTCTGTCATGGAATTTATTATTATAATGATTACTGGTTCAATCTCTTTAGTTGGTGTAGGTTTATTCAGATTTTCTACTTCTTTATGAGTAATATTTACTCTTTTATGTGTTTCTAGAAATTTGTCTATTTCATCCTGGATTTATCTATTTTGTTGACATACTATTGTTTATAGTTTATAATTTATGCCTAAAACCTCAAAAGGACAGATAACAGAAACAAAAAAATAGACAATTGTTACTCTGTGTTGTAAAATCTAAAAAAATAGATTATTTGCCTCTTATAATTCTTTGTAGTTTTGTAAGAACTGTATTAATACCTCCGTGTTTCTTTCTAGTTTTAGTAATTTGAGGCTTTTCTTAGTCTAGCTGTAGGTTTGTCAATCATGTCTTTCACAGAACGAACTTTTGATATTCTTGATTCTCTCTACTGTTTTTCTATTCACTATTTAATTTATCTGCACTCTAATCTTTAATATTTCCTTCTTTTTATTTGATTTTGGTTTAGTTTGCTCTTTTTTCTCTACTTTCTTAAGGTGAAAGGTTAGGTTACTGATTGAGAGCTTTCTTCTTTTTTCAATGTAGATGTTTATAGCTATAAATTTCCCTCTGAAAGCTGCACCCTATAAGTTTTGGGTTTTTGTTTGTTTGTTTGTTTTGTTTTGAGACAGGGAGGGTCTTACTCTGTTGCCCAAGCTGGAGTATAGAGGTGTCATTATAGCTCACTGCAATCTCAAATTCCTGGGCTCAAGCAATCCTCCCCCCTTAGCCTCCCAGGTAGCTTGGACTACAGGCATGAGCCACCATGCCTGGCTAATTTTTTTATTTTTGGTTAAAATTAGGTTTTTCTATTTTGGTCAGGCTGGGCTTGAACTCCTAGGCTCAAGTGATTCTCCTGCCTCAGCCTCCTAAAGTGCTGAGATTATAGGCATGGCCTACCACACCCAGCTGTATGTTGTGTTTTGTAGTCATTTATCTCAAAGTATTTTCTAATATCTCTCTTAATCTTTTTTGACTCATTAGCTATTAAAGTGTGTTGTTTAATTTCCACATATTTGTGAATTATTTAAATTTTATTTGCTTTTTATTTTTAATCTCTTTCCATTGTTTTTGGAGAACATACTTTCTATTTCAATATTAAAAATTTATTGATTTTATATTATGGCCAATCATATGGTGTGGACTGGAGAATGTTCCATATGCACTTGAAAAGAATGTGTATTCTGCTGCTGCTAGGTAAAAAGCGTTCTATAGCAGTCTCTTAGGTCTAGTCAGTTTATACTGTGTTGTTTAAGTCTATTTCTTTCATGCTCATACGTCTAGTTGTTCTACCCATTATTGAAAATGGGATATTAAAGTCTCCAACTATTGTAAAACTGTCTATTTCTCTTCTCAATTCAGTCTTTTTTTTTGCTTCTTGTGTTTTGGGGTACTCTTATTAGTTGCATATATATTTATAATTGCTATGTCTTCTATATGGATTGATCCTTTTAGCGTTATATACTGTCTTTCTTTGTTTCTGGTAACATTTAAAAAATGTTCTTTGTTTGTTTCATAGAGGTAGGGTGTCACTATGTTGTCCAGGCTGGTCTTAAACTCCTGGACTCAAACAGTCCTCCCACCTCAGCCTCCCAAAGTGCCAGTATTACAGGCATGAACCACCATGCCTGGCCTATGTTTCTAGTAACATTTTTTTGTCTTAAAGTTTGTTTTGTCTGATACTATTGTAGCCACTTCAGCTCTTTTTTGGTTGTTGTTGTATGGGGTATCTTTTTTCATCATTTTGCTTTCAACCTATTTGTATCTGAAGTGTCACTTGTAGACAGAGATATATAGTTGTATTACATTCTTTTAAAATCTGCCAAATTCTGCTTTTGAATTGGATACTTTAATCTATCTACTTTTAAAGTAATTACTGATAATGAGGATTTACTTCTATAATTTTGCCATTTGTTTTCTAGGTTGTATTTTTTTCTGCCTGAATTTCTCCATTACTGCCTTCTTTTATGCTGATAGATATCTTAGTGTACACATTTTAATTCCCTTCTCATTTTACTGTATGGTTTTGAGTTATTTTCTTAGGGGTTTTCCTGGGAATTACAATTAGTATCTTAAGTATAAAGATCTAGTTTTAATTATTGCCAAATTAATTTCAATAGTATATAAAAACTTTGCTCCTATATAGTTTTATCTTCCTCTTTTTGTTGTTATTGTCAGAAATTACATCTTTTTTTTTTTTTTTTTTGAGACAAGAGTTTCGCTGTTGTTACCCAGACTGGAGTGCAATGGCATGATCTCGGCTCACTGCAACTTCCGCCTTCTGGGTTCAAGCAATTCTCCTGCCTCAGCCTCCCGAGTAGCTGGGACTACAGGCTTGCGCCACCATGCCCAGCTAATTTTTGTATTTTTAGTAGAGACTGGGTTTCACCTTGTTGACCGGGATGGTCTCGATCTCTTGACCTCTTGATCTACCGCCTCGGCCTCCCAAAGTGCTGGGATTATAGGCGTGAGCCACTGCGCCCGGCCCACAAATTACATCTTTATACACTGAGTCCATCAACATAGATTTATAATTATCATTTTACATGACTGTCTTTTAAATGAGACAGGAAAAAAGAGGAGTTACAAATAAAAAATACCATTAACACTGACTTTTATATTAACCTATGTAGTTACCTTTACAGGTGTTCTTTATTTCTTTGTGTGGATTCAAGTTACTCTCTAGTGTCCATTTATTTCACACTGAAGGACTCCCTTTGGCATTTCTTCTAGGGTACATCTACTAGTGACAAATTCTGTCAATTAGTTTGGTTTTACCTGGGAATGTGTTAATTTTTTCTTCAATTTTCAAACGTAGTTTTGCTGGATGAGAATATTTGGTTGACAACGGTTATTTCTTTCAGCACTTCAAAATAGCATCCCACTGTTTCTGGCCTCCATAGTTTCAGAAGAGAATTTCTTAAGCATATTCAGGATACCTTGTACAATCAGTTGGTTTACTCTTGCTGGTTTCAAGACTTTCTCTTACTCTTTGGCTTTTGACAATTTCATAACGTGTCTTGGTGTGGATCTCTTTGAGTTTATTGTACTTGGACTCCATTTAGCTTTTGACTCAGTAAATTAAACTTTTTAAAAATCAAATTTGGGACGTATACAGCCATTATTTCCTCATATGTTCTTTCTGTTCCTTTCTTTCTGTCTTTCTGGGACTCCCATTATATGTATTTGGTATGATGGGCGGTGTCCCACAAATCTCCTAGGCTTTTTCCATTTGATTTTTCCTCATCTTTTTTTTTTTATTTCGGTTCCTCAGACTAGAAAATCTCAGTTCATCTGTCTTCAAGTTTGTAGATTCTTTCATGTGCCAGGTTAAATCTGCTAGTGAGTGTCTCTAGTTGAATTTTTCATTTTATTTATTGCATTTTTTAAACTCCAGAATCTCTATTTTTTTTTCTTTGTAATCTATGTCTATTGACTGACAGTCTTTATATAGTTCTCATGGTTTTCTTAAGATTTCTGGACAAAGTTTTCTTTAGCTCTATTAGCATATTTAAAATAGCTGACTTAAAATTTTTGTCTAGTAAGTCCAATGTTTGGCTATCCTCAGGGACAGTTTCCATTAATTTCCTTCCCCCTCCCCTATGTATTGGCCATATTTTCTTGTTTCTTTTTATGCTTCATAATATTTTTGTTGAAAACTGGACATTTTGAAAATTATATGGCAAGTATGGAAATTAGATTCTGCCCCTACCCAGGAAATGTTGTTACTGCCTGTTGTAATAGTTGTTTATTAGGGACTTTCCTGGACTAATTTTGTAAAGTCTGTATTTTTTGTTGCCTGTGGCCAGTGAAGTCTCTGTAGTGATATCCCCTCTTGTATCCTTGATATTGATAATTTGTGTTTTATTTTCTGTTGATCAATATTGTTAGGGCTTTATAAATTGTGCTAATCTTTACAGAGAAGCAAATTTTGTAGTATTGTTTCTTTTCTAGCCCACTGATTTCCCTTGTTAGCTTTATTGTTTTCTTCCTTCTACTTATTTCGAGTTTATTTGACCCCTCTTTTTCTAGCTTTTTAAAAGTGGAAGCTTAGATTATGGCTTTTAAACTTCTCTTTCTAATATAAGCTTTTGAGTCCTTACAGTTCCCTTTAAGTATTGTCTTAGCTTCATCTTCCAAAGGTTTATGTGATTGTATATTCATTATAACACAGTGTGAAGTATTTTCTAACTTCCTTTTTTGACACATTACCTAAATGCCCTAGACTTGAGTATGTTTTTAAACTTCCAAATATTTGAGCATTTTTTCTATTTTTTCTGAATTATATTTTATGAAACCTATTACATATTCTTTTCTTTACAGATGTATTGAGGTACAATTGACAATTAAAAACTGAATGTATTTACCATATACGATGTGATGCTTTGATATATGTGCACATTGTGAAATGATTACTAAAAAACCATAGAAGTAACCTATTCATCACCTCCCATAATTTCTTTCATTTATTTGTGGTGAAAACACTTAAGATACACTTTCTTAACAAATATTCAGTATACAATACAGTATTGTTAACTATAGTCATCATGCTGTATACATTCCCACTAATTTATTGATCTTATAAATGAAAGTTTTTGCCCTTAACCAAGATCAACCCATTTTCTCCTCCTATAGCCCTGGTAACCATCATTGTGATTCTGCTTTTTTTTCTCATGAGTTCAATGTTTTCTATTTTGCATACAAATGAGATCATGCAATATTTGTCTCCTGAATTATTTCATTTAGCATAATGACCTCAAGTTTTTAAATTTGGTTCCATTGGATTAAAGAATATACTATATACAGTTAAAATTTTTGAAATTTATTGACATTTTATGGTCCAGTACACAGCCTATCTTGGTGAACATATTATACATGCATTTGAGAATATGTATTCTTTATGTATTGTTCTAAAAATATCAATTAAGTCAAGTTGGCTGATAATGTTGTTAAAATATTCTATGCCCTTATAAATTTTTTCTCTGGTGTTTTTATCATTCAGTTATAGAGAGGCAATATTAAAATATCCAACTAAAACTGTGGATTTGTCTATTCATTTCATCAGCTTTTGCTGAGATAGTCTTATTAGCTAAACAGATACGATTGTTATATCTTCCTGATACATTAACCATTTAATAGTATGAAGTGTTCCTCTTAATTTCAGGCAATACTCCCTGTCTTGAAGTTTACTTTGTCTAATAATGAAATAGACACACAAGCTTGCTTATGCTTATTGTTTGCAGCATATAACTTCTTCTGTACTTTTATTTTCAATCTGTTTGTTGTTCTATCAAAACACATTGCTTGTTGTAGCATAGAGTATGATCATTTTTTAAAGCCTGTCTATAAATCCCTGTTTTCAATTAGAGAGATTAGTCTAACCCACGTAAAATAATTATTGACATGTTTGAATTTAAGTCTGCCATTTGCTTTTCAATTTATATTCTATTAGTTCCATTTGATATTTTGTTCTCATGCTCCTCTTTTCTTGTCTTCTTTGGGTTTAGTTAATTATTATTATTATTTTTTAGAGTTCACTCTGTCACCCAGGCTGGAGTGCAGTGGTGCAATTATAGCTCACTGCAGCCTTGAAGTCCTGGGTTCAAGTGATCCTCCCGCCTCAGCCTACTGAATAACTGGGAGTAGTTTTGCACCACCACACCTGGCTAATTTTTCTTTTTTTCTGGTAAAGACTGGGTCTTGCTATGTTCCCCAAGCTGGCATTGAACTCTGGGCCTCATGTGATCCTCTTGCCTCGGCTTCCCAAACAGTTGGGATTACAAGAGTGGGGCACCATACCCAACCTAATTAATTTTTTTTTTAGATGGAGTTTCACTCTTGTTGTCCAGGCTGAAGTGCAGTGACACAGTTTTGGCTCACTGCAACCTCCGACTCCCAGGTTCAAGTGATTCTTCTGCCTCAGCCTCCCGTGTAGCTAGGATTACAGCCGCCCACTACCATGCTCAGCTAACTTTTTGTATTTTTAGTGGAGATGGATTTTCACCATGTTGGCCAGGCTGTACTCAAACTTCTGACTTCAGGTGATCCACCGACCTCAGCCTTCCAAAGTGCTGGTATTACAGGCGTGAGCCACCTGCAGCCAGCTCAGCCTAATTAATTTTTTAAAGTATTCTATTTAAGGTCAGGTGTGGTGACTTATGCCTGTAACCCCAGCACTTTGGGAGGCTGAGGCAGGTGGATCACGAGGTCAGGAGATCAAGACAATCCTGGCCAATATGGCAAAACTCAGTCTCTACTAAAAATACAAAAATTAGCTGGGCGAGGTGGTGCACACCTGTAGTCCCAGCTACTCGGGTGGCTGAGGCAGGAGAATCTCTTGAACCCGGGAGGCAGAGATTGCAGTGAGCTGAAGTCCTGCCAGTGCACTTTAGCCTGGTGATAGACCAAGACTCTGTCTCAAAAATAAATATATAAATACAATAAAATAAAGTATTCCATTTAAATTTCTCTAATGACTTTTAAACTTGTCTTCTTTGTATTATTTGCTAGTGTTTGCTCTAGGGATTATGATATGCATTCTTAACATTTTACAGTTGACTTAGAGAGTTAATATTGTAAAACAAGGTTATTTTTTAAGGTTTTTAATTTATCTATATTTTTCAGAAATTTGATTATGAGGTGCCTGTTGTTTGTTCATTCATTTTATGTATTTATACTGGAGTTTATGAAATTCTTAAAACTGTTCATTGACACATTTCACCAAATTTGAGCATTTTTCTGTCATTATATCTTCAAATGCCTTTGTGCTTCATTGTCTCTCCCCTCTACTTCTGGGAATCCAGATACATGTATGTCAGTTGCACAGTCGTATTTACATGAGGTATAGATCAGGGGTAGGCAAACTATTGCCTACAGGCCAAATCTGGCTTGTTTTTGTAGGGCCCTCAAGCTAAGAATGGTTTGTACATTTTTAAAAGATCATAAAAAACAACAAAAAGGAAAACAAAAAAGAACGTACAGTAGAGATTTTATGTGGCCTCCAAAACCTGAAATATTTATTATGTGACCCTTTACACAAAAACTTTGCTGTCTCCTCTGTTAGAAAATGGTGTTTGGGCTGCCATTGTGACTGGAATTTGAAGGGGGAAATCCTAGAAGAGAGGGAGCCATAGATGGAGGGAGCTCATAAATCTGCTTGCAAACTTGCCTCCACCCCTGTGGTGCTCAGACTAGGAATTGGTGTCAGGGATAAAGGTGTATAAATGTGATGCTCAACCAGCATGATTTCCTTCTTTCAGGGATCAAGGCACCTTCTATTTTCTGATAGTATTTGTTATCTCTTCAGTTCTTTCAAGTAGAAGTTATGTTTATATTTTTCCCAGAGTTTATAATTGTTACCAGTGGGAGTTTTGAGATACAAGCCACTGTTCTGTTCCAGAACTTGCCAGACTCACTTTTAATTAAATCGAATATAAATTAGTATAAAGGGGGTGATAAAATGGGGAAATCAATTAATGCTTTGTACTCAGTTTATTCACCCAGGTGTTTTAGTAAAGAGTTTGGGGCTACATTTGGTCACCTTACGTAAGAAAACATCTTTTAATTTGTGCATGTATCTATGGAAGAAAACTGCCAAAATCATCAGGATAAGGCTATGCCCCAAATATTCATATTTTAGAACTCTGCCTCAAAATTATAGGATCAGAAAGCTGGTATAGACCTCGGAGGATATATGCAATATAGAAATCCTCTTTACAGCCTCTCTGATGGGTGGGCTTTCAGACTCTTATTAAATTCTAGGAATTAAAAGCTTCACAGGTTTTATATTTTCTATAATACATCAATGCCCTTTGATTCAAAATGTTTCTTTTATATCATGTGGTGGCTGATATAACTAGACTCAAGATTTAGGAACTGCTGAGCTGTGGTCAAAGCCAGTTGTCTTCCGTCTCTACTGAAACTGGTTTACTTTTCGCCCTTGGACTATGGAGGCAGCTCTGGCTCAGAATGGAGAATCTCATTTTTAAAAGAAATGTGAATGGTACCCAGGAATTCATGGCCATGTTTGAGGGCTGTTCTAACTTCTGAGCTAAATCCCTCTAGGCAATCTTTGCACTGAGGAAGCAGCTCACATCGGATGCCCAGAGAAGACAACAGATGCACTGTTTTTCTCATGTATTGTGCTCCAGTTTAATATTGGGCTGGAGTACCTGTGACATGTGGGAAACCAGAGATATCCACTTACAAAACATTCTCCAGTGAACATATTAATTTATGTGTGGCAAATGCAGTTTTCAAAGATATTTACAAGATGGCTCTGATCTTCCTTGTTGGTCAACTGAATTTTAAGATTCAAATTAAAATAAATATTTTCAGCATGAATTAGCCCCTTCAATGAAAATCCTTAAACCACTTGACAAAATGCAGGGCTATGTACTTTAACTGTCCTGTATTTTTATCTACCTACAGCTACCCATGTATTTTAATGGGTAAACTGGCCATTAAGTAATAACTTGTGGCCCTCATTTCATGTGTGGGTTCATGCCCTTGCTCCAGTATTATAATTTTACAGATAAATAAAGATGACATCTTAATATTTGTTCTCTAATTTCATTGCAAGTTACTGGGAAGTCGTTAGTCATATGAAGATTTACAACTTGAAAATATCGTTTCCAGCTAAGGCAATTTATCACCCACAGGAATTCTGGGGAAGAATACTATTTTCATCTGTGTTAATTACTGTGCTATCTTACTTTCATTTCCATTTATGTGCTTCAAAGATTTGCTTGCCCACCATTGCATTCTATTTTCTGTATCTACAAATAAGATATCTCAGGGATGTCCAGGCCCTATATTCCTCAAGTGAGAAATTCAAAGATAAAAGAGAGTTTTGGTTAAAAAGGAAATACTTAATCCATATTTTGGGGCTGAGAGAGACAGAAATCTATCATAGGTCTTAGATTTAGAATACCCTAAATCTCCCACATCTAGGTTATAAGCCAGAGAAACTTAAACTTCATAAGGTTTTCTTCTTTCCAAAAAGGAAGAGAGAGCGGGAGATGCGGAAGGGGGTTGTGGAAAAGAGAGAGAAGCAGAGAGAGAGAGACACACACACGGGGGTTTTGTGTCTTGCTAAATGGCATATTTAAGACATAAATTGTAAAACCATAGAAATCTCTTGAAAATTGTTTTTCTAAAATAGAATGGGGGAAGAAATCATGTTTATTTGACCTTTTGCCAGTAAAAGGATGTGTGTGTGTGTGTGTGTGTGTGTGTGCGCGTGTGCGCGCGCGTGCACATAAGCATATGTCAGGGTCAGACCAACTGGAGACTTGAACCATTTCTCTTATCAGTGCTATCTGTAAAACTCATACAGTGCTCTACAAATGAAAGAAAAAAAAATAATGCTCCTATGATTGCAACATTTAAACCACTCCTCCTAGTGCTATATTAACAAGTCTTTGCACTACAAGGAGTAGGGGTGATGGCGGTGGTGGTGGGGAAAATCAGGTTCCTGATCCCTGTGGCCACTACCAATAGAAATGAGATTATTTTTAACAATTATCAAAATACAGTAACAGCATCTTTTATAATTTGTTCTCAATGCTCAATTTCACAGTGACTTGGCTTCATTGTTAGAACTTTTTAAGATTAATTCCCACCGTTTGCTTTGTATGTGAAGTTCAGGGAGCAGCAGTAGAGACAGGTTTTTTTGATGTGCAGTGGGACTGGTTCACCCTGCTGTGATATTATTGCAGATGTTCTACTAGTGGCACACACTGACATCTCCTCCAACACCCGTCCTCGCTCTAGGAAGTGAAAAGGGAAGCTTTGTGTGTTAAAGATGGTGTAGTTTTCTGCCAACCTGCTCTAAATTTATAGAAATAGCTACTTCTTAAGCAGCCCCTGTAAGATTTGAGGCCTAGAGAGCAACCTAGGGGCTAGTTATCGGTTGCATACATACGGATTCAAAGTTCTGCTAATTCTCGAAGGAATCTTTAGAGAGAATTGCCAAGAACTGTCAAAACTCCATTAAATATGTTATTAATGGTAACTAAACTCTGTATGCTTACAGGAGATGCCCCAAAGACATTAGTCACCCAGTAAGTCACTGGTTATTGAACATTAGCCAAATGGCCTGTTCTATAATCATTATGTTGGGCATAAGCTAAGTGCTCTAGTCTCCTTAAGGAAATATTTCTCTTCTTCCCCATCCATGGGCATACCCAGATCATATTTGCATTGCAAGGAGTAAGAGGGGACTAGACATCTATTTACTCCTTAGTAAAAAAGACCAAGGGGCTTCTTTGCTTGAAGTCCAAAAGGTTTAGCTATGATGAAGCCTTACTTAATAAAAGGAATGTGGATTCATGCCATTTTAATGATAGCCTCCAGCTGACATGTACCATTCATAGATTGTCTGGCATTTAAAATAGATGAAGATGGACAATAAGTAGGCTTTAGTATTATTTCTTCAAGGGTGTGGATAAAACAATGTTTTGAGGCCTTTATGCACACACAATTGAGTGGTTCTCATAGCATTATTAACATCTAAAGCTCTTAGTGCCTGTTTTCTTTCCCAAATGTGTGCTGCATTTCAGCACAGGCACTGAAAAATCTGTTATATTTTATAGACCAGGTAGATATTGGAACTGCAGCAATAAATATTTTTCTATTTAGGTTGCACATGTGTGTCATTCATCTATAATAAGAATCTACCCATTAGTATCTGTTTCATTGCAAGTGGGTTTCTCTCTTTGTCTGCTCACCAAGGTGGTTAATCAAATGATTTTTACAGTGAAGCAATGAGAGATATAAAAAGGTGTAACTTAGTGATTGGATATCAAAAGAAAATTCACTCTCCACCCCCGTTTTAAAGAGGATTTAGTTAATACTTTTAAGACATCTGAGTAATATGTTTTATATAACATTCAGTCAGACAGTCCATGTCTCAGAAATCATCCCAAGAAAATAATAATGGTTGTGCACAATATGCATCCACAGAGTGCTCCTCTCACTGCTGTTTTCAATATCACAGTATTGAAAACAACCTAAATGCCTCACAGTAAGACATTGTGTCAAAAAAGTAAGGGTACAAACATGCCACAGAATACTATTATGAAAACAGTACAAAAGAAACCAGACAAATACATTTTCTGACCAGGAAAGAAGCTTACAATTGGTACACTCATGTATTTTCAGTGTGTGTGTGTGTGTGTGTGCACGTGCACGTGTGCACATGCCTGTGCGTACACGTTTACTCATATAACACACAACTTATATAAATTCACCATCGCCTTTCTCTGAGTGGAAGGATTTTGAGTAATGAGTGATTTCTGTTTTCCTTCTCCTATTCATTTCATCAAACAACAACAATTTACTTAGCTAAAAAATATGTAGGTCAACTATTTGGGCTGTGTTCAGCTGGGTGTTGCTGCAGATCTGGGTCAGGCTTGGGATTTTGCTATGACTTTTGCATGTGTCTATGATTAGCTGCTGGGTTGGCTGGTGGCTGGTTAGCTGTTTGCAGAGATGTGGTCTTGTATCTTCCAATAGACTGCCTTGAGCTCATTCACACCATGGTGATGTACCAGGCCCAGCATGCCAGTAAGCCTCAATGCACAAATGCTTTTCAATCTGTCTTTTTTTCTATTGAATAAAATGTAATTGTGGTTTAAAAAATAAAACATGTAAAATAAATTTCACTACCATACTCATTTTAAGTGTCCAGTGCAGTAGTGTCAACCGTATTGACATTGTTGTGTAACAGATCTCTAGAGCTGTGTCATCTTGCAAAACTGAAACTCTATACCCATTGAACAACATCTCCCTTTTTCCTCTCTCCCCAATCCCTGACAACCATCACTCTATTATCTGTTTCTATGAGTTTGACTCATTTAGATACCTCATGTAAGTGGAATCATAAAGTAATTGTCTTTCTGTTACTGGCTTATTTCATTTAGTATAATGTCCTCAAAGTTATTCCATGTGGCATATGGTAGGATTTCCTTTATTTGAAAGGCTGAATAATACTCCATTGCATATATATATCACATTTTCTTTATCCATTCATCCATTTATGGACATGTGGGTTGCTTTCATCTCTTGACTATTGTGCATAAAGGTGTAATGAACATGGGTGTGGAAATATCTCTTTGAGAGCCTGCTTTCAATTGTTTTGGATATATACCCAGAGGTAGGATTGCTTAATTACATGGTATTTTTATTATTAAATTTTTGAGGAACCTCTATACTGTTTTCTATAGTGGCTGCACCATTTTACACTCCCACCAGCAATGCACAAGGATTCCAATTGATCCATATTCTTGTCAATACTTGTTATTTTCTGTTTTTTGGATGAGAAATTAATGGCCCATTAGTGGCTATCCTACTGGGTGTGAGGTGATATCTCATTGTAGTTTTGATTTTCATTTCTAATTATTAGTGATGCTAAGCATTTTTTCATAGGCTTTTGGCTATTTGTATATCTTCTATGGAAAAATGTCTATTCAAGTTCTTTGGCTCTGTGTGTGTGTGTGTGTGGTATATATATTTTTCCATAATAAGCACTTATTATTTTTGTATTGAACAAATTATTAGAAATAAGAATAATAAAAAATCAATGTATCAAGCAAGTCTTTGCAGTAGGTAAATGGGCCAATTTTCAGTGGTTAGTTGGGATAAATTATGGGTCGGGCCACTGTCCTTAGAATGAAACAATTCGAGAACACTTACAAAGGCAATTTGATTCTAAACCAAGGCACCTCTACCTTTTGTGGATCAATTAGCTCAAGTGACATAAAACAGGGCAAGCAGGGGATTAAGTAAAGGAAGATGAGCTGGCAATGCAGCCATGAAGCAGCAATAGTCTGTGCCCTAAATCCATGTGAAATACTTGGTGATCTTGTACACAAAGTCTTGGTCTAGGTACTGCAAATGATTGGTCTCTTAGGGATTTTGATATTTAGGAGAAAACTTTATTAATCAAGGGTTATAGCTTTTATCTGACCAATTCAGAAGAGGTAACTAGCTAAATCACCAATAATTTTGTAATCTTGGTTTCAAGAAATGCTGTGTAAGCATTTTAGGGTGCAACTTTGTACATAATAAAGATAAGCAAAGAAAAGCTCATAACAAGTTTTGAACTTTTAAAAATTCTATCAAAACTTTAAAGCTCCAGACTTAAATGGTCAATGGGATTTTCCAAAGGTCTGGACTGGTGACTACTAGCAAACTTGCTGAATGAAATAATTACCTTGAAAGAAAATAACGGGGAATAATGGCATTCAAACCTCTCAACTGGGAATGTAGCTCTGTGATTTTCTTGGCACACAGGCTAATATGATAACAGAGTGATATGAGCAGGTGTGTACACATTCATTCTGCAGAAGTAAATGCAAACTGAACATGCAAAGTAATTACAGAGAAGAGATACTGGATTCAATGAGCAAACCATATCTAAAAATAGCTCTATTCCTGCCTTTGAATTCTTTATTGAAGTCCTAGAGAGCATGCATGCTTATTACACTACAACTGTCTTCCAGTAATGTCCTGGCACTCACCCTCTGTATCAGCTCATTTTCTGTACCTCTTCCTTTCTTTGTGTTAAGGTGCCATTTCTCTCTTCCTTCACATTCGAATACCTAACTGAAACTGCATATTGGACCACATTATGTTCTCTCACTGTCCACCTCCTCTGCATTTTACTGTTTCTTTCTTTTTTTTTCAACCTGATAAGCAGCACTTTATGACCAGCTTATTATCTTACAGCTAGCTGTACATTTTCTATATCATTTTCAAACATTCCCCATAGTTTTGACTACATCACGTCTCAGCTCCTGTGTTTTGGTTCAGCAACACTGGTTTGGTATTACAGTGTCCATCTACCTAGAACATTAATATTACCCACCTCCTCTTCCTTCTGACTTATTTCCTCTGGGACAAGTCCATCTAATTATCCAGTCTTCTCTCTTGTTCTCTGTACCCCAATGCTCTCTGCTTCCTAAGATCAGTGTCCTGTTTCCTTTGTTGACAGATTAGCTTGCTTTTTACTAGCCACACAGCCTTATACTACATCATTATATGGTTCATCCTCATCTTCACTCAGCCTCCCACCTCTAGTCACTGGTTATGGATCACAGTATCCTATTAGCATCTGATCATTTTTAACCTTCTTCTTCCCCTCCACAAGCATATATAAGGTGATACACCCCTGAAAGATATTTTCTATTATTCCAAAGTAAGAATGAACAAACACTAAATAATTTATCATTCTATAACCATTCTCCACCCCCTCCCTTACAAATTCAGGTCTCTTTTTTTCTCTGGTTGAGTTCGAACTGTCATATGTTTATTTAGCACATTTTCACATTCAAAGAATTTAAAGAGCTAATGAATCCTTAGAGTACCCTTCTGTGATGCACCCAGGCTATAGAGGCAGTTGACATGAAGGTGGGAGCAAAGCTCAAGAGTTTCTGTTTTCCAAATCACTGTTTGGACTATGTTTTCTTTCACTCTGTCTCTCAGAGACAGAGTGAAATAGGTACCATGATGAATAAATTATTTTGATTAACTTATAACAAGCTGCCCCAAAATGGGTGATTTTCCTGGTACTCCCAATTTTTCTGTCAGACCCATGTTAGTCTTCTATGAGCGGCTTTGGGGCAGCTGGGAATCAAACCACAGAACGAGATGAAAACATACCGTGTTCTTCTTTCTTATTCACTCAAAAAGACAGAATTATTCACCTATATCTGTAATTACTTCAAGTCATTTCTAAGAATACAGCAAGGAGATCATGTATGTGGATATGTGTACAAGTATTGACAAAAGGAGGAAGATGAGGGGAAGAGGGCTATCTTGTAGCATAGTTTTGTGATGGTCGGTAGATCACATTATTACAGACACAATGAGTGAGAAGAAAGAGCTCCCTTATCCTCTTACCAAGATCTCTTTGCTTTTTTCATAAAAGAAAAAGAAAATACACTCCTTCAGCCCTATGGCTTATATGCGATATAGGTCATTTGGGATTTATAGTTTGGCTATTAAGGAGGGAAACGAGTTATTGAGTGCCAAATCACTGTTTTATCTGGCTGTTATTATTATGTTACCAAGCAGTAAGGAAGGGCTTTCGTATAATGAGAAAAAATTACTAGTAATTAAATGACTTTCTTTCTTCTTTTTTCAGTTCAAATGCAATAGGTAATTGTTTAACTGTTACATCCAAATTGTGGAGGCCATTGGTGATCATTAATAAATCAACTGTATGTGCAATTGCATACTGAAGAAGCCAGCTCAGTCAACACTTTTTTGATCAGCTAACAAATACAACAAACAATCTTAAACACATTGGGCTCAGTTACTATTGCCTTGCCCTGCTGTAGACATTGCTGTTCAACCCCGTAGGTAGAATACAGTCATGGTCGAAAGAAAAGTCAGATTAACTGAAACTTTTCCTATTCATGAACATTATTCATATAATGAATAGACCATTTCCTTTTGAGAGGTGAAGGGCTGTTGTGGTCCTTACTGAAAGATGCAGGAAGTTTGCCATAGCTATTCTGGTGTAATTTTTTTCATCTAACAGGTTAAATAGTCATCTTAGTAAGTTATACTTGGCATGGGTTATCTCATTTAGTATTCATTTATCTCCATTTGCAGATGAGGTAACTAAGCTTGAGGGATTAAGTGACTTGGCAAAATTTATATATGCAGGAAATGGTGGAGCTGGGAAGTAACTTCAGAAAGATCACTCTTGACTATTATATTGTGTCACTTCATCCCAGGCTCAGGCATGGGAGAAGGCGCAGAGTTGTGTTTTAAAAATGTAATTGCTAATAAAAGTTTTTTTGAAGAATACAATTGAATAGTTTTCCGTTTAGGACACATAAAAATGTCCCCAAGTAAAACAAACACACAAAACAAACAAAAATATAAAACAAAAAGCCACTCTTTAAAATTGCCATAAATTCTCATCTGTTCTTCTCTTTCTCCAGGCTCCAATCTTCATATCCACCTGGCAATGATGATTGGAGAACATATGCAGCGGAAGGAATGCTACTCCATCAAAATATTACCTGGTTAACAGAAGGCTATTTGTAAAGTCAACAAGATACTAACAATTCATTGGTGATTCACTATCCACCTAGATGGGGTGAGCGTGTTCTTCAGACCTGAGCTATAGAAATCTCACTTTCTCTAGTAATAACAATGCAAAAACCAAACCAAATCAATGTACTGCAATTACCATATTAAGGAAGCCATGACAACTTTCACTGAATTTCATGCTTCAGATTCTTGGCAATGCAGCATCATTAAAACCAAGCAAGAATTTCTGTTCATTAAAAGCCATAAAGAAAGTAAAATGACAAACTATAATTCGGAAGAAGATTTTTGCAACACATATGATGAACAGAGGATTAGTATCCAAGGTTTACATGTATACACAGACACACATACACACACACACACACACACACACACACACACACATTTTTGTGTATCCTTTAAATCAATAAGAAAAAGAGATAAAATCATAGCAAAATGAGTAAAACACACATAGCTGGAGACATGGATGAGAATGATTATAGAATTGCTGTCTTTAAACCTCTTTTTGTTATAAATTACCCAGCCTCAGGTATTCCTTTATGGCAACACAAGATGGACAAAGACAGTACCCAAACATCAGCCCTGAACTGGTACAAACCAAAAGTGTATTAATAGTGGAATGGGTTATAGATTCTGTTATATCCTTGATACTACATAGCAGTGAAATTTAGCAAAGTATATTTTCACGCCACCACTCAGATGATTCTCAAGATATTGCATGAAGAAAGCAAGTGGAAGAAGAACATGTTCTTTTTTTAAAAAAAAACTATGCCCCAAACTGGCTGGGCATGGCAGCTCACGCCTGTAATTTCAGCACTTTGGGAGGCCGAGGCGGGTGGATCATCTGAGGTTAGTTGTTTGAGACCAGCCTGATCAATATGGTGAAACCCCATCTCTACTAAAAATACAAAGATTAGCCAGGCATGGTGGTGCGTGCCTGTAGTCCCAGCTACTTGGGAGGCTGAGACAGGAGAATTGCTTGAACCCAGGAGGCGGAGGTTGCAGTGAACTGAGATTGTGTCACTGCACTCCAGCCTGGGTGACAGAGCGAGACTCTGTTTCAAAACACACAAAACAAAAAAACCCTTTGCCCCAAATCATACAAAGCTAAATAAAATGTTATATAGAGGTATAAATTTATGTGACAAAACTATGAAGAAATGCAAGAGAATGCTAAACACATGATTCAAAATAGTGATTACCTCTCAGGAGGACAGACAGAAATAGGATCAAAGAAGGGCACTCAGGAGACATTGAAGTTGATGGTCATTTTTTATATTTAAAACTAGGTGGTAGTAGAGACACATGTTCATTGTGTCATTATTCTCTATAAATATGTTAATATTTTATAAATATTATTTTGTACCTTAATATTGAGTATATATATTTTACAGGTGTGAAGTAACATTGGTTACTATAAGAGAGATCCAACCCAAACTCCATGTGCCAAAATATTTTGAAAAGGAATTTGTATCCTACAATGAGATCATCTAGTCATAATATTCAAACATGGAGAATACATCACCCCTCTTGACTGGATCTTCTATCAAGGGAAAAACCAGAGCCTTAGACAAACATACATAGAAGGCTAAGTGTATATTGTGGAAAGTGGGACAAATATTAAATTGGGTTTATTCAGACC
The DNA here is from genome assembly GCF_049354715.1 of Callithrix jacchus. NCBI lineage: Eukaryota > Metazoa > Chordata > Mammalia > Primates > Cebidae > Callithrix > Callithrix jacchus. The sequence goes on from NC_133524.1 coordinate 93,884,196, forward strand.
CATGAGTGTCCATTGTAGGTCTCCTAACTGCATTTCCAGACTGAACTCACAGCATGTATATCTTCATCTATTCCACCCTAACCTTTTTTCTCAACCTCAGGCCCATACTGTTTCATCAGCGTATTCTTTTATTTACAATTTGTTCTCAACAGATTGCGGGGGAATGGACACAAAACCAACAAGCAGGCACCAATCTCAACAGTTAATGAGGCAGGGAGGCATAAAAAACCCAACTGCAAATTTACCATGAAAGCTGAAAAAATGACTGGCTTCCTCTGATAGACTTGCATTGCCATAAATGATAAATGAAGTACAGATTTCATTATTCATTTTTTAAAGTGAAATTAACTTACACTACTACTTAACATTTATTTAATCCCCTTTAAAATGCATTAATTTAATAGCCCCAGAAATCATCAACAAAGAGGAAGGTTACTATTACCTAACCTATCTTGGAGCAACTTAAACTCCTGTAGGCAAACTTCCTTATTATCACACAGTGATAACGTGACCTTGGGGGATAGGTGGGGATGTCACTCTACATTTCTGTACTTGGACTTCACCCTTTACCTAAGACAAACTTTTAGATTTTTTCATCCAAAATGTTTCTTACCTCAACATGATATAAGTTGTTGGGCAAATGTGAATTTATCTACATATCTCATCATGGGGCCATGAGCATTTCAAAAGCATGTGGTCCCACAGAAAAGAGGAATGAAAAAAAGAATGGTATTTTTAATACTCTGATTAGTAACAAATACATCCTAAGAAAAAGTCTCAGAAATGGGGTCTCTGGATATGAAGGAGTTAGGGGTAGCAATGAGAGGGAGGATGAGAAAGCAGAGTGAAATGAGGAGCTCCAAGCAACGCAAAGCCTGGTGGCAGCAGGTGCCCTGCATGCGCTCTAAGTTAGTGGTTAGCAGCTTTTCTTTCTCCAGTTGCAACATACAAAAAGGAGGATGTTGAAGTCTAATCTCACATCTTTGAATATACCCAGAGTTATATGCAATACTCTGTTTCCTGTGTGTTACTCTGCCCCTTTCTCTACCATCCAAGAAAGCATGAATGGAATGAGTAAATGAAAATAATGCCCTTAGAAGGATAGCTTTGATTTCATGCTCCCTTTCAAAAAATTAAATTATAACTGCTATAGTTTGGATGTGTGTTTTCTCCAAATCTCATGTGGAAATGATCTCTGATGTTGGAGGTGGGACATAATGGGTGGTGTTTGGGTCATGGGGCGGGGGATCCCCCATGAATGGCTTGGTGCCCTCCTGGAAGGGTGAGTTCATTCTTGCTCTATTAGTTCCCATGAGAGCTGGTTGCTAAAAAGAGCCTGGAACCTCCCTCGTCTCTCTCTCTCTCTCCTTCACTCTTGCCATATGATCCCTGCATATGTCAGCTTCCCCTCGCCTTCTGCCATGAGTGGAAGCAGCCTTGAGGCCCTCACCAGATACATATGCTGGTGCCATGCTTCTTGTACAATCTGCAGAACTGTGAGCTAAATAAACCTCTTTTTGTTATAAATTACTCAGCCTCAGGTAGTCCTTTATGGCAACACAAAATGGATGAAGGTAATACCCAAATATCAGCACTTTAAATATTATTTTCATCACATACTCCTTGTGACATCCCTAACAACTTATCCAGACCAGTTAGCGCAGCTTCTAGTCCATTCTGTCATCTGACAAATTCTACACCTTAATTTTTATGGCTAGAGTTTGAATAAGAAGTGACTTATTCTTCTAATTTCTCACATACCCCTGGGTCTGGTGCTGTAGATAATGCAATGATAAATACTTCTGAAGAGAGATTGGCAAACAGTTGATACAGCGTTCTTAGACTAAGATGCTGAGGAGGAATAAATACTGTTTTCTGAAACGTTTGCCCTTTCATAAGAGACAACAAAGTATGTGCTTTGTTGACTGACTCTAGACAGATTTTTACTGATCTTGTTATTTTGTTCTATTCCACTGTTGCTGTATGTTTTTCTAACTTTTCTGTTTGGCAATTGTGATCTATGAGTATGTCTTTAAAATCTCTGAAATGCCTCGAGCCTGGGAATTTCTTACGTGTATACAATATGTTGTGGCATATGGAGAGTCTAGGTGGCAGGCAATTTGGATAGTGGCCACACTCACTAATCAGAAGACAGACTTCACATTGCTTAGTTTGGAAGGTACTATTGATCCCACAGTGACCTTTTCGGTTACACTCACACACAGTTCATAATGGGTTTTCAAGTAGTGTCAATGCATAAAAAGGTTAACTGAGATTTAAACACTGTGCAATGGCTAAAGGCCAATGACTGGGGATCCTGATTGGGTGAACTTGTTACACCTTACAACCAATGGGACTGTTTGGCCTTTTAAAAGTTACTGAATTTTGTTCTATTGCTACATAAATTCAGCAAATATTATCACTATAAATGACAGCTATAATGATGATAATATTGCCCAGGCACCTTGCTAAGCTGTTACTCTTGGAGGTAGGAAGAATATTCTTTATTATACAAATGAGGAGACTGAATTACAGAATCTTAAAGGTACAAGTAAAAAAACTGGTGTTTGAACTGTGTTGTCTTATATTCTTAACCAAAGTGAAATACTGCTTCCCTGGTGGGCCTTCCTTTTCATTTGCTCATTTTATATGGTAGTCTGAGCATCAGCTCAGTCTCATCTTTACTCTGGTAAGTTAAGAATGTGATTTTTTAGCTGGGCGCGGTGGCTCGCGCCTGTAATCCCAGCACTTTGGGAGGCCGAGGCGGGCGGATCACGAGGTCAAGAGATCGAGACCATCCTGGTCAACATGGTGAAACCCTGTCTCTACTAAAAATACAAAAAAAAAATTAGCTGGGCATGGTGGCGTGTGCCTGTAATCCCAGCTACTCAGGAGGCTGAGGCAGGAGAATTGCCTGAACCCAGGAGGTGGAGGTTGCAGTGAGCCGAGATTGTGCCACTGCACTCCAGCCTGGGTAACAAGAGCGAAACTCCATCTCAAAAAAAAAAAAAAAGAATGTGATTTCTTTTTCAATCCATTTGCAACTTTCATTAAAGCACACTACTTGAGCCCCTAACATTTTTAAATAAAGATAACTTACCTGTGATTTTGGATACTCCAGAAGGGACCTACTTACCTACATATCTTATCTACCATTCCAGATGCCCTGGTTCTCCATGGGGAGGCTCATGGAGACCTGAAGCCTCAAGGTATCTCTAAACCATGTGCCCAGCGTCCAAGATTCAGTTTGGTAAGCCAGGGGGCTAAGTCTTAGAATTTAATAATAAAGCAATTCATGAAATTACATGATGTACTTAATAAACAGCCATTGATATTAAATGTATTATGAATTATTTTGTTGTTTTTAGTTGTTTTAATATACCTAACTACTACAATTTGTAACTGGACTGATCAGTTCTACAAAAACAAAATTTCAGTGTAAATAATTAATGCATCAAAGCCTTTAAAAAGAGATCGATCCCTCCCAGGTTAAACATGCCCCTTTGCAATCTTGTTTACATTATTACTTTGCTTAGCTAACCATTAATTCAGAGATAGTGCAATGGTAATTTGAACAGGAACTGGGCAGAAATTTAATCACAAATTCTGAATTACTGGGGCCCAAAATAATGAGGCTGTACTGTATAGTCATTTCTTGATTATCCACATCAATGAATGTGACACTGATAATTTTTAAATCATTTCTATTTTACCTTTAATATTATTTGGAGGGAAGTTACCTTCTCAATTACATTTTGCTCAGGCTCCTACTAAGCTTAAATTTGTATTCCCTCAGCACATATAGATGAGCAGTCAAAGAAACAGTCAAGAAGCATAAAATAGAAAGTTGTGCAAAGCTGGTCTGGGATGAGTCATTAAACATAGCTAATTTGCAGGTTGAGAATCATCTTCATTAGAGATTTCTTCATTTCTAAAGATATGTTCAACAAACCTCATCAAACAAATGGGAATTCTTAGTTCCTAATAAAGGATTCCTAAGGAAGACTCCCTTCAATCCCAGGAGAGTCCCGTGACCCTAGTACTGTTTTGGGCCCTGGGCACATGGTTTAGGGATACTTTGAGGTTTCAGGTCTCCATGAGATTCCTCATGGAGAACCAGGGGCATCTGGAATGGTAGATAAGATAGGCAGGTAAGTAGGTGCCTTCTGGAGGATCCAAAATCACAGGTAAGTTATCTTTATTTAAAAATGTTACGGGCTCAAGTAGTGTGCTTTAATGAAAGTTGCAAATGGATTGAACAAAAAAATCACATTCTTTGTTTACCAGAGTAAGGATGGGACAGAACTGATGCCCAGACATTACTATATAAAGTAGGCAAATGAAAGGATGCTTTGAAACCATTTGGGGGAGAAACGCTGATGTTACATATGCCCCCTTACCCTTTCCTTAGCTTTTTCTAGGCACTTTTTTATTTCGTTTCAGTTGTCAGACACATTTTAACTGGATTGAGACAAGGAGAAACAGAGAGCGTTTGATGCATGATGGCAGGGGAAAACTAAAAAAAGCTTGACTTGGTTATTTTCTCCCCACCTCCAACATACACAGTACTTGGGACAGAGACAGCCAGTTGATGCTCAAGACCTGTTCTCTCCGTTTGTAATAGAATCTTGAATTTAGCAGAAATCATGCTTAAACTACATTTCCCAGCCTCCCTTCTGTCTCAGTATGGTCACATGCCTAATGTCTGTCACTGGTGTATAAGTTAAAGTTTCACATGTGACTTCTGGAGTTTCCTTAAAGAAAACCGATGTGCTGTGCTTTCCTCTCTATTCCTACTGTCTGGAGAGATGACATGATAGCCAGAGTTAAAGCAATCATCTTGGGTCATAAGCATGAGAGACACACTCTAGGGTAATGGAGCCTATGTACCTGATTACTACATGGAGCTGCCAAGCCATCCCTATATTGTCAACCTCTAGATTTCTGTTGTGGGTGGATTAAACTTTGTGTGTTTAAGCCACTGTTAATTTGGGGTTTCTGTCACTTACAGCTGTACCCAATCCTAACTGATACAGCATTTAATCGAGTTCTTTCCTAATAGAAGGAATCTATTGCATGGACAAAGGGCAGTGAAGGCCCTTGGGAAGGGAATTATTTCTTGGTGATTTTATTGCCACCAGGTCAAAGCAGTCTTGTGTTTATGAAACATATCATGGGGTGTGGAAATAACTGCGGCTCTCAGCCTTTGTCAGGACCTTCACACTGACAACATTTTGCCTTTGTGCATACCTCTTACAGGTTTGCAACAACAGATACTTCTATTAATCCTTCTCTACCTGTATGTTAACTGTCTGAATGTTAATTTAACACAAATCGAGGTATTCTCTAATGATTGCAGTCAAGATGGGAAGAGTGGAATCTTGGCAATGCAATCTATCACTATGCCAAAGACCCTATGGTTCCTTGTTTCAGTACCACACACTAGAAACAACCTGTAGGAGAAAGGCAGACCTACTTTGCTTGCAAATTGCTAAACTCCCCTCCTCATGTCGCCATTCGGGAAATGTTGAATAACATCCAAATTCAGACTGTATGCTATGGGTTAACGGGGTTGACAATTGACTGTGCTTAAATGGTATTAAGGTAATGCATTTAAACATCAAAAGTTTACAACCCCAAAATTGATCACCTTGGCCAATTTACACAAGAAGGATCAATATAATCAGCTCCCCCCTCTTTAAATGTTAACAAATGCTTTAACACAACACGCCTGACCATGGGATACAGATTAAAATTAGATACGGAATTAAGTTCCTTCTTCACAGTAGAAGAGTCAATTTGAAAATCCTGATAATCAGCCCGAGCTGCCCACAAGGCTTGGCTTTATAGCATTTAATAAGAAAGGAAGCTTGCTTCCCACAGATGTAATGATTTTTGTTTAATTCAGCAATGGGAAAGACAGAAACAATAAATGGGTTGGGGATTCTCCAGTTAATGGTCACTATTCCTTCCAAGGAAGGAACAGCTTTGAGCTCTGTATGGAGGATCCCTGTCCCCATCCCCTGGAAAATGCCTGTGAGGGAGAGCGTAAAGTTCCCCATTCATCTCCTCTTCCTGCTGAGAGAAGGGCTGCATTGCTGTCAAAGGTATGCTAGACTAGCCCTACCTAGAACGGCCACTTCTACACATAGACACAGCAAAGATCATGATCATCCTCAGACAGGCATGACCAAAGTCAAGCTCAATGCAACTTCTGATGGAATGACACTGCATTCCCAAGAGCTTCAACATGGGCATACCTGCTGCTTGGAGGCAGAAAAGTCTTGTGGGAAAATTGTAAAGTAGTGCCCTCTTCCCCTTCTTCTGCTTGTGATACCTCTAACAGAGGCCAGAGCCTTCCAGATACCATCATTCTCTTTCCATTCCAGTCATGTCTTATGTGAGCTGTGATGTTGGTTAGGTGGTTACAGGTGAACTTACACTCATTAAGTTTGCATGTTAGGCATGGCGCAGTGGCTCATGCCAGTAATCCCAGCACCTTGGGAGGCCGAGGTGGTGGATCACTTGAGGCCAGGAGTTTGAGACCAGCCTGGATGACATAGTGAAACCCCGTGCCTACTAAAAATACAAAAAATTAGACTAGTGTGGTGGCACACACCTGTAATCCCAGTTACTCGGGAGGCTGAGGCAGGAGAATCACTTGAACCTGGGAGGTGGAGGTTGCAGTAAGCCGAGATCACACCATTGCACTCTAGCCTGGGCAACAAAATGAGACTCCATCTTAAAAAAAAAAAAAAGTTTGCCTCTTGGTGTATTCTCTTTTGTACAAATATTTACATTTTTAAAAAGGGCCAAAATGTAAAACCAAAGAATATCTGATGGTGGCATTTCAGGGCAGTGGTCCTCAAGCTTAGCCAGCTTAACAGTTGCCAGGGAAGTTTGCTATAATCACAGATTCCTGGACCCCACCAACAAAGACTGAGTCAATGGATGGGCGAGGGTGGAGCCCAGAAACCTTTTAAAATGCACACTCTCCCCATCCTTGTGATTCTAATTTGCTCTAGGTGGTCGCCCACACCCTCAGTCCATTCTGCAAAATATTAATACTTTGTTGTGAAGAAAATTCTTAAAGCAGATACTGTTTTTAGATTTGGTCAAACTAAGCTTGCTTTCTTTAGAACCGGTTTTGGCCCATCTGACTGGGATTTCTTTCTGTAAATTGTTATGAAGTTGGCTATAATGAAAGCTTGACAGGTTGGGCAGGTAGAAATCACTAAGAGGTCATTTGGGGCCCATGTAACACAGTGATGACCCACAGTCATATTCAGAGAGAGGCTGAGTAAGGTTACTAAACCTAGCTCCTTCTTCATCTCCCATAGTGGTTCTGCTTATGGGAGGAGGGAAGGTAAAAAAGAGCATGACCTGATCGGGTGTGGGTGGTGCACACCTGTAATCCCAGCACTATGGGAGGCTGAGGTAGGCGGATCACTTGAGGTCAGGAGTTTGAGACCAGCCAATATGGCGAAACCCTGTCTCTAGTTAAAAAAAAAAAAAAAAAAAAAATTAGCCGGGTGGGATGGTCTGAGCCTGTAATCCCAGCTACTCAGAAGGGCGAGGCAGGAGAATGGCTTGAACCTGGGAGGCAGAGGTCACAGTGAGCTGATATTGAACCATTGTACTCCAGCCTGGGTGACAGAGCAAGACTCTGTCTCAAAAAACAAACAAAAAACACAGGACCTTATAAATGAGTCGCAAGGGTGGAAAGGCAGATCATTGCTGGGGATGCTGAAGTAATGAATGATAGTTACTTTCTGGATTACAAAAGGCAACGTTATAAAGGAGTCTATGCTTCTGCAGTCCTTGCACCAATACCTCTCTCTGTTTGCCCTGCTTCACAAGCCTCCCTCTGGCTATAACCTGGTTTTATGTTTTTCTAGCTTCTTTTCTCAACACCAACCACCACCACTTATTGCATGTATACTTTGTGCCAGGGACTGTAATATGCTTTACATACACATGTACGTATCTCATTTCATCATTAAATGCACCCGAATGAGATGGGTACTATGTCATCTTTTCACAAGTGAGAATGATGCGACAAAGAAGGGCAAAACAATGTCAACAAATACACATCCAACTAACATGAACTCTATGAGCGGAGGATTTTTGTTTGTTGTTTTCACACTGTATTTTGAGCATCTAGAAACAATGTTCAGCACATAATAGGAACACAGTAAGTATTGAACCTACCTGTAAGAAGTAGCGTTTCTGTCTAGAGTCAATTATTTACAAATGAATAAACTCAAGCTTGGTTAGGCAAAGGGAGATTTAGGTCCAGGAATACAGGAAACCTTGCAGGCCCCCCAAGTGACAGGAAATGCAGCCAGACTACACAGGTACTAGGAAGTGTTGAGGCAGATCATTTGTTTCTGTCTGTCCCTTTGAGGCCATGAGGTCTCTCATACATGCTGCGTCTCTGCTCCCAATTTCTTTTCTGCAGATAGAAGCTTCACTGCGAAGTTTACGGCTCCTTTTTCTTCACATAAGCTTGCACATTAATTTGGTTTGCTGTAATAGTAACTCTGCCTTCAGCTTCACAGACACCAGGTAAAACACTGTTTCCCCTGCCCATTTCCATTGGCAGTTGGGCCAGGTTTCCATCTCTGACCTAGTTAGCTGTGATCAGTAGGCTGAGTTATGTGAACCACTCTTCCACTACACACTGGGGTCTGTTGGGGGGAAATAGGGGAGGGACAGCGGGGGGTGGGGAGTTGGGGAGAGATAGTATGGGGAGAAATGCCAGATATAGGTGAAGGGGAGGAAGGCAGCAAATCACACTGCCACGTATGTACCTATGCAACATTCTTGCATGTTCTTCACATGTACCCCAAAACCTAAAATGCAATTAAAAAAAAAAGAGATATGTTCACGCCTGTAATCCCAGCACTTTTGGAGGCCAAGACCGGTGGATCATGCGGTCAGGAGAGCAAGACCATCCTGGCTATCATGGTGAAACCCCGTCTCTACTTAAAATACAAAAAAATTAGCCAGGCGTCGTGGCATGCACCTGTAGTCCCTGCTACTCAGGAGGCTGAGGCAGGAGAATTGCTTGAACCCTGGAGATGGAGGCTGAAGTGAGCCGAGATGGCGCCAATGCACTCCAGCCTAGGTGACAGAGAAAGACTCTGTCTCAAAAAAAAAAAAAAAAAAAAAAAGAGAGCTATGCTAAATGCTAGACGCTTCTAGGACAGAAGGCAGCACACTACTTCTGTAAAGGGCCAGATGGTAAATACTTTAGGTTTTGCAGGCCAGACATGATTGCAGCGCAAAAGCTGCCATAGACAATAAGTAAAAGAATAGGTGTGGTGATGTTCCAATACAAGATTACAGAAACAATATAACAATATAAAAACAGAGAGATGGCTGGATTTGGCCTGAGGGTTCTTTTCAGACCCTTGTTCTAGGACAGAGTCCTCATGAGTAAATAGAACACTTATCTGTATTCCTAGCAAACTGGCTTCAGGTTCTCTGGACCAACGATATTATCTGGTTTTTACTGATTTCTTCTCATCTTTAATCATTAGTGAATTGCAGTGACCTTGTTTTTATGACGTAGAACATTCTGCTAAACAGGGAATGGGGTCTGTGTAGACCCCTTTGCTACATGATAAGGAGGGTGCTTGAAGAACCAGGTTATACTTATTGGAGCAGCTTAAATGAGAGTAAGTGATTATGCTACCTATTGCTAAAGTGGTGTAATTATCCAAGGACAAAGGGCTGTTTTCATGGAAACAATTCATTGCCACCCCTCCCCACCTCTTGCCAACTCTCTATCGGGATCTTAAGTGAGACATATGTTTTAGTGGGTGCTGTGTTCTGTCAGTCATTTCACAGGGTCCCTCTTTCCAAAGTCTCTTAATATAGTATGAGAAATAAGGGTTCGGAAAAGGATCGGAACTGGAACCAACGTGTGTCACCATTGACTGCATTGATTGTCAAGTAGAAAGGCAGAGAGTTTTAAATGTAGTTTTATTTTAAAGAGTCAGTGTTTGTAGATGCAGCCCATGTAGCTGGGCTAAGCTTGTAATAACTTTGCAAGCGCTGTGAAGAAGCCCCAATTTCTCTCTGAAAGTGGTTTTGTCATACTGTAATATAAAAGGATAAGGGAGTAATCTTACCGTGTGTTGCTGGGTGGATGCTGTTGCCTGCAGTTTATTATATTTAGGTAATGCTTAACTGCACACTTGATAGACATTACTTTTATGTTGTGGCTCCTGGACTGTTTTATGCTCCCCAGCCATTATGCTAAGAGATGAGGTTCTCTTACCTTTCAGAGTTAAGGTCCCCTGCTCCTACCCCATGTCCTAATAAAAGATTCTGACAGTGTAACTACAAAGGTAAGCTCTCACTTTCTCAACTAAAAAAAGAATGAGTCTACTCTGAAAAGGCTTGGGCCCTGAAAGTGGATGGATTTGCCAGTAAAAGAGCAAGGTGTCACTTGAGGCAACACATTAATTAAATGCTCTTATACAGAGCTGTCCTCAAAAGTATGGAGCCATTGCCCAGCCACTGGTGGGGAGGAGAAGGCAATGAGGGTGGCTGTGGTAAGCACTAGTTCCTAATTATACTTCTCTTCAAAGCCGAGGTGGAGCTGCCCCCTTCCACATAGCTCCTTCCTTAGGCAGCATTATGCTTCCCTGACTTCTCCCTTGACCCTCATCCCCACCTTGGTAATGAGCTATGTCATGGATAACTTATCCCAAGAAAAGAGAGATCAGGATTAATGATAGATCTGGTCTTTACAGCCAAAACAGTTGCTGCGATCCTATTCTCATAAGTCTGGTGTTGCAGAATGACATTTTAAACCCTTAAAGAATAGCACCTTTAGTAAATTGGCTTTAGGTTTTTTGCTCTTTGTTTTTAATAATCTTAAGCTTATAGAAAGGTTGCAATTATGGTACCAATGAAATTCCCTGCCCCGCCCCCGCCCCCGAACTATTTAAGGGTAAGTTAATGCTTCATCACTCCGTAATACTAATTTAGTGTATATTTCCTACCACCAAGAACGCTGTCCTACTTAACCACAATGCTACTCCCCCAAATCAGGACATTCCTTATTTCTATCTCCTCCTCAAATCCCATTCAGGTTTTGCCAGTTGTTCCAATAATATTTTTTGTAGCAAAAAGATCCAGTTCAGATTCAGGTGTAACACTTGATGGTCATACTTGAGGGTAAAAGGTCATGACTCTTTACCCTCCTTTAAGATGTTTCCTTAATTTAACTTTGATTTTCTTGATCTTGACACTTTCAAAGATTATGGGCCAGTTGTTTTGTCGCTTGGCCCTCATTTTGAGTTGTCTGTTTATCCCAACTAGGTTCCAGTTATGGGCCTTTGGCAGGAACATCCCAGAAGTGATGCTGCATCTTCTCACTGCGTTCTATCACGTGGCACGTAATTTCTATTTGTTCCATTATTGTTGATGTCCACTTTGATAACTTGAGTAAGATAATGTATGCCAGACATCTCTGATGTCAATTTAATCTTTCCCTGTTTATCTCATTTTGTAATTTTTAATTTTAAAATAATTTTAGACTTATAGCAAATATATAGTACAGAGAGTCTTCTATACCCATCACTCAGTTCCCCTAAAGTAAGCATCTTCAATTACCATATTAATATTTTGGGGGAAGGTACATTAAAGCCATGTCGAAATTTATTCTTCATCAGGCTATCAAGATATTCATTTAAAAGTGTACGTCACCGTAAACTCATGGTTTCCTATTTTCTCCAAAAGGTAATTATCTGTTACCATAAATAACTATTTCATTCTTTGTATAGAGGTGGAATTCAAATAACATAAAATTAAGAATTTTAAAGTGAATAATTCAGCAGCACTTAGTACATTCATGATGTCCTGCCACTATCTAGTTCCAAAGCATTTTTATGACCCTCAAATAAAACCCTGTACTCACTAAACAGTTTCTCCCCATTCCCTTCTTTCCCTAGCCCATGAAAACCACTAATCTGCTTTCTGTCTCTGCGCACTTACCCATTCTGGATATTCATATAAATGGAATAATATGTGACCTCTTATGTCTGGCTTCTTTCATTTAGCATAGTGTTTTCAAGGTTTATTCCATGTTGTTGCATGCATTAGTATTTTACCCCTTTTTTATAGCTGAATAATATTTCATTATATGCACATACTACAACTTGCTTATACATTCATCTCTTGATGGACACTTAGGTTGTTTCCATATCTTGGCTATTGTGAACAGTGCTGCTATGAACATTTGTGTATGAGTATTTGTTTGAACACCTATTTTCCATTCTTTTGGGTACGTACCTAAGAGTAGAATTGCTGGGTCATATGGTAGTTCTACAGTTAACTTTTTGAGCAACTACTAAACTGATTTCCACAACAGCTACATTACCATCAGCAATATTTGAGAGTTCCAATTTCTCCACGTCCTCACAAATGCTTTTCATTTTCTGGGTTTTGTTTCTTTCTTTTAATTCTAGACATCCTAGTGAGTGTGATGTGGTATCTCGTTGGGGTTTTAATTTGTATTTCTTTAATGATTAATGATGTTGACCATCTTTTCACATGCCTATTGGTTATTTGGATATCTTCTTTAGAGAAATGTCTATTGAAATTCTTTAACTTTTTAATTGAATTTTTTTTGTCTTTCTGAAGTTTTTTATATTTTCTGTAAGAGAACTTTGTAAGAGTTTGTCTTAAAAATATTCCAGGTAATAGAAAATATATAATTTACAAATATTTTATCCCTTTCTGTAAGTTGTCTTTTTACTTTCTTGATAATATCTTTGATGCATGAACACTTTTTATTTTGATGAAGTCCAATTTCTTTTTTGTGTGTGTGTGTGTGTGCTTTTAGTTTATATCTAAGAATAGACTATCAAAAATGAGGTCGTGAAGATTAACCCCTGTGTTTTTCTTCTAAGAGTTTTGCAGTTTTAGTTGTTTATTAGGTTTGTTGATCCATTTGGGGTTAATTTTTATTAAAATATATTTTATTAAATTTGTAATAAATTTTATTTTATTAAAATTTTGTCTGAGACAAAGGTCCAACTTTATCATTTTGCATGTGAATATCTAGTTGTCATTTATTGGAGAAACTATTCTCTTCTCATTAAATGGTCTTGGCACCCTTGTTGAAAATCAGTTGCCCATAGAAATATGGTTTTATTGTTGGACTGTCAATTCTATTCAGTTCATCTCTATATCTATCTTAATGCCAGCACTACAGTGTTCTGATTATTGTAGGCTTGTAGTAAGTTTTGAAATTGGGAAGTGTGAGTCTTCCCACTATGTTCTCCTTTTTTGAGGTTGTGCTTTTTTTTTTTTTTTTTTTTTTTTTAGCTATTCAGGTCCTTTGCAATTCCAAATGAACTTTAGAATAGGCTTTTCCATTTCTGCAATAAAAGGTCTTTGGAAGTTTGACAGGAAATTCATTGAATCTATAGATTGCTTTTGGGAGTATTGCCTTCTTAACAATATTCAATCTTCCAATTCATGAACACAAGATGTCTTTTCATTTATTTATGTCTTCTTTAATTTATTTCAACAACATTGTATAGTTTTCAGTGTACAAGATTTGTGCCTCTTTGGTTAAACTTATTCCTAGATGTTTTATTCTTTTGGATAGTATTATAAATAGAATGTTCTACAATTTTTTTCTTTTTAGATTGTTCATTTCTTTTGTACAGAAACACAATTGTTTTTGGGGTGTTGATCTTGTACACTGCAGGATTGCTGATTCATTTATTAGCCCTGGCAGTTTTTTTGTGTGGGTTTACTGGCATTTTCTACATATAGGGTCATGCTACGAGCAAATTCAGTATTTATTTTGATGCTTAAATTGTCATAGATTTGGCCACTGGGATGCTCTTTCAAACTGGCTCTTGTGTCCCTTAGATACACCCTCATCATTCTGGGTACCTCCTTGCTTTATGGCATAATGTGATACTCCATGATGACTTTGTATTCTCCCTGGCCAAGCTCCAGAATTAGCTCTTTCGCTACAAAGTCATGGTTTCTTTCAGTGGAAGAGGATATTGAGAAACCAAGGTCTGAGTGGTAGATATGTTTGTTACTACTGAGGTGATCCCATGGCTTCTCCATAAATAGAACTAGGAAATATTTGTATGTGTATACTATATATACACACATACATACACAAACTAATATCTATGTTTATTTTTTCTATTTATGCATATTGATAACCATGAGTTTACACTAATAACTCTGCTTCTATCCCAATACCACAGGGTTCATTCTAGGTTTTTTTTCCTCATATAATATATATATATTATTATATTAATTATATATAATAATATATATATAATTAATATATATAATATATATACAATTAATATATATAATAATATATATATATTATTGCACTTTAGGTTCTGGGGTACATGTGAAAAACATGCAGGATTGTTGTATAGGTACATACATGGCAATGTGGTTTGCTGCCTCCATCCCCCTGTCACGTATATCTGGCATTTCTCCCCATGTTATCCCTCCCCAACCTCCCTACCCCTCACTGTCCCTCCCCTATTCCCCCCAAACAGATCCAGTGTGTGATGCTCCCTCCCTGTGTCCATGTGTTCTCATTGTTCAACACCCACCTATGAGTGAGAACATGTGGTGTTTGATTTTCTGTTCTTGTGTCAGTTTGCTGAGAATGATGGTTTCCAGATTCATCCATTTCCCTACAAAGGACACAAACTCGTCATTGTTTATGGCTGCATAGTATTCCATGGTGTATATGTGCCATATTTTCTTTATCCAGTCTATCATGGATGGGCGTTTGGATTGGTTCCAGGTCTTTGCTATTGTAAACAGTGTAGCAATGAACATATGTGTGCATGTATCTTTATAATAGAACAATTTATAATCCTTTGGATACATTCCCAGTAATGGGATTGCTGGGTCAAATGGTATTTCTATTTCTAGGTCCTTGAGGAATGGCCACACTGTCTTCCACAATGGTTAAACTAATTTACACTCCCACCAACAGTGTAAAAGTGTTCCTATTTCTCCACATCCTCTCCAACATCGGCTGTCTCCAGATTTTTTAATGATTGCCATTCTAACTGGCGTGACATGGTATCTCAATGTGGTTTTGATTTGCATCTCTCTGATGACCAGTGATGATGAGCATTTTTTCATGTTTCTTGGCCGCATAAATGTCTTCTTTTGAAAAGTGTCTGTTCATATCCTTTGCCCACTTTTGAATGGGTTTGTTTGTATCTTGTAAATCTGTTTTAGTTCTTTACAGATTTTGCATATTAGCCCTTTGTCAGATGGGTTGATTGCAAACATTTTTCCTATTCTGTTCAAACTAATGATTGTTTCTTTTGCTGTACAGAAGCTCTGGAGTTTAATTAGATCCCATTTGTCTATTTTGGCTTTTGTTGCCAATGCTTTTGGTGTTTTAGTCATGAAGTCCTTGCCTATGCCTGTGTCCTGAATGGTTTTGCCTAGGTTTTCTTCTGGAGTTTTTATGGTGTTAGGTCTTATGTTTAAGTCTTTAATCCATCTGGAGTTAATTTTAGTGTAAGGTGTCAGGAAGGGGTCCAGTTTCTGCTTTCTGCAAATGGCTAGCCAGTTTTCCCAACACCACTTATTAAACAGAAAATTCTTTCCCCATTGCTTATTTTTGTCAGGTTTTCAAAGATCAGATGGTTGTAGATGTGTGGTGTTTCCTCGAAGACTTCTGTTCTGTTCAACTGGTCTATATCTCTGTTTTGGTACCAGTACTATGCTGTATTGATTACTGTAGCCTTATGCTATAGTTTGAAGTCAGGTAGTGTGATGCCTCCAGCTTTGTTCTTTTTACTTAGAATTGTCTTGGCTGTGCGGGCTTTCTTTTGGTTCAATATGAAGTTCAAGATGGTTTTTTCCAGTTCTGTGAAGAGGGTCACTGGTATCTTGATGCCCAATTATATTGGGCAGTATGGCCATTTTCACAATATTGCTTCTTCCCAACCATGAGCATGGAATGCTTTTCCATCTGTTTGTGTCCTCTCTTATTTCCTTGAGCAGTGGTTTGTAGTTCTCCTTGAAGAGGACCTTTACATCCTTTGTTAGTTGTAATCCTAGGTATTTTATTCTCTTTGTAGCAATTGTGAATGGCAGTTCGTTCTTGATTTGGCTTTCTTTAAGTCTGTTATTGGTGTATAGGAATGCTTGTGATTTCTGCACATTGAATTTGCAAACTGAGACTTTGCTGAAGTTGTTTATCAGTTTCATGAGATTTTGGGCTGAGATGATGGGGTCTTCTAAATATGTAATCATGTCGTCTGCAAATAGAGACAATTTGACTTCCTCCTTTCCTAATTCAATACCCTTTATTTCTTTTTCTTGCCTGATTGCTATAGCTAGAACTTCCAATACTATATTGAACAGGAGTGGTGAGAGAGGGCATCCTTGTCTAGTGCCCGATTTCAAAGGGAATGATTCCAGTTTTTGTCCATTCAGTATGATATTGGCTGTGGGTTTGTCGTAAATAGCTTTTATTATGTTGCAATATGTTCCATTGATACCTAGTTTATTGAGAGTTTTTAGCATAAAGTGCTGTTGAATTTTGTTGAAGGCCTTCTCTGCATCTATTGAAATAATCATGTGGTTTTTGTCTTTGGTTCTGTTTATGTGGTGGATTACATTTATAGACTTGCGTGTATTGAACCAGCCTTGCATCCCCGGGATGAATCCTACTTGATTGTGATGGATAAGCTTTTTGATGTGCTGTTGCAATCGGTTTGCCAGTATTTTATTGAAGATTTTTGCATCTATGTTCATCATGGATATTGGCCTGAAGTTTTCTTTACTTGTTGAGTCTGTTCTGGGTTTTGGTATCAGGATGATGTTGGTCTCATAAAATGATTTGGGAAGGATTCCTTCTTTTTGGATTGTTTGGAATAGTTTCAGAAGGAGTGGTACCAGCTCTTCTTTGTACGTCTGTAGAACTCGGCTACGAACCCATCTGGACCTGGGCTTTTTTTGGTTGGTAGGCTATTAATTGCTGCCTCAACTTCAGACCTTGTTATTGGTCTAGTCAGGATTTCAACTTCTTCCTGGTTTAGGCTGGGGGGGGCGCAAGTGTCCAGGAATTTATCCATTTCTTCCAGATTTACTGGTTTATGTGCATGAGTTGTTTGTAGTAATCTCTGATGGTAGCTTGTATTTCTATTGGAATCTGTGGTGATATCCCCTTTATCGTTTTTTATTGCATCTATTCGATTATTCTCTCTTTTCTTTTTTAATAATCTGGCTAGTGGTCTATTTTGTTGATCTTTTCAAAAAACCAGCTCCTGGATTTATTGATTTTTTTGAAGAATTTTTGTGTCTCCATCTCCTTCAGTTCTGCTCTGATCTTAGATATTTCTTGTCTTCTGCTAGGTTTTGAGTTTTTTTGATCTTGCTCCTCTAGCTCTTTCAATTTTATGATAGGGTGTCAGTTTTGGATCTCTCCACTCTTCTCATGTGGGCACTTATTGCTATATATTTTCCTCTAGAGACTGCTTTAAATGTGTCCCAGAGATTCTTGTTTGTTGTGTCTTGGTTTTCGCTGGTTTCGAAGAACTTCTTTATTTCTGCCTTTATTTCATTGTTTATCCAGTCAACGTTCAAGAGCCAGTTGTTCAGTTTCCATGAAGCTGTCCAGTTCTGAGTTAGTTTCTGAATTCTGAGTTCTAACTTGATTGTACTGTGGTCTGAGAGACTGTTATGATTTCCGTTCTTTTGCATTTGCTGAGGAGTGATTTACTTCCAATTATGTGGTCAATTTTAGAGTAGGTGTGATGTGGTGCTGAGAAGAATGTACATTCTGTGGATTTGGGGTGGAGAGTTCTGTAAATGTCTGTTAGGTTTCATTTGCTTGGTAAATCTTCCTCCATCCCTTTATTTTGAGCCTATGTGTGTCCTTGCATGTGAGATGGGTTTCCTGGATATAGTACAGCAATGGTTTTTGACTTTTTATCCAATTTGCCAGTCTGTGTCTTTTGACTGGGACATTTAGCCCATTTACATTTAGGGTTAATATTGTTATGTGTGAATTTGATCCTGCCATTCTGATGCTAGCTGGTTGTTTTGCCCATTAGGTGGTGCAGTTTCTTCATTGTGTTGATGCTTTTTACCATTTGGTACGTTTTTGGAGTGGTTGGTACTGGTTGTTCCTTTCTATGTGTAGTGCTTCTTTCAGGAGCTCTTGAAAGACAGGCTTTGTGGTGATGAAATCTCTCAGCAATTGTTCATAAAGCATTTTGGTTCTCCTTCACTTATGAAGCTTAGTTTGGCTGGATATGAAATTCTAGGTTGGAAGTTCTTTTCTTCAAGGATATTAAATATTGACCCCCATTCTCTTCTGGCTTGTAGGGTTTCTGCTGAGATAACTGCTGTGAGTCTGATGGGCTTCCCTTTGTGGGTAAGCTGACCTTTCTCTCTGGCTGCCCTTAGCATATTTTCCTTCATCTCAACCCTGGTGAATCTGATGATTATGTGCCTTGGAGGTGCTCTTCTTGAGGAATATCTTGGTGGTGGTCTCTGTATTACCTGGCTTGAATACTGGCCTGCCTTGCTAGGTTGGGGAAGTTCTTCTGGATAATATCCTGAGGCATGTTTTCCAGCTTGGATTAATTCTCTCTGTCACATTCAGGTACACTATCAAATACAGATTAGGTCTTTTCACATAATCCCATATTTCTTGGAGGCTTTGTTAATTTCTTTTCACTCTTTTTTCTCTAATCTTGCCTTCTTCTTTTATTTAATGGAGCTGATCTTCAATCTCTGATATCCTTTCTTCTGCTTGGTCTATTCGACTATTGAAACTTGTGTATGCTTCACGAAGTTCTCATGTTGTGTTTTTCAGCTCTGTCAGGTCATTTATGTTCCTCTCTAAACTGTTTATTCTCGTTAGCATTTTGTCAAACATTTTTTCAACATTCTTAGTTTCTTTGCATTGGGTTAGAACATGTTCTTTTAGCTGAGAGAAGTTTGTTATTACCCATCTTCTGAAGCCTGTCTCTGTCAATTCATCAGACTCATTCTGGATCCAGCTTTGTTCCTTTGCTGGTGAGGAGTTGTGATCCCTTGGAGGAGGAGAGGCATTTTGGTTTTGTGTGTTTTCATCCCTCTTGTGCTGGTTTCTTCCCATCTTTGTGGATTTATTTACCTGTGGTCTTTGTAACTGGTGACTTTTGGATGGGGTCTCTGAGTAGACATCCTTTTTGTTGAAGATGAAGTTACTTTTTTCTGTTTTTTTAGTTTTCCTTCTAACAGGCCCCTCTGCTATAGGACTGCTGGAGGTCCATTCCAGACCCTGCTTGCTTGTGGAGCATGTGCAGTGGCTACAGAACAGTAAGGGTTTCTGCCAGTTTCTTCTTCTGTTATCTTCGCCCCAGAAGGATACTCGCCAGATGTCAGCCTGAGCTCTCCTTTATGAGATGTCTCTTTGGATATACGCAGGTTAGGGAGCTGCCTGAGGAGACAGTCTTACCCTTACAGAAGCTAAGTGCTGAGCTGTGAACTCCATTGCTTTGTTCAGAGCTGCTGGGCAGGTATGTTTCTGCTGCAGCAGAACTCATAACCACCTTTTTTTCCAGGTGCTCTGTCCTGGGAAGGTGGGGCTTTATTTATGAATTCCTGACATGCTGCTGCCTTTTTTTCAGAGATGCCCTGCCCAGTGAGGGCATAGTCTGCCATCATAGGCATTGCTGAGCTGCCGTGGGCTCTGCCTAGCTGTCGTGTGAACTTCCTTGCGGTTTTGTTTATAGAGGTATAGTTAGAACTGCCTCAGTAATGGCAGTCTACCTCAGTAATGGTGGACTGCCTCTGTGATGGCAGACTGCCTCAGTAATGGCAGACTACCTCGGTAGTGGTGGACTGCTTCAGTAATGGCGGATGCCCTTCCCCTTACAGAGCTGGACCATCCTGGGTGCAGCTCTGCTTGCTGTGAAACTCTCAATCTAGAGCGTTTCAGATTGCTAGTCTTTGTGGGGGTGGGACCCGCCAAGCCAGATCACCTGGCTCCCTGTTTCAGTCCCCTTTTTTTCAGTTGAATGGATGGCTCTGTCTCCCAGACATTCCAGGTGCCAGTTGAAATGGCCACCCAGATTTGTGTGAGGTTTTGTGCGTAGACCTGCTGCACAGGCTGAAACAGCCGTGCTGGAAACTCGGGGAGCTCTTCAGCCTGGGGATCTCCTGGTCTGTGGGCAGTAATAACTCATTTGGATATGTGGTGATCACTCACCCTCTGCATTGTTCTCACTGGGAACTGCACTCCAGAGTGGTTCCTATTCGGCCATCTTGGATCTGCCCCCTTTTCCCATATTTTAACTTAGACAGTGAGAACCTTGATCCCATTTTATTTTTATTTTTTTTTGGAGAGAGAGTCTCACTCTGTCACCCAAGCTGGAGTGCAGTGGCATGATTGTGGCGCACTGAAGCCTCAACCTCCTGGCTTCCTGGGTTTGGGTGATTGTCACACCTCAACCTCCCAAGTAGCTGGGTCTTCAGGTATGCCATCATGCCCAGCTTATTTTTATTTTACTTTTAGTGAGACAGTGTCTCCCTATGTTGCCCAGGCTGGTCTTGAACTCCTGGCCTCAAGTGATCCTCCCATCTTGGCTTCCCAAAGTGCTGGGATTATAGGTATGAGCCACTCTGCCAGGCCTCCATTATCCTTAATGTATTTACTGACTTGATAAATCGTCCTGCATGCAGTAGTTTCTCATTGTAGCCTCAACCCCCATACTGAAAAAAAATGCTTCTTGTCTTACTTGGACTGTGAACTCCATGCCAGGCTGCTGTCCCTGCCTGCCATATGGATTCCTTCTAATCCCACTTTTGCTCCCACAGACCTTACTAGCCTGTCCCACAGTGTGGCTCAAGTTCTGACACCCTTCATTAGGCTACCTCTTGCTTGGCTGTCCCTCCACAGGTCACCCTCTTCATCAAATTTTTGCTCTGTTACCCCTTACTGGGCCACACATATGTGTGGATGCCCCCCTCACCATGTTTTGATTCCAGCATCTTGTAAGCCAGTGAAGGAGCCACAGTGTATAAATATTTAGCACAGGCAAATTTAACTATAAACATTTAGACCAGAAACGAGGAGGAAAAAGAAGGGGAAAGAAAGAGGTGAGGAGGGAGAGGAAAAGACAGGGAGAGGAGGAGAAAAAGATGGAGAAGGAGAGAGAGAGAGAGAGACAAAGAGAAACACCACTAAAACAGTGCAGCTGATTTTACTCACCTTTGCACTAAATGTGTATATGTCCGTGACTGAACATTAAATTAGTATCATACTCTTATTAGGTAGCCTCTATTTGCCCCATTTTATATATGTGTCAATTGAGGCTTAAAGAGGTTAAGTGTTGCCTCAGTTCACACAGCTAGTATGTGTGACAGAACTGGGATTCTAAACTGTCTGGCTGACTCAAGAGCTATGCATTCCTGTGTCCAGGGATGCGAAGCCCATTTCCTGATGTGGCAGCCCATTCCAGCCTTGCATTACCTTGACTGTTAGAAAGTTTTGTCCTTTCATAGAATTGAAAAATCTGTCTCCCTGAAGTTTTTCCACCCATTGGTGTTGGTTTCACCCCTTGGGGTTATATAAAACAATTCTAATTGCTCTTCCACATGACAGCCCTTAAAACATTTGTGGACAGCTCTCATATCCCCCGAGTTCTCTCTAGACTAGGCATTTTTAGTTCTTACAACCATTCCTCTTATAAGTGGAAAAAAGTCTTTCTTCTAGCTTGTTATACTGCACTATTCTTCTAAGGTAAGAAGGATTCAGTTCATGCCCCAAACATATTCTATTGTATTCAGGACAAAAAGAGAGTCTGACATTTGCTTTTCAACTGAAGTGGCAAATATGGAATTCAATCTGCCTTCCACTGTAGGTGTTTATTAGTATGTGAGACATAAGTGCTACATCCTCTTTTTTGCATAAGCCTTTCTGTACATAAGGTTAAACCATTGGTAGAGACCCCATTTTTTTGAAGAAAGTTCAAGAATTTCCATGGACTATTATTCCCATCGTCTGACATTAGGAATGTGTGGTATTACAACTAGCTCAGTACATTTCAAAATTACCCAGAACTCATATGTCTGATAAGGATCTAGTATCCAGAATGTATACAAAACTCCTACAACTTGACAGCAAAAAAGACCACCAACTAAAAAACATAGGTATTTCTACAAAGACGATATACAAGTGACCAAGAAGCACACGAAAAGATGCTCAACATTGGCCGGGCATGGTGGCTTATGCCTGTAATCCCAGCACTTTGGGAGGTTGAGGTAGGTGGATCACAAGGTCAGGAGTTTAAGACCAGCCTGGCCAAGATGGCAAACCCCTGTCTTTACTAAAAATATGAAAATTAGCCGGGCACGGTGGCAGGAGCCTATAATCCCAGCTACTCCGGAGGCTAAGGCAGGAGAAATTGTTTGAACCAGGACAGCAGAGGTTGCAGTGACCCGAGATTGAGCCACTGCACTGCAGCCTGGGTGACAGAGTAAGACTCTGTCTCAAAAAAAAAAAAAAAAAAAAAAAAAAGGAAAAAGAAAGAAAAGATTCTCAACATCATTAGTCATTAGGAACCACAAGGAACTACTACTTCATACCCACTAGAATGGCTAGAATTTAAAAAAAACAAACGGAAAATAACAAGTGTTAGTGAGGATGTGGAGAAATTATGTAATACTGTATCATGCTTCTCTGGTAGGAATACAAAATGGTACAGCTCCTATGGAAAACATTTGACTCTCTTTCTAAAAGTTAAATGTAGAACTACTGTATGACCCAGAAATTCTACTCCTAGGTCTACACATCAAAGAATTGAAAATAGGTGGTCAAACAAAAACTTGTATAAAATGCTCATAGCAACACTGTTCTCAATGGCCAAAAGGTGGAAACCACCCAAATTTTCATTGGCAGATGAATGGATAAACAAGTTGTGGTATATACACTGATGGAATATTATTCAGCCATGAAAAATGAAGCACTGTTACATGCTGTAGCATGTATGAACCTCGATGAACGTGTATGAACCTTGAAAACATTAAGTGAAAGAAGCCTGATGCAAAAGACCACAGGTAGTATGAATCCATTTGCATGAAATATCTTGAGGCTGGGTGTGGTGGCTCACGCCTATAATCCCAGCACTTTGGGAGGCTGAGGTGGGTGGATCATGAGGTCAAGAGATCGAGACCATCCTGGTCAACAAGGTGAAACCCTGTCTCTACAAAAAAAATACAAAAATTAGCTGGGCATGGTGGTGCACGCCTGTAGTCCCAGCTACTCGGGAGGCTGAGGCAGGAGAATTGCTTGAACCCAGGGGGCAGAGGTTGCGGTGAACCAAGATTGTGCCATTGCACTCCAGTCTGGGTAATAACAGTGAAATTCCATCTCAAAAACAACAACAACAACAACAACAGAAATATCTTGAATAGGTACATTCTTAGAGACCGAAAACAGATAAGTGGTTGCTATGTGCTGAAAGGAAGGTAGAATAGGGACTAACTGCCTAGTGTGTATGGGGTCTCCTTTGCAAGGGATGAAAATGTTTTGGAACTGGATAGAAGTGATGATTGTGTAACATTATAAATGTACTTAATGCAACTTAATTACACTTTAAAATGGTCAGTTTTATGTCATGTGAATTCCACTTCAATAAAATTACCTGGAGCACTCTGGAAGGTGGGAGGATGGTAGGAGGGCACACATAATGTTTTTCCTTGTTTCTGTCATTCAAGGTTGAGTTACTCATTTCAAAAGATGTTCTAAAGAAATAAATGAAGCTGAAGCTGAAAAAAAATCATGTTAGCTTAAACCATGGCAGCTGTACATTATCTGAGTTAGGGCATGTGTTTTCTGCCAGATTGTTCCAAAAACCATGCTAATCAAGTAAAATAATGGCAATTATAATGAAATGACAACCAACATCAGGCTTCATGGATGAGTATATTTATCACCTAAACAGAGAGTTGTTAAATCAGGGCATTTTCTCCATTACGTACTATTTTGGATGGAACCAATTCTTATTTTCTGGAAGAAATCAATTTTAACTAGAACCATTGCATTTTAAATTTCCATGCAGTGTAGGAATAAGTTAGTATTCATTAGTATTTTCCATACACACTGTCACTCACAAGGTGTTTTCTTTCTGGATTCATCAGTCTATTAGGGAGCTATGAAATGGTATCATCAAAGAGACAAAATCCCAACTGCCTCCAAAACAGGCAAATTTTACTTCTGCTACACAGCCCTTGAGTGAATCTCAAATATCTTTCATTGTTAATGAGCCACATTCTCCAAGGGCTTCCACTTCCCCCAGGAGGAAAGTTAGACACTTGGAGAAACTGCATCAACATACAAACCACGAGGGTGCCATTTGGCAAATTTCAGCTTCCATGTTCTGGGACCCTAGAGGAGATTAATATTGTTTCCAGGCTGTGAAAGTTCTTCTCATGTGTAGTTGGGAAAATCAATTAAAGTATTGAGTAAAATTTGTATGTACTATTAAGATATGCTGAGACAAACATCTAAAACTAGATTGCCATCCTGGAAATTAGTAGATGAAATAACATTCTCTGAGTGCTTTGGTTTGGGTAGGTAACTATGTTTTCATTTATGAAAAATCGGGAAGAAACTGTTTTTCTTCCTGAAGTTGGAGGATTACATGAAAATTCTTTTAAATATTGTTCAACATCACCTATAGCAAAGTCAATTTTTCATTCACAAATCCCATTGTGCATGCTTCTCCAGACCTTCATCTTCCTCTGGTGATATAGAGCACATTACACTAGCATCCTAGAAAGAGGGATGGCAATTAACTGCATGGGTAATTTCCTATCTAAGTCAATCATTTTGTAAGGGGTATATGAGTATCAGAAGAACTTACAGTAACTGTTAAATCAGTTAATAACTTAGCAGGATGAGCCATTATATCGAAATTGATTTTTCTCTTCTTCCTTTCCCTTCCCTTCAATTGTCTATAAATGTATTGTTTGTAATTATACATCACTACAGACTGACAATCATTGAGTAACCAAAACAATTCCACTACCGTATCCATCATCTGGCTCATTACCACCACATTTCACATATGGAACCAACGTCTTCAGAAAGCACTAAATAAAACTGTATTAGTCTAAAGAAAAGTTACATTTACTTTTTTTTAAAAAAGGCTAGGTTTGGCTGGGAGCGATGGCTCACACCTGTAATCCGAGCACTTTGGAAGGCCAAGGTGGGTGGATCATTTAAGGTCAGGAGTTCAAGACTAGACTGGGCAACATGGCAAAACCCCGTCTCTACTAAAAACACAAAAATTAGCCAGGAGTGGTGGTGCATGCCTGTAATCTTAGCTACTGGGGAGGCTGAGGCACGAGAATTGCTTGAACTCAAAAGGTGGAAAAATGCATTTTCTCATCCTCTTTGCTTTGAAGTTTTGATCCTCAAGTATTTGTGTTTGCTTCTGTGTTTTTGAATAACTCTGATATCACTTGTAGGATGGCATCAAGAACACTCTGTTACTACAGATGTTAAGGTTATTCTTCCGATTCTAGTTACCATTGCTAAGGAACAAATCACTTCTAAATGTAAAGGTTGAAACCAACAGTCATTTTATCACCTCTCATGGTTTCTGTGGGTCAGGAAGTTGGGAAGGGTTCATCTGGGAGGCTGTGGCTTCGAATCCCGCTGAAGTCCTAGTCAAACAGTGGCTGGGGTTTTTCAGTTGTGAGCTGGAGCAGAAGAGGCTTGCAAGGCATCTTTCTCTGTTCATGCAACTTTGGCGCTTCTTCATGTGGTTTCTTCACATAGGCTAATTTGGACATCCTCAGAATGTGGCAGCCTCAGGGCTGTCTGAAACTTTCAAGGGTGATTATTGCAGCAAACAAGGCAGATCTCTATCACCTAAGACCTAGCCTTAGAAATCTTCCTGCATTACTTCTACCTTATTACCGATTGCAAGCAAGACACAAGTCTAGCCAGATCTAAGGCGAGGTGGGGGCTGGGGTGGGGTGGGGTGTGAGTGGAGGCAGGGTTGGGAGGGAGGGACCAATTGCAGCTTGAAGAGGGAGTGGCAACTTTCTAGAGATCATGTGCGGTGAAAGACATTATTGTAACCATTTTTGGAAAATGTAATTTGTTGCATCTCCTTTGATCACAGCTTTTCTAGTATTTTATTTATTTTTTATTTTTTACTTTTTTGAGACGAAGTTTCACTCTTGCTACCCAGGCTGGAGTGCAATGGTGCGATCTCGGCTCACCGCAACCTCTGCCTCCTGGGTTCAGACAATTCTCCTGCCTCAGCCTCCTGAGTAGCTGGGATTACAGGCACGCGCCACCATGCCCAGCTAATTTTTTGTATTTTTAATAGAGATGGGGTTTCACCACATTGACCAGGATGGTCTCGATCTCTTGACCTCGTGATCCACCTGCCTCGGCCTCCCAAAGTGCTGGGATTACAGGCGTACGCCACCATGCCCGGCCCAGCTTTTCTGTTATTTTGCTCGCCTCTAAGTTCCTGGTCAGTTGAGGTTTTTCCTTTTTGTAATCAAATGCAACATCATGGTTATGTTTCTATTAGGGTCTGTCATATATATGTTGGTGCCATGCCAGACATGCCAGGCTTGCTCAAAAAAAAAAAAAAAAAAAAAAAAAATCATGGTCTCTTCCCTCTGAGAGATTATCTTCAAATGAAAAGAATGTAAACAGATAAGTAATACACATTTTATTCTCTCCTTTTTCGTCAAATAAAACAAAATGGAAAGAGCAATAAAATAAACTTATTACATTCTTAACACCCCAAAAGACCCTGCCCTTTAAGAAAGAGGCTATAAATGCGTTTTATGTTACTAGATACTTCACTTAAGAATTCTTTGTTTGAAAGTAATGGAATACTAACTCAATGTAGCTTAAGAAAAAAAAAGAAGGGACCATAATAAGAATAGAAAGCCCAAGGACATAAATATTTCTGGGCTTCGAGAACAACCTGGAATGAGAACTCAGATGTCATTCGAGATTTCTTTATTGTTCTTTGCAGTCCAGCTTTCGCTGCTGCTTTTATTCACATCATAAAAAACATGGCAAACCTAGCGCTCAGGATTCCATGTATTTGCGTAGCCACTAGATAGAAACTAGTTTCTTTGTTATCTCCATATCCACATGGGTTCAGCTGACCCGTGGGTCAATAACAAATGTGGCTAAGGGCTGGAGTGGCCGCATGTGACTGTGAAGGCTTCAGCTGTAATCGTGTAGCTCTGAAGAGGGGTCAAGCCTCAGAAAAGGCATGCTGAGGAATTAATCCAATAGGTGTCTATTAGACCAAGATTGGGAAACATACAAAGGATTGACCTCGTACATTGATAGAGTTAGAAACTGACCACTTGATACTTTTTAAAAGTTTGTAAAAGGCCCTATCAGGTCTAAACATCTCTCTCAATAATCTCTCAAAATGTGACTCTCTTCTTTCTCATGTTCCCATAGTTATTTTGGAGGATAAAAGCAAGTCAGCTCAACATTTTATTTTTAATCAAATGTTTTATCCTCAGATACACTGGTTGACATATTATGTCAGACCATGACCAGAACAGTGGACTCAAGTGTCTTGACATATTGGTGTCTCACAGGCAGTTGTGAGATATCACAAGCCATTTGATGGATTCAAGCATTCTAAAGTTTAAAAGATCTACTTCAAAGAGAAAATCAAATTAGAGCAGATTCAAGTCCTATAGTGTCATTATTTCCAGTTTCTAGTTCTCTGCTTTTTTGTTTGTTTGTTCCAGAGTCACCCAGGCTGGAGTGCACAATCATAGCTCACTGCAGCCTCAACTCCTGGGCTCAGGTGATTCTTCCACCTCAGCTTCCTGAGTAGCTGAGACTACAGGCGTGCACCACCATGCCCAGCTTAGTTTTTACTTTTTATAGAGATGGGTTCTTCTTACATTGCCTAACTTGGTCTTGAAGTCCTGGGCTCAAATGACCCTCCCACCTCAGCCTCCCAAAGTGCTGGAATTACAGACATGAGCCACCGTGCCTGGCCAATATGATTTCTTGAGTGGACAAAAATTACAGATTGTGCACAAGGCATTGCATAAATCCTGGCATGTTGTAAGAGCTGGGTCATAGATGTAATATCACCAGACACATGCATTGCCATGGAAATCAAGTTTAAAAACCCCTGCATTAAGAAACTTAAAGAGCTTGAGAAAAGGTATAGGACAAATTAATTTCTATTTGATTGTGGGACTAGGAAAACATTGTGAGAGAAGCTCTGGGTAGGCTCTAGAAATGGGAAGCTATATCCTGGACAGGAAGCAGAGAGCCAGAACAGGTCCTTGGAGAGAAGGCTGCTAAAGCAGATATGAGGGAAGGGGAAAGAAGGCAGGGCATGGAAGAGAATCTTCACATATTTAACAATTTTTCCCAGGAAAAGCCCTGTTTTTGCAACCTCGTTATCATATAGTTAACATTTTTTCATGAGGACAAACTTTCTATAATGAGATTCCACCTGTCTCATTAACAAGTTAATCAAAGCATTCATGAGCCATACGCACAAACCCACAAGCTCATCTCCAACACTTGGCAATCTGTATAGCACTTGAGGAAAAAAAGATTGAATAGACATGCCAAGGCCAATTTATCTCAAATTAGCAACCAAGAAAATAAATGTAAGGGTAAATGGCAGAAAGGGATCATGAGAGTTCATTTCCACAGGGATGTGGACTAATAAACGCCCACAAATGAGCTCTAAGTACGTGGATAAGTGTTGTGATATTTTCCGTCCTTCATATTTCTAGCCTGCTGTTTTGGCCTTCAAGGGAATATTCACAATGTTAAATGAAAAAGATATTCACAATGTTAAAATGAAAAAGAAAAAAACTTGCAAATTCTCAAATTAAGTATGCTGCCACCAGGTGGTAGTATTCTGGCACAGCCATGTCATCCAAGCAATTAGGCAGACAGTATAAACAGATGTCTTAGAAAGAGGATTAGCACACTATTCCCTTATTCTATTTTTTAAAAAGTTATTACAACAAAAAAGCTTCGGTGAAATCTATGAAGAGATGATTTGTTTATAGCTTTTAAGATTTTGTTTCAGTTTCATCTTATGTATGCTTATGTACAATTTGGTATCAGTTTTACTAATCTTTAATTTTGTGATACCACTTTGAATTATATCTCGTAGTCAAGAATCCACCCTGCAGGTCGGGCATCAACTTCCTGCTACTTATACAGGAGATCAAAATGACCAGGGTACTTATCTCTCAGTGAGGGGCCTACTCTTTGTCTTTTTCTAGGTAGCCAATTCAACTTGCCTAACTGGTCTGAGATAAGTCCTTTTTGAGTTTTCAGTTTACAGAAGCCCTTCTTCTTTTCTCCAAACGTAACCAGGGAATAAGCTAAGAAAAGCACCTTGCTATTTAGAGCAATAGCTTGTGTTCTCCATGATGTTATTTGCCATATTTCCTCAATAAAATGTACTTAAGGGACCACCATGGATTTACTATGAGAAATCCCAATTGGTGACGCCTTAAAATGTGCAAAATATATATTAGAATTGATAAAATAAGGTAGTAATTTCTCTAACAGACTACCTAACTGCTTTGACTAAAATTACAGGTTCCTTGATTTGCATAAAAAGATTCCCGATGTACTTACTTCTTGTAGCTATGTAGTTGAGAGTGTGACCAGAAAGATCTTTCCAAAACTGAGTTTTTAAAAGGCCAGTATTCCATGCGTAAAACAGAACATTCTGAATTAAAAATAGATTAGAAAAATTTGTATTGGTTATACCATAATATGTCCAACTCTTATTTTTCCCCCCAGCTAATTATTCTTAAATTTTTTTACTGAGGCTGGACTCAAACTCTTATGTCTGGATTATGTGAGACTAATATTATCATATCATTGTCGTCATCATCATCATCATCATCATCTCCATCCACCATTCAGTTATTTCTTGAGAAATTACTACTACCCAGGCTCTGTGCTAGGTGCTGCCGACCATTATATCAGAATTCAGCCAAAGATATCCTATTCACGAGCCCTCTGGCAACACCTTTTTTATGCTGCAAACCCACATACAGTGTATTTTCACTATAGCTTTCCATGACAGAAAGCAGATGTTATCAAGATCACCCAAGAATGAATCCGAAGAGTCACAATCTTTGATGCAACATACAGTCGCACATTCAGGACTCTGTATATGGCTATGTGAAATTGTTTGGGAGAATCAAACCTTTTTGGAGCCTTGACTTATCTGTACTCTTACCATGCCATTTTATGTGTCTTATCTCATATAAGCAATTTAAGTAAAACGACCCATTTTCCTGATGTGGCATTTGTTACAAAGGTCATTTCTCACTGCAGCACAGTGAAATAATTAGCATGATGGTGTGATGTATTTCGGTTTTGGTATTGTTCTGAACACAGATAATTTATCCCAAAGCAATGTCTTTTGTCACCAAGACATGTATCTGTCCTTCAAAGGTACTTCTACAGGAGATGATACTATGAAGACAATGAAAGTATGTCCATAACTTTCAGAACAAGTCATTTAGCAAGATGCCAAGTGTTGTCTGGGTGTTGTTACTGGAGTTCTCTGTCTTTTGGGTTCTGACCACAGGAAAGTGCGCAACTTTAGCATCTGTGGTTGCTTCCTCCTCCCAACCTAAAACATTATTTTTATATAGGAAAAAACTCAATGCAAATTGAGAAACACTTAGTTTTTTGTAATATTATTTATGTACACAGAGGATTTGGACGCTTTTTCTTTCTTTCATTCTTTCTTTTTTTTTTTTTTGAGACAGAGTTTTACTCTTGTTGCTCAGGCTGGAGTGCAATGGGATAATCTTCGCTCACCGCAACCTCCACCTCCCAGGTTCAAGTGATTATCCTGACTCAGCCTCCTGACTAGCTGGGATTACAGGCATGCACCACCACGCCCAGCTACCTTTTTAGTGGAGATGGGGTTTCTACATGTTGGTCAGGCTGGTCTCGAACTCCCAACCTCAGGTGATCCGCCCACCTTGGCCTCCTAAAGTGTTGGAATTACAGGCGTGAGCCACCATGCCTGGCCCTGGACACTCTTTCTTACCCAGGAATTATTTCCTCACTGTCCACCACCACTGTAAGAATGAGATGGTAGATGTTATCATATCAACTTAAAATTCCAGAGACCTTTCGCAAAAGAAGAAAATGAGTTAGGCATGCTGGAAAGAAAGAGTTTCATAAACTATTTGCACAAGAAAAATAAATGATATTTCCAAAAGACATAAAAGAATGACAAGATTTCCAATTCAAGATGGCAGATTTAATGAAAAAATTAAATTTCTCATTTTAATTTAATTTTTAAAATTAAAATGATTTCTGATTTCTCCTACAAAGCTGAAAAAATTAAAGGGCTATCTTAAAAGGCATAAGCCTACAACAGAAAGTAAACATGAGAGGTGAACAGAGTAATATTAATAAAATTTTGGGAGCTGGAAAGCTTATGGGCAAGTAATAACCTGATTTTAAAATCCCAAACAAACAAACAACAACAACAAAAAGCCTAATCCTAAACTGGCAACAATTTACATTGGCAAATTTTATATTAAGAAACAACTGACAGCCTGCGCAACATGGTAAAACCCCATCTCTACAAATAATAAAAAGAAAATTAGCTGGACGTGGTAGTGCATGCCTGTAGTCACACCTACTCAGGACGTTGAGGTAGGATGATCACCTGAGCTTGGGAGGTCACGGCTGCAGTGAGCTGTGATCGTGCCACTGCACTCCAGTTTGGGCAATTGAGTGAGACCCTGTCTCAACACAAACAAACTGAAACACAATTAGATCTTACAAATATCCTCCTCTTCTCAATGCATTGGAGAACTAGCCTTCCTACACCTTGACAGAAGATTGGAAATTTATTTTCTGTAGAAGGTAAAATAGAGGTTCTGGGAAGGGGACACCAGTCACAGTTGAGATTGGGTACTGTACTGAAAACATAAGTATTATGTCAAAATGTATACTGGGTACTGTAATGAAAGCAGGAATATTAGTTGACTATTGAGATCCCCAGCAGTCTCTCCCGACTCCTGTCTCAGAACACCTTTATCTAGGCAAGAAATCTGAGTGTTTTCTTTGGTGAATCTAACTCACGTAACAGGAAAGACCTAAAAATACTAAATTCAGTGATTCCCCAAAGAAATGTCTCAACCAGAATACCCTACAAGGAAACATGCAAGCACAGAGCTTATAATTGGCTTTTCAGTTTCGCATTCTTCAACATGAACAGACAGCCAAGGATAACCAGATAAGTGAGGAAAGTCTCAAATATGAATGATAGAGACCAGAACAACAAATAAGCACATATGTAAAAATCAAACAAAAGCAACTGGGTGGGAACAGACTATGCAGTAATCTATGTCACACTAGAAAATATCCTTGAAATAATAACAAATTTTGTACACATAAGCAAACATTCAGGAAATAAGATATCTTAGAAATTAAAAATATAGAAAAATACACTCAAAAGAATAGAATATTTTAAAGATAAAGTTATTGGAAATCAATTAGGAAGTAGAGCAAAAAGAATGATAGACACATAGAAAATTAGAGGATTAATACAGGAAATGCAACATTGTAATATTAAGGAGTTTCAGAAAATGAGGATAGAGAAATTGTAGGAAAGATCAAAGAAATAATTCAAGAAAAATTTCCACTTCTAAAAGGCATAAATCTCCATATTGAAAAGGCCCATGGCTAAAGCACATCACTATGAAATTTCATGATGTCTGGAACAAAGAGGAGGCACTACAAACATTCAGGAGGATGAACTGGACTCAGAATGACATAAAACTTAATTGCAATATGGGAAGCTAGAAGGCGATGGCACAAACTTTCAAAATGTTAAGAGAAAATTATTTTCAACCTAGAATGCTATACCCAGCCAAACTATTAATCAATTATGAGGGTGAAATAAACAAACTTTTTTTTCAGCTTTGAGAAATTTCAAAACATTTCTCCCTCTCCCCAAGCACCCTTTTTCAGAAGATAACTAAGACGTATCTTCCACCCAAATAGAGGTATAAACCAAGAAGGCAGAAGGCTTGTAATGAAGGTCACTTGGGATCCAGCTTAGAACAAGGACAAAAGGAATCCCCAGATGACTTTTTATGTGGGAAAGAATAGGTTCCTAGAAAGCTAAGGGAACAAATAAAGATAACTATTAAGTATCTATATTGGTTTAATCAAAATAATATAATTATATAATTATAAGGTAAGGATGGGAATACAAGAAAGGAATATGTGTATATATTTGTATACAGTTGGGGATAATATAAGATACTAAGTCTTGTTTTCAACAGTGAAATGTGATTGATTATTTTTGAAACCAAAAAATAGCAAAGGAACGATGTAATCATATTATTTAGACCTGCATTGCTCAATACAGTAGTCACTGCCACATGTGGCTATGGAACACTTGAAATGGGGCTAGTGCAATGGAGAATAAGTTTTTCAATTTATTTAATTTTAGCCAATTAAAGTTTAAATATACTCAAATCAGTTATTGGAAAGCTTTTGAGTGTTTGGAATGACTTGCATATATGAATCTTTTTTCCAAATTACAGGGACTCTAAACACAGATCAAACATTTCTGGTGAAAATTTAACATCTTTGTGCTGTAAATGTAAACTGCATAGCAGATTTCAGAAACTTAGTATGAAAAAAAGATGTAAAAGATCTCATTGACTTTTTACACTGAATATATCTTGATATGATAATATTTAGGGCATATTGGGCTAAATGAAATATTTTTTTACCTTTTGCTTTTGACTTTTAAAATGTTGTTACTAGAACATTCACAATTCACATATGTGATTCTCATTATGTTTCTACCAGACAGTGCTGATTTAGACTAATAGCATTATAGCATGAAATACCAAAATAACCACGAAAGTAAATGAAAGTTAACTTCAGGGATCAAGATATAGGGCATGGAGCAGGCCAAAGGGCCACCGTTTGTCATATTCTATAGAATCATATTCAATGATACAATAGAATTATGTTTACTGAGACAATAGTTGTACATATTTATGGGGTATATGTGAGATTTTGATATATTTAGATCTAAATAATATGATTACATTGTTACTTTGCTATTTTTTAGTTTTATATATAATCAATCAATATCCCACTGTTGAAAACAAGACTTATTCTCTTTTATTGTCCCCAACTGCCTACAATGTGGAATGCTCAAATCAGAGTAGGATATCTATCACCTCAAACATTTATCATTTCTTTGCATTGGGAACATTTTAAATCTTCTAGCTATTTTGAAATTAGAATTATTGTTATATTACTATAGAACTATGCTTTATTACTTGACTGCTTAATCTTGTGTGTGTACAATTTTGACAAAGACAAAAAACAAGAGCGGAAAACCAATTTCTTAATATTCTTGCAGCTTCACAAGATTACAACTATTTTCATTTTTACTTGGTGTTTTCCTTTGCAGGAAGAGTAATATCAGAAATAATGTTTTCAAAAGAACTAAGATGCCAAGAAACTCCCCAGTACTGGTATACCATGTGTCTACCCTGCCGTCTCTGCGTGTGCATTAGCTAGCAACTTGTTTTTTAAGCAATATTTTTTTCCCCATAGGAATGGGTCGAGGCTTAGGAATGAAAGGTACAAAACCAATAAAAATTCAATTTTCTGAAGGATTCAAGCTGTATAAATAAACAAAACCCCATGTCGGGTTATCATTAAGGTATGAAACCTCCTTTATTATCTCCTCTAACTTACCCACAATCTACAATTCTATTCAGGGAAACCATAGCATATTTTAAAAAACCAACTATTGCTGCTAATCAGAAAAGCAGATAGCAACCTTAAGGCTCTGCCACTCCAGTGAGAAATCAGGTTGGATTTGTGATGTTTCTGGTCAGCTTCAGTACTGTAGTACTTAGAAATGATTTTCTGGATTTTTCTTCAGTCTTAGTAGGCAAGAGGACTCCCAAGAGAGAAAGGTGACAATTTGCAGTTCAGCTAACAGGCACAAAAACGCATTTGAAATAGCAGTCTCCTGGAGGATTGTCAGCATAGACTGTAAGGGAGGCTGAAAAAAAATTCATGTGGGAAATGGAGGAAAGCATTAAAAAAAAAAACAAAAACCCTTCACTCTCCCCTTCTTGTCAAATCCAGTGTTCCATTCAAAAGTATTGTTATCATAAAGAGAAAAGGCTTATCCTTATCATTTTTTTGGTGTCTATTTGCATTTGAAATACATTTTTATCTAAATCCCATTTGCATTTCTGTCATCACTTTAATAGTTGACCTCTATACATTCAGAACAATTTTAATACTTAAGAGGGACAAGAGAAACTTAGAGGTCCCAAAGGAGAAACAAGGAAATGACTAAAAAGTGAAAACAATAAAGCCTATTCAGGCTAGTGGAAAAGATGACAGAGGGGCAAGTGAACACTGGCTTCCAAAGAAACATTCAGTTTAGGAATAGGGCAAATGAGGGACAGAGGATCTATCAAAGGGAGATTTCTGATCAGTAGAGGTCATTAGTGCCTAGAATACTTTACTACAGAGGTTGTGAAATGTCCTTTGATAGCCTTTGGCAGCAGGATAAATATGTATTTTGTACAGGATTTAATATGGTTTTGAAAAAGTTGGGGAAATTAATCATGTGGTCCTTTTAAGGTCTTTTTCAGCCATTGGAGTTTCTAATCATTTACCCATTTGAAACGACTTATTGAATAGCTGCCATAGACCAAACACTGTGCTAGGCTCGGAAGAGACAGCAATGAACAAGAAAGATAGCCCCATACTCCTGAAGCTTCTTAAATGCTTCCTTCAACATCGAATATGAATTTAAAGTCCAGCTTTATGAAGGAGCTGGGCTGAATAATAACCAATATTCTTTCAGTTTGAAAATTCAAGATAAATTGGCAAGGTCATTTTTCATCAATGGCAGAGGGAGCAGCAAAACCCAGAAAAAGGCAGTTCTGAGGTTAAACAACAAGCTAGATTTTAATTGTAATTTCTTAATTTCTTGAAGTCTTCTTCTTCAAAAAAAAGTCTGTGTTGGGAAATTTTTTGAGGTATGACATTTAGAAATCTATATGTCAAATGATAAGTTAGGATCTTATTGTTTCAAAACACTAAAGGATCATGAGTTTATCCCACAAACATGGAAGTATATATAGCCCTTGGAAGCTACTGACAAATAATTCTCAAA
The DNA here is from genome assembly GCF_049354715.1 of Callithrix jacchus. Lineage (NCBI taxonomy): Eukaryota > Metazoa > Chordata > Mammalia > Primates > Cebidae > Callithrix > Callithrix jacchus. The sequence continues at coordinate 93,920,441 of NC_133524.1, forward strand.
ATCACCTGGTCATTGGTGAAACATCTGCTTAAAACAAACTTATAGTTAAAACATATGCAAACTTCATCTTGGGAACTACATTGTTCTTCAACTTCCAGCTTCTGTTTTGAAAAAGAAAGGAAAGAGATTTTGCTTAAAATAGTTCTTTAGGAAGGATGAAGGCAGCCAGGTTGGTAACAATCAGCTCAAGTAACTGAACAAACAAAACAGTATGTGACCTATTCAGAAGTCAACAGATCTCTGTGATGTCATCGCTTCTAGAAGTATAGTTTTCCAAAGGTTCAGGCCATCTTTACTTTCTGCTCTGATAAAGATTCTCACCATTTTTCTTCTCTCTAAATGATAACAGGAAGTGAGATAAGTGCTGAACATAACCAGCCACTGGGAGGTCTTCAGGAGACCTGAATTTCTTACATTCCAGACGGAGGCATTTTGATACAAGGTAGATGGGGCTGTCCCTCAGAGATATCCTGTTTCAGGGAATGCTCACTCAGTATAAAATATTGTTTGGGTAAACAGATTGTATTCTCTTCATATCCTCTTTTTTTTTTTTAGACGGAGACTTGCTCTGCTGCCCAGGCTGGAGTGCAGTGGCATGATCTCGGCTCACTGCAACCTCTGCCTCTGGGGTTCAAGCGATTCTCCTGCCTGAGCCTCCCAAGTAGCTGGAACTACAGGCATGCGCTGCCATGCCCAGCTCATTTTTGTATTTTTAAAGAGATGGGATTTCACCATGTTGGCCAGGCTGGTCTTGAACTCCTGAGCTCAGGTGATCCTCCTGCCTCGGCCTCTGAAAGTGCTAGGATTCCACGTGTGAGCCACCACGCCCCTTTTCTTCACATCCTCTTCATGTCCCATAATCAAAACAGTAATACAATTTAGTTAGGAATAACGGTCATAGGTTTCCCTCCATCCCACATAGAATGAGAAACTGTGCAGGGAAACCAGTCTGTTAAGGGGCATTCATGGATGAGGCAGGGAATCTCCAACTTCTTGGCATACAAGGCACTATAGTGTAGTGGGTAAAAGTATTAGCTCAGGAGTCAATTGCTTGGGTTCAAATCTGAGCTCTGCTCTTACAATTGTGCTGCATGGAACAAGTGACTTAATCCTCTGGTGCCTTCATTTCCTCTTTTTTTTTTGAGATGGAGTCTCACTTTGTTGCCCAGGCTGGGGTGCAGTGGTGCGATCTCTCCTCACTTCAACCTCCGCCTCCTGGGTTCAAGTAGTTCTCCTGCTTCAGCCTCTAGAGTACCTGGGATTACAGGTGCAGGCCACCACATCTGGCTATTTTTTTTTCCTATTTTTAGTAGAGATGTGGTTTCACCATGTTGGTCAGGCTGGTCTCGAACTCCTGACCTCAAGTGATCCACCCGTGTTGACCTCCCAAAGTGCTGGGATTACAGGCATGAGCCACCATGCCTGGCTCATTTCCTCCTTTCTAAAGCAAAGACAATATGGGCTGAACTGTGTAACTCCTCAACCCAAACTCATATGTTGAAGTTCTAACACCTAGTACCTCATATTGTAAACCTATTTAGAGATAAACTCTTTACAGAGATAATTAAATTAAAATTAAGCCATTACGGTGGGGCCCTAATCTCATATGACTATTACCCTTATGAGAGGAAGAAATCTTGAGCGGGGGTGGGAAGGGTATGATGGTACAGTGGAAAGGCCATGTGAAGTGGCAGCAAGAGAGTAGCCATTTGCAAGCCATGGATTGAAGCATCAGAGGAAACCAACTTTCAGTCTCCAGAACTGTGAGTAAATAAATTTCTGTTGTTTAAGCCACCCACTCTGTGGTGTTTTAGGACAGCCTTAGCAACTAATACATAGCACTTATCCTTGTAAGAGTGCTATGAAAATTAAATTCGTTTATTCATGAAAAATGCCTGAAATGTAGGCTGGCACATAGTTAGCACTATGTTCATCAATGGAACAACAAAAAGGGACTATCTTTGCTGTACGAAGTTGAATTTAAGGCCAACAGCTATCATTGGTCCCTGACCTTACTTGTGACTGGGAGTCAGACTTCTTTCTGTTCTTTTTGGTAAAGATCCGGATAAAAGTAGACACAGATGCTTCCTTGAAAGGAATTCCAGAATTTAGGCCACCTAACAGGTGCCTTCCCCTCTGGAGCATCCTTTCACTAAGAAGTTTGCTTTTGTACCGTAGGGTTGTGAATCATCCCTATGAACATTGGCTTAACTTTATTATGCACCATCACAGCCTATCAGTTTGTAATAACACAAGTTTTATAGATTCCATATATCAGACGCTGTTGAATATAAAAACGTAATGATTTTAGCACATGTGAATTAATTTTTTCTAACTCTATTAGATTAAAAAGGCACTGGGCTAAGCAAAAAATAGGTTAGAGTTTCACAGGAGAATATTCGTTTTAATGAAGGAATTTGCTTATTATTCAGGAGCAAGTGAGAATGCATACTTTCAACTAACCTAAAGATGTTGCTTTATACCTACTGCATTTAGTATTACTGATCCCCTATAATGATGCTTTTTTTTGTAGAGACCATTAAAATGATTGTTTTATACCTCTTAGAAATCTGAGAATGGGATGGAAAGTCCTATTCTAATTTGGAGAGCATGATATGGTTGCCTAACCGCAAATGTTCCTGGTTTTCAGCCTGTCAAAGTTGTCTCAAGGATGGCGCTGCTAATAGAACCCTCTATTCAATTGCAAGTAGATAATCTGGGTTTCAAAGCACTTATTGATCATGAGGTAAGTCATTATCACCTCAGCTCTCTAAACATCAATTTCCTTAACTAAAAAATACACATGATAATCCCCACCTTGCACAATTTAATGGCTTGTTTATGAAGGACAAAGTGCCGCTGACCCTTGAACAATGCCAGAGTTGGGGTACCAACCCCTGCACAGCAAAAAATTCAGAAATAACTTTTGACTCTCCCAAAACTTAACTACGAATAGCCTACAGTTGACTGGAAGTCATACCGTTAACGTAAACAGTCAATCAACACACTTTGTACGTTATATGTATCATATACTGTATTACAATAAGATTAGCTAGAAAAAAGAAAATGTTATTAAGAAAATCATAAGGAGCCGGGCGTGGTGGCTCACACCTGTAATCCCAGCACTTTGGGAGGCAAAGGTGGGTGGATCATGTCAGGAGATAGAGACCATCGTGGCCAACATGGTGAAAGCCAGTCTCTACTCAAATATAAAAAATGAGCCGGGCGTGGTGGCACACACCTGTAGTCCCAGTTACACGGGAGGCTGAGGCAGGGGACTCATGTGAACCCGGGAGGTGAAGATTGCAGTGAGCCGAGATCACGCCCCTGCACTCCAGCCTGGCAACAGAGCAACACTCTGCCTCAAAAAAAAAAAGAAAGAAAATCATAAGTAAAAGGAGATACATGTACAGTACTGCACTGTGCTCATCAATACCATAAATTTACATCACCTGTTTACAAAACAAATTGTCCCTCTGAAAGGGCGGGCAACCACAAATGCAGATCTCAATCTACGGTACATATCAAGCAATTCAATGTTTCCTATAATGGCATGACTTTTCTCCGCTTCTTGGGAGCACTTTGTATGGGTCCCATGTTGTTATTCAAGGATTATAGTATTGCCCTAAACACGATGAAAAATACGCAAGAACTGAGAGAGATCACTTCTTACGGTGATACACGATTTACTGAAGAGAGAACTGCTCACGCAGAGATGATTATCATCTCATGGCCTTGTAGGCAGATTCTCGCAACACTTGAGCTCATTGCAATAGCTGCAGGAGGGGGCTAGAAATTATTACAGTAGTATAGTATGTAGAGTTAATGTTAAACAGTTATGATTTAATACTGCATCTGTACATTTGTTTACATTTTTCTCAACTGAAAATGACACATATATGATCTGTGTTTGTGTACATATATTTTAAAACATATTTTTAATCTATTTTTATAACAGATTTGTGTATATTTTATGAAAGTAGATGATAAAATACATGAGTATCTATATATATTTTGTGCTTTCATGATGTATCTTTTTCTTAATTTTTTTGATATTGATATGGATAGGAGACAGGGAAATGCTGGGTAGAAGAGGGTGGTTCCCTGGCAAATGACCCACCCGCAAACCTGGATACCCACAGCCTAAGTGAGAACTGGCATTTCTGTTTTCACACCTAAAAAGTTACCTTTTGACCCATCATGCCCCCTATCCTGCACCGATATAAACTTTGAACCCCAGGCTCCAGAAGCAGATGAGAAGAGGAGACAAGCAGAGAAATGGCAAAGCAGTGAGGCAGAGAAGGAGAGAGATGAAGGACTATCAGGAGGAGTTCAGCTGGGGATGGTCAGAGAATCAGCCACTGGACAGCCAAACTCCAAGGCAATATCGTCTTCCTACTCCATCCCTTGTCCAGCTCCCCATTCATCCTGGTGAGAGCCACCTCCACCATTCAGTAAAACCCCTGCATTCATCTTTCAAGTCTGTGTGTGACCCAATTCTTCCAGGATGCTGGACAAAAGCCTGGGATAAAGAAAGCTGTCACACTCTCCCCCTGCTTTTGCTAAAGGCAGACTCCACCGGTTCACCCGTAAGCCATCTTCAGACAGCAAGTCGAAAAGACTGCACTGTAACACGCACCCACTCGGGCTTTGGGAGTGGCAGACTCCCACCCCTCGATGCTGCTGTGGGGCTGGAGCCCAAAACAGCTTGTCCTGGTTCCTGTACCTGCCGTCTGTGTGCTCCCCATCCCGTAAGGGGTTTGAGCTTGTGGTGGCCAGAGAACCATACCCCTGTCATACATCCTGCGAGGGGAGCCAGGGAACTCTCCTATTTCAGTATTTCTGGGCTATGCAGTTGGTCTGTAAGTTTTTTAAATTGAAACAAATTTTCAAAAAATTTTCCAAAATATATATGAAAACAAAATTCTGTATAAGTGAACCCATACAGTTCAAACTCATGTTGTTCAAGGGTCAACTGTACAATCATAAATAACCACAGACTATTCTTTGCTGAGCACTTATGTATTAAACTTTATGAATAATTCTCTGCATGCAGATGTGGTGAAAAAGGGATGCTTTTACACTGTGCGTGGGAGTGTTAAATTAGTTCAACCATTGTGGAAGACTGGTGAGTCCTCAAAGATCTAAAACTAGAAATATCAGTTGACCCAGTAATCCCATTACTGGGTGTATATCCAAAGGATTACAAGTCACTCTACTATAAAGACATATGCACATGTATGTTTATTGTGGCACTGTTCACAATGGCAAAGACTTGGAACCAACCCAAATGCCCATCAATGATAGATTGGATAAAGAAAATGTGGCACATATACAACATGGAATACTATGCAGTCATAAAAAAGGATGAGTTCATGCCCTTTGCAGGGACATGGATGAAGCTGGAAACCATCATTCTCAGCAAACTGACACAGGAACAGAAAACCAAACACTGCAGGTTGCCACTCATAAGTGGGTGTTGAACAATGAGAACACATGGACGCAGGGAGTGAAATATCACACACTGGGGCCTGTGAGGGTATGGGGGCTGGGGGGAGGGATAGCTTTAGGAGAAATACCTAATGTAGATGGTGGGTCGATGGGTGCAGCAAACCCCCAAGGCACATGCATACTTACGTTAACAAACCTGCACATTCTGCACATGTACCCTAGAACTTAAAGTGTAATTAAAAAATTCTCTGCATACAATACCTCATTTAAATTCTCAAAATGACACCTTGAGATAGATATCATTATACTATTACATGTAATCAACATTTTACACAGGGATAAACAAATGCATATGTTGACTAACCTGCCCAGAGTTCACGTAACTAGTGAATGGCACAGCACCAAGTCTAGAATTCAATTCTTAGCTCGAAGGCTGTCATCTCAAAGAGACTTTTCTTGACTCCTCTTAGTTTGTGTTGATATAGTGAAATACCTGAGACTAGATAATTAATAAAGCACAGAAATTTATTTCTTACAGTTCTGGATGCTGGGAAGTCCGAAATTAAGGTGCCAGCAGATTTAGTGTCTGGTAAGGGTTTGCTTTCTGCTTGCAAGATGGTGCCATATTTCTGCATCCTCTGGAGGGGATAAATGCTGTGTCTTCACATGGCAGAAGGGACAGAAAGACAAAAAAGGGCCAGGCATCTCTCTGAAGATAATGTCTTTTATATGGACATTAATCCCATTCATGACGCTGGAGCCCTCACGATTGAATCACTTCTCAAAAAACCCTGCCTATTAATACCACCACAATGGGAATTAAATTTCATATGAATTTCAGAGAGACACCGACATTCAGACCATAGCACCCCCAAACGAAAGCAGTCATTCTCTGTCAGATCACTTATGATTTTGTCTTATTTTCTTTCTAACACTCATCATTATCTAAAATTAATATTCATTTGGTTTCTTGCTTGCCTCCCCTTCCCCACTCCATGAGAGCAGGGAGCTAGCCTGTGTTGTTTACCACTGTTTACCCTAAAGTCTAGAACAGGGTCTGGTACATAATGGGATAGAATATTTGTCGAATGAATTGATACTTGTCTGAACACAAAGCTTCTTGGTAAACTGGAAAATTCTGTCCCTTCTGCTATGTGAAGACACAGCATTCATCTCCTCCAGTGGATGCAGCAACATGGCACCATCTTGGAAGCCGAAAACAAGCCTTTACCAGACATTAAATCTTCTGGCACCTTTATTTTGGATTTCCCAGCCTCTAGCCCTCCATCATTGCCTGATCTTGGTTTGTTAATCATAGTAAACTGGGCCTGGGAAAGCCCAGGGAATGTTTTAACTGAGGAAAGGGGTTTGATACACTTCCCTAGTGGGTAACCCAAGTAGGATTTTGCAGTAAGAGCAAGACAACTTCTAGGAGGTGTTGAAAATAAATATTTGACTATCCTTCAATTTTCTACATGACATGTGCAAAGCACCCTTAAAGGGCCCTTTCTTTTGGTGAGAAACATGACTATGAAAGCAATCGTAATCTCTGTGAACCTCAGAAATGGCTTAATTGAGAAAAAATACCTGCCTGTAGAAATTCACAGAATCAACATAGTCAGCACGAAGATAAAATAAGATTGTGCATATGAAAGTGCTTTGCAAAATTTAAAGTCCTGTGATACAAGTGTAAGGTGGTATTAGTATGTTTTTTTGATCAACTTAAATTTCCATTTCAATGGCTAACATATAATTTATTTACTGGAAAGTCTTCCCATAATCATCTTGTTAGAGAAACTCTCCAAATGTTTCTAACTCTAAGTTTATTGCATCAAACATAGAGCTGGAAACATTAGTCTTTGCAAAGTGGAAGAGATTTAACTGTGGTGCAGGGAACCTGGAAAGATGAGGGGCAGGGTGTGTGGATAATCCAAGGTAGAAGGCAGACTTACTTCTCATTGTATAGATATTTGTAGTGCTAGAGACTATATATAACCATTTATTGGTTGGGCCTTGCATTTACACGACAACAGAAGAGCAAAAGACAAATGGGGCTGGGCACGGTGGTCCACTCCTGTAATTCCAGCACTTTGGGAGGCTAAGACAGGTGGATCACCTTAGGTCAGGAGTTCGAGACTACCCTGGGCCAACATGGTGAAACCCTGCCTCTACTAAAAATACAAAATTAGCCAGGCATGGTAGCACATGCCTGTAATCCCAGCTACTTGTAAGGCTGAGTTTGGAGAATCGCTTGAACCCGGAAGGCAGAGGTTGCAGTGAGCCGAGATCACACCATTGCATTCCAGCTTGGGCAACAAGAGTGACACTCCATCTCAAAAAAAAAAAGCATTTACATTATATCTTAAGGGAAACAAATGAAACAAAGAACCAATAAGATTAATTGTGAGCAGGAGCATATGATAGACATTTAATCCAGGAAGCTTTCAAATGAAAGGAGGTACCAATTCTTGCTCTCTTCCTTTTCTTGAGACAGAGTCTCACCCTGTCACCCAGGCTTGAGTTCAGTGGCTCAATCTCAGCTTACTGCAATCTCTGCCTCCTATGTTCAGCAATTCTCTGTCTCAGCCTCCCAAGTAGCTTGGATTACAGGAGCTGCCACCATGCCCGGCTAATTTTTTGTATTTTGTGTGTGTGTGTGTGTGTGTGTTTAGTAGAGGTGGGGTTTCACCATTTTGGCCAGGATGGTCTTGAACTCCTGACCTCGTGATTTACCCACCTGGGCCTCCCAAAGTGCTGGGATTCCAGGTGTGAGCCACTGCACCCAGCCTCTTGGTGTCTTTTTTTAGTTGGATTGGCCTGCTTGGAATCTCCTGCATGCTCCATGCTCATTTTTGCCCTGGTGCTTATTAGTAGACACTTTGTAGTGCAGCTGCCCTCCTCATAATTTTCCCTTCTCTGAAAATAACCCTAGATATAAAGCAGTAATTCCTGTCTACTGTTCATAGTTGATTGGTTTAGGAGTAGGTGTTAAAATTAAGAAACACTGCCTAGAAAGAAGATATATGAAACGCCCAAGATCTCTCTGTAGTTACCTTGGTTCCTGGCCTCTTTGTGTTGGTTTTTCAATAGTTTCAAGATTCTAATAACATTTCAACAAGCACAACCCTCCACTGCTCACTATTTCAGCTAGCTCCAGGTGAGCAGGAATGAGACTTAGTATTTTTTAAGTCCCCCAGGTGATTCCAATATGCACCCAAGGCTGAGAACCATCACTCTACGCCAGCGATACACAAACTGTAATGTACATATGACTTACCTAAAGATCTTATAAAAATGCAGATTCTCATTCAATAGGTCTGTGGTGGTGCCCAAGATACTTCATGTCCAACAGTTTCCCAGATGATGTTGATTCCACTGATCTAGAGGTCACATCAGTGTATCAAAGCTCTGTGTGGTTTCTGTTGCTTGAAACCAAAAGAACCTTAATTAATATAGCACCTTTTCTCAGGTTGCAACCCTATCTTGTAAGGCTCTACCCACTTTATCTACTTGGATTTTATTCATCATTCAAGAGCCAAGTATAATCTCATTTCCTTTATGAAGTCTTCCTGAAGTCATTGCAACCCTCCCTTTCCTTGTTGATTGCCCATGCTACATATAGTCTCCATTACATAATATGTCATTTAATTGTCTTGAATATAGCTCACTTACAAATGTTGGTAAATATACAATTATTTCCTGTGTAAATCTCATCTCTTCCCAAGGAGTCTGTGTTTATATTTCTTGAAGTTTTATATATACATATAATTATATATATGAAATCTCTAATATATATTATATATATTTACATATATAAAATCTCTAATATATAGTATATATTTATAGATAAAATTTCTTATATATTGTATATATTATATGTATATAAAGTCTCATATATATTAAAGATGAAATAAAGATTTTAAAAAGATTTTTAAAAGTTTCCATCTGTGAATTCATTTCTGCATGTTGGGTAAAAGTAATACCTGAAATTTAAGAGATGGCCACTTTATTTTACAGATAACTGGGGAATCTTCTCATATATATGTATATATGACTACATATATATATATATATATATATATATATATCTTTAATCCACCATGACTTCCAATCCAGTAGTGGGAACATGGCAGGTATTTAATTAAAACTTGTTGAATTGAAGGCATATGGAAAAGGAAAGTGTGACTACCATCATTTCCTAGGATATGTAAAGCTAAAATCAAACAAAAAAGTCTAAGTCACAAAGCAGATTGAAAGAATGACCTTACATAGCTTATGGTCATGGGCCCGGGGGCATAGATATATTTGCAGAGTTTTGGCTAGGACGGGGTTCATCGCCAGGGAAAAAAAGTGGATCTGAAATGCTTATGCACAGGTCAAGTGTGCAGAGCCCCACTGCCTCGTAGAGCCCAGACGTCTTTTAGCAGAGGTACTAACTAGACATTCCCCTGAACTCAGTGGCTTTGTTTCAAAAGAAAGAAAGAAAAGAAGAGAAATGAACACTAGAGCAAAAAAGCTACAGCACAGATCATCTTTTATCCAGCTTTCTCATTTTAAGGCAGAGGAAGCTGAGGCTCAGAAGTTACCATGTTAGAGATGAACAAAACTTTTTTTTTTTTGAGACAGAGTCTTGCTCTGTCACCCAGGCTGGAGTGCAGTGGCACAATCTTGACTCACTGCAACCTCCACCTCTGGGTTTAAGCGATTCTCCTGCCTTAGCCTCCCAAGTAGCTGGGATTATAGGTGCGTGCCACCACACCTGGCTAATTTTTGTATTTTTAGCAGAGACAGCGTTTTGTCATGTTGGCCAGGCTGGTCTCGAACTCCTGACCTCAGGTGATCCACCTGTCTCAACCTCCTAAAGTGCTGGAATTACAGGCGTGAGCCACTGTGCCAGGCTGACATGAACAAATCTTGGCCTAGAATGCAGGTCTCTTAATTAGTAGGACAAGGCTGCTCCATGCAATAATCATCTTGTGAGAATTCTTAATCTACGTAGAAACCCCCAGTCTCATAGTATCTTTTGCTACCTTTGTCAGGAATGGGGGATTCTGATATCTTAGTGAAAGGGCTGGGAAATGGCAAAGGGAGTCAGGCTTTGCAATATGTGGGGCAGAGAGTGCAGCATGAATGAATGAATGCAGCCTGCTGAATATTGCTTTCTTTTTTTTAATTTCACTACAAAATAATTTATTCGAACACATAACTACAGCGCGAGACTCCTATATACAAGCACATTGACCATTGACGCTCCTGACTACCGTCAACTTGGGGACCCTTTTCTTCCCCCTTGCCTTGCCTTCTTAACTCCAGTCCTCTTTTTGATCTCAGTGAGCCCAATTACCTTAAATGGATTCAATTGAACATAATTCCCTTGCTATGCACTCATTTTGGTATGAGTAGATTACAGATTTTCTCAAGTATGAAAGACTGAAAAGATGAAAAATTAAATGAGAAAATTCCTCTTGAATGATGAGGCCTCTCCTTCTGGAGACCACCAGTCCCTCACCACGCTCTTTCTAGTGTGGTGCTGAGTGGGTTGACCAACTAATGTGGGGTCCTAATGTCTTGATGCTACTTCATGATTCCAAGCAGTCTCAGAGCAACTGGGTTCACTTCCTTGTGATGTGGATATACAAAACCCTTCTAGAAAAGTCTATGTATTGTTAAGAGAAAACAGAAAGGTGAAAAAAAAGTTGGCTGGGTGTGGTGGCTCATGCCTGTAATTCCAGCACTTTGAGAGGTCGAGGAGGGCAGATCATCTGAGGTCAGGATTTCGAGACCAGCCAGACCAACGTGATTAAACCCCATCTCTACTCAAAATACAAAATTAGCCAGGCATCGTGGTGCATGCCTGTAATCCCAGCTACTCGGGAGGCTGAGGCAGGAGAATCACTTGAACCCGGGAGGCGGATATTGCGGTGAGCTGAGATAGTGCCATTGCACTCCAGCCTGGGCAACAAGAGCAAAACTCAGTTTCAAAAAATAAAAAGTTTCCAGCTGTAGATTCATTTCTGATGTTGGGTAGAAATAATACCTAAAAGTTAAGAGTTGGTCATTTTGTTTTAGAGAGAATTGGGGAATCTACTTTTTGAAGTTTTACTGTATTCTGCTTTAGCAGAAAAAAAAATAAATAAAAGGATGAGAAATTGAGCAGAAGGACTCAAAGAGAAATAAAATTTGGTTTTTCAAATAGACAAGGGCCAAAGATAAAAGGCCAACTAGCTTTTTTCCCTATACTTCAATTTGTCTTGCTCTCATTTTAACCCATGTATTGCTGTGTTTAACTTAACCACAATAAGTAGCATCAATGTTTACCAACAAATCAATCATTTTTGTGGAAAAGCAACAGTCATTAGGGTGAGCTAGAATGATAAGCGTGGTAGCTGATTCAATTTCCCTCCATTTCTTTATTTTAAAAGATGGGGGATAAAGATTGTGTGTGTGCTATTGTGAACAATTTTGCAATAGTGTACCACTACTTAGAGAAGATGGCGACTCAATGTTTAAAACCCAAATAAATCTTACAGTCAGGTTTTATAAAACAAAACCAAAGAAAAGCAAACAAAAACGCTTGCTGTCCTCTAGAATGGTTGTTTGTGTAGTAAACATACTTTTGCCACAACGGGGCACATAGAGAATAATTAAACTCACTGGGTCATCTTCATTTTGAAGCCACCTTGATTTAACACTGCACAGGGAAGTAATTAGATGAATTTGAAACTATAGTCTTAGGGGAGAAAAGTAGCGCAGAATGTATTCCAAGGAGGGATTGCAGGCAGCCTCAGCTACCACTATTATACAGAAGATTCTAAAAATAAAAGTGGAGGACAGGCTGCAGAGTACTTTGTACTCAGTAGCTTCCAGACTGGTTTTTTAGCGTCTAGTATCTCTGCTTGCAAATTCTGGGAATTCTCTACCCTCAGAATCGGGAAGTGCTTTTCAAAGAGCTGAATTCGAAGTTTCCACAGAAAATCGGGAAGTGCTTTTCAAAGAGCCCAATTCTAAGTTTCCACAGCTGAATCTGTAAGAGAGATTGTAAACTTGGCCTGATAGGGCATTGACTTTAATCTTTTTTTTTTTTTAACCTTCTCCTTTAGTATCCCCTATGTCCACACTCCTAACTCAAGTTTATAATGTGTAAATGGAAGGATAAAATAAGTGGAAAATTCACATTAGCAAATAAGCAAAACTCTAAATGTGTGGGGGATAGTAACAGTCAGTGGTTAAGAGTTCAAGTCCCGGCCAGGTGTGGTGGCTCACGTCTGTAATCCCAGCACTTTGGGAGACCGAGGCGGGTAGATCACGAGGTCAGGAGTTCGAGACCAGCCTGACCAACATGGTGAAACCTCGTCTCTACAAAAAAACAAAACAAAACAAAAATTAGCTGGGCGTGGTGGCACACACCTGTAATCCCAGCTACTCGGAAGGCTGAGGCAGGAGAATTGCCTGAACTTGGGAGGCGGAGGTTGCAGTGAGCTGAGATAGTGCCACTGCACTCCAGCCTGGATGACAGAGTGAGACTTCATCTTGAAAAAAAAAAAAAAAAGAGTTCAGGTCTGGCCGGATGTCGTGGCTCATGCCTATAATCCCAGCAATTTGAGAGGCTGAGGCGGGGAATCACCTGAGGTGAGGAGTTTGAGACCAGCCTGGCCAACATGGTGAAACCCCATGTCTACTAAAAATATGAAAATTAGCCAGTCATGGTGCCTGTAGTCCCAGCTATTTGGGAGGCTGAGGCAGGAGAATCGCTTGAACCTGGGAGGCGGAGGTTGCGGTGAGCTCAGATTGTGCCATTGCACTCCAGCCTGGGCAACAAGAGCAAAACTCCACCTCAAAAAAAAAAAAAAAGCAGGTCCTGAATTCAAATAGAACTGGGTTTGTGTCCCTGATCTACTGTGTGCCACTTGGATTTATCAGGTCCCCATTTAGTTCTTCTCTAAGTGTCAAGGAGAGTAGAGGTTAGGATATAAGTAAATACCAAAATGACCTTTTTACTAAACACTCTAACATAATTGGCACAGAACATGGCATTCCTACCTTAAGCAGGTGGGAATAAGAAGCAGAGATATAGGCCATTGGCATTAAGTGACCTCATATGTATATACTTGTAGTATCTGAGGCATGGGAAAATTTGAATATGAGAAACTGTTTTTTCTTTTTTGAGACGGAGTCTCACCCTGTTGCTCAGGCTGCAGTGCAATGGCAAGATCTCAGCTCACTGCAACCTCAGCCTCCTGGGTTCAAACGATTCTCCTGCCTCAGCCTACCTAGTAGCTGGGATTACAGGCGCCTGCCACCAGGCCCTGCTAATTTTTGTACTTTTGGTGGAGATGGGATTTTACCATGTTGGCCAGGCTGGTCTCCAACTCCTGACCTCGAGATCTACCCGCCTTGGCCTCCAAAAGTGCTGGAATTACAGGCGTGAACCACCGTGCCCAGCTGGGAAACTTAACTTTATGGCTTTCTCTCCTCCTTGAGGGCAGGAGCTGAGTCAAAGCACCCTCTATAGGCTTGGTAGTGCCTTGCTACAGTGACTGGCATTCAACAAGGGAATGAATGAAGCACAGTATATGAGGCAGAAAGAACTTATTTCCCAGGAGACAGAATTGGGATGCATTCCCTCTGTTCTCCAAGACATAACTGAGGAGTGTGAGGTGGAAGGCTGCTGTGGAAATACTGCAGGGGTCAAAGCAGGTTGAACCTGGAGACTAAAATGCAGTTGCACATGGCACTGCCTATTAACATACGTGCTCCTGTTTACAATAGCAAAGACTTGGAACCAACCCAAATGTCCATCAACGATAGCATGGATAAAGAAAATGTGGCACATCTACACCATGGAATACTACGCAGCCATAAAAAGTGATGAGCTTGTGTCCTTTGTCGGGACATGGATGAATCTGGAAACCATCATTCTCAGTAAACTGACACAAGAACAGAAAATGAAACACTGAATGTTCTCACTCATAGGTGGGTGTTGAACAATGAGAACATGTGGACGGGGGGAACCATAACACACTGGGGTCAGTTGTGGGGGGCTGGGGAAGGGACAGTGAGGGGTGGGGAGGGTGGGAAGGGATAATGGGAGAAATACCAGATATAGGTGATGGGGGGTTGGAGGCAGCAAACTACCTGCCATGTAGGTACCTATGCAACAATCCTGCATGATCTGCATATGTACCCCAGAACCTAAAGTACAATAAGAAAACAACAACAACAACAAACAACAACAAAATGTGCTCACGATTAAACTGGATTTAATGTTCATGGGACAAAGTTTAATATGTCATAGGGAACATGAGAAAAACACATGCGCCTTCTTGGGGAGCCACTGTCACCTTGGGTTCTCTGGATCATTCTTTTCTTTAGCGTTTGCCCCACTCTTCCCTCCTGGTCAAGTTTCCTCAAGCTTCTGGAAGGCATTTCTATTTGCACTACTTTTTTGGCATGGGGAGAATGGCGTGGTGACCTGTAGATCTCTCCCTGACCCAGAGCCGCTGGACTCCTCTGAGGAGGATAATTATGTTTCAATGCGCAGGTGCTGAAGCAATTTTGGCATGCTAAGATTGAATCAGCAAGAACAGCTATCAAGGATGGGACTGTACAGGCAAAGCAGGATGTTTTTTATGGTTCTGTGCACCTGCTAGCTGCCACTTATTCACCTGCTCATTGGTGTGGTGACTGGATCTTTTTTTTAATGAGACTTTCCCTAGGTGTATTTGGCAAATAATGTGTCGAAGCTATTTATTCTCTGCCTCCCATGGACCTTTGGTCTCACCTCAAATCATCCAGGCCTTGGCTGTTTTTCCCTTATTTCTTCCCCCTGGTGTCCTGTCAGGCCAGTTTTTGGCTGCATTGGTTTTTGTCTGCTGAGTTGTGCTTGGCAGAATTACCTCCCCAAGAACAGCTATGCACTAGAGATAGTGACATGGCCATTTGGGCATTGGACTGCAGGACCATAGCTTGGTCGTGAGTGGAATGCACAGACAGCGAGGGCACAAAGCTCAAGCGCTGCAGTGCATGCTGGGATGTCTTCAGCATTAGCAGGCCTGCAAAAGGGGTCCCATGACTTCATCCCCTATACCCTACACACAGGCCATGTCATGTACGGGTTGGGAACGTGGGCTCTGGTGTCAGACTATTTGACCTCAAATTCTAATTCTGCCTCTTATTAACTCAATGACACTGAACAAGTCACTTGACGTCCCCCAGCCTGAGTTTCCCTGTTGAAAATATGGAAGGAAAATATGAGAGTGACTACCTCCTAGACTGTTGTGGGCATTACATTAGATAATCCGTGTAAAGGACTTGGCAGGGTGCCTGGCAAATAAGAAGTGCTCTACAAATGTCAACTCTTATTTTAAAATTCATGGAAGTGTATTTAGACTTTTGGGATTTCATTTCAGCTTTGAATCTGTGCTTCCCCAGTCGGTTTTCTTGGCACAGGTCTCTGGGGAATGGGGCATTTCAGGCAGAGATATGGGAGAAGTGAGGCAAAACTATGGAACCTACTTTGAGGCCTGAAATAAAACCCTCCAAGCTGAAGGCGTAACGCTGGGGGATTAGGCTGCTTACAAGCTAGGAAATGATGGTCTCTGAGCTCTGCCAGCATCTCCTGTAGGCAGAGTACTCTGTTCTGCCTCAGGCCTCCCCTGGCTGTTAAAGCATCTGCGTAGACTGTATTTGTTTGTCTAACTGCCAGATCCTGGGGCACTCAAACGCTTATGTTCATCTTGAAACTGTTTTAGCATTTACTAGCTTAAAAAAAAATCCTTGGAATTTAAATATGAAAACCAACAGTAAAACAAGGGTAGTGATCCAAAATCAGGCATGCAAAATCAGGGAGTATCAAACTTAGAACTGTGTACCAAAACAAATATTTGTAAGTTTAGGTAGCAATGGAAAATATTATAGATGGGCCAATTAATGTTGCCATGGGCAAGAAATTATAATTTTGACATATCTCTAGGATAGTTTTATCAGCAATATCAGTATTATGCTTTTAAATGTTGAGTTTTATGGGTAATGGGTTAATGTATCATCACTTCCTTACTTGGGGTGAATCAGAAGCTCTCCCTTACTTAGGTCGTTGCATCGGAAAAACTTATTAAGAACGGATGTTATGAGTAGGATGAATAAATTAATGCCTTTACTGTAGAAAGCTTTACTTTCTGTACTCAATGATCTATACGTTTTTGGGATTCAAAGATCTTTTCTGGTTCTCTTTATTTATTTATTTTTGGTACAGGGTCTTGCTCTGTTGCCCAGGATGGAGTGCAGTAGCAAGATCCTATATTAACTCACTGCAACCTTGAACCGCTGGGCTCCAGTGATCCTCCTGCATCAGCTATCTGAGTAGCTGGGGCTATAGGCTGTGTGTCACCATGCCTAGCTAATTTTCTAATTTTTTGTAGACACAGGGTCTTGCTTTGTTGCCTAGGCTGGTCTTCCAAAGTGCTGGGATTTCAGGCATGAGGTACTGAGATCAGCTCAGATCCCTTTCAGATACCTGAAAAACCCTAGAGAATGTTTTACAGTTCACCAAGGAGTATGAAAAAAAAAGAGCTCATCATTCTGGCACCTGCTTCAGTGGCAGAGGTGACACTGACGAATCCCTATGCTGCATAGGTCTTTGAGATGGCGACAGGTTCTAAGGTAGAATGGCCTGATGAACAGTGAGGAGACAGTAGGTGTGCCAAATCTAGAGCCTTCTTAGGAATTGGAAGCTCCGGATGGCTCCCAGGGGGTTTTCAGGATCTCAGATTATGCAATTACTGTCATTGGAAAGAAATGTCCAAAAATGTTAGATATCTAGAGATAATCAGAATTTGTTGAAATGTTCCTAGATAGTACATAACAGAGAGGCCTTGGCCCTTGAATCTTATAGGCCTTGGGCCCACTGTTTATCCAGCCTGCCCTCAGGAAATAGGCTAAACTCAGGGAAGATCCACCTCTATCATCAGTCATAACGTCTACACCGATCTCCAGTGGTTGCCACCTAGCCTTTAGCCAAGACCCGTTTAGAGTCACTCCATTTACAAGAAGGTACTCTCAAGTTTTACTATCACTTTAGCTCTAAATTTTGACCTTTGGGTTCCCCTAGAAACTTCAGAGAAGCCACGAGTTTTAAATATCATCTAATCTGAATCCTTGTATTTTATAGATAGAGAAATGCAGCAAAGAGGAGAGTGATTTGCTCAAGGTCACATAGCACATAGCTAGAGCACAGAAGGGCCTTCGCTAGAATCCAGGTACTGTAACTCCCTATTTAATATTCTCTGAAGTCCCCTCCAAAAAGAAGTTTTATAGCCTTACCAGCCCACACTGTTGCTTAGATTGTGTGCAAACAAAGCATGTTTTAATGGTTTTGAGGAATTATAGAGAGCACTGAATGCATTTCAGTGTGGAAATGAAGTCTAGAGTATTTTGGTAAAGTTGCCACTTTGTTTTTCCACTTAGGATTTGCCTCTGCAACTCTCTCAAGGAGTTAAAATTCTCTACAGTTGCCAGTAATTGTGCGTGTGCATAAATAGGCAGCACAATTCAATAGAGGAGTTAAATATGTGATTAAGAGATATCTTGCAATCAATGGGAAATTGTCTTAGCTTAGCATAAAGAAGGCTGTTTCTTGTTGTTGTCGGGAGAGACTTGTTTTCTTTTAGTCTTTTGATGCTTTATTAATTGTGATAAGGACGGTTAAAAATGATATTTTCCTCACAGGAATAGCATAGTCTTAGAAAATTTCAGCTTGCTCAACAGTCAGTGAGTTTAATAATATTAGGTATGATATTGAGAGCCACATTTTCTTCTCATCCTAACCTTGATATGAATTCTGAGTCCAGCAATCTCTTGTTCACTGTGATGTTACCAAAATATGACCTTAGAAAATTTTCAAAAACTATATGCCTTGTGAAAAAAAGGAAAGCTAATAGAAAGTAGGCCCTTAGGAAATGAGGCGGTTATTAAACCAGGCGTGGTAGAGCGGTGGTTCTCTTACTCAAACCTAGGACTTGTAAAAACTCAGATTACTGGGCCCCTCCCCAAGAGCTTCTTTTTTTTTAACATCATTTATTTATTTAGTTTAATCCACAGCTAAAAATTGTTTATACTTATCATGTACAACATGATTTGAAATATGTTAACATTGTGGAATGGCTAAACTGAGCTAATTAACATATGCATTACTTCACATACTTATCACTTAAAATCTTCTCTTTGATCAGTTTTCAAGTATACTATTCATTGTTATTAAGTATCATCACCACATTGTACAAAGGATCTCTTGAACTATTTCTCCAATTTAACTGAAATTTTGTATCCTTTGACAAACATCTCGCCAGCCTTCGACTCTCAGCTCTAGTAACCACCACTTTACTGTCTATTTTATGAATTCAACTTTTTTAGATTCTACGTATAGGTGAGATCATGCAGTACTTGTCTTTCTGTGCTTGAGTTATTTCACTTAATGCAATGTCCTCCAAGTTCATCCATGTTGTTGCAAATGACAGGGCTTTCTTTTTTTAAGGCTGAGTTGTGCTCCACTTTGAATCTATACCACATTTTCCTTATCCATCTATTGATGAACACAGGTTGATTTCATACTTTTACTATTGTGAATAGTGCTGCAATAAACATGAGGGTGCAGATATCTCTTCAACATACTGATTTCATTTCCTTTGGATTTATACCCAGTAAGGGGATTGTTGGATCACATATAGTAGTTCTATTTTTAGTTGTTTTTTTTTTTTGAGATGGAGTCTTGCTCTATCAGTGGTGTGATTTCGGCTCATTGCAACTTCCGCCTCTTGGGTTCAAGTGACTCCGCTGCCTCAGCCTCCTGAGTAGCTGGGACTACAGGCATGCAGCACCACCAGGCCCAGTGAACTTTTTGTATTTTAGCAAAGATGGGGTTTCACCATGTTGGCCAGGATGGTCTCGATCTCCTGACCTCGTGATCTGCCTGCCTAGGTCTCCCAAAGTGCTGAGATTACAGGCGTGAGCCACTGTGCCTGGCCTATTTTTGGCTTTTTGCAGAATCTTCATATTGTTCTCCATAATAGCTGTACTAATTTTCATTTCCATCAACAGTGTAGAAGAGTTTCCTTTGCTTCATATCTTTTCCAGCACTTATCTTTCATCATTTTGATAAAAGTCATTTAACAGAACAGGTGAGATGATATCTCATTGTGGTTTTAATTTTCATTTCTCTAAGAAATAAAAAGCATCCAGGTAGGAAAAGAAGAAGTCAAGCTATCTCTCTTCACAGATGATATGATCCTATCCCTGGAAAACCCTAAAGACTCTGCCAAAAGGCTCCCGGAACTGATAAATGACTTCAGTAAAGTTTAAGATACAAAATTAAGGTACAAAAATCAGTAGTACTTCTATACACCAGTAAGGTTCAAGCTGAGAGCCAGATCAAAAATGCAATCTCATTTATAATAGCCATACTCTCTCTCTCTCTTTCTCTCTCTTTTTCACACACACACACACACACACACACACACACACACACACTAAAATACCTAGAAATTCATCTAACCAAGGAGGTGAAAGATCTTTATAAGGGGAACTACAAAACACTGCTGAAAGAAATCATACATGGCACAAACAAATGGAAAAACATTCCATGCTCATGCAAACTACTGCCATTTTAAACAGAAGTAGAAAAACCTTTTTTTTGAGACAGAGTCTCGTTCTGTTAGGCCCAGGCTGAAGTGCAGAGGCATGATCTCAGCTCACTGCTCACTGCAACCTCCGCCTCCCATGTTCAAGTGATTCTCCCACCTCAGTCTCCCAAATAGCTGGGATTACAGGCACCTGCCACCATGCCCAGCTAATTTTTTTGCATTTTTTTAGTTGAGATAGGGTTTCACCATATCGGCCAGGCTGGTCTTGAAGTCCTGACCTCAGGTGAACTGACTGCCTTGGCCTCCCAAAGTGCTGGGATTGATTACAGGCATGAGCCACTGTGGCCAGCAAACAAACAAACAAACAAACAAACAACAACAACAACAACAAAATTTTTTTAATTTCACATGCAACCAAAAAAAGGGCCCAAATAGCCAAAGCAATCCTAAATAAAAAGAACAAAGCTGGTGGCATCACATTACCTAACTTTAAGCTATACTATAAGGCTACAGTAACCAAAAGAACATGGCACTGGTACAAAAACAGACACATAGACCAATGGAGCAGAATAGAGAACCCAGAAATAAAGCCACACACCTATAGTCATCTGCTGTTTCACAAAGTTGAAATAAAAAAAAAAAAAAGAATGGAGAAAGGACTTCCTATTCAATAAATGATGCTGAGATATCTGGTTAGCCATATACAGAATAAAACTGAACCCCTACTTTATACCATATACAAAAATTATCTCAAGATGTATTAAAGATTTAAATGTAAGATCTCAAACTATAAGAATCCTAGACAAACACCAAGGAAACAGCATTCTGAACTTGGGAAAGAATTTATGACTAAGTCCTCAAAAGTAATTGCAAGAAAACCAAAAACTGACAAGTGGTACCTACTTGGTACCTACTAAAGATCTTCTATGTAGCAAAAGCAACTATCAACAGAGTAAACAGACAACCTACAGAATAGGAGAAAAATATTTGTAAACTATGCATCTGATGAGGGTCTAATATCTAGAATCGATAAGGAACTTAAACAATTCCAAAAGCAAAAAACAAATAACCCTATTAAAAAATGAGCAAAGGACACGAAGAGACACTTCTCAAGAGAAGACATACAAGCAGCCAACAAACTATGAAGAAATGCTCCACATTACTACTTTTCAGAGAAATTCAAATCAAAACCATAATGAGATACCATTTCATACCAGTCAGCATGGCTGTCATTAAAAAGTTAAAAAACAACAGATGCTGGCGAGGTTGCAGAGAAAAGGGAATGCTTATACATTGCTGGTGGGAATGTAAATTAGTTCAGCCCCTGTGGAAAGCAGTTCGGAGATTTCTCAAAGAACTTAAAACAGAGCTATCAGTCAACCCAGCAACCCCATTCCTGGGTATATACCCAAAGAAAAATGCATAATTCTATCAAAAGGACACATGTACTCATATATTCACTGTAGCACTATTCACAATAGCAAAGACATGGAATCAACCTGGTGTCCATCAGTGGTAGACTGGAGAGAGAAAATGTGGGACATATACACCATGGAATACTACACAGCTACAAAAAAAGAATAAAATCATGTTCTTTGCAGCAACATGGATGCAGCTGGAGGTCATTATTCTAAGCAAATGAATGCAGGAACAGAAAAGCAAATACTGCATGTTCTCACTTATAAGTGGTATAAGTGGGAGCTAAACATTGACATTGATGAACATAAAGATGGGAACAATAGACACTGGGGACTACCAGAGTGGGAGGGAGAGAGGAGGGCAAGGATTGAAAAGCAATTGGGTACTACGTTCAGTATCTGGGTGACAGGATCATTCAAATCTTAGCATCACACAATACACGTAGGTAACAAACCTTCGGTATCCTGCACAAAAAGAAATCACAGCTATGACTTTCTCTACACCCTTTTTGACCCATTGCTCTCTAACACCCATAATGCTTTGCATGGGGCTGGTAATAGATGAAAAGTCAGGTAGGTATTGTTTAGGCCACTTCACTTGAATGATTCTGTGTATTGCCTGCTGACACAGAGAAGTCTGATGTAGAAAACATCATTGTCAGCAGTGTCAACTTAGATTAAAAAGGACAGTGACTGTTTGGGGAACTATTAGGCAAATTGTTTTGACTCGCTCTAACAATTTAAATATCTTTCATTTTATTTTGCAAGTAAAAAAAATTGAATTTCATGACTCGACCATACCACCAAATCATCTCTGCGCAGAAAGTGCAATCCTGATTGATCTTAAGTGATTAGACTTTTATCAATATGCTCATAATCAGCAGGCATATTAAGGTCTGGATAGCATGAACTCCGTAGCCCAAAATTGACCTGGTGCCTAGTCTCTTTTCTTTAGTAGGCATACCTAACCGTCTTTATTTCTTAGCTACATTGAGGGCATCATTTCAGGAATGGCTGGTATATCATAAAAAAACCCAGAACACGCACTTACGCACTTTGGGCCAGATCTGAAAGATTCTGATAATTCTAACCCCTTACTAATGTCTAGTTCCTCCTGAAGAATTATAACAAATACTCCGCTATCTTCTTTGACTTTTAAATATTCAGACTGTAACCATTCCTGATCTCTATACAAAAGGATAAGGCTCCTATTGTCTTGGAAGATCTATTAGTCTTCAGGGAATGGGTATTTGGTAAGATTTTTTGCTGATGATGACTTTTTTGGAGAGAAATCTAAATGATATAGATTTATAGAAAAGTATGTTATATTGTCATATGAAGCAAAAGAACTACAAAGAAAGATGGGGATTATAGTTACAAGAAAACAGTTCTCAAAAGGCCACATTATATTCTAAAATACATGTCTACCTTAACACAATTTTCAGAATATCCTACAAGCTCTCTCATGACAGATTTTTTTTTTAGAGATGGGTGTGGTAGTCATTAGTTCTTGTCATGAGTAATTTTTCTAATAAGGTGAAATTCATGTAACATAAAATTAATCATTTTAAAGTGAATAATTCAGTGTCATTTAGTACATTCCAGTGCAACCACAACCTCTATGTAGGTCCGAAATATTTTTATCACTCCCCAAAAGAAATCTCATACTCATTATGCAGTTCTTCCCCATTCCCCTATTCCCCCAACTCCTGACATCACCAGTCTGTTTTCTCCCTCTTATGAATTTACTTATTCTGGATATTTTACATAAATGGAGTAATACGATAATGTGACCTTTTGTGTCTGGCTTCTTTTCCTTAGTACATTTTCAGGGTTTAACTACATCATAGCATGTATCAGTACTTTATTCTTTTTACAGCTAAATAATATTCCATTGTAGGTATATATCAGAATTTGTTTATCCATTCTTCAATTGATGGGCATTTGGGTTTTTTCACCTTTTGACTACTGTGAATAATGCTGCTATGAATATGTGTGCATATGTGAGTATTTGTTTTCAGTGATTTGGGGTATAAACCTAGGAATGGAATTGTTGGGTCATGTGGTAATTCTATATTTATTTTATTGAGAAATTTCAGTAGCTGAATCATTTTACAGGCTCATCAATAATATATAAGGGTTCCAATTTAATCCACATCCTTACCAACACTTGTTATTTTCCATTTTCATTTTTGTTATTAAATTCTAGCCATCTTAATGGATATGAAGTGGTATCTCATTGCAGTTTTGACTTGCTTTTTTTGATTTCCCTAAGGACTAATAATGTTGAGCATTTTTTGTACGTTTATTGGAAATGTTAATATCCTCTTTAAAGTAATATCTATTGAAATCCTTTGCCCATTTTTAAACTGGGTTGTTTTTTGTTGTTGAGTTTTAAGAGTTGTCTACAAATTCTAGATACTAGATCTTTATCAGATATATGATTTGCAAATATTTTCTCTCATATAAGTTGTCTTTAATAAGAAATAATTTGATTTTCCTCTTTTCAGTAATATTATACGGCTGTACTTCTCCTTTACTTCTTAATGTGAGAAGTAGGGACCTGCATTACTTTTAGGTGGAAGCTCTGAAAAGTAGTATGCTATTTGATTTAGGTGATCCCAAGTTAATTCCCTAGCCACAAGTAATACTCCAGATCATAGCTGCTCTGTCCGCTTGCATCTTAGAATGAGGATGTCATGTAGCAAAGTCTACCAGTTGACCCAAGATGAACATGTATCACGAACCAAAAGCAAACTTCTGTAGTTTTAAGCCATGGAGGTTTATTGTTTGTTACTGCAATGCAATTTAGCCTTTCCTGCCTAATTTTAAGGGTCAAGTAAATCACTAACACAATTATCATAGGGAGTAGTTACTGCACTGCACAGTGTTCCCTACAAATGAAATCATAGGGAAGAAAAGTTGCTAATTATACACCAACTGGGCAAACTGCCTTTGTTCTTGCTCTTCTCCTAGGTTTTTGTACAATAACTGGTGACAGTTTTTAGAAACCATAAATCTGATTAGGTTATAGGTTGAATATCCTTTATTCAAAATGCTTGGGACCAGAAGTGTTTTAGATTTCAGATTTTTTTGAATATTTGCATATATGTAATGAAATGTCTTGGGGATGGGACCCAAGTCTAAATATGAAATTCATTTATGTTTCATATATACCTTATATACATAGCTTGAATGTAATTTCATAAAACATTTGAAATAATTTTGTGCACGAAACAACGTTTGGTCAGGTATTTATATGTGGAATTTTTCACTTGTGGCATCACATTGGCACTCAAAAAGTTTCAGATTTGGAGCATTTCAGATCTCAGATTTTCAGATTAGGAATGGTCAACCTGTACTATCTTTCTCAAAGCCCTTTTGTGACTTCTTATTTCCCCAAAATCCTTAGCATGGTTCAACATCTTTAACACAATCAACAAAGCCCTTCATGATGTCACCCCTGCCTATCTCTTCAGTATAGTCTCATGTCATTTGTGCTTTCTACTTCTTGGATTATTTTGGTAAATACATATTTTCCTAGAAAAATCATCCATTCCAGCTAAAATTCAATTTTCCCTACATATGTTTCTACCTCAGGGTCTTTGCCTTTGTTCCCTTTCCCTGGGGTGCTCTTTACCACTACCCTCACCACCTCTCCACCTCCTTTGCTGGTGGTTCAACTTCACCCATCTCATGAATATTATAACAATTTCTTAGGGAGGCCTTGCTTGATTCCACAATCTGGGTGAAATGTTTTTCATATGTGTTCTCATAGCATCCCAGTACTTTGGCCCATCACTTATATGATAATTATAATTGCAATGAATCCAATTACTTCTATGTCTTACTCTAATGGAATATAAACTCCTCGAGGGCAGAAACTTTGTTTATATTACTCAGTGTTGTATTTCTAGTACCTTAAATCATGGCTGGTATATGGTAGGAAGAAAGAATAACTGAATTCATTTTTTAGCAATCTTTTACAAAACTAAGGTAGAGCTAGGGCTCAATATTCAATCATATACTTGACATCATGCTAGCTTTACTACCTTTCATAAACCAGTCTTGTAGTCTGGAATCACAATTCACCTTTTGTTCTAAGCAGTTTTGAATTTATGAAAAGGCTGCACCTTTCTAATATTGACAGATTCCAAGTTTTCCTAAAGTCTCATTTTCAAGAAATAAAGTTCAGAGTTGCCTTATTAGTCTGGGACAGTTCAAGCATGCTTAAGTCTCTGAGCCGCTTATGAATGTGGCTATGATTACAGATCAAGGATATAGTCTACTTTAATAGTCCTTATGTGTACTTTTAACAACAAATATGCTGTTCTAGTTTCACTTATTTGGGGTTTATTAAAATTTTACTTACATCTTTTATAGATGAGGACAAATGAATTATAGGAAGTAGAAAATGTTCTGATTTTTCCCCTTCAAAGAATTAAGCAGAACATTCAATTCTGATCAATTGCCCAGATAGACTGTGTTAAATTTATTCTACATTCACAAGCATTTATTGAGGAGCTGAGCACTTAGTCTTCTTCTGAATTGGGCATGCAAAGTAGAGTAAGATATGGTCCCTGAATTCAACAAGTTCACTATTTTGGAAAAGAAATCAGGTACAACTTCCTAATTAAATACTTTTGTACTTTATATCTACATAACAGTCTTACCCATCAATATAGATCTAAAAATCTGCTGTTATTACAATATAGTTCAATAATGTGATTGATGGATATGCATTTAGAGTTAAAGGATGTTCAGTTTATTTAATTACAACCCATCTATTCAAAGACTACTACATAAAGCAGAAGATAAAACTGCGTGAACCTGAATGGATATATTGACTTCTCAGGTCTCCCAGAGTTTTCCATAGTGACTTACAACTGCTGATGACACATGGTGTAAGTAGTCTGACGAGTTTAAGCCACTCTTCTTTGTTAATATCATGAGTGTTTCCATGTATTCTTGTCTCATCCATTCTCTCTTCCACCAACTGTTACAGAGACTATAACTACTTGTCTTCATGCTCACCAAGTACAAGTAAGTGGGGGAAAAATCTTATTACATTCTGATTGTTTACAGTGAGGGCAGGAAATTCCAGGTCAATTTCCCAAGTGTATCAACACTCAGCAAGACAAGGCCTCTGTGTTGTCTAAGTCAGAGGATGACATCTTTTTTTTAAATGAAGGGAAACAGTAAATATTTTCAGATTTGTAGGCCATATATAAATGAATGAGTGCCTTTATTCACTAATGAAAGTTAATTTACAAAATGGGGTGATTGGCTGGATTTGGCCTATTAGCCATAGTTTTTCCACTCCTAGGCCCAGTCAGGGGGACATCACTGAGCAGTAGTATGAAACCTGTGAAGCTATGCAGAGCAGTCCTGTCTCAAGTCTGAGGTGTGTTCTAGGAACAATGACTTTTAAAACTGTTGAGTTATCCTCACTCCATCTACAAAATTGCATTTAATCTACAGAATCTATATAGGCTGCAACATTTCTAATGCCGCTTATGTAGATCAGGAAATTATGTTTAAGATGAGAGATAAAAGATAAACAAAAGTAAGTGAGGTAAAGAGGCAGGCAAAGAGCATTCCAGGCAAAGGAAATAGTGTATGCAAATATCAGGTTTTGAGAAAGGAGGTAGCATCCTTGGTTAGCACTGTTGCCTCCTGGACATCCACGTGCCCTTTGTTATTTTTCATGGGATTTCAATTTTATTCAGATATCCAATCCCATCTTTGGAGGTAAAGGCGAATCCTGACAGTTTAGACTAATAAATGTACAGCATTCCCTTGGTGACTCTTATTTGTCCAGCAGTTGGCACCTGACCTAAGTTAGCTCAATAAAACTCAAAGGAGGGCTGGGTGTCGTGGCTCACATCTGTAATCCCAGCACTTTGAAAGGCTGAGGCGGGTAGATCAGGAGGTCAGGAGTTCAAGACCAGCCTGGCCAAGAGGGTGAAACTCCACCTCTACTAAAAATACAAAAATTAGCTGGGCATGGTGGCAGGCACCTGTAATCTCAGCTACTTGGGAGGCTGAGGCAGAGAATTGCTTGAACCCAGGAGGAGGAGTTTTCAGTGAGCTGAGATTGCACCACTGTACTCCAGCCTGGGTGACAGAGCAAGATTGTGTCAAAAAACAAACACACAAACAAACAAACAAAAAAACTTAAAATACCTAGTCCACGTTTCAAGGAGAAGAGATTCTCCCCTCTCTGTCCTCCTGGATATGAACAAAAAAAGCTTGTATCCCTTATTTCCATTGACAATCATCGTGCTACATTGAGGCCAATCAGTTTTAACGTGCAACCAAACCGTGGAGAGCTTAGCACAAAGCTGGAGGAAACTGAGGTTTTTCATAATAATATTTGGGTAGCTGTTGATTTTTTTTTTTTTTTTTTTGAGACAGAGTCTCACGCTGTCTCCCAGACTGGAGTGCAATCTCCAGTTGCTCACTGCAACCTCTGCCTCCCAGGTTCAAGTGATTCTCCGGCCTCAGCCTCCCAAGTAGCTGGGATTACAGGTGTGTGCTACCATGCCTGGCTAATTATTGTGTTTTTTTTTTTTAGTAGAGACGAGGTTTTACTATGTTGGCCAGGCTGGTCTCGAGCTCTGAACCTCATGATCCACCCGCCTCTGCCTCCCAAAGTGTTGGAAGTACAGGCATGAGCCACCGTACCCGGCTGAACTTTATTCTTATAAACAACACTGTTTAAGCCCTATATATTTATCAAGGCTTATTCTTGTGGTTTAACTAGCTCCATTTTATCTACATTTCACATCAGAAATGTTAGGGCCAAGCAAGTGTTTTTGAATACAGCAAAAGATATGAAAATATCATTGGAGGGCTTCATGCTGGTCCCTGTTTAGGTGTCAGAGTCAAGTCCTAAAAGATGTTATAGAAAAATTATTCCAGGATGAAAAAAAATGTAATAAGATTAAACTTTCCAATCACGTAAAGAACAGATCAAGGAAAAGAAAAACCAAAGTTTAGAAGAAAACTTTGAGCTGAACAAAGTCAATATAATGCAAAATAAATGAGGCAGGTAACACCAGACATTTCCTGGTGAAATTTCTATAACTGAAAGCATAAAAATAAGTCCTATGAACATGTAGGTATATTAAACATTACTCCATTTACACTAGAGACAGCGTAAGGGAAGAGGAGAGGCCAAGGAATGCTGTCTCATACTTGACTTTGAGAAGACAAAAAAAAAAAAAAAAGGAACAAGTTTTTAAATAGAAGAGTTAATTAAAAACATGGCTATTTTTTCCCAAATAGCTAAACAGAAAGCAAAGCAAAATATAGTACATAAAACAAATCAAACAGCAAGAAAATATTAAAATATTACAGCAAAAAGACTATATGAGATAAAGCAAATATAAATGAATCAGTACCTCTAATAAAATAGTTTCAGACTTAATTGACAAAAGAAAAATACAACTATGTGCAACTTATGAGAGACATTTAAAATAAAGCGAAAGTTAAAAATAGGCAAAAATATAACAAGATACAATAAAAATCATGGTCATTAAAAATAAAGTAGAATTCAGTAAATGAGACAGTATCATTTTACATTGGTAAAATTGTATATGGTCAGTGAAAATAAAAGGCACGGCCTTTATATAATAATGAACAATATGGCCAGGTAATTCTACTATGTAATTAAGTGACATCATTTGCATTGCTTAATGTAATGTTCAGAATAATATTATGTGGTAGATGTGATTATTACACTCATATTACAGATAAAACAACTAAACAGAAAGAGGTTAAATAATTTGCTCAAGGTTCTAAGGACACAACTGGAATTTGAACAAGGATCTTTCTGACTGGAGAACCTGTAAGATATATGCCAGTGTTATCTGAAAGATTAATCCAACATCAGAATTACCTGAGGTGTTTACTAAAAATGCGAACTCCTGGCATCACCTCAAATATATTCTAGAGCTTGAAAATTTGCATTTTAACAAGTATTCCAGTTGATTCTTATGCATGGTAAAATTTGAGAACCACTGCCTGTGCTGTCTTGAAGAAAATGAGAGAAACACAACTGAAGTGGAAAGTTTTAATCCGCTCTTTCTATCTTAGATTAAATAGAAGAAACAATAAATGATTTAAATATTAATCAGAGTGCTATAAGGAACTTAAAACACTACAGAGACTACACATTACTTTCAAATGTCCAATTTACATTTTCAAAAATAGATTACACATTAGATCCTAAAAGAAAATAAGTTCCAAAAAGCAGAGATTATAAAGATCATATTATTTAATCATAATGTGACAAAACTAAAATTTAGCAACAATTTAAATAAAGGGACATAACCAATACCTTCCTAAATAACTATTTAATCAAGTGAGAAAATTCATAGTTGTGACTACAGAACTACATTAGGACAGTATATATAAAAACTTTTGAGTCCACCCACTAGAGTATCTAAAATGAAATAGAAAATAATATGTATTTTTTCTCATTTTTATTTTATGGTATGTCCATTTTCAGTTTTTTGAGGAACCTCCAAACTGTTCTCCATTCTGGTTGTACTAAGTTACATTTCCATCCTAATTTGCATCCTCATGAGATGTTCATAAGGATTTCCTTTTCTCCACATCTTCACCAGCATTTGTTATTGCCTGTCTTTTGGATATAAGCCATTTTAACTAGGGTGAGATGACATCTCATTGTAGTTTTGATTTGCATTTCTCTGATGATCCATGATGTTGAACAAGAAAATAACGAGCATCAACAAAGTCATAAAGCAATTAGTACTTCCACCCATTGCTGTTGGGAGTGAAATAGTACAATCACTTTGGGAAATGGTTTGGTAGTATCTGATTAAGCTACCAATATGCCTCCCCTATGAAATATACTCACCAGTCCCCCAATTTAAACTTGCGAAATACTCAATGTGGAATGCATAAATTGTGACATACTTACACAATTGAATGCTATATAGTAGTATTCAAAGACAATTATATAAAACAATATGGATTACTCTTTTAAATATAATGTTGCATAAAAGAAACCAGACACAAATGCATACATTCTGTATAATTTCATTTACACAAAGCACAACGGTCAAAACTAATGTATGTCAGAATAGTGATTATGTTGGTGGTAATGACTAGAGAGTGTCATGAGGGGGGCTTCTGGAGTACTGGTTATATTCTGTGTCTTGGACTGAAAGGTGATTACATAAGTGTATTGAGTTTATGAGAATTTGTCAAGCTGTACATTTATCATCTCTGCACTCTTATGCATGTATATGATAGTTTGATGCAAAGTTAATTCAGAACTTATGAGTAGATTGACTATGTTTCCATGTTTATCTGGGACAGATTTGAGAAAGAAAGAAACAGAAATTATGCAAATAAAAAATAAGATACCTGAACTTAGCAAGTTAGGAGCTTGATGGACAGATTATCTTATAACTGATAAGAGAGAACTATATGTAAAGGTTCACGAAGAAACCAAAAATGGTGTGTTGGGGGGAGGTAAAAACATAGAGGGTAGAGTAGGAAACTATTACATGTTTAACTGAAGTCCCAGAAGTCTACAGAGAAAAAAGGAGGACAGAGGGAATATTAGGGGAGACCTTAACAGGGAATTGTTGAGAATTAACTAAATACATCAAACCACAGATTGAAGAATCCAGACAAATCTCAAGTGGGATAAATGAAAACTAAATCCATGCCTAGACACATGATAAAATTGTAGCATACCAAATCCAGTCATTAATCAGAAAAAGGATACGTTACCTTCAAGGAACAACAGATATGTTGATGTCTAAACACTCAAAGGCAGCGAAGTCAGAAGTCTGTGTGACAAAGTCTTTTATGACATAAAACAGTAACTGTCAATTATAAAATTCTATATCTGGCTAAAAAGAAATATCCTTTAAGAATGAAGGCAGTATAAAAAACAGCCTGAGATAAATGAAAATCTCCGTGAGTTTGTCACAGTGAGCTGCAGTAAAGGTAACGCTGCAGTGTGTACTTTCGTGCAGAAGAAAGATGATCCTAGATGGCAGGTCAGAGTGGAAGAAAGGAATACAAAGCAAGGATGTTAGTAAAACCTGGATAAATATAAATGAACATTGACAGTTTAAAACAAATAATAACTATTACATAACAATGCCATGTAAACAACTGAAAGCCAGTATAGGCAGGAAACCATTACTTAAGCTAAAAGAGGGCCACTTCACAATGATAAATGACAATGTTTCCTTTATGTATTTTGATTCCATGTTACTGGACTATGCAGTTAATATAAAAACTTACTATATTTTCCTGGTGGATTAAAACTTTTATTATTATGAAGTGACATATTGCCAGAGAAAATTTACTAAGTGCAATTATA
This sequence comes from Callithrix jacchus, assembly GCF_049354715.1. Lineage (NCBI taxonomy): Eukaryota > Metazoa > Chordata > Mammalia > Primates > Cebidae > Callithrix > Callithrix jacchus. The sequence goes on from NC_133524.1 coordinate 93,952,315, forward strand.
GGGATGTGCAGAGGATATAAAGGAGCCTAGAGAGGTTCAGGACATGAGGGATGGTTAAAGAACAATGATTGGTCAGCCTTTCTGGAGGAAGTTATATCTGAGCTAAGTCTCAAAAGATCATAAAGGAGGTGGTCAGGCAAAGTAGAACATGCCACGCAAAGATGATAGCATGAGCAAGACATAAAGGCAAGAAACAGCATGTTTTCTAGGAGCATGAATTGTGAGGAAGGAAGGAAGGAAGGAAGGAAGGAAGGAAGGAAGGAAGAAAGAAAAGAAGGAGGGGTAGGATATGAAAGTAGATAAAAAGAAGGAAACAAAATATTAAAGTTTTATGCCAATCTAAGAACCTTGGAGTTAATCCTGTAAGCAACAGAAAACCGTTTAATAGTTATCATGGTGGGGATAGGGTGGGGGCAGAGTGACAAGATCATACTGTATTTCAGAAGGATCACTGTAGTAGCTGTCTGGAGGACAGAGTGGAGTAGGGCAAAGTAGAGACTGAGAAATTTGTTTTGAAGACATTGTAATTATTCTGCCCAGAGATGATGGTGACATGAACTCAGGCAGTATTAGTGAGGATGAAAAGAAAACATACACAAGTAAAATTATCAGGCATTCACCAAACATTCATTGAAAGAACGGATGTGATTATCTCAAGCAATATCCTCTTAAAACAGTTCACTGGATAATCCTACTTCTAAGAATTTATCATAAAGTTAATGAGAATTATTCACAAAGATTTATGCAGAAGATATTCTGTGTAAACAGTGCTGAATTAAATATTTAGAAATATTGAAAATAACCTACAGGTCCAACAGTAGAGAAATGGTTAAATAAATTACAGTAGAGCCCTAAAGTTAAACATTATGTAGTATTAAAAAGGGTTTTCAAAAGTCACTTAATGACAAGGAGAAACTCAAGTAGAATAAAAGCAAGGCACAACATTGTTTATAATGTGACATCGATTTTAGAAAAGATGCATTTTTGAATCTACATGAAAACATTTGTGTGGTAGGCACAATAATGCCCCCCTTCCCAAAGATGTCCATGTCCAGATTCCCAAAGTCTGTCAGTATATTACCTTACATGGCAAAAGGAACTTTGCAGGTATGATTATGTTTAAGGACCTTGAGATGAAGAAACTTTACTGGCTTATCTTGGTGGGTTCAATCTAATTACATTGGTCCTCACGTATGGAGAATCTTACTTGATCGCTTTCAGAGGGAGATGCTTCTATTGAAGAAAGGCACGAAGAGTTGCAGCATTGCTGGCTTTGAAGATAGAGAAAGGAGACCATTAGCCAAGGAATGCTTAAAAAGGCAAGGAAATGAATTCTCTCCTAGAACTTCCAGAAAGGAATGCAGCTAGGCCAACACGTTGACTTAAGCCCAGGAAGCCCTCCATCCATGGAAGTCTAGTAGACTTTGGACCTACATGACTGTAAGATAATAAATTTGTGTTGTTCCAAGTTACTAAATTTGTGGTAATTTGTTATGGTCTCAAATAGAAAACTAAAGCACTTTGAAAAAAATAACACCACGAAGAGTGTTATCGGAGAGACTGTCTCAGGGTGGTAGAATTATTGATGATTTTTACCATCATGATAATAGTTTTCTGTATGTTCTTTATCATCTAGAGTGGAAGGGAGGGACAGAGGGAGAAAATTGTTAGTCTTCTCTAATCTTGTGTATAAAATCTTATGCACATTCACTTATTTTCTCAACATAAACTTCTTAAAGTGGAATTACTGAGTCAAAAGCTACACACATTTTTAAGCTCCTTGAAAATTCAATGGCAGATTCCCTTCAGACACGTTGTACCAATTTGTACGCCTGACCAATATTTCTTTTCCCTGAAACTTTTGCTAAATTCGTCACGCTGGTTCTCTTTTATTGACTTGGGAATGCCAAATAAATAACTTAAACACTAGTAAATACAGAACCAAGAAAAAGGAAGCAAAACTGAAGTATAAGTTGAATACTGTATTTTCTGTTACCTTGTAACATGCATACTCGAGCCCACTTCACCTTATACAGCATGCTCAGTAGTGCATCTTAAGATACTCAAAAAGTTCTCTTATGACTCCAATTTATTATTACTTGATTTCTTATTACTCTATTGAAACTCAGAAGGGCCAGCAGCTTCTTCAAGGTTTAATAGTCATTCTGGAACACTCTAAAGTGCCCCTCCTTCTAAAGAGACATTTCTTTGGTTATAACCTTCCTTGTAGCCTTTTTTTTCTTTGCTGCATCACGCCTCTCTCCCTGAGATTCTCTCTGTAACACATTTCCAAAGTAAGTGTCTAAGCACCTGAGTCTTTAACAAGTCTATATTTCGCTAGGATTTGAATCTTCTCTTTGCCTGTGGGTAGGACATCATTCTTTGGCTGATTCCAATCAAGACACTCAGGCTGGTAAATAACGTTAAGGTGTGTGTTTAAAGGACAGATTAAATTTCCAAATAGAAACAAAATCTATGTGATTCTTATTATTTGCTGCGCAGTGTTCCTGAAAACTATCATAAACTGAATGAAATTTTTTATAGAAACAATTGTTACTGGGTTCAGCCATTTCACTAAGGATTCAGTAGTTTAAAAATGATAGCTTTAAGCAATGATATATAATAAACATTTTTGTCCTACAAATGTTTTCTAAAACATGGATTTAATGTGCAAAAAATGCAGCTGTCACTATCCTATCTCAATCAAAGTTGTGAAAAAATACATTACATATTCCACATTTAATTAATAATATTTTCATGTCTTTTTAGAATTCAGAAGACACATGAGGGAATGATTTAGATAACCCAGTTTTCTTTTAAAAAGCTGTCCAAGTAATTTTTAACTGACGTCTTCTTGTTCTCTTGATAAATCTCGCAACATAAAGCAGTGACATTTAAAATCATTCCTCTGACCTTAGAACTACTCTCGAAGTACTAAGTACTCAACAAATGTTTCTTGTTGTTGATGATGATTGCATTTATCAGACCAAAAAACATTTTCAGGCGTAAGGGCTGACCCACCATTTCTCCCTTTCACCCTCTCTTACCTCCCACAGTTTATTCAAAGCCACAGATAACTAGTCAACCTTGGAGTAAAGTAAATGTCATGAGGAAGCACAAAGTGTTGTTAAGTCATTTTTTTAATCACCCTTCACTGCCACAGTGGTAGATTGCCAGCTGTATTCAATGTGATTATGTCAGTCTTACTACCCTACTATGGAAGGTTTGAGCAGCCTACCCTGTATTCTCCGATCTTGTTCCTCTCCCAATCTCAATCCAGAGGAAACCCCTTTCCCTAACAACAAACAACAAACAAAAACAGAACACTAGGTAGACGAGCTGTTAGCAATCTGAGAAGCAGAAAACGTTTTCTACATACTCATCGTTTATTGATACAGTCTGATCCCCAATAACTTACCTATCCGTTTATGACATATTTATCACCAACCTAGTAAGAAAGACACAAAAACTGCAACATTATTTTTGACATGCTTCCTGAGCAATTCACATTTTGAGAGTTATTTAAAAACAAGCAAACCAATCTACCAGGTTATGAGCATCATCTTTTAAAAAGGTGCTTTCAGTATTTTCTCACTTGAAAAGACAGGCATAAAACAGTATCTGATTGTGCTGGAGACTGTGGAATACACTGAATAAGGGCATAAATGTGAGCAGAAATAATGTTTGAGCCTTTAAAGGAAAGGCAAAGTTGAAAGAAAGAGGCAGTGCATTGTACAGCTTTGAATCCCACATTTTTATTCTCTCAGCAGATGTCTTAATTCCTTGTTTTATTAAATAAAAGTAAGCAGATCTCCCTTGTCTCTGAAATTTCTGTCACCCATTCAATTGTCCTTCTTACCTACTTCAATGCAAGAAAGAAGCCCATCTCATTCAATTCCACTCTTTCCAGGACTATGGAAATTTGTCTACTTCCATTTCACTCCCGCATTTCCTATGTCTTCAATCTCTTCCTTCCATTAGCTTATTCTGCTTGTCTTTTAAGCATGATCAAGTCTTCTCATATGCTAAAATCAATAAATCACCAAAACTCCCAGTCTTAATTCTGTGACTTCTTTGAAGGTACTTATTCTTGAGCTAGAATTACTGAGCTTTCAGTATGTTCCAAGCAAATGTTCCTAACTCCAACTCTTTACATGAGTTATTTCATTTTATCCTCACATCAACCTTCTGAGGTAAGTAATATTCTTATTCCCAATTGACGGAGCAAACTGAGGCTCCTGAGCTTAAGCAACTTACTGAAAATCATGCAAGTATTTAGTGGTGGAGCTAGAATTTGAATTCATAGCTAACTCTGGAGACTAAGCTCTTAACCTCTTAAACACAGCACCGGGCTATGTGTGCTATTTCTTTCTCTCTCTCTCTCCTTCCCTCCCTTATGTCCTTCTTCATTCCCCCTTTTCTTTCATTATTCTCTTTTTCAAAAGAATAGGCATAGCCTCTATGCTTCCCTACCTCCCTCATTACCATCTGGCAATGATTTTTGCTTCTCCAACTACATTACAATCACTCCAGCAGATAATCTTTAAATCTTCAAGTTTGACCTTTTCTTTCCCTGTCATTTTTCAGGACTTTTCTTTTACCTTTCTAGAGCATTTAACACATATGAAAATACCACCATTTTCTTTTGCTCCTTGACTGCAGTAACATTGTACGATCCTAGCCCTAATTTGACCGGTCCAAAAATTCATTTGTTCATTCATTTATTCATCTACTCATTCAATAAATATTTTTTACATATTTATTTTGTGTTGGGCCTTGTTCTGCATACTAAGAATACCACCATGAACAAAACAAAGTTTCTGCCCTCAGAGAACTTACATTTTAGTGGAGGGTGAGAGGCAATAAACAAAAATTGTTAAACACTGTGTATTAGTCTGTTTTCATGCTGCTAATAAAGACATACCTGAGACTGGGTAATTTATAAAGAAAAAGAGGTTTAATGGACTTACGGTTCCACGTAGCTGCAGAGGCCTCACAATCAAGGCAGAAGGCAGAAGACACATCTTACATGACAGCAAACGAGAGAATGAGAGCCAAGTGAAGGGGGTTTCCCCTTAGAAAACCATCAGGTCTCATGAGACTTGATTTGGTTATCTCCCACCAGTTCCCTCCCACAACATATGGGAAGTATGGGAGCAAAAATTCAAGATGAGATTTGGGTGAGCACATAGCCAAATCATATCAAAGAGCAAAATATATAATGTGTTATTAACAAAGAAGTGTGTCTGGGGAAAGACCAATAGGCAGAGGAACTACAGATACAAAGCTTTCAAGGTAGAAACAGCATGGAAGCCATTGCAGCTGGAGCACAGTGAGTGGGAGGAGAGAGGTAGGTCAGTGACCAGAGAGGTAAGCTGAGGCCAAATGGTGTAGGGTTTTATAGAACATATGAAGAGTTTGGATTTTGCTTTGGGTGAGATTGAAAGTCATTGGAAGATTTGAGCAAAGCAGTAAACATAACATGACTTTTATTTTAAGTAGTGACTTTGCCTACTATATTGCCAGCAGACTGAAGGGAGACAAAGGGAGAAGCAGAAAGATCAATTCTGTCACAGTGATGTCAGTGAGGGCTGGGTGTGGTGGCTGACACCTATAATTGTAGCACTTTGGGAGCTGAGGCAGGTGGATCACCTGAGGCCAGGAGTCCAAGACCAGCCTGGCCAACATGGTGAAACTCCGCCTCTACTAAAAAAATACAAAAAATTAGCCAGGAAATGGTGGTGGGCATCTATAATCCCAGCTACTCAGGAGGCTAAGGCAGGAGAATCACTTGAACCTGGGAGGTGGAGGTTGCGGTGAGCTAAGATAGTGCCATTGCACTCCAGCCTGGGTAACAAGAGTGAAACTCTGTCTCAAAAATAAAAAATAACAATAATATCAGTGAGAAAGGATTATGATTTAGAATGTGGTAACAGTGGAGGTTGTGTCATGTGACTGAATTGGAGATATATATTTTGAAGGTAGACCTAGTAGGATACACTAACAGACAAACTGTGGAGTGTGAGACGAGGAGAGAAGTCAAGAGTTTTGGTGTGAGTTTGAGGAAATCCAGGTGTTGTGGAAACTGAAAATTATGCAAGTCGTGAATACAAAATTACATATAAAAATAAGGTATGAAAGTAAATATTTCTTTTGAATGTGTGGTGGCCTGGCTTCTAGGCGGCTCCTGATGACCTTGACTGCATTCTGTGATATCTTGACTGCAATGCCATGAGAGATCCTGAGCCAAAGCCACCTAGCTAAATCATTCCTGAGTTCCTGACCCACAAAAACTGCATGAGATAGTAAATGCTTATATTTTAAGACATTACCTTTTGGAGCAATGTTTTTTAATGCAAGAAAAGATATCTAGTAAACATTTTTGGTGCCAGGAGTGGAGTGCCACTATGATAAAAAAAATATGAAGACGTTTTGAAGCTAAGTAGTAAGCAGAAGCTGGAAAGATTTTGAGGAGACGTCAGTTAAAATGTAAGGAACGTGAAAGAGACAGCAGAATCTTGATGGAGGTAAGGAACCTGAAGACGAGGTCTTAAAGGAAAGTAGGAAAATGTTATTGAAAGCTGGAAGAAAGAGGATCCTTGTTATACAAGTGGTGAAAGTTTAGTAACACTGTCACCTATGTAATGTGGAAAGTAGAAAATATAGTACCTGAAGAACTGCATGATCTAGCTATGGAGATTTTTGGGCAGAATGGTGAGGGGTCCTCCTGGTTTCTTCTTGCTGTTTACAACAAAATGTGAGAAAAGAGGGGTATAAGCTTCAGGAAGGACTGTAAAACAAAAAGGATCCAGGCTTGCTGATTTTGAAAATTTTCAACCTTTCCAGATGGCAGACATTATTGAAATTAAGAAGTTACTGGCCAGGCATAGTGGCTCGTGCCTGTAATCCCAGCACTTTGGGAGGCCAAGGCAGGCAGATAACCAAGGTCAAGAGATAGAGAGCATCCTGGCCAACATGATAAAACCCCATCTCTACTAAAAATACAAAAATCAGCTGGGCATGGTGGCGCATGCCTGTTGTCCCAACTACGTGGGAGGCTGAGGCTGGAGAATAGCTTGAACCCAGGAGGCAGAGGTTGCGGTGAGCCAAGATCACATCTCCATACTCCAGCCTGGAGACAGATCGAGACTCTGTCTCAAAAAAAAAAAAATTAATAATAATAAAAAGAAACTGCTTTGGGGCAAGTATCAAATCCAGGTCACAGTCAGAAAACAGAGTACAAAGAAGAAGTTCAGAATGTCTGTAAAATTCTTTATTAAGACATAAAAAAAATGCAAAATAGTGCCTCAGAGATCCATTTAGTTAAACAATAAGACTTCCAAGAAGTTTAAGATTGTTGTCCCTCGGGAGTCTCAGAAGAAACTAAGAGTAGAAAATGGCTTAATTTGAGGAGATTTTGTTTCATGGAGAGAAACCCCCTAAGATATTCATAGGATATATGCAAAGTTTTAAAAATAATTATTTGAAAGAAATACTGCTAGCTTGCATTGAAAGGGACAGAAAGCTGCAAAATAAAAAGAGGACCTTGGATCCTAAAACTTCTACAGATAGGGAAGCAGGTTGAGAAAACTGTGCAACTGAAAACCTGGACTCAAGATAGAACCAAGAGCACAGGAGGCAGAGCCAAGGGATGTGTCAAATAATTTCTGGGCAGGAATAGCACCAAAGCCTAATCAAGGAACTTCTTGCATTTGCCCAGCTAAATTTCAGAATTTCTTTGGACCAGTGTACCTGCTGTTTTCCTCCCTCTTAAGCAGGAGTGTCTGTAGTGGCTATCATAGCTATGCCTCTCCTACTATTGTATTTTGGATGTGTGGAGGGCAGTGATATTGTTCAGCTCCGTGTCCCCACCCAAATCTCATCTCAAATTATAATCCTCACATGTCGAGGGAGGGACCTGGTGGTAGGTGATTGGATCATGGGGGCAGTTTCCCCATGCTGTTCTCATGATAGTGAGGGAGTTATCATAAGATCTGTTGTTTGATAAGTGTCTGGCATCTCCCCTCCTTGCTCTCTCTCACTCTCTCCTTCCGCCTTGTAAAGAAGGTGTTTGCTTGCCCTTTGCCTTCTGCCACGATTGTAAGTTTCCTGAGGCCTCGTAGGCAGGCTTCTTGTGTAAAAGTGAGTCAAGTAAACCTCTTTCCTTTATAATTACTCGGTCTCAGGTAATAATCTTTATAGCTGTGTGAAAATGGACTAATACAGGCAGCGAGGTTTTCTCTTTAGTTGACAGGTCTTTGGACAAAGAAAAACTGTTTATGAGGGTCTGTACTTAAGAAACTGTAATATAGGAGCCTCATCTACACTACAGCATGATTTAGATGAGGTGATTCCAGGCTCCGAGCTAATGTTGGAAGAGAGAATGAGTGTATTTTTCATATGGTAGGGGCATATATCTGTGGTGGCCAGAGGAAGGACAGCAGTAGCAGGTCTCCAAACTAATCTTCAGTGATTCTTCTGTCCTCATATTTATACTCTAGTGCAGTCCCTTCACACCCTGAATAGGACTGGTCTATGTAACCAGTACATTAGTACAGAAATGACGATATGTGACTGCTGAGGTTAAATTATACAAGACATTGTGACTTTAACCTTGCTGTTATTGGGATCTCTCACTCTTGGGGAAGTCAGTTGTCATGCTGTAAATAACGCTATTGAGTGCTCCACATGGGGAGAAATAAAGACCTCCTACGAATAGCCAGCATAATTTCCCAATCATGGTGATGAGCCATTGTGGGAGTGGACCCTCCAGCTTCAGTCAAGTCTTCAGATAACTGAAGCCCTGGCCAACATCTTTTTTTCTTTTTCTTTCTTTTCTTTCTTTCCTTTTTTTTTTTTTTTTTTTTTTACAGAGTTTCACTCTTGTTGCCCAGGTTGGAGTGCAGTGGCGAGATCTCAGCTCACTGCAACCTCCATCTCGCGGGTTCAAGCCATTCTCCTGCCTCAGCCTCCTTAGTAGCTGGGATCAGAGGCATGTGCCACCACGCCCAGTTAATTTTGTATTTTTAGTAGAGACGGGGTTTCTCCATGTTGGTCAGGCTGGTCGCAAGCTCCTGACCTCAGGTGATCCGCCCACCTTGGCCTCCCAATGTGCTGGGATTACAGGCGTGAGTCACCATGCCTAGCCTCCTGGCCAATATCTTAACTGCAGCCTCATGAGAGACTCCGAATGAAAACTACCAACTTAAGACTCTTTGAAATTCTTGATCCACAGATACCATAAAATAATACCTGTTTTATTAAGTCAAATCACTAGATTTTAGAGTAATTTGTTATATAAGATGAAAACTTAGATGGCTCCACTAAAGTAATTTCCGATAGACAATTGTTACAGAATGATACATGATATCAAAATAAATAATTTATTTTTTAAAAAGCTGACACAAATCTAAGAACATAATACGTTTATTAATTAACTGCCTAGCATACCACTATCCTATCTTTTTCTCTATAGTTTTTGTCTGCATATTCTTTGAAAAAAGTCAATATTCTCTCTAGCATGGTTAATCAGTTTTTTATTACTGTTAGTTTTCACACATTTTTTTTCACCTTCACAACATGCTACTGGTAATGTCATGAACAGTTTCAGCATTTTTGTTAAATTTGGGGAACTGTCAAATTTATTTAATTCATGTGAAGTACAAGTTCAGAGTACTTCAAATTTTCTTGTACAGTGACTAATATTAAATATTATTTGAATGGATAATACTCATTAACCAGTTTTGAGTCAATGTGCTTGTCGTAGTGGCATTATTAAGAGTTTTATATTATCTTCATCAATGACAGTACTTTGCGTCAAATCAGTAAGAAATTTGCCTCTTTTTCCAATTTATTCATATGATTCACTTCTCTTCACTATTTGGGTTCTTAAACAATCCAAGAGCCTATTCATTACTTCTATTCAAAATTTATCCCTTCTTAATGAATGACTGCTTTTGGCATAATCTGAAAAAATGTTTCATTTCTCAATGTCAGAATAATTTTTATTGATTTCATCACTCATCTTTATCACTTTTACTTCATGTTTAATTAATTTTTTTATTTAAATTCTCTCTGCTTTAATAAATATACTTAAAGATGACAAAATAAGTACCTTTCATATTCAGCCAAACCAGGAGTCTGTAAATTTTCCCTTGTTTTACTGAAACTTTCTATGATGGTTAATTTTATGTGTCAACTTGACTGGGCTAGTGGATGCCCAGATAGCTGCTAAAACATTATTTCTCAGTGTGTCTGTGGGGGTTTTTCTGGGGGGAGATTAGCATTTGAATCTGTGGGCTCTGTAAAGATCTGCCCTCACCAATGTGAGTGGACATCATCCTATCCATTGAGGGCTTAAACAGAACAAAGCAACAGTGGAAGGTTGAACTTTCTCTCTCTCTTCTTGAGCTTGGACATTCATTTTTCTCTGCCTTCAGATATCAGAGCTCCTGGTTCTTAGATCTTCGGACTTCAGGAATTACATGGACGACACTCCTCCAACCTCAGACTGGGTGTTACACCATCAGCCTCCCTGGTTCTCAGGCCTTTGGATGCAAAACTACATTACACACCACTGGCTCTCCTGGTTTTCTAACTTGCAGAGGGCATATCATGGGACTTATTGATCTCTGTAATTGTGTGAGTTCGTTTCCATAATAAATCTCCTTATATATATCTACATATATCTTATTGGTTCTGATTCTCTGGAGAACCCTGACTAAAATACTTTCCAAAAAATATTTATAAGTCTGCTTTTCAACATCAGAATAATTTGTGTTTTAATTAGTACATCTTACAAAACCATATGAATATGTGAATACATTGCTAAGATCCACATTTAGAGAATTATAAGGCCCATAAAAATAAGCAACCAAAAAGTCTTTATTAGCTACATAGTTAAGACCACCTGTGGTTCTGAGAAATGACATCAATAGCAATGTCCTTTACTAAGATGAAGAAGAGTATGGGAAACTTAAAAGAGAACACCAAGAATCACTTTTGAACATGTTCAATCTCAGATATCTACTGGTAGGATGAGCCTGTAATTTGTCTAAACCATTACACTTTTGAGTGTGAAAAGGAGTACTATTTCATAAATAATAGTTATAAATTGGGACCATTCCAGACAAATTGACATGTATAGTTACTCTATCTATTGAACATCTAAGTGGAGATATTGAATAGGCAATTGCTTATAGAAGGTTAGAGTTCAGGAGAGAGTTCTGACCTGAAGCTTCAATTGTGTGTGGGGGACATTAACATTAAGTGCTAGTTAATGTCATGAAACTAAATATAATAAGAATGCTGAGACCTGAGCTTTGAAGTGCTCAACATTTTAGAGGTCAGGGAGACAGAGATTAACCAAGTAACAAAAGCCAGAAAAGAAGGAAACCTGAGCGTAGTGTTCATGAAGCCATGTGAAGAAAAGGTTTCAAGAGTGTCTGATCAAGTGAGCCAAATGTTGCTAAGTCTAGCGAAATGAGAATTCAGAAATGAACTTTGGGTAGAACCAGCTGTATAATTTGCTGGGTCCAGTGAGAAAAATGAAAATGTGGGACTCTTTATTCAAAAGTTATTAAGAACTTCAGGATGGCAACCACAGAGCATTAAACCAAGCACGAGGCTCTTGTAAGTATAGGGTCCTATATGACTGTGTAGGTTACATAAACACCAGGAAACTGGCCCTGCCTTTGGGCCTTGCAGCATGGGGGCCACTGATGACAATTACGAGAACAGTTTTGGTAGGGTTATCTGGGCAAATGGCTAATTGAATTGATTTTTAGTGTTAAATCAAGTTTAGCCTAAGTCTTCCTCCTGACATATTCTAAATTTGGCCTAAAGATTTCTTTGTATATAGCATGCTATAACTTAAATGGAGATGTAAATAGATTATAACCTACTCTTGTGCCAATCACTGAGATTTGGGCAACCAAATGGGGGCAACTGTTCAAACTGTGTTCAAATAAGGCACATGCCAAGCTATAACCAGTCTGGCTCTTTGTGTACCCCACTTCCATTTTCTGTATGGTACTTTTTCATTTTACTGTCTATAAATCTTCTTCCACTATGTGGCTATGCTGCAGTTTCTCTCTGCCTACTGTGGCTCAGGCCATCCAATTCATGAACAATTCTTTGCTCAATTAAACTCTGTTAAATTTAATTTGGCTAAAGATTTTCTTTTAACACTGGAAATAATGGAAAGAGAAGAAGTATAGGTATAAACATAGATAACTCTCTTGATTTTTTTTTCTTAAAAAATTTGGACCTTTTAGCAAGATAAAATGGGATGGTGGCTAGAGTGAGTGTTAAGCTCAAGGGAATGTTTGCTTAAAATGAGAGAATGACAGAATATTTGTATGCTGCTTAGAATGGCCCATTAGAGGGAGAAATTTTGATTGTGCAGAGTAGTAGGACAATTACACGAGTGATGTCCTTGATAAGGTGTTGAGGTGGGATTGAGAACACATGTGAAACAGTAGACAGGTCTTTCATTCTAACAGGAGGAAACGCAGATTATCTAGTAGAAAATTCAGGGAAATTAGTAGATTTGAAGGTTAAATTGAGGTGGACGTCTTTTCTGATTGCTTCTGTTTTCTCAGAAAAGAAGAAGCAAGACAATGAGTTGAGAGCAAGGAGGAGTAAGGGAAGATGGGTTGGAGATTTGCAGAGTAAGGAGAAGGTGTCTTTTGTTTACCATTGTACAGCTTATATTAGCATGATATCTGGTACATGTTAGTCACAGCTACACACAAAGAGCCATCAAACTCTGTTCTTTTTGCTCTAAGGATATCTCTTGACCCTTTTCCTTACTTCACATTCTCAAACTCACCACCCTGTTTTACCTCTGCATTATTCCTTGCTTAATTGGTTTTCCACCTTTAGTTTTTCTGTCCTCCAAACTGTCCCTCACTGTGGTATTATTATGCCAGTATTCCTCAATCCAAGAATGTTGGGTGAATAAATAAATAAACAAATAAATGGTTATACAAACATCAACATTTGAGGATGGATTTTTCTTTTTTTTTTACAGAGGAAAGCTAAACATGAGGAGAAATGTGTGAATCTCAAGCTTGGGTTTAGAGAACTCCTACCAATAAAGGTCATCTACCTTGTCAAATATAGAGAGGGAAAAAAAAAGAGAAAGAGAAAACAAAAAGTCTACTTATGTCACTCTTAGCTTTATGTCCAAGAAACTTTTGTCTCTCAAAACATAAAAGTAAATGATAAAAATAACTCAACATTTTTGTTGCTTGTCTGAAAATAAACAGAAGTTTTTAAGACTTTTAGAAAGTATTTGTTATTGTTTTCTAATAGCAAAACGAATACATGCTCATTGAGGCTCATTTGAAACAAACAGAAAGCATAAAAGACAAAATAAAACCACTGCTCAGACACTGTTAACATTAACATCCTTTTTTTTGGTCATATATTTTAAATGGATTTCATACTCCTCTTACAGTGTATTCTGCTGTTTTTATTCATTTACATTATAAGCATTCTCTCTCTTATTCAATATTCTTTTAACACATTCATTAAAATGGCTGCAGTGGATTGCATCATATAGGTATACGATAACATAAGCATTTCTCTTTTGTTGGTCATTTATGTTTAGTCTTTCTTTTTGAATAAGCTGAAACTATCATGAGACTGAAGTATGATCATGATCATTATCTTTCCATTTTGATGAGTTCAGAGGCTGGGATCCAGCAGGCAATTATCAGTTTCTTCTCCCTTCCTTGATCTTTGTCCCATCACTTTATATTCTCTATCCAAAATAAAGTTTAAAGCTTCTTTCTAAAGAATAATTCCAGAGAAACAGTCCACATTTTTAAAAACATCTGAGCTCTGGAGCAGACACATTTTTGCTACTGTCTCTCACTTTTTTTAATCCTTTAATATAACACAGCAGGGGCAAAACACTTGAAAGAAACATACTGCTATTAAAAACTACACAATCTCTCTTAGATAACGCTGCTAGACCTCTTTTGAAATTGGACTCTACTTGTAGTTTACATTTTGTTATAGCTGAATTTATTAAGATCCCATGAGAGTAGATGCCTCCTACTTTGTCTCTGTTCCTATTTGCAGGTGACTTTGAAATTCCCAAATTACAGAAAATAAAAAAAAACTTTGTAATTCAGAGTTTGTGAAATTCCCAGAACACCTGTTTTAAAGGCATGCTGCTCTGTTGATGAATCACCCAAGCTTTATAAAATGATTCATCATTAATCATTACAAAAAATAAGCTTAACAATTCATAAGCTCAAAATAATGGTATTTTATTAGCTTCATATTTATTAAAACTACATTACTTTGACTACATTTGGAAACAAGGGAACTTTTAAAAGTTTACTCCTAAATATGACAGACCTTTTCATTCCTTCAATGCTTAATTTAGTCATATCCATCAAGGTGACATTTTTTAGAAGAGGAAAAACTTGGTAAATAACGTTTTCTTTTCCTAAAAGGGGAATAGTATTTTTAGGTTTTTCGTCTATGTTTCTGTGTAGATCATTGAATAGAAAAAAACACAGATTTTTTTTTTTTTTTAATCTTTCTATACTTTCAACACTCAACACAGAACACTCCTGTGAACAAATATGTGGGTGTTTCTCCCACAGCAAGCAATCCTCTGATGCTAGCCAAGTATCTGACACTGATCAGTTAGTGCAGACCTCACAGGTTACGGGTTCAGTCCCACAAGACTTCCCTCACCCAACTTCAGAAGCCAATGACAAGTAGTAAGTTTTCAAGTTACCTACAACTTTTGTCTGACTTGGTAAAAATCAGAAGTTTGCATGACCCCATTTTCAGGTTTCATCAACTCCAGAAAAAGGGTTTACATAGTGTTGCTGATATATTACAAAGGATATTTTAAAGAATGTAAATGGAAAGCCAGATGAACAGATACATAGGGTAAGGTTCAGAAAGATCTAGAACACAGGAGCTTCTGTCTCCGTGGGGTTGGGTGTAGCCACCCTCCCAGCATGTTAATGTGCCCTTGCTCACCAAGCTCGAAGCTCTTCAGAACTGCACATTTTGGAATTTTTATGGAGGCTTCATCATCTAGGTATGAACAATTACTAACGCAATTTCCAGCCCCTCTTACCTGTCTCTCTGGAGAAGGGGCTGGGAGTGGGGTTGAAAGTTCCAAGCTCCTAATCATGCCTTGGTCTCTCTGGTGACCAGCCCCATACAGGAGCCCACCAAGACACCTCATTAGAATAAAAGATGCTCCTATCACCTGGGAAATTATAAGAATTTTAGAAGCTATATGCCGGGAACTAGGGACAAAGACTAATATGTTATTATTTGACAAGCACATATTTAACTCTACACAAAACTATGTGTTGTTATACATCAGGTATGAGAGTCTGGGCTCTTGAAATTTCCTGTCACTTAGCTATGTTTCCAAGTATCCAAGTCTCCATTTCTAAGTCACAGATGAGAAAACTGAGGCCAGCATGGTTCACTAGTAAGATCAGGGTCACATCTGCGCTCAAACAAAGCTTTAAGGAGAGAACTAACAGCCCCTGGGTTTCCAATCTGTTGCTGAGCCAGTGAGTGAATCTGTCTGTGTTTTCTAGAAACAGTATATTTCAGCTCTGCTTTTCTGCACCTGCCTGGGGCTTTTCCTAATCAGTGTCAGACCAGGAGTCTCAATTCTGATGTCTGTTGACTGGTCTCTGTCTTTCCATATGTGCCTTAGAAGCACGTATATACAGGGGAGGTTTATAATGGGAGACGCTATATGCCTTGGGTCCAACTTGGAGAAGCTCTACTGGGGCTAATCACTTAACCTATCTGAGCCTTAATTGCCTCATATTTAAAATGGGAATGTCTTAGTTCCTGTGTCTGAGGATTTTGTAGTATTTAATGAGATCATTTAACACCATGCTTGGCACAAAAAAGGCACTCTATATTTACTCTGAAAGAATAGCAATCTACTGTGCTGGCAAAGTGTTAGATTGTAGATTTATCTTTTTTTTTCTTTTGTTCTGTGAATGAATTTATGAAAGTTGCTTTGGTGTTTTCTATCATACAAATGGATGAAGCAGTTAATTCCAGAATTAACATGGTAGGAGTAAGACTCCTGATGTGGGGCCAGGCACGGTGACCGACGCCTGTAATCCCAGTACTTTGAGGGGTCGAGGCAGATGGATCGCCTGAGGTCAGGAGTTCCAGGCCAGCCTGGCCAACATAGTGAAACCCCGTCTCTACTAAAAATACAAAAAATTGGCTGGGCGTTGTGGTGGATGCCTGTAATCCCAGCTACTCGGGAGGCTGAGGAAGGGGAATCGCTTGAACCCAGGAGGCGGAGGCTGCAGTGAGTTGAGATCGCGCCATTGCACACCAGCCTGGGCAACAAGAGCAAAACTCCGTCTCAAAAAAAAAAAAAAAAAAAGGACTCCTGATGTGGTTTGGCTGTGTCCCGACCCGAATATCATCTTGAATTGTAGTTCCCATAATCCCCACATGCCATGGGAAGGACCCAGTGGGAGGTAATTTAATCATGGGGGTGCGTACCCTTATGCTGTTCTTGTGATAGTGAGTTCTCATGAGATCTGATGGTTTTATAAGGGCTTTTCTCCATTTTGCTCCGCACTTCTCCTTGCTGCCATCATGTGAAGAAGGACGTGTTTGCCTCCCCTTCTGTCATAACTGTATGTTTCCTGAGGCTTCCCCAGCCATGTGGAACTGTGATTGAATTAAACCTGATTTCTTCATAGAAACCTGAGAATTGACTAGTGGAGTAAATTGGTAAATATCTGAAAATATGGAAGTGACTTTGGAATTGCATAACAGGCAGAGGTTGGAACAGTTTGGAGGGCTCAGAAGAAGATAGGGAAATGTGGGAAAGTTTGGAACTTCCCTAGAGACTTGTTGAATAGCTTTGACCAAAATGCTGATAGTGATATGGACAATGAAGTCCAAGGTAAGGTTTTCTCAGATGAAGATGAGGTCCTTGATGGGAACAAGAGTATAGGTAACTTTTGCTATGCAAAGGGACTGGCAGAATTTTACTCCTGCACTAGAAATCTGTGGAACTTTAAACTTGAGAGAGATGATTTAGGGTATCTGACAGAAGCAATTTCTAAACAGCAAAATGTTCAAGAAGAAGCAGAGCATGAAAGTTTGAAAAATGTGCAGCCTGATGATATGATAGAAAAGAAACTCACTTTCTGGGGAGAAATTCAAGCCTGCTGTGTAAATTTGCATAAGTAACAAGGAGCCAAATATTATTCACCAAAGTGGTGGAGAAAACTATCTCCAGGGCATGCCAGAGACCTTCACAGCAGCCCCTCCTATCACAGGCCTGGAAGACTAGGAGGGAAAAATGGTTTTCTGGGTGGGGCCCAGGGCCCCCCTGCTCTATGTAGCCTTATAGCATGGTGCTCTACGTCCCAGCTGCTTCAACTCCAGCTGTGGTTACAAGGGGCCAATGTATAGCTCAGGCCTTTGCTTTAGAGGTTGCAAGCCCCAAGTCTTGGTGCTGAGCCTGTGGGTTCACAGAAGTCAAGAATAGAGATTTGAGAACCTGTGCCTAGACTTCAGAGGATGTATGGAAATGCTGTAGGGGTGAAGCCCTCATGGAGAACTTTGCCTAGGGCAGTGTAGAAGGGAAATGTGGGGTCAGAGCCCCCACACAGAGTTTCTACTGGGACATTGCATAGTGGAGCTGTGAGGAAAGGGCCACCATCCTCCAGACCCCAGAATGATAGATCCACTGACACCTTGCACTGTGCACCTGGAAAAGCAACAGACACTCACTGTGAGCCATGAAAGCAGTCAGGGGGCAGGGAAGCTGTACCCTGCAAAGCCACATGGGCAGAGCTTCCCAAGGCTGTGGGAGCCCATCTCTTGCATCAGCGTGACTTGGATGTAAGACATGGAGTCAAAGGACATCATTTTGGAACTTTAAGGTTTAATGACTACCCTATTAAATTTTGGACTTGCAT
This sequence comes from Callithrix jacchus, assembly GCF_049354715.1. Lineage (NCBI taxonomy): Eukaryota > Metazoa > Chordata > Mammalia > Primates > Cebidae > Callithrix > Callithrix jacchus. The sequence continues at coordinate 93,970,278 of NC_133524.1, forward strand.
GGGGCCTATAGCCCCTTTGTTTTGGCCAATTCTCCCATCTCGAATGGGTGTATTTACCCAATGTCTGTACCCCCATTGTATCTAGGAAGTAACTGACTTGCTTTTGATTTTACAGGCTCATAGGTGGAAGTGACTTGCCTTGTCTCAGATTAGCCTTTAGACTTAGACTTTTGAGTTAACACTGGAATGAGTTAAGACTTTGGGGGACTGTTGGAAGGGCATGATTGTGTTTTGAAATGTGAGGACCTGAGACTTCGGAGGGGCTGGGGTGAAATGATATGGTTTGGATGTGTTCCCACCCAAATCTCATATTGAATTATTGTTCCCATAATCCCCATATGTTGTGGGAAGGACCCTGTGGAAGCTCATTTAATCATGGGAGCAGTTACCTTCATGCTATCCTCATGATAGTGAGTAATCATGAGATCTGATGGTTTTATGACACATTTCCCCTTTTTGCTCAGCACTTCTCGTTGCTGCTGCCATGTGAAGAAGGACGTGTTTGCTTCCCCTTTTGCCATGATTTTAAGTTTCCTGATTATAAGTTTCCCAGAAATGCTGAACTGTGAGTCAATTAAACTTCTTTCCTTTATAAATTACCTAGTGTCAGGTATGTCTTTATCAGCAGTGTGAGAATGGACTAATACAACTCCCAAATGCAGTTATTTGTCCAAAACCTTAAATAATGTTGCAATTTTCAAAAACTGCTTGAAAGTTACCACAGAAAAAAACAGTAAGGGGCAGAGAGCTTCCTTCTCATGCTTCCATTTCATTAAGCATGAAAATAGAAATATAAAAAGTGCTAAGAGAAATTACCCACTCATTTTATTGAAGATTTCCCTCTCCAAGGATGGCATCTAATTGCTTCTTGAATAGTTCTAGTGAGTTGCTTTTAAAAATGTGACTCTTTGTTTCTAAAGGCATTTTCCATATCTATGACTTGGAAGGATATGAGGGTACATCAAATTTATACATGTTCTTTGGCTTAAAACCCACGCTTTGTATACAACAGACTAACATTCATTGGAACAAATAACAGGTCCCAAATCAGAAAGAACTCAAGCACTTTATCACTACACCTTGTTGTTAGCTGCCTTGGACTCTGGGTAATTTCTCTTAAGGGAGAAAACGTTGGAGTTGCAAGACATAGGATTAATTACTTTAACCTACTTCTATTTACGAATGTAAAATTCCTGTGGATCAGTCTCAAGCTCACTGCTTCTGAATAACAAAGCAGAGTAATTTAGGTTCACCCACTAAGGTCCTGTCCTCATTATTGCAAACTAGACCCAGAACAGTCTCTTTCCTAATGACGGCCCTTTCCTGGCTGTTTTGGCTTTAGTTCAAGATCGTATTAAGACAGTTTTTCAGTAATTACCAAAAGACTCTATTATTATTTCAAAAATTAGAGCAATAAGAGCATATCAAACTCTTCAAAGGAAAGGAACACTGGACTATATAGCTACTGAAGATATAAATTAGTGAGTACATGAAAGTGACAAGGAAAACAACTCTCTAGCCAAGAAGAAAATCAGTTGACTCTTATCTTATGTGAGATGTGTTTTCACTCCTTTTTCCTGAACAACAGCTAGCATCAGCAGAATCCAGATTTTATTGTGACCATTGGAAAATGCTTCTCTCCCTGAAAAATATGGGAGAGATATGTAAAGAAACGGAATTTAAGAAAAAGTGCAAAGGGAAAGTGGGGTGTGAGAATTTTAAGTCCCAAGGCTTTACCAAATAAAGAAGCCTCCTCAACCCTAATGTATGCAACTTTTAAGTGGTAGGTTTGGCAGCAAGTATCCACTCTGTAGGACCTTTTGCTGAAGTCCCAAGTTCCATCAGGAATAATTAATTTCTCTTGATTGGGAGATTGTCCCTTATTCAAATGTAAATTCCTTAAAGGATTAAACTCAAAAGTTTTCATTCCTAGAGGAATTAAGTTACTAGGCACTTCCCAGCAAGGTGGTGGGTGGAGTGTAGAAAGAAGACAGAAAGAGATGAAAAGGATGCTTTGGAGGGTGCTAAAACAAACTGGGAAACTGAATGGTGAAAGATTCTTCTTCCTGCAGGCTATGAAGAAAAGGTCTAACTTTGTAGCAGAAACCAAATGTTTCAAAAGAGCAAGTGCATTTTGTGATGGGAGATGGGCATGGAAGTATAGGGAGAGTTCTGGAGGGGTATGGGTATGCACAAAGACGACACACCCTTGGGAGCTGTTTTTAGGTTAATCAAGATTAGCTATGTGTACCTATGTGTTGGGATGAGGGTGGGGTGGGGTTTGGGTTCCAGAAGGAATGGCTAGAGAGTTAACACTCCTTTTGTATTTCTGGCCCTGTGGTTAATCAGAAGCCTAAATTCTTTTTGAGGCCAAAACATGTTGAGTTGTAGCTCTCTATACCTTGTGCTTTGCATGCTAGTATGAGGAAAAGCTTTACCAACTGTAACCCAATTATTCATTGACTCGCTAACTTCCAACTGTGTAGGAGCCAAGTCTCAGCCCAGCAACCTCCAAATGTTCCCCAGTTATTTCTGAGAGTCCCCAGAGGAGTGCTTCACATGTGCCTGTAAACTAATCCAGTGGTTACTTCCACTGAGTGGCATCTTTTTTATTTTTCTTCTCCTATTCCCATTTGTCTATATCCTCTCCCCTTAAAATATCCTTCAAGGACTTCACTGCTGTTATAGATGATAATGATGAGGCCATTGTCTACGTGAAAGATGTTGCTCCTCATCTTCTGCCTCTAGCTTCCTTTCCATATAGGAACATAAAAGCCAGCCAAAGAACCTAGTGTAGACGAAACTCATTCCAACCCTTTGGTTCTTTCACTATAGTCCTCCCCAGGACCCCGCTCCCAATCAGACCTTTGTCTTTCCTCAACCAGTTGCAAAACCAAAGCCCTGCACATATGACTGGAAGCCATTCCCTGTATTTTGGGCAAAAGTGAGCATACAAATGTATGTGTATTCATGGGTAGATGTGGATGAAGATGTGATGGAGTGTGAAGGAGAGGTAAAGATGCCTGTGAGGGGAGGACTTAAGATGGCGCGGTGAGAACAACCCAGGATTGAAGCTCTCGGTGAATGCGCAGAGAGGGTGAGTCAGGGCCGCATTTCCACACGGATCTTTGTTGCCCACAGAACGGGGAAATTCCCAGGTATAAAAGAGACGTGGAACGCCCGGCAGAGGTTTTGGCTGGTGCAGCCGGCGCTGTAGTGCAGCGGCGCTACACAGAGCTCCGCACAAAGTCCACTGGTCCGGGTGCCCTGTTGAACTGGCAATCTGAGACTTGAGAGGGCTGAACTTGAGACGGAACAGGACTTGGACAGTGAGCCAGTCCAGGAGATTGCAGGGAAACAGCGTTTGGGGTAGCGCAGTGGGACAAACAAAACGGCGATTCCAAACACTCTGGGTGTGGGCACAGCTGAACCCAGGACAGTGCAGCTCCGTGGGGAAAGGGCGTCTGACACTACCGAGGCAATCCGCCCCTACTGAGGTACACGCCCATTGCTGATGCAGCCTGCCATTGCTGAGGCAACCTGCTACAACAGAGATACTCCGCCGCAGGGCGTAGCCCGTGACAGCAGGGCGGAGACCGCAGCAGAAGGGCAGAGCCTGCAGCAACAGGGCAAACCTCACACCAGCAGGGCGGAGCCTCGGCAGGCAAATAGTGACTAGATTGCCTCCTAGCTGGGAAGGACAGCACAACGGGCACTCACAAAGAAAGCCCCAACCCCCCCAAGACAGAGCATCTGAGAAAAAAAGGGTTTTTTTATGAGTTCTGTTGCAGCAGAATTAAACGCAGCAGCCTAACAGCCCTGAATGAACAACAGAGCTCACAGCTCAGCACTTGAGCTCCTATAAAGTACAGACTATCTCCTCAAGCAGCTCCCTGACCCCTCTATATGCAAAAGACCAACATTTGGCAGACATCATTCTGGGACAAAGATAGCAGAAAAGGAAACCGGTAGCATCCCTCACTGTTCCACAGCTGTTATAGGTGCACCCCAGACAAGCAGGGCCTGGAGTGGACCTCAGTAGTCGTACAGTGGAGGGGCTGGACTGGTAGAAGGAAAACCAAGTAACAGAAATACTTCATCATCAACAATCTGGGCGTCCACTCAGAGACCCAATCGAAAAGTCAGCAACTACACAGATGACAGGTAAATAAATCCACAAACATGGGAAGAAACCAGCGCAAAAAGGAGGAAAACACCCGAAACCAGAACACCTCACCTCCCACAAAGGACCAAAACTCCTCACCAGCAAGGGAACAAAGCTGGACGGAGAATGACTGTGACGAAATGATGGAATTAGACTTCAGAAGGTGGATAATGAGAAATTTTGTGAGCTAAAAGAACATGTTTTAAATCAATGCAAGAAACTAAGAACCTTGAAAAAAGATTTGAAAAAAGATTCGAGGAAATGATAACAAGAATGGATAACTTAGAGAGGAGTATGAATGAATTAAAGGAGCTGAAAAACACAGTACAAGAACTTCGCGAAGCATGCACAAGTTTCAACAGCCGAATTGACCAAGCAGAAGAAAGAATATCAGAAGTCAAAAGTCAACTCAATGAAATAAAACAAGAAAACAAGATCAGAGAAAAAAGCACCAAAAGGAAGTCTCCAAGAAATGTGGGACTATGTGAAGAGACCTAACCTACGTTTCACAGGCGTACCAGAATGTGACAAAGAGAATGAATCCAAGCTGGAAAATACTCTTCAGGACATTATCCAGGAAAATTTCCCCCACCTAGCAAGACAGGCCAACACTCAAATGCAAGAAATACAGAGAACACCACAAAGATATTCCGCAAGAAGAGCAACCCCAAGGCACATAATCGTCAGATTCAACAAGGTTGAAATAAAGGAGAAAATACTAAGGGCAGCCAGAGAGAAAGGTCAGGTCACCCACAAAGGGAAGCCCATCAGACTCACAGCAGATCTCTCGGCAGAAACTCTACAAGCCAGAAGAGAGTGGGGGCCAACATTCAACATTCTTAAAGAAAAGAATTTCAACCCAGAATTTCATATCCAGCCAAACTGAGCTTCAGAGGTGAAGAAAAAATAAAATCCTTTGCGAACAAGCAAGTACTCAGAGATTTTGTCACCACCAGGCCTGCTTTACAAGAGCTCCTGAAAGAGGCACTACACATAGAAAGGAACAACCAGTACCAGCCATCCCAAAATCACACTAAATACTAAAGAGCATCAACATAATGAAGAATCTACAACAACTAACGGGCAAAACAGCCAGCTAGCATCAAAATGGCAGTATCAAATTCACACATAACAATATTAACCCTAAACATAAATGGACTAAATACACCAAGCAAAAGACACAGACTGGCAAATTGGATAAAAATCCAAAACCCATCAGTGTGCTGTATCCAGGAAACCCATCTCACATGCAAGGATACACAAAGGCTCAAAATAAAGGGATGGAGGAAGATTTACCAAGCAAATGGAGAGCAAAAGAAAGCAGGAGTTGCAATTCTCATCTCTGATAAAATAGACTTTAAAGCAACAAAGATCAAAAGAGACAAAGAAGGCCATTACATGATGGTAAAAGGATCGATACAACAAGAAGAGCTAATGATCCTAAACATATATGGACCCAATACAGGAGCACCCAGATATATAAGGCGAGTTCTTAATGACTTAAAAAGAGACTTAGACTCCCACACAATAATAGTGGGAGACTATAACAGTCCACTGTCAATATTAGACAGATCACCAGACAGAAAATCAACAAGGATATCCAGGGCTTGAACTCAGACCTGGAGCAAGCAAACCTGATAGACATTTACAGAACTCTCCACCCCAAATCCACAGAATACACATTCTTCTCAGCACCACATCACACCTACTCTAAAATTGACCACATAATTGGAAGTAAAGCACTTCTCAGCAAATGCAAAAAAACGGAAATCATAACAAACAGTCTCTCAGACCATAGTGCAATCAAGTTAGAACTCAGAATTCAGAAACCAACCCAGAACCGCACAGCTTCATGGAAACTGAACAACTGGCTCTTAAATGTTGACTGGATAAACAATGAAATGAAGGCAGAAATAAAGAAGTTCTTCGAAACCAATGAGAACAAAGACACAAACATCTCTGGGACATTTTTAAAGCAGTCTCTAGAGGAAAATATATAGCAATAAGTGCCCATATGAGGAGAATGCAGAGATCCAAAATTGACACCCTATCGTCAAAATTGAAAGAGCTAGAGGAGCAAGATCAAAAAAACTCAAAACCCAGCAGAAGACAAGAAATAACTAAGATCAGAGCTGAACTGATGGAGATAGAGACACGAAAAACCCTTCAAAATATCAATAAATCCAAGAGCTGGTTTTTTGAAAAGATCAACAAAATAGACAGACCACTAGCCAGATTGATTAAAAAGAAAAGAGAGAACAACCAAATAGATGCAATAAAAAATGATAAAGGGGAAATCACCACAGATTCCACAGAAATTCAAACCATCATCAGAGAATATTACAAACAACTCTATGCACATAAACTAGTAAACCTGGAAGAAATGGATAAATTCCTGGACTCCTGTGTCCTCCCAAGCCTAAACCAGGAGGAAGCTGAAACTATGAATAGACCAATAACAAGGGCAGAAGTCGAGGCAGCAATTAAGAGCCTACCACACAAAAAAAGCCCAGGTCCAGATGGGTTCACAGCCAAATTCTACCAGACACACAAAGAGGAGCTGGTACCTTTCCTTCTGAAACTATTCCAAATAATCCAAAAAGAGGGAATACTTCCCAAATCATTTTATGAGACCAATATCATCCTGATACCAGAACCCGGCAGAGACCTAACAAGAAAAGAAAACTTCAGGCCAATATCCATGATGAACATAGATGCAAAAATCTTCAATAAAATATTGACAAGCCGATTGCAACAGCAAATCAAAAAACTTATCCATCATGATCAAGTAGGATTCATCCCGGGGATGCGAGGCTGGTTCAACATACGCAAGTCTATAAACGTAATTCACCACATAAACAGAACCAAAAACAAAAACCACATGATTATCTCAATTGATGCAGAGAAGGCATTCGACAAAATTCAACAGCCCTTTATGCTAAAAACCCTCAATAAACTCGGTATCGATGGAACGTATCTCAAAGTAACAAAAGCTATTTGGGACAAACCAACAGCTAATATCATACTGAATGGGCAAAAACTGGAAGCATTCCCTTTGAAATCCAGCACTAGAAGGATGCCCTCTTTCACCACTCCTATTCAATATAGTACTGGAAGTTCTAGCCAGAGCAATCAGGCAAGAAAAAGAAATAAAGGGTATTCAAATAAGAAAGGTGGAAGCCAAATTGTCTCTATTTGCAGACGACATGATAGTACACCTAGAAGACCCCATCGCCTCAGCCCAAAAACTCCTGAAACTGATAAGCAACTTCAGCAAAGTCTCAGGATATAAAATCAATGTGCAAAAATCACAAGCCTTCCTCTACACCAATAACAGACTTAAAGAAAGCCAAATCAAGAACGAACTGCCATTCACAATTGCTACAAAAAGAATAAAATACCTAGGAATACAACTCACAAGGAACGTAAGGCACCTCTTCAAGAAAAACTACAAACAAGTGCTCAACGACATAAGAGAGGACACAAACAGACGGAGAAACATTCCATGTTCATGGTTAGGAAGAATCAATATCGTGAAAATGGCTATACTGCCCAAAGTAATTTACAGAATCAACGCTATCCCCATCAAGCTACCATCGACTTTCTTCACAGAACTGGAAAAAACCACCATGAACTTCATATGGAACCAAAAGAGAGCCCACATAGCAAAGTCAATTCTAAGCAAAAAGAACACAGCGGGGGGCATCACACTACCGGATTTCAAGCTATACTACAAGGCTACAGTAATCAAAACAGCATGGTACTGGTACCAAAACAGAGACATAGACCAATGGAACAAAACAGAGGCATTGGAGGCAACACAACATATCTACAACCATACAATCTTTGATAAACCTGACAAAAACAAGCAATGGGGAAAGGATTCCCTGTTTAACAAATGGTGTTGGGAAAACTGGCTAGCCATGTGCAGAAAGCAGAAACTGGACTCCTTCCTGACACCTTACACTAAAATTAACTCCAGATGGATTAAAGACTTAAACATAAGACCTGGCACCATAAAAAACCCTAGAAGGAAATCTAGGCAAAACCATCCAGGACATAGGAGTAGGCAAGGACTTCATGAACAAAACACCAAAAGCATTGGCAACAAAAGCCAAAATAGACAAATGGGACCTAATCAAACTCCACAGCTTCTGCACGGCAAAAGAAACAGTCACTAGAGTGAATCGACAACCAACAGAATGGGAAAAAAATGTTTGAAGTTTACCCATCTGACACAGGGCTGATATCCAGAATTTACAAAGAACTCAAACAGATTTACAGGAAAAAAACAAGCCCATTCAAAATTGGGCAAAGGATATGAACAGACACTTTATGAAAGAAGACATATATGAGGCCAACAATCATATGAAAAAATGCTCATCGTCACTGGTCATCAGAGAGATGCAAATCAAAACCACATTGAGATACCATCTCACGCCAGTTAGAATGGCGATCATTAAAAAATCTGGAGACAACAGATGCTGGAGAGGATGTGGAGAAAAAGGAACACTTTTACACTGTTGGTGGGAGTGTAAATTACTTCAACCATTGTGGAAGACAGTGTGGCAATTCCTCTAGGCCTTAGAAACAGAAATTCCATTTGACCCAGCAATCCCATTACTGGGTATATATCCAAAGGACTTAAATTGTTCTACTATAAGGACACATATACACGAATGTTCATTGCAGCACTGTTTACAATAGCAAAGACCTGGAATCAACCCAAATGCCCATTAATGATAGACTGGATTGGGAAAATGTGGCACATATACACCATGGAATATTATGCAGCAATCAGAAATGATGAGTTTGTGTCGTTTGTAGGGACATGGATGAATCTGGAGAACATTCTCAGCAAATTGACACAGGAACAGAAAATGAAACACCGCATATTTTCACTAATAGGCGGGTGATGAAAAATGAGAACACATGGACACAGGGAGGGGAGTACTAAACACTGGGGTCTATGGGGGGGAAAAGGGGAGGGCCAGCGGGAGGGGGAGCTGGGGAGGGATAGCCTGGTGAAAAATGCCAAATGTGGGTGAAGGGGAGAAAGGAAGCAAAACACACTGCCATGTGTGTACCTATGCAACTGTCTTGCATGTTCTGCACATGTACCCCCAAACCTAAAATGCAATAATAAATTAAAAAAAAAAAAAGATGCCTGTGAGTAGGTACCACCCATTTCTTTGATTGCTTGATTATTCCAAATAACTAGACTGGGATGGATGGATAATTAATGGGTCCTCCATCACAGCAGGGGAACAGCTTTCACATATTTGTCTACGATTGGATTTTTACCAGTGGAAAGTATCTGAGTTCCCAGTGGCGAATCCGTACGGGTCTGCAGCAACTTCAATTCTTGCCACCTCAGAAGAAAGAATTAGACTGAGGGGGCATAAGGCAAAAGAAGAGACCAAGGTGAGTTTCAGAGCAGCAGTGGAAGTTTATGTAAAAAGGGTTTCAAACTGGAAAGAAAGGAAGGTATGCTGGGAAGAGACCCAAGTAGGCACATGAAGGGTTAAGTGCCTGAAGGTCAAGTGTCCTGTTTAACTGTGATCCTAGGGGTTTATAGGCTCTCCTCTTTCCCATGCTTATTCCCTTAGGGTGGGCTGCCCACATATGCAGTGCATTTAGGAAGTTGTACACATGCCCATCTGAGGCTTCCTTCCCTTTTCTGGTAGAGTGTCTCTGGAAGGTCACACCTCACCATTTTCTCTCTTTACGCACATGCCCAGGAAGTAGTTTACCCCTGGTGCCTGCATTGAATTAACAATTTAATGTTAACAGCTGTGGATCATCAGGAGATTGTCTCTTCCTGGTGTCCTGGCACCAGCTGCTGAATTATCATTTTTAGAGAGGCAGTATGATAACTGACAAACCATCACCTGACATTCCTAGTGGGTAGGGGAGAAGAGCCCTCTCCTGCTCTGCCCCGCTCAAGCCTATCTAACCTGATTAACCTGTAACAGGATGACTCAGGTTAATTAGAGAGAAGGCACTCAGGACATTCAAGCATTTTCACCTTCCTTCGGTTTGTTGTCTAAAGTAGCTCAGGTCTTTTGTGAGCTAGGCTTTCTGTGCCCTCTCCCCAAATGTTAGAAATTATCTCTGTCAAATAGAAAGACATAAGCAAGATTAACAATGACTTTTCAGTCAAATTTGAAGATTTGAAAATTTCCAACAGCTTCTATGTTTTCAAGATAAGGAAAATGAAGTCTAGACTTTTTCCTATATTCTTTTTTTTTTTTTTTTTTTTTTTTTTGAGATGGCGTCTTGCTCTATCACCTAGGCTGGAGTGCAGTGGTGTGATCTCAGCTCACTGCAACCTCCACCTTCCAGGTTCAAGTGATTCTCATGCCTCAGCCTCCTGAGTAGCTAGGATTATAAGCACCCGCCACCATGACCGACTAATTTTTGTATTTTTAGTAGAGCTAGGGTTTCGCCATGTTGGCCAGGCTGGTCTAGAACTCCTGACCTCAAGTGATCCGCCCATCTTGGCCTCTGAAAGTGCTGGGATTATAGCCTTGAGCCACCACTCCCAGCTTCTTATTTTCTTCATCAATATTAAAATATCCTGTAGGAATTAGATGGAGTCCATGTATCCAGTTAGAGGCACACAGTAGGCACTCAGTAAATATGTGTTGAGCCCAGTTGAATTAGGGGCCTGGCATGTTGCTTTTCCCCCAGGATATAAAGCAAAACAATTCATGAGCACAGGATACGAATACTATGGATGCATTTATTCCACTAGCTTAGCAACTGAAAATGATGAAGCCATAGACTTGTCCAAGGCAATATCACAGAAATGTTGATAAAGCACAGAAGGTTGTATTGTGTTTTCTGAATAGAATTCAGTGGTTTTGGAGATGGCCCTTGTTAAAGATTGGAAGCAGGGCGTGTTCTTTGTAATGGTCTTATCAATTCTACTAGTGAAGGATGTAGATGCTTCAAATTACAGAGATGATTTTTACTTTCCTAATGATTTCAAGACTGATGTTTTAAGTGGCCTTTAATGAATAGAGGAGAAGCTGCACAGAAAAGGTGATCTTCGTCCACCTTGTGAAATAAAGAAACAAAATACAAAATAAAAGTCTTTTAAAATAAATAAGAACTTCTTAAAGGATTCCCTATTACAACCACGTACACACACAAAAAGTCAGAAGTGCAAGGAGCCGCTGATTCTAATACAATCAGGTTCACAGACCAAAGCAGTTGAGTAGGAAGTACAAGCAGGGATGTTTGTAGAGATTTTCAGAGGTTAACAAAAAATTAACAGAGCCAGACTCCAAATGAAATGGTTATGGGCCAAGAATAACTAGATGTGTGGGAGTGGAAAAAAGGCTTTAAAATGCTGAAACCTCAATAAAAGTTCAGGGCAAGAAGATTGAATCCGAAGTATTAACACCCACTGAAAAAGAAAATAAAGTTGTGTGCACTAAATTGGAAATGCTTGAAAATCAAGATTTCACTGAAACTTTCTCCTGGAGAGAACCACTGTTTCTAACTTTTATAAAACAAGGAAAAAAAATGTCTGAAGAGGGGATCATATGGACATACGATTATGGTACTACTAAACTGGGAGAAAAATACAAAGCAGTGTATAGTAAAGGTAGCAGCTAAGAAATGATTGCTAGTGATTTACTTTTTATAATTAATCCATTGCTGACAAAGAAAAGAATTTTTTTTTCAGACAGGATATCACTCTGTTGTCCAGGTTGGAGTGGACTGGTGCGATCACAGCCCACTGTAACCTGAACCTCCCGGGCTTAAGTGAGCCTTCCACCTCAGCCTCCTGAGTAGCTGGGACTATGGGAATGCACCACCAGGCCTGGCTAATTTTTTTTTTTTTTTTTAAATAGAGATGAGGTCTCACTATGTTACCCAGGCTGGTTCAGAACTGCTGGGCTCCAGCAATCCTTCTGCCTTGGCCTCTAAAATGCTGGGGTTACAGTCCTCAGCCACTGCATGTGGTCTAGGAAACAAACTTTAAAGAGATGAAATCTTGGCCAGGTGCGGTGACTCAGGTCTGTAACCCCAGCACTTTGGGTGGCCAAGGCGGGAAGATTGCTTTAGCCTAGACATTCGAGAACAGCCTGGGAAATATAGCAGTACCTCATCTCTACAATAAATAAATAAGTAAATAAAATCGAGTGGGAGATAATGCTTACTGACTGGGTGAAATGGGCTGAATTGCCTGCCTTGCAACTTAAGAGGAGTGTAGGGGCCAAAGGAGAGCTTCCCCTTTCCCTTCTGAAAGTTTGCTGAAAAGGAACTGACAAAAGGTAGATTAATGGGAGAAGAAAGATGGACAGATTTATTTCGATGTGCATAGCATAGAAGAATCCAGGTGAGGTTCAGATATTTATATACCCTTCTTCCTAGGGAAAGGGAGATGGTGGTATAGGAGTAAATAACTTTTAGGGGAGAATGAATGAACCCAGGGGGCAGACATCATTTTGTGAATGATTGTCTTTGGAAATTGAATGGGAAGGGAAAACAAGGAACGGTTTGGGATAAAGTTTGTTGGACCCTAGGTGTGGTGTTTAATTTTCAGTCTCTTCCTCTGTGATATGAATTTTAATCTTCTCTGATTAATATAATTTCAGGAAAAGATCAAAGGCAATTGTGTTCCTCTTTGGTGGGTCTGGTGTCTACATAGATAAAGAAACTGCAGAAAACAGCCAGGTCCACATCCTGTGCTTTGGAGAGACACATGATTGAGAGACCCAAGAGTGAGGGTAGCAAGGGCTAGGCGTGCCGGCTCATGCCTGTAATCACAGTACTTTGGGAGGCCAAGGTGGGCTGATCACCTGAGGTCAGGAGTTCGAGACCAGCCTGGCCAACATGGCAAAACCCCATCTCTACTAAAATACAAAAAGTAGCTGGGTGTGGTGGCATGCGCCTATAATCCCAGCTACTCAGGAGGCTGAGGTGGGAGAACTGCTTGAACCCGGGAGGTGGAGGGTGCAGTGAGCCAAGAATGCACCACTATACTCCAGCCTGCGTGGTTCCATCTCCAAAAAAAAGTGTGAGGGTAGCAGGGAGGTCAGAGAGAGCTTGGGGCTGTTTCTTTAGTCCAGCATGTCAAAACACCCAATTTGGGGCTATAGTTTTCTGAGCTCCTACTGGAGAAAACAACCTGTCAAATGCTGTACAAAAATGTTTTCTGTAAATGAGTATAAGAAATGGGAAAATATAATTGAATTACAGTTTGAATGCAAGCCGAAATGTAGTGCTGATATAAAGATTAAAGTTGGAATCTGTGCCATAAGAAGGCACGTGGGGGTTGGGCGGCTGGCTATGAACCCGGAAGGTGAAAATGCTATTTGTACTAATTGAGCCCTGTGCAATGCCCTTGACCTACAGTAGCTCATTTTACTCTTCACAACCCTGCAATGAAGTGGTGACTAAGTGACCGGCCCAAGATCACACTGCTAATAAGACGTAGAGCTAGAACTCAGCCTACGTCTGTCTGACTATAAAGCCTGTGTTCTTTTCTTTAGACTGTGGTATATCTGAAAAGCACAAGAGAACTCCTTCAATATATTTAGTAGAGTGAAGTCATCAGAAGGTTATTATTTCTCAGCTCTGTAATCCCAATGCTATCAAGAACAAGAGGCAGGTTAGGAGTGCTTCAGATCTGTAAATAAAACATTGAAAAGTAATTAATAAATTCCTACTTATATAGGAGAAAGAATAGATTTGGGGATGGGTATAGAGAGAGCAAAATACCCCATCCCCACATACAGAGTAGTCCAGTAGATACTGGAGATGAAATGTTGATGGAATGGAAAAATAGGAGACAAAAGTAGGTTTCACCATACAGTAGTCAGTAGTCCCCCCTTATCCGTGGTCTTGCTTTGCACAGTTTCAGTGACCCACAGTTAACTGTGGTTTAAGAGTATTAAATGGAGGCAGGGTGTGGTGGCTCACGCTTGTAATCCCAGAACTCTGGGAGTCCGAGGCCGGTGGATCATGAGGTCAGGAGATTAAGACCATCCTGGCTAACACAGTGAAATCCCATCTCCACTAAATATACAAAAAACAAATTAGCTGAGCATGGTGGCTTGGGACTGTAGTCTCAGCTACTTGGGAGGCTGAGGCAGGAGGCTGGGGCAGGAAAATCGCTTGAACCTGGGAGGCGGAGGTTACAGTGAGCCAAAATCGTGCCATAGCACTCGAGCCTGGGCGACAGAGTGAGACTCCGTCTCAAAAAAAAAAAGAATATTAAATAGTTAAATGGAAAATTCCAGAAATACATAATCCATGAGCTTTAAATTGTATGCTGAGTCGCTTGATGAAAGTTTTCTCTGTCTTGCCCAGATGTGAAACATTCCTTTGTCCAGCATATCCATGCTGTCTATACCACCTGCCTGTTAGTCACTTCGTAGCTGTCTCAGTTACCAGACTGAAAAAGTATAGTCCATACAGGGTTTGTTATTATCTGTGGTTCCCGGCATCTACTGGGAGCGCGAGGGTCGACATGGTGGGGAGCCAGTTTTAGAAAGTATTCCTTGTGGATAAGGAGGGACTATTATAGAACATTACAAATAAGGTCATTATAAAGAAGGGGTCTAGCCAGGTGCCGTGGCTCACACCTGTAATCCCAACATTTTGGGAGGCCGAAGCAGGCAGATCATGAGGTCAGGTGTGGGAGACCAGCCTGGCCTCCATGGTGAAACCCCATCTCAACTAAAAATACAAAAATTAGCTGGGCATGGTGGCACGTGCCTATAATCCCAGCCACTGGGAGGCTGAGGCAGGAGAATCTCTTGAACCCAGGAGGTAGAGGTTGCAGTGAGTCACTGCACTCCAGCCTAAGCGACAGAGAGAGACTCTGTCTCAAAAAAGAAGAGGTCTGTATCATAAAGTGGTTTCTATTTTTCATAAGATGTTCAAGCTAATTTGATCTTACGCGAAATTGTCTACAACAAATAATTCCATAAAACAAATGCTTTTTCTACACTTTTCATTTATATTAATTATCCTTTGTAAAGAAGAGATTATATTGTGAGTTTTCATATTGTCTTGTGGGAGAGTGAAGAGAGAGCTTAGCTGTATTTTGTTGAGCTGGGATATATAACAAACAGTTGCCCTTCTGTTCACCTCCTACATTTCCAGTAGCCTCACAACCAGTTTCCTCCCATTCAGAACCCTGTTATTTATATACCCCTCTTACTGCTGCCAGAATAAACTTTGTAAAACGTAAATCTGACAATGTCAATTATTTGCTCGGAACTTGTCAATGACACCCCATTGCCTTTCCAGACTCAGCTCCAGTTGCTTCCCTTAAGCACACTTCACTTAACTGTGTCAAATTACTCACTGTTCCCAAAGGGAGGAAGCGGCACAGTCTTTGTGCATACTATTTTCCATGTCCAACATGTCTCTTCCCAACTTTTTAAAACCTGACAATGTCATCTTGCCATTAGCTCAAATGAAACATCCTCAGTGAAACGTTCCAGAGCCCATCAGCTAGAATCATCATGAATTTTTGTACATTTTTTCAGAGCAAAATTTTTGAAATCTGGATCTGTCTTATCATTGATATGTATGTTTGTTACGCTGGGGTCCCCCGCTCTATTGAAAATCTGTTATTCTATATTACATCTTAGAATTAAGGAACCATTAGAGTTGTTCCCTCATCTTTGTTACCATAGTACTGGCATTCATTCATTTAGCAACTCGTTAATTAAGTGCCTATGAAGTACCAGACACTATGCCAGGTTCTGGGAATATAATAGTGAAAGACACAGACATGGTCATTGTACTCAGCACATTTTTGTTTGGGAGACAGACCAAATAAACAAACAAACACAAAATTAAACACACACACACACACACACACACACACACACACACACAACAAGTAAACCTCAAGTTAATCAACAAATAAAGTCATGGAATTTTGTGATACTGTTACAAAGTAAAAACAGGTGCTGCAATGGTGCATCAGGTGCAAACTCGTTTCCCTTTTTTTCTTGGGCGTATCACTGGCCTACATTTCCCAGCCCTCTTGCATCTAGGTGGGGCCATGTGACTAGTTATTGCCATTAGAATGTGAGAGGAGGCCAGATGTGTCAGGGCTTGTCTGAGGCAGGAAAGTACAGGTAAACCTTTTCCGTATTCTCTGTTTTCTCTCGTCACCCAGCCAGAAATAGAGGTTACAGAGGAAGTCACTGGGGATGGCAGATCATATCGTGAGAGGAGTCTGGACTCCTGAATGGCACTGTAGAATGCTTCCCACTAATCACCTAGTTGGACTATGTGGTAAATAAGAAATCTTTGTTCTGTTTAGGCATTGGTAATCGGAGTTCTTTGCTACAGTAGTTAGACTGCCTTGACTTCGCAGTGATCATAGCCTCCCATGGCCCAGGGGTCAACATAAGAATTTGAGACAGCAACATGGATATCTCAGAAAAGCATTTTTCCCCCTCCCTCTTGCAAGCTGTCACAAAGGATCTTGATCCCCACATTCAACATGCAGGTAATTCAACCCTCCCCATCACATGCCCATTGCTCAATCAAGGAAGTGTCATTAACAGCCTGCCAAAGCTAAAGAACCCTAATCTATCCCAGAGGAAAGCTTCTTAGTTAGGCAAGCAAATTTTCTAATTGTCTTTTGTTCTTCTGATGTATAGTTAGCTAATTACAGACAGTCCTTGACTTACCATGATTGTAGAACTTAAGATTTTTCTGACTCGAAAGTGATATGCATTCAGGAGAAACTATACTTCAAGTACCCATACAACCCTTCTGTTTTTCACTTTCAGTACAGCATTTAATAAATCACATGAGATATTCAACACTTTATTATAAAATAGGCTTTGTGTTAGATGATTTTGCCTAAGGTAAGTGTTTTGAGGATATTTAAAGTGGGCTGGGTGAGGCTATGATGTCTGGTAGGGTAACTGTATTAAATGCACTATGGTATTTTCTACTTACAATGGGTTTTTCAGGATGTAACCCTGTGGTAAGTTGAGGAGCATCTGTATTGCTATAGACAATTTTTATAGTGCTTTAATCATCCTTACAACCACAAAATGTATCATATGTCAACTGGAAATGTGAGGCAAAACAAGATGAAAGATTTGACCTACGTCTTGATGTGATGACCCATTGAACACATGCTGCTCCAACGAGAACTAGGATGTGCACAAAGGCATATTCTACCTGTCAATTAATTAAGCCCATGCTTTTTCAGTAGTCTTGGTTCATGACATACAGGCTAATTTGGTCAAGCATTACCAATTATAGAGAAACATTTGCTGAGACTGGGGCAGAGATAATGTGGTTGCTTCCAAGTGAAGCTACACATGGTTCTAGAAATAAAGAATGCAGAATATTGTCTCTACTTTGCTTAGGCTGGGTCATTTTTGCTGGATAAGAAATAAGGGATAATAATTTCCTTAAGTACCTTGTGTACCTACTGGGTCATGTTAAAAGAAGGGACAGATTTAATATTTAATGAGTATTATTCAATTTAGCATTTGAGAATATGGATGGGGATGATGTGGTCTTAATGTGAATAGGGAGGTCGTGTGGGCTATTCCAGTGAAAGAGACCCAAATGGCATCAAAGCTTTCAAATTGTAAATGAAGTTGAGAATGTGATATTTATAAATTTCATGAAAAACCTTATAAATGAATGTCTGTAAGGTTGATGAAAAATTGATGAATAGAGATGTGATTGTTTTTTACTCATTATTTTCTTGGGAATAATGTGCTGCTTGGAATGCTCTCAGATCATTCCAAAACAAAGCCAAGCAATGTGGTATCACTGCAACTGAGAGGAAACAGACAGCACCGGGCAGCCAAGTTTGACAGGGTGTCCATGGCTCTAAGCCGCAGAGAAGGGACCAGTGACAGATTCTTCCAGACACTTGGCTACAGACATTTACCAAAGGAAAAAATTTCTAATGGATTCCATATAGAGAGATTTATAGGTTTTATTCTGGTCATTCCAGGCATCTAAATTAAGGGGAGAACACTGCACAATAAAAGCCTGAATAATGAAGTAAAACATACTTGTTTGAATCCTGGCTATATCAGTTACAAGTATCTGACCATGGACATATTACTCAACCTCTCTGAGCTTCAGTGTCCTTTATCTGTGAAAAAGGGATTACCTATTCGATGACTGTTAAATGACAGAATATATGAAAAAACATTTCTCTGGCACAGCGATTAACACATTTTGAGAGTTTAGTAAATGGCAAGTATTAATAATCCAGCCTTCAAAAATGAATTTCTATCACTTCCACTCTCAACCCTTCCCCCATTCTCAATATGTGTGATATATACATGGGTAGATTTAGCAAATGGGCTAAGCAGGAGTCCTGTGAAGTATATCCACAAAGTTGAGTTCTAACAATTTCATTATTTCAAAATATTTCAAGTCAATGCCAGAAAGAGAAATAGACATGTTAGCAATTATGATACAATAAGATTTTGTTGATAAGTAAATTGTTTTCTTTCACAAAAGGTAAACCTGTCAACTTTGGTCTTGAACAAAATCATAGATGTGAATAAAAACCTCAGAGAATAAGTGGAATTATTTAAATTAGATTCTATAACTCTATATTTCATAATTATGAGAAGCTGCTTATTCAAAATTATGTGTAAAGGCATGATTGTGGAATTTCCTTGCTAATAAGGATAAAACACTAATAAAAAAATCCATTTTTCATTAGTTCCATGGTGCTTATCATGTAACCAATCTCAGTGGCATTATTTCATTAATACTAATTGAAAGGGGAGCAAACTTTTACAGTTCAGGCTTAAATTATGCGAGAGTTAAAAAATAACTAGTGTAAAAAAATAAACTCTTCTTTGGCTTATCACTGCAATATAAAATAGTTTAATAATTTTTATTGACAGGCCTTGTACAGGGAATACTGGATGTTTCTTATGCACCACTTCTGGTTTCATCTCCCAGCGAGTCATACCTGTGTGACTGAGCAGGCTTTAAACAGCTTTGATGAAGGGGCCATCAAACAGTGCCTTGTCTTTGTTCAGCCACAAATGCCTCTTGCTTCTCTGATTCCTTGGTGAAGAATGCTCCAACAGGGTATTTGACATTCAAACAAGAGCAACCTGAAAGTAGGGTAGGGAAAATTAATACTCTGTAGGGCAATCTTTAGCCAATGGGGGGCAGAGCTCTTGGTTAAATGCTTTTCCCTTCCTCTTAAGTGGATGGCCTTGGGTTGCATTTTGTGAAGCTAATTAGATAGGCCTTCATGATTGAGCACCCATCGTGGTGGCTCAGCTGGTAACGTACACTTGAATTGGTTCTTTCTTTTCCTGTTTCATGCCCCCTGTCCCTCATTCCTGCTCTTGGTATCACGTTTCCAAATAAACTTACTCACATATAAACTTTTCTTTCAGAATCTGTTCCTGGGAAAACACAGGCTAAAGAAATAGCACAGATACTTTTAAAGCAATGCAGAGTCAATAAGGAGAAGGCCCAAATACTATGTATATTTGTCTCTCTTTTTTCGTTACTCAAAAACAAAGCAAATTTGTTATGGTTCATTTAGTTTTATCTGTACTTGACATTTGAAGTTTGCCTTTTTGCTCAAGGATAGAGATATAAAATAGAGATTTATGGCAGAGCACTGACATGGAAAAGCTCAATGTTCTAAAATCAGTGTCCTTTCTCATCTTGCATAGTCACCATGGTATGTCACCTAAATCAGGAATAACTCAATTAGGCGCCTGGCTAGGTCTATGGGTCAAGATGGCCAAGTTCCGGTAGCATTTTCACCCCATATGATAAGGCTTAAGATTTAACAATCAGTTTTTAGGAAAAGTTCAGCTTCAACTGAGGGCAAAAACATGTTCTGTAAGAAAGGTGTCTTTGGAATTGCTGCTAATTATCCAAGTCACCTTTCTTCTGTGGCCCACTTGGCTCTGAAACAATAAACTATACTCAACCATAATAATAATTGCATTTCAAACATTATAAACCTGGAAGATGGGTTATACTTATGATGTCTTAAGGATGTGGATGACAAATATATTTTCTCATAATCCAACTCTGAATGCTTGACAAGGGGTTCCTGGGGTCCTGTGTTGAAGGCTTCTGGTGATCAGTGAGAAAGAACCCATGAACAATTGCCCACTGAATGTTTTCTACCCCTGATTTAGGGGTTTCAGGTTGTCACCCGAAGGATTTTCTTGTCACTGACATCTATCCAATTTACCAAAGTCTTAATATAAGTCTGGTATCTTATGAACTCTGGAAGGTTCATCATTACAAAATCCAAGTAGGATGTGTTTTCTGAAAAAGGTGTCTTGTCCAAATTGGGGTCATCTTCAGAGAGTATGACTTCAGACCTTATTCACTATTCTGAAGTTTCCTCTAAGTTTTGGTCCAGAAAATCCCATAAGAGTTAGAGAGTTACTAAATGAACTTTACTGTAAAGTCATATGTGTGTGTCAGATGATTTTTTAGCAGCTTTTGGGTGTGTTTATGCTATTAATCTGATTTACTCATTAGAACAATTGAAAATTTAGATGAACTGTTTTATATTTGGTATCTTTTAACACATGAATGCATCCTAAAGCTCAGAGAAAATCACAACATTGAATTAAACTGTAGTTATCAAATTATCTCCACCTGCCTCAACCTACATCATATGGATCAAATAGAATGCAAGTTCTGTAACATAGATCCTATAGTGCTATATTTATTTCAGATATTCCCCATAAATTACTTATTGCAAATTTAAAATATTGGGCAAATTTGTAGCATGAATAGGTTATCCAGGCATCCTTGAGTAAATCCTTTTTGCCTGTTAAGAAGAAGTGAGAAAGGCTGATCTAAATATTTCCTCATATTTTAAAATTTCACTAATGACTGTAATGCAAGTTCCTTGTAGAGAGGCAGTGGGCTCTCTCTGCAAGACTCATGACATGTTTACTGCCTTTTTTTTTTCCTGATGGCCATGTCTACACTGCAAGAGACATAAGATCCTGGGTATTTGAAAATTAAAGAACAGCAGCAAAGGGCCAGATGCTGCAGTTCTAAAAGTTGCAAAAGTATCATAAACACCAGGTGTGCCATATAAATGCACAGGTTTTTTTTACACTGCCACACTATTATCATATGGTTCCAACATCTGTTCGTTCATGCCCGGGCTTCCCACAGACAGTATTTATTAAAATCAAATACGCACTAACTCTCACTTATGTGCCTCGAGCAGGAAGTGCCACAGTGGCCTTATTATGGAGTGTAAGTTGGACAATAAAAATTGATTTTTATCAGTAAACTTCCAATTATCCTTACAAGCCAATATAGTATCATCTGTATGCCTTCTACTTGCTAATGACTCTGTGGCTTCTATGAGAGTGGGGCCAACACAAAAGTTTTTTTTTTACTAGTTCAAAATATTTGGAGGATCAGAGCAGAGGCCAGTTTTAGCTTTGTAAAGAGTCTATATTAAAAATTATCATTTAAAGTAATGCTATTTTCTGATTTTCAACGAGGACATATTAGAAATTATAAATGAATGTAAATAAGTAAATATTTTAATGAAAGTATTAAAAGGCTTCACAAATTTATATTATAAAGTGATACATTAGAATTAACCAACCAAGTGAAGAGAAAATGCCACTGGCCTGGAAATCAAGACCCTTATGTACTGGTTCTTAATCTATCCCAACCACTCTTTAGTTTCTCATCTGGGAAAATGAGCAGCCTGGAAAATCTATACTATGTTTTCTTCCTCTTTTGATTATTTATGACACTAATGATAAAAAACTTTAGTGACAGAGACCTTTTTTCTTTAGCTCTTAATAAATTATTCCGCTTCAAAAAAGAAAAAAGTTTTCTTCTTGACTTAATAGAAAATACTCAACGTTGTATCTGAGATACCACAAACACCAGACCAGTAGATTTCAAATTAATGAATAGTTTGACAGGGTTGTTTTCTGAACAAAAAGAAAATACTAAAAAGAAATGAGAAACAATGGACTATCAGGCGGATGTTAAAAGCATTGGGTATCTTGCTGGGCGCAGTGGCTCATGCATGTAATCCCAGCACTTAGGGAGGCTGAGGTGAGCAGATCACCTGAGGTCAGGAGTTCGAGACCAGCCTGGCCAACATGGTGAAATCCCATCTCTATTAAAAATACAGAAATTAGCCAGGTGTGGTGGCGCATGCCTGTAATCCCAGCTACTCCGGGGCTGAGGCAAGAGAATCCCTTAAACCCGGGAGGCGGAGATTGTAGGGAGCTGAAATAGCACCACTGCACTCCAGCCTGGAGACAGAAAAAGACTCTGTCTCAAAAAAAAAAAAAAAAAAAAAAGAAAAGAAAAGAAAAGAACGAACTGGGTATCTCTTTGAATAGGGAAATTAGAACCCCTATCTACCTCATATCACACATAAAAGTAAATTCCAGAAGGATGAAAGATTCTAAATATATAAGATATGTGGTGAACACTGAAGGACTGTTAAGATATCTCTTTGATGAAGGACTTACTGCCCCAGCTGCAGAGAGTGCTGTTAGTAGATGGTCTTCAGAAGACTCCAGCCGCTTCAGTGATTGCCTCAGCTGTAGAAAGCTGCCTCTCCCAAGGTCACACCCCTTCCCAGGGCAGTCCACATCCAATGACTGATCACATGCAGGAATACATAGGCATGGCTATCTCAGCTCAACTAAAGAAAATTTTGGAGGGTCATTCTAGCTGCGGAGCTGCTCATGAGGTAGGCTGAGGTTGTCATTGGCTTAGCATGGCAGCTCAACTTCTCCCTCTGACTAATTCTGTTTCCTTTTCCTCCAATTTACAGGTGTTGATTCCAATAACATTCTCTAAGAAAAATCCAGAAGGCTAAACTCTGTCTCAGATTCTGCATACTGGGGAACTCAAGCTATAACAACATATTGGAATAAAATGTAAAAGAATATGTATCTTTTTAAAAAATTTATTTTAATTTAATTTTAAGTTCTGGGATACATGTGCAGGATGTGTAGGTTTGTTGCACAGGTAAACATGTGCCATGGTGGTTTGCTGCACCTATCAACCCATCACCTAAGTATTAAGCCCTATAAGCATTAGCTGTTTATCCTGGTGTTCTTCCTCCTTTTGTCCCCCCAACAATCCCCAGCGTGTGTTGTTCTCCCCCTGTGCCCCTGTGTTCTCATTATTCAGCTCCCACTTATACACAAGAACATGTAGTGCTTGGTTTTCTGTTCCTGTGTTAGTTTGCTGAGGATCATGGCTTCCAGCATGATCCATGTCCCTGCAAAGGACATAATCTCATGCCTTTTTATGACTGTATAGTATTCCATGGTATATATGTACCACATTTTCTTTATTCAGTCTATCATTGATGGGCATTTGGGTTGATTCTATGTCTCTGCAATTGTGAATAGTGCTGTAATGAACATACGTGTGCATGTATCTTTATATTAGAATGATTTATATTCCTTTGGGTATATACCCAGTAATGAGATTTCTGAGCCAAATGGTATTTCTGGTTCTAGATCTCTGAGGAATCACCACACTGTCTTCCACAATGGTTGAACCAATTTACACTCCCACCAACAGTGTAAAAGTGTTCCTATTTCTCCACAGGCTCGCCAGCATCAGTTGTTTCTTGACTTTTTAATAATCGCCATTCTAACTGGCATGAGATGGTATGTCATTGTGGTTTTGATTTGCATTTCTAATGATCAGTGATATTGAGCATTTTTTCATATGTTTGTTGACCATGTAATTGTCTTCTTTTCAGAAGTATCTGTTCATGTCCTTTGGCCACTTTTTGATGGGGTTGTCTGTTTTTTTTCTCGTAAATTTGTTTAAGTTCCTTGTAGGTTTTGGATATTAGACCTTTGTCCAATGGGTAGATTGCAAAAATTTTCTCCCATTCTGTAGATTGTTCATTCTGATGATAATTTCTCTTTCTGTGAAGAAGCTCTTTAGTTTAATTAGATCCCATTTGTCAATTTTTGCTTTTGTTGCAATTACATTTGATGTTTTTGTCTTGAAATCTTTGCCCATGTCTATGTTGTGAATGGTAAAGAATAGCTATCTTTAAAATTATCTTGAGTGTGGGAAAGTGTTCTTAAACAGAACATAAAGGCCAAAAACCATAAAGAAATAAATGGAAAGATCTGATAAAATGAGAAGTAAAAGCTTCTTTCAGTATTATGAAAGACATCCTAAGCAAAATTAAAAGACAGGCATTTTTTGAGGAAATACTTTTTAACGTAAAGAATAGAGTTCATATCTGCAATATATAAAGACCTCCTACAAATCAATAAGAAAAATTCACTCCCTGCCCAAGAAAGGATAATATATATGAGCAAGAAATTTGTTAAAGGAGATGTTGCCAACAACATAGGAAAAGATGCTCTTAGCCTTTCTTATAATCAAAGAGAGAAGTGTCAACATAGAGAATAAGCTGACTTGTAACATGAAAAAGGCTGATAATATACACGATTGGCAAGAGGATGGGGGAAATGGGCCCTCAAGATATTTGTGGAAATGTAAATGTTATTTGCCGAAATGTAAATGTTACTTTGAAAGGCACTTGGGCAGTAATTTCTCAACATTTTAAATATGCCTGCTCTTCGATCTAGCAATTTTTCTTTTAGGAATATATGCTGCAGAAATATTAACACATGCACACAAAAAGGTGCATGAGAAGGTTTATGCAAGACTTATTTTTAACAGGAAGAATTGACTATCTATTTGAATAAGAAAATCGGAACCCCGATCTATCTCATATCATACAAAAAGATCAATTCCAGAAGGATGAAAGTTTCTAAATATAAGAAAACAAGATTATACAGATATGTGGTGATCACTGAAGTACTGCTTAGATGTCTGGTGAAGGACTTTCTGCCCCAATAAGTCCTTTGAAACAAGCTTTCAAAAAGAGGCGGCATCTGTTTGAAAATACTGTGCATTCTGAAATGCTATAGAGATGCTTAAAAGAGTGAGGTTGATCTATGTGCATTGTCATGGGAGGATATTTGTGTTGCGATATATTGCTAACAGAAAGAGAAGCTGTATAAAAATGCGTAACATACATATACATACATGTATACCCTTTATAAGTGCATAGGGACATTCTGGAAAGAAATCCTCATGAGGAGAGGGAAGTTGGGTGTGGTACTGTAGAAAGAGGACATTTGCTTTTACTCTAGATACTTCTGAATTATTTAATACTTTTCCATGGAGCTTGCATTCCTTTTATTATTAAAATGATTTAAAAGAGAGGGAATAAAATGCACTAGTGGAACAAAACTTGATTTTTTTTTTTTTTTGAGACAGAGTCTCACTCTGTCTCCCAGGGTGTAGCGCAGGCTTGAAGACAGGAAGTGGCCTGATCTCAGCTCACTGCAACCTCCGCCTCTCGGGTTCAAACGGTTCTCCTACCTCAACTCCCCAAGGAGCTGGGACTACAGACACTTGCCACCACACCAGGCTAATTTTTGTATTTTTTAGTAGAGATGGAGTTTCACCATATGGGCCAGGCTGGTCTCGAACTCCTGACCTCGTGATCTGCCCACCTCGGCCTCCCAAAGTGCTGGGATCACAGGCGTGAGCCACCATGACCAGCCGATACTTTTTATTTGTTTGGCTTCATCATTATTAATATTACTACTACTACTAGAGACAGTCATTTGGAATTTTGTCCAAATGCTGTATAATGTGTTCCATTATATTCCATTTTTTCTGAAAATGATCTAATTTATGTTATCAAATAAATAGCACTTGATTCTCATTCACACAAATGTCTTGAAAACCAGGTAAGTGAAGCGAGCTACTGACAATTATAGAATACAATCTATATATTAAAATTTGTGGATTCAAGTTCACAAGATTAATTTTATTCCCCCCAAGGGCTGTGGTCATCTAAAAGGGAATGAAATATCTAAGATGGGAATGAGCTCTGAAAAGTGGAAAGTAGGGCTTCAGAATGTGAGACCATCCCTGAAGCCATTTCTTCACAGAGTGAAGTGGAGTCAAAATTTGGAAATGCCAGTGGTGAACTGGAGATGTTCCAACAACGCGGCGCTGTGTAAACCAATTTAAAGAAAGTTAGTGTTGAGAGGTGAAGTTTACACCTTCATCCTTCGCTGGCTGATGCTAAGTTAAATCCTTCATCCTCCAGCAAAACCCCCTGCTCCTTTGAAGTTCTTGCCCTCTAGCTACGCCACAGTTTTTCTTCAGTTCCCTTATCTATTGACTTTCTGCTCACTATCTTACTTTCAGCGAAGACTTTGCTTTCTATTCTTCCCAAATTCTGCTGTCATCTGGAGACTTCAGGGTTTGTTGGGATAATCCTTCCAACCTCAGGGGTGTCCATATTGAGGGACTGTGTTAAGGAAAACCTAGTCCAGAAGGGGTGTGGTTTCAAAGGCAGGAACTTCCCAGCGCCCTGCCACCATCCACGTCCCCATCCCGAATCCTAGAATTCTTTGTCTGACTTTCCTGCGCCCGCCCGGGCTAGGTAGATATTTTAGGTGAGCTCCTTTGTTAAAAAAGCCGGGTGAGGGAGCGGTGGCGCCCACCTGTGGTCGCAGCTGCTTAGGATGCTGAGGCAGGGAAATCGCTTGAATCTGGGAGAGGAAGGTTGCAGTGAGCCGAGATCGTGCCATTGCACTCCAGCCTGCGAAAGAGCAAGACTCCGTCTCAAATAAATAAATAAATAAATAAGCCCAGCGAAAAGGTCTGGGAGGAGGGGGCCTAACTGCGGACCTAACAGCCAATCCAGTATCAGAGTCGAAGATCAATCACTCTAGGGGAAGTTTGGGAGAACTCCTCTCATTAAATGAGAACATAAATAAGGCGGGAATAACTCCTGGGTTAAAATCCCACTGTGCAGATTCCTCAGTTGGAACCCCTCCCACAGCAGCGTGGGATCTCTCTCTCCTTCTCTCTGCCTAATAAATAAATCATTCTCTACAAAACTCTTTTGGTCCACAATATTCATTCGAATGGTAAGCTCACAGCACCTCCATGACCCCTTCTCCCATTCCTGGGGCAAGGGAGGCCAACAACCTGGGCACATCCGATCGGGGAAACTGGGAGCATCTTTGGGACACCCTGGCAGCTTTACGAGGAGGGAGCTGAGTCCCTGTGTCCCGTGCCCCATTACAATATCAATATGCACTGGAAACATCTGTAAAAGTTTTTCAAAGTGTGTATATCTGAGTTTTTCGTAGTACATCAGAATCTCTCAAGGTCAGGGGCCTTAGCTTCTGGAATGTCTAAAACCACCAGAGATTATTCTAATACAGTCAGAACTGGGAATCACCTGTAGCCTTGCTCTTTGTTTGCCTCAACCTCTAACTCCGTATTCAACTTTTCTGGCAACACGGTAGACATTTACATTACTGTAACTGCACAATGGGTTCTTGCTTCCTGCTGCCCAGACAAGAGTCGATTGATAAATTGATTGATAAATTGAATTATTGATAAATTGATAAAGAGAGGGGAATTGCAATAAAGAGTTTAATACATATAGAGCCAGTGAAATGGGACACTGAAGTTTTATTACTCAAATTAGCCTCGCCAGATATTCAGAGGCTAGGGTTTTTCAAAAATAGTTTGGTGGGCAGGTGACTAGGGAATGGGCATTGCTGACTGGTTGGGGGTGCAATCATGGTGGTGAGGAAAATGGTCTAAGTGAAACCATCCAGTCATCAGAAATGCAAAAGTCTGAAAAGACATCTCAAAAGGCCAACCTTTTTTTTTTTTTTGAGACAGAGTCTCGTTCAGCCAATCAGGCTGGAGTGCAATGGTGTTATCTCGGCTCACTGCAACCACTGTCTCCTGTGTTTGAGCGATTCTCCCATCTCAGCCTCCCAGGTAGCTGGGATTACAGGCACCCACCATCATGACCAGCTAATTTTTGTATTTTAGTAGAGATAGGATTTCACCACGGCCAGCCTGACCTCAGATGATCCTCCCGCCTCGGTCTCCCAAAGTGCTGGGATTACAGGCATGAGCCACCTTGCCCAGCTCAAAAGGCCAATCTTATGTTTTACAATAGTGATGTTATTTACAGGAGAAACTGGGGATTGCAAATCTTCTGACCTCTGGAACAATGGCTGGTAATAAACTGTGCCTACATCTTAACAGAATTCAGGGCCCTCTCATACTCTTAACCTGGTGGCCTTTCATTAGTTTTACAAAGGGAGGTTAGCTCTTTGGAAAGGGCTATTATCATTTAAACTATGAACTAAATTTCTCCCAAAGCTAGCTAGTCTCCTGACAAGGAGTGACCTAGGGCAGTTTGGAGGTTAAAGGCAAGATGGAGTTGGTTAGACAGTAAAAGATCTCTGTCCCCAAGAAACCATTCTCTGGTTATGACCTCCAGTTTTCCAACTCTCTCTCCTCAATTCTACTATAGCTAGTCTTCACTGTAGTGAGAGATCCACTACCTTGACAGTTCGAATTTTTCTAGACTTTTTGTTCCTTACTGGCTTCACAAAGATCATGTAATTTTCCCTTCTGCCGTACCAGTCCAGCAAAACTCCAACCCTCAGGTATATGAAATTATCTTTACTCTCTGCCTTTGCCCAGTCTCATTTATTCTCTACATTGCAGCCTGAGTAACCTTTTTAAATGCAAATTCAACCACAGGAACTTCCCCCACCCCACCAAATTGCCTTGCCTAAGCCTTTAAATGGCTCCACAGAGTTTTTAGGGTAAAGTCCCAATTGCACAGTATGCCATACAAAAATCAGCAATAATTTTTGCCCTGTGTACTTTTGTTTCTGGGCTCAGTTCCTACCTCTCTCTATTTCAAAATCTATGCTTTATCTACACTGAGATGCTAGTACCTTCACCCACACTCATCATGATGTTTTTTTATTTAAGAGCATGTCCTCTCTGTCTGGAATGCCCTCAGCCCTCTTTGCAAGCCTAGCTCCTATTTATCCTTTAAAGACTCCTCTCGGGAGGCACCTCCCTGATGAAATCGCAGAGGTGACATAGTTTTTAAAGCTCTCTATGCACTTTATATTTGGTACCTACACCCAGGGTGATATTAAAATATTGAGCAATCAGATACTGGTGCATGCTGGTTGTATATCAGCCCTGCTCAGGTAATAAAATACTGTAATATTTAAAAGAGACTTTCTCCTTTCCTGCCTCCTCTTTCCTTCATTGGTTCCACTTATCAGCAAAATCCTGGGCAAATGCGTTGGGGCAGAATCAGCTGCTGAAACTCTCATTGTGCACCAATAAAAATGTCAATAGATACCTCGAGGCTTAACTTTTTCCATCCTCATGTACCATTGCTAAGGGATTTATTTCTTCAGACCACTTCTATATTTCTGCCTGCTGTACCCCGGTAATCAGTGCCTTACATAAAATGGTAGGCTCTGGGTTAGTAATAATATCTTTTCAAGAAAGATGACTGATAAGAAGAATTTCTCAGGGACACACCTAAATAAACCAAAACCCAAGGTCAATATAGAGATGAAAAGATTTGTTGGATTGAAAGAAAACAATCTCAAGTTAGAGATGTGTTTCACTTTCTATTTTTTGATATGAATAGTTTCTATATATAGTTGTCATACCTATGAAGAATGTAATTTTTAGAGGACCATGCCATATTTATCTATTGCCATGTTTAAGATAGTGCTAGATATATAATAGTTTGATAAATATTTGTTGACTGAATAAATGAAAAGATGGATGGAGTATTCTTTAGTAGAGAGGAGCAATTATTACTTGGTAAAAGAAAGCAGAAACTAGGAAGGATGTTATACTTCTAGTAAGAAAACTACAACAGTTGGAGGGAGCAATTTAAAGTTGAGCTGAAATTCTTTAGTATTGTTATCTCAAGTGCCACAATAAGGAATTCATTCTTTTGTACTGTGAAAACTCACTTGTGTGATACCTAGCATGTAATCCCAAACCGTTTGCATGCTGTTCAAAGAATTGTTCTGCATATAGATTGGTTTGTGTACCCATATGTATAAAAATTCAATTTAAAGGAGCAGCTGAATTAGTCAATGAGATTGAAGGTTCTCTTCAACATTCACTTTAGGTGAAAGAGGTAGTAGCCCATACTCATTTGTATGTTTAAGCAGGGAAACTGGAGGGGGTATCTGGTGCATGTCTTGCAAAGAATAAGCAGTATTAACATTTTCCCTGTTTATCAATGTTTTCTCTCTTGCTTGCTCTCTTTATTGAAGATGTTGTGGCTATTTCTTGATAGTTTTCAGGCTCCAGTTCATTAAGATTACTGAAATTGGTGCCTCTGCTGAGGATTTCACTACTATCTTTCACCAGCAGGTGCAGAGCAACATGAATATGCTTCTAAATCACATTTATGCTTACTTCAAAATTATAACAGCTGGATTATCTGACTTTGTACTGTCGTTCTTGTCAAATAAATAAATTAACCCCTAAATCTCTTCTAGAGCAAAGCCAAAATCAGTGTTCCTATAAACTTTCTGAAGTTAAAATACAGGAATTCTTCTCCTGTATTGTTTCAAGCAGGGTAAAAATACTGAATTTAAAATATTGGGAAAATATTAGCCAGACTCAACCACGAAATAAAACTGTTTTATATTTCCCCATAGCTATCTTTTCACAGGCAGGGTAGGTCTCTCTTCATTGATCAGTTTCCTTTTATTACATAGCGTTCTGGGAGAAGCAAAGTAATCTTGAGCACCATAAGTGTAACCACCCAAGGGGTTCACCTTGCCTGCTGCCTAGACAGAGCCGATTCATCAAGACAGGGGAATTGCAATCGAGAGAGAGTAATTCACACAGAGCCAGCTGTGCAGGAGACCTGAGTTTTATTATTTCTCAAATCAGTCTCCCCCAGCATTCAGGGAGCAGAGTTTAAGGATAACTGTGTTGGGGGGCTGGAAGCCAGTGAGTCAGGAGTACTTATTGGTCAGAGATGGAATCATAGGGAGACAGAGCTGTCTTCTTGCCTCTGAGTCAGTTAGTTCCTGGGTGGGGGCCACAAGATCAGATGAGCCAGTTTATTGATCTAGGTGGTGCCAGCTGATCCATCAAGTTCAAGGTCTGCAAAATATCTCAAGCACTGATCTTAGGAGAAGTTAGAGAGGGTCAGAATCTTGTCACCTCCAGCTGCTTGGCTTCTAAACCATAATTTCTAATCTTGTGGTTAATGTTAGTCCTACAAAGGCAATCTAGTCCCCAGGCAAGAAGGAGGTCTGCTTTGGGAAAGGGCTGTTACCGTCTTTGTTTAAATTGTAAACTATAACCTAAGTTTCTCCCAAAGTTAGTTCAGCCTATGCCCAGGAATGAACTAACTCCAAGGACAGCTTGGAGGCTAGACGCAAGATGGAGCCAGTTAAGTTACATCTCTTTCACTGTCTCAGTCATAATTTTGCAAAGGCGGTTTCATAAGGGTCAAAGAAACTGTGAACTTGTAGATTAAACTTGCAAAAATGCTGCATTGATGAGGACTGTTTGTCTTTCTTGGCTTCTGATATATATCAATTTGCAAATTAAAATAGAACCTTTATGGCCTTTCTGATATCTGTTTGAATTTGAAATGGGATACAGCCTCCAGATTCCTTTATCTGACATTCTAACTCATCGTCCTACTGCTCAAAGCTGCCAGAACATGTTTTTCATTCCGTAAGTGTCAACTGAGCCCTTAATCCTCTTCAAATTGGTTAAATAAGTTAGTGTGAAAAGTAGTGTCATGAGAAGGAATCTCATAGACTTGGAACTAAACAGATTTAGAGGGAATTAGTTAGGTCCTCCTGAGAGAAGGCAGGGTTGCTTTCTCTAGCCGGTCACTCCTTTTACATAACTGATAGAGGATGAAAAAAGCAAAATGTCTCTGAACTTCTCAATCTAGATTTCTTTTTGCAGCTTAATTCAGCCTTGGCTCATGTGCCTGCCCATCTCCATTATTAGAGTCAAAGAAGAGTTTTCGGTGTGTGAATTTTCCTCTGGAATCAGATAGAGAAGGATAAGCAGATGAATAGAGCTTCACATTTACACTACAACAGAAGCACAAGAGACAAATGGCTTACGCAGTGGCCCACGCCTGTAATCCCAGCACTTTGGGAGGCTGAGGCGGGCGGCTCACTTGAGGTCAGGGGTTTGAAACCAGCCTGGCCAACATGGTGAAACCCCATCTCCACTAAACATACAAAAATTAACTGGGTGTGGTGGCACATGCCTGTAATCCCAGCTACTCGGGAGGCTGAGGCAGGAGAATTACTTGAACCCAGGAGTCGGAGGCTTCAGTGAGCCAAGATTGTGCCACTGCACTCCAGCCTAAGCGACAGAACAAGACTCTGTTTAAAAAAATAAAAAAAAATAAAAAATAATTTTAAAAAAGACAAATGGAAACCAAAGACACCCTTGTGCAAATCTGTCTTTCAACATTCTATCAACATATGTGTTTGGATTGTATTCTTTGGTTTATATTGGACAAAGAATACCCATATCAGTTCCTGTATTGAAAAGAGGGCAAATTCTTGTGAACTGGAGCAATATTTACATGGAATACGTGCAAAAGGAGACCTTGGCTACTTACAGTACAGAATCTTCTACCTCAAGGGTCTGCATACTGGGGTCAGCCTGTTCTGGTAAATAAAGTTTAATTGGAACACAGCCACACTCATTCATTTATATGTTGTTTATAGCTGCTTCTAAGTAGTTATGAAAGCAGTTGTATGACTCACAAAGCTTAAAATAATTACTGCCTAGCCCTTGACAGAAAAAGTTTTCCAACCCTGTTCTACTAAACACAGATCAGGAGGAGATGCCATGGTCCTGAGACGTGGTCAATAGCTGTGGTCACTTTTTGGGAAACATTTATAGCTTAAAGTTTAAACTAAAGATATTAATTGCAGACAATAATTTAGAAATTATGAATGTATATCAGCTAATCGCTTTGATAAAATTAATATATATACTGTTTATCAATATAAATAATTTACATTATGGATTTGTTTTATTGTGTTACGCAGACTTTGTAGTCACTGGAAAGGTATAGAAACAAAGGCACTATCTAAAAACAATAGTAACAATTCATATCAGTCAATAGCATTGATTGGGCACTCATTTGGTACAGAGCTCTACTCCAGGCCCAGAAGAAAGAAGGGAAGAGCCCAAAAGAAACAGATGCTGTTATAACTAAGGATCTTACTAAATGGTCTAATTAAGAAGCTGTTGTATATTCCTGCAGTGATTTCAGAAAACTCATAAAGTAATATAAACCCATGAAAGCAAATGGAAAGAGCTCAGAATCTAGGACAGAAAGATAAGGGATGAATTGCCTGGATGTCAGTCACCTAGATGTTTTCTCAGGCCTTCATCCTGTGGATTTGCCCTGATTCTTTTGTTTTTTTAAGAATTTGTCTAAACATAGATTTCCTACTTTGACTTTTGACTTTCATCTGGCGTTTTGCCCATTCTTAAGTATATTGAGATTATTTTGGAACTTGTATCTGAAGTTGAATGTAAAGACATTTTATTCTGACATTTTATTTCCTGAAAAATATAGGTATGACTTGTATATCTTCATCCAAGTGATAGAGGCACAAGAATCCTACAGGTAGCTGTGACCTTAGAGGCAATCTAGAACAAAGCTTTCTCAAACATTAATTTTCATCTGGATAACCTGGGGATCTTATGAAAATGCAGATTCTAATTCAATAGGTCTTGAATGGATCCTGAGAAATCTACAGATGAGACTTTGAAGAGCAAGGTGCTTAAAGGATCAGCTGGTAAGAATTTGTTCTGTAATATCTCTAAATATTTTCATCTAGCTTCAGTGTGAACACTCTTAATGTACACAAAGATCGAACAACCTTCAAGGCAACCTGGTTCATCATGGAGAATTTTAATGGTTAGAAAATCTTATGTTGTCAATATTATACCTTGTGAATTTTTTGTTTGTTTGTTTTTTGAGATGGAGTTTTGCTCTTGTCACCCAGGCTGGAGTGCAATGGTGTGATCTCAGCTCACTGCAACCTCCACCTCCCAGGTTCAAGCAATTCTCCTGTCTCAGCCTTCTAAGTAGCTGGGCTTACAAGCATGTGTCGCAACACCTGGCTAATTTTTGTATTTTTAGTAGAGATGGGGTTTCCTCACGTTGGCCAGGCTGGTCTTGAACTCCTGACCTCAGGTGATTCGCCTGCCTAGGCCTCCCAAAGTGCTGAGATTACAGGCTTGAACCACAGCACCCGGTAGTGAAGTTTTTTACGATAAATTCAATTTCTTGTAAATTCAATCATGGTTGGTAATGAATTGCCACCTTTGAGATTATCAGCCAATGCTTTATTCTTAGGCAAAATTAAACCCTCTAGGAGACTCTGTATTATAAGTGGTTGTAAAGGTTGTTGTCCAATCGATATAACTAGTGATGGGAAATTGGATTTGGAGCTTCACTTAGTTGCTGACTACTTCACTTTTCCTATATGCTTCCTTTTCTTTCTCCTTCTCTCCAATCTCCTGAATTGAACACACATCATATGTACAGTTTATCATATGTTCACACATTAATACCAATTGGAGGTATTCAAGCCCCAGGATAGTAGGCTATCTGACCTCAGTGGTGTATTGGTAAATGATTAACAACTGGTTTTGGGGGTAAGAGTGTGGAATAGTAACACATTACTATTAAAATTAAATGCTTGCCAATTTCCATGGTGTAAATACCACAACCATTGCTTATTCCTAACTGCCAATAATTTAATCAGCTTTCAAAATACCTAAAAATTTAATAGCCAGTAAGAATCTCCAGCACAGCTCCGTCTGACCCCATTATAGTAAATAAAAGTTAACATTTATGGAACACTCACTATGTAAGAAGCACTGTGTTACAAGTTGTACATCTGGCCTCTAACAAAATTAAAATGAGACCCTATTTATTCATTCAACAAGTTACAGAATTTCTTTCATGGTATATGCCAGAGAAATAAAGATGAATGGGAATCAACCTCTGTCCTCAACCTATTCATGGAGTCTAGTGTGGGAGACAGATAGATAAATAGATAAATTACAGTGCAACATAATAAATAATGGGATAGATGGTGAAGGTAACTGATTTAGTACCCATTTTGGTCCCAGTTTGGGGTAAGGGGAGTGGAAGAGAGACCATTTTCTTTACCTTCTTGCAAAAGCCTACGCTTCCCATGTCAAAACATCTTTTGCGAATACATTTTATGTAGATATTTTTTATATCTAAGGGAATTGAAGAGCATATCAGTTTCTTTAAAAAGAAAATTTTTGACATGCATGTTACATCTTATACTTAGAATTGGGTCTAAATTATCTGTCATATAGGCTTCAGAAAGAGAATATGGAATACATAGAAGAAACCTTTTGAGAAGTGACAATTTGCAGACCTCAGGAGTACTATCCTTATTCAAATTCAATTTCATTTTAGAAAGCTTGAAGGCATCGGACTGTTACCGAGATAAAAAGCCAAGTATTAATCTTTCAAGTTAGTATCTTATTCAAAATGTTGAACCTAAGAAGAGTTTGCAGGACTCAAATTCTTTTAAAACTGAAGATCAAGCAAAAAAAGTTTTACAAAAAGGTGATGTGATGGCTACTTCTCATTTGATTATTGCTAACCATTAATGTAATTTATTACAACCACTGCTTATTTATTTTATTGCCTCAAGTCCTTTATGAAAGTAGGATGGGCCAAAATAATAAAATACTATTTTATTTTGTTTCCAAGCTTCTTTGCCTCAGTACTCTATTTGTCTATCACTTTTATATTGGCTTACATAAGCCAGAATTATATTTTAGCATTATGGTCAGAGTGTGAAAACAGGGTTTGGGGTATATAAAAAACCAATCTTGATGTGACAGAATGGTGTGCCAGAAAACAGAGTTGTTATGCTTCTTTCTCTTCTGTCTGCCCTATGTGGACCTAGCATTAGTGAGGTGATTATTTAGTGCAGAATTCTTGATATTTCACAAGGAACCCTACTGAGCAAGCTTGCTTTGGTTTCTCATAGGATTGAGGAAGACAGAATGAAGAATGATGCTTTGAAAGGAGAACAGTGAGGGACCTAGCAACCAGTCACAACTTCCTAATTCCCCACAAGGCCTTGGGGATGCTGTGCTGAAAATTTTAAATACAAAAGGGCAGTAAAGCTTTACCTTTTACAGAGTTAGGATGAAAGGAAAAAAAGTAAATGGGAAAACTCAATAATTGATGATCAACTTCATTAATTGGATATATTTCTATGTTGTTAAATGATTTACTTTTATGTTTATTTTACATAGCTTTTCATTTGGTTTTGCTTTTCTATAGGCTTTTGTAGATGAACAAGTCTCTCTAGATTGTTACTCAAAAGATGAATTTATTGACATTTTAATATTGGCTTCCCCACCCACCCCAAAAACAATGAAATGGAGAAGCTACTATAGGTTAGGGTTACCAGGGCATTCTTGAGAATGAAAGGAGGTGCCATTATTAATATGCTATAATAGTTATTCTGGTAGATCAGGAATAAGCAGACTGTCTATTAGCCAACTGGAATGTATGGCCATCCTAACTGTGGGTTGTTTAATCACTGCCATTTGGTTGCCATTGGATTCCTTTTTTCTTTTTTCTTAAGCTCCAACAGAATAAATGCCATGGGATTTCACTGAAACATCTGAAAAACATGAAGCTGTGTAGTTTTTACAAAATTGCCTGGGATTCGCATGTGTTCATATCATGGAAATTAGAAGCCTTCGAAAGTTAGATGATCCTTTTTCTAGGTCATTACTTCCCTGAGCTTGTGTCTACATTCCACAGGGCTCAGAAACCTTCCCCTATTCTATATTCCTATTATAAATACTGCCTGAGCCCAGACTTTTCTCATATCTCACCTGGGCAATAGCAAAAAATCCTCTAACTGATCTCCATGCCTACAGTCTTTCTACACGTCAATTCGTTTCTCCATATTATAGCCAGATTGGTTTATCTAAAATGTAAAGCTGACTATATCGTTCTCTATTTCAAAATGTTTCAGTAGCTCCTATTCCCTACAGTATAAGATCAAAACCATTTTCAGGGCACACAAGGCGCTCCATAAATTTATTCCTGTCTAATTCTTCAGCATCACTCTTTAGCAATTATAAATTTTTTTTCATTTCTCTATACACACCATGATATCTTATACTTTACTCTTATTCATCCTTGAACTTATCTTCACTTGTAGAAAACTGTGCAAAGGGGGTCTTCCCCCACAGGAAGAAGGATGGTGTTTGACTCTGGGAATATCTGAATTCATCACTTGTTTGTTATTTATCTTTTATTTATATACAGCAAAATTCACTCTTTTTGGTGACTGTTCTATAAGGTTTGGCAAATATACACAGTTATGTAACCACAACCGCTACAATCAAGATCCAGTTTCATCACTATCTTCTCTCTTCCCACAAAATTATCTTGTTACATTTGCAATCAAACCTTTATTCCCTGGCAACCACCAATCTGTTCTGTACGCTTGTAATTTTGCCTTTTATAGAATATCATGTAAATGGAATGATGTAATATATATGTATTACTCAACATCATGGAGACTCATCCATGTTGTTGCATGTGTCAGTATTTCATTTCTTTTTTATTGTTGAGTAAATGTTCCATTGAATGGATGTACCGTATTCTGTTTATCTATTCATCCGTTAAGGAACATTTGAGTTGTTTCCATTTATGGATAACTATTAATAAAGCTGCTATGACATTTTCAGACAGGTTTTCTGTGAACACAGCTTTTTATTCCACTTAAACAGAAACCCATGAGTAGGATGACTGGCTCGTATGTTAAGTGTATGTTTATAAGAAAACTGCCAAACTATTTTCCAAAGTGGCTGTACTATTTTGCATTCCCACAACCAATGTATAAGGGTTTCTGTTCCTCCACATCCTTAACAAAATTTGATATGGCCAGTATTTTTAATGTAACCCATTCTACTAGGTGTGTGTAGTATAATTTCATTGTGGTTTTCATTTGCATTTTCATAATGACTAATTACATAGAGCATCTTTTCCTATGCGTTTATGCTGTCTGTATATCTTCTTTGAAGTGTCTGATCAAATCTTTTACCCATTTCTTTATTGGGTTTTTAGTTTTCTGATTGCTAAGTTTTGATAATTCTTTATATATTCTTAATGAAATTCTTTTGTCAGAAATATGATTTGCAATTTTGTTTCCCATTCTGTGGCTTCTTTTCCATTCTCTCAACAGTGTCTTATGTAGGACAAACATTTTCAATTTTGATTAAGTTCAGTTTATGAATTGTTTCCTTTAGCATCAGGCTTTTACTATCACACATAAAAGTTGGTTGCCTAACCCAAGGGCTGTTAGTTTGCTAGAGGTGTCATATACCACAGACTGGGTGGCTTAAACAACAGAAATTTATTTTCTCACAGTCTGGAGGCTGGAAGTCCAAGATCAAGATGTCAGTAGGTTTGGTTTCTTTTCAGGTCTCTCTTCTTGGCTTGCCTTCTCACTGTGCCCCACATGGTCTTCCTTTTGTTAGTGAACCTTTGTGTTTGTATATTAGTCAGTGTTATTTCGAGAAACACAACAAATAGGATATTTTTATATATATAATGTATATAAATATTATAATGTATAATTTATTATGAGGAATTGACTCATGCAATTATGGAGGCTAATCCCACAACCTGCAGTCTACAAACTGGAAAGCCAGTGGTATAGTTCAGTCCAAGTCTGAAAGTCAGTGAAACTGATGGTGTAAGTCTCAGTCAAAGGGTGGAATAAGACTGATGTTCCAACTAAATAGGCAGAAGGAGCAAATTCTCCCTTCCTCCAACTTTTGTTCTTAAAAGTTGGATGATGAACACCCATCTTGAAGAAAGCAGTCTTCTTTACTAGAACCATTGGTTCAAATGCTAATCTCATCCAGAGACACCCTCACAGACACACCCAGAAATAATATTTAGCTAAAAATCTGATACCCGCGATTCAGTTGACACATACAATTAACCATTACAGTCCTAATTTTCTCATCATACTCTTCTTATAAGGGTACCTGTCATATTGGATTAGGCCCCATGCTTAGGTACTGGGGGTTAGGACTTCAATGTATGAATTGAAGGATTGTCACAATTTAACTCATGACATAGGTCAAAGATTTTCTTCTCTGTTTTCTGCTAAATGTAAATTATTTTAATAGAGAAATTGTAAAGTTATTGGTGAGAACAGAGACTGATTTGCTCAATGCTGTACTACAAATGCCTAGCACAATGCTTGGTATATAAAAATGCCTACTGCTGGGTGCCGTGGCTCATGCCTGTAACCCCAGAACTTTGGGAGACCTAGGCAGGCAGATTGCCTGAGTTCATGAGTTCAAGACCAGCCTGGGCAACGAGGTGAAACCCCATCTCTACTAACATACAAAAAAAGAAAAAAAATTAGGCATGGCTGCACACGCCTGTAGTCCCAGCTACTTGGGAGGCTGAGGCAGAACTGCTTGAACCCAGGAAGCGGAGGTTACAGTGAGTTGAAATTGTGCCATTGCACTCCAGCTTGGGCAACAGAGTGAGACTCCATCTCAAGAAAAAAAAAGTTAGAATTATAATTTAAAAATGCTACTAAAAGCTTGTTGAATAAACAAGTGAATGAATGTGTATCTCATTCAGTATTCCATTTACACTATTTGAATTTTAGAAAATTCTTGTAGCTACTTTTCTGGAGGAGCTTTATCATACTTATCAGACTTAAATTATTGCAGAATAACTTATCAAGAACTATTCAAAATTGCTCCATGGCAATATCTACAAAAGACAAACATGAGCCTACTCTATGACCCACCAGTTCCATTCCTGGGTATATACCCTACAGATTAGTACATATGTTCACCAAGACACAAATACAAGAATGTTCAAAACAACACTACTGGGATTAAAAAAAAATTGGGAGGAGGGCTCAAGATGGCGCAGTGAGAACAACCCAGGATTGAAGCTCTCGGTGAATGCGCAGAGAGGGTGAGTCAGGGCCGCATTTCCACACGGATCTTTGTTGCCCACAGAACGGGGAAATTCCCAGGTATAAAAGAGACGCGGGATGCCAGGCAGAGGTTTTGGCTGGTGCAGCCAGCAGCTGGTGCAGCCAGTGGCCGGCGCTGTAGCGCAGTGGCGCTACACAGCACTCCGCACAAAGCGCACTGGTCCGGGTGCCCTGTTGAACCAGTAATCTGAGACTTGAGAGGGCTGAACTTGAGACTGAATGGGACCTGTACAGTGAGCCAGCACAGGAGATTCCAGGAAAACAGCATTTGGGGTAGCGCAGTGGGACAAACAAAATGGAGATTCCAAACGCTTCCGGTGGAGAGGTTCCCTTAGGGCACAATTGACCCCTACTGAGGTACATGTCCATTGCTGGCGCAGCCTGCCGTTGCTGAGGCAACCCGCTACAACAGAGAGACTCCGCCGCAGGGCTTAGCCCATGGCAGCAGGGTGGAGACCGCAGCAGAAGGGCAGAGCCTGCAGCAACAGGGCGAACCTCACACCAGCAGGGCAGAGCCTCGGCAGGCAAATAGTGACTAGACTGCCTCCTATCTGAGCAGGACAGCACAATGAACACTCACAAAGAAAGCCCCAACCCCCCCAAGACAGAGCATCTGAGAAAAAAATTGTTTTTTTATGAGTTCTGTTGCAGCAGAATTAAATGTAGCAGCCTAACAGCCCTGAATGAACAACAGAGCTCACAGCTCAGCACTTGAGCTCCTGTAAAGTATAGACTGTCTCCTCAAGCAGCTCCTTGACCCCTCTATATCCAGAAGACTGACATTTGGCAGGCATCATTCTGGGACAAAGATAGCAGAAAAAGAAACTGGTAGCATCCCTCACTGTTCCGCAGCTGCTATAGGTGCACCCCAGACCAGCAGGGCCTGGAGTGGACCTCAGCAGTCGTACAGTGGAGGGGCTAGACTGGTAGAAGGAAAACCAAGTAACAGAAATACTTCATCATCAACAATCTGGGCGTCCACTCAGAGACCCAATCGAAAAGTCAGCAACTACACAGACAATGGGTGGATAAATCCACAAAGATGGGAAGAAACCAGTGCAAAAAGGAGGAAAACACCCAAAACCAGAACACCTCGTCTCCTACAAAGGACCAAAACTCCTCACCAGCAAGGGAACAAAGCTGGACAAAGAATGACTGTGACGAAATGACGGAATTAGACTTCAGAAGGTGGATAATGAGAAACTTTTGTGAGCTAAAAGAACATGTTTTAAATCAATGCAAAGAAACTAAGAACCTTGAAAAAAGATTTGAAAAAAGATTCGAGGAAATGATAACAAGAATGGATAACTTAGAGAGGAATATGAATGAATTAAAGGAGCTGAAAAACACAATACGAGAACTTCGCGAAGCATGCACAAGTTTCAATAGCCGAATTGACCAAGCAGAAGAAAGAATATCAGAAGTCGAAGGTCAACTCAATGAAATAAAATGAGAAACCAAGATCAGAGAAAAGAGCCCAAAAAGAAATGAACAAAGTCCCCAAAAAATGTGGGACTATGTGAAGAGACCTAACCTACGTTTGATAGGTGTACCAGAATGTGACAAAGAGAATGAATCCAAGCTAGAAAATACTCTTCAGGAAATTATTCAGGAAAATTTCCCCGACCTAGCAAGACAGGCCAACACTCAAATGCAGGAAATACAGACAACACCTCAAAGATATTCCGCAAGAAGAGCAACCCCAAGGCACATAATCGTCAGATTCAACAAGGTTGAAATAAAGGAGAAAATACTAAGGGCAGCCAGAGAGAAAGGTCAGGTCACCCACAAAGGGAAGCCCATCAGACTCACAGCAGATCTCTCGGCAGAAACCCTACAAGCCAGAAGAGAGTGGGGGCCAATATTCAACATCCTTAAAGAAAAGAACTTTCAACCCAGAATTTCATATCCAGCCAAACTGAGCTTCATAACTGAAGGAAAAATAAAATCCTTTGTGAACAAGCAAGTACTCAGAGATTTTGTCACCACCAGGCCTGCTTTACAAGAGCTCCTAAAAGAGGCACTACACATAGAAAGGAACAACCAGTACCAGCCATTCCAAAATCACATTAAATGCTAAAGAGCATCAACATAATAAAGAATCTACAACTAATAGGCAAAACAGCCAGCTAGCATCAAAATGGCAGTATCAAATTCACACATAACAATATTAACCCTAAACATAAATGGACTAAATACACCAAGCAAAAGACACAGACTGGCAAATTGGATAAAAATCCAAAACCCATCAGTGTGCTGTATCCAGGAAACCCATCTCACATGCAAGGATACACAAAGGCTCAAAATAAAGGGATGGAGGAAGATTTACCAAGCAAATGGAGAGCAAAAGAAAGCAGGAGTTGCAATTCTCATCTCTGATAAAATAGACTTTAAAGCAACAAAGATCAAAAGAGACAAAGAAGGCCATTACATAATGGTAAAAGGATCGATACAACAAGGAGAGCTAACGACCCTAAACATATATGGACCCAATACAGGAGCACCCAGATACATAAGGTGAGTTCTTAATGACTTACAAAGAGACTTAGACTCCCACACAATAATAGTGGGAGACTTTAACACTCCACTGTCAATATTAGACAGATCACCAGACAGAAAATCAACAAGGATATCCAGGGCTTGAACTCAGACCTGGAGCAAGCAAACCTGATAGACATTTACAGAACTCTCCACCCCATATCCACAGAATATACATTCTTCTCAGCACCACATCACACCTACTCTAAAATTGACCACATAATTGGAAGTAAAGCATTCCTCAGCAAATGCAAAACAACGGAAATCATAACAAACAGTCTCTCAGACCATAGTGCAATCAAGTTAGAACTCAGAATTCAGAAACCAACCCAGAACCGCACAGCTTCATGGAAACTGAACAACTGGTTCTTAAGTGTTGACTGGATAAACAATGAAATGAAGGCAGAAATAAAGAAGTTCTTTGAAACCAATGAGAATGAAGACACAACATGTCAGAATCTCTGGGACACATTTAAAGCAGTCTCTAGAGGAAAATATATAGCAATAAGTGCCCATATGAGGAGAATGGAGAGATCCTAAATTGACACCCTATCACAAGAATTGAAAGAGCTAGAGGAGCAAGATCAAAACAACTCAAAACCCAGCAGAAAACAAGAAATAACTAAGATCAGAGCTGAACTGAAGGAGATAGAGACACGAAAAACCCTTCAAAATATCAATAAATCCAAGAGCTGGTTTTTTGAAAAGATCAACAAAATAGACAGACCACTAGCCAGATTGATTAAAAAGAAAAGAGAGAACAACCAAATAGATGCAATAAAAAATGATAAAGGGGAAATCACCACAGATTCCACAGAAATTCAATCATCAGAGAATATTACAAACAATTCTATGCACATAAACTAGTAAACCTGGAAGAAATGGATAAATTCCTGGACTCCTGTGTCCTC
Organism: Callithrix jacchus; assembly: GCF_049354715.1. NCBI lineage: Eukaryota > Metazoa > Chordata > Mammalia > Primates > Cebidae > Callithrix > Callithrix jacchus. The sequence continues at coordinate 94,013,858 of NC_133524.1, forward strand.
CCAAGCCTAAACCAGGAGGAAGCTGAAACTATGAATAGACCAATAACAAGGTCAGAAATTGAGGCAGCAATTAACAGCCTACCACACAAAAAGAGCCCAGGTCCAGATGGGTTCACAGCCAAATTCTACGAGACACACAAAGAGGAGCTGGTACCATTCCTTCTGAAACTATTCCAAATAATCCGAAAAGAGGGAATCCTTTCCAAATCATTTTATGAGACCAATATCATCCTGATACCAAAACCCGGCAGAGACCCAACGAGAAAAGAAAACTTCAGGCCAATATCCATGATGAACATAGATGCAAAAATCTTCAATAAAATATTGGCAAGCCGATTGCAACAGCAAATCAAAAAACTTATCCATCATGATCGAGTAGGATTCATCCCGGGGATGCGAGGCTGGTTCAACATATGCAAGTCTATAAACGTAATTCACCACATAAACAGAACCAAAAAGAAAAACCACATAATTATCTCAATTGATGCAGAGCAGGCGTTTGACAAAATTCAACAGCCCTTTATGCTAAAAACCCTCAATAAACTCGGTATCGATGGAACATATCTCAAAGTAATAAAAGCTATTTGCAACAAACCCACAGCCAATTTCATACTGAATGGGCAAAAACTGGAAGCATTCCCTTTGAAATCCGGCACTAGACAAGGATGCCCTCTTTCACCACTCCTATTCAATATAGTACTGGAAGTTCTAGCCAGAGCAATCAGGCAAGAAAAAGAAATAAAGGGAATTCAAATAGGAAAGGTGGAAGCCAAATTGTCTCTATTTGCAGATGACATGATAGTATACCTAGAAGACCCCATCGCCTCAGCCCAAAAACTCCTGAAACTGATAAGCAACTTCAGCAAAGTCTCAGGATATAAAATCAATGTGCAAAAATCACAAGCCTTCCTCTACACCAATAACAGACTTAAAGAAAGCCAAATCAAGAACAAACTGCCATTCACAATTGCTACAAAAAGAATAAAATACCTTGGAATACAACTCACAAGGAACGTAAGGGACCTCCTCAAGGAAAACTATGAACCACTGCTCAACGAAATAAGAGAGGACACAAACAGATGGAGAAACATTCCATGTTCATGGATAGGAAGAATCAATATCATGAAAATGGCCATACTGCCCAATGTAATTTACAGAATCAACGCTATCCCCATCAAGCTACCATTGACTTTCTTCACAGAACTGGAAAAAACCACCATGAACTTCATATGGAACCAAAAGAGAGCCCGCATAGCCAAGTCAATTCTAAGCAAAAAGAACACAGCGGGGGGCATCACACTACCGGATTTCAAACTATACTACAAGGATACAGTAATCAAAACAGCATGGTACTGGTACCAAAACAGAGACATAGACCAATGGAACAAAACAGAGGCATTGGAGGCAACACAACATATCTACAACCATACAATCTTTGATAAACCTGACAAAAACAAGCAATGGGGAAAGGATTCCCTGTTTAACAAATGGTGTTGGGAAAACTGGCTAGCCATGTGCAGAAAGCAGAAACTGGACCCCTTCCTGATACCTTACACTAAAATTAACTCAAGATGGATTAAATACTTAAACATAAGACCTGGCACCATAAAAACCCTAGAAGGAAATCTAGGCAAAACCATCCAGGACATAGGAGTAGGCAAGGACTTCATGAACAAAACACCAAAAGCATTGGCAAGAAAAGCCAAAATAGACAAATGGGACCTAATGAAACTCCACAGCTTCTGCACGGCAAAAGAAACAGTCACTAGAGTGAATTGGCAACCAACAGAATGGGAAAAAAATGTTTGCAGTTTACCCATCTGACACAGGGCTGATATCCAGAATTTACAAAGAACTCAAACAGATTTACAGGAAAAAAACAAACAAGCCCATTCAAAATTGGGCAAAGGATATGAACAGACACTTTACGAAAGAAGACATATATGAGGCCAACAATCATATGAAAAAATGCTCATCGTCACTGGTCATCAGAGAGATGCAAATCAAAACCACATTGAGATACTATCTCATGCCAGTTAGAATGGCGATCATTAAAAAAATCTGGAGACAACAGATGCTGGAGAGGATGTGGAGAAAAAGGAACACTTTTACACTGTTGGTGGGAGTGTAAATTAGTTCAACCATTGTGGAAGACAGTGTGGCAATTCCTCAAGGCCTTAGAAATAGAAATTCCATTTGACCCAGAAATCCCATTACTGGGTATATATCCAAAGGACTATAAATCGTTCTACTATAAGGACACATGCACAAGAATGTTCACTGCAGCACTGTTTACAATAGCAAAGACCTGGAATCAACCCAAATGCCCATTAATGATAGACTGGATTTGGAAAATGTGGCACATATATACCATGGAATATTATGCAGCAATCAGAAATGATGAGTTTGTGTCCTTTGTAGGGACATGGATGAATCTGGAGAACATCATTCTCAGCAAACTGACACAAGAACAGAAAATGAAATACTGCATATTCTCACTCATCGGCGGGTGATGAAAAATGAGAACACATGGACACAGGGAGGGGAGTACTAAACACTGGGGTCTATTGGGGGGAAAAGGGGAGGGCCAGCGGGAGGGGGAGGTGGGGAGGGATAGCCTGGGGAGAAATGCCAAATGTGGTGAAGGGGAGAAAGGAAGCAAAACACACTGCCATGTGTGTACCTATGCAACTGTCTTGCATGTTCTGCAGATGTACCCCAAAACCTAAAATGCAATAAAAAATTAAAAAAAAAACAAAAAAACAAAACAAAACTACTTTTTAAAGACAAAACTAGATGCACCCAGGATGCTCATCAACAGAAAAATTGATACATTTTGACACATTCACAAAATGTGACACTAGACAGAAATGATACTATGGTTTGGACGCCCTCTCCAAAACTCATGTTTGAAATTTAGTTGCCATGGTAACAGTATTATGTGGTGATACTATTAAGAGGTAATTCGCCCATAAGGTGCCTACCTTCACAAAGATATTAATACTAGTATTGAAAGAGTGGGTTAGTTATTGAGGGAGTGGGTTCCCAGTAAAAGGATGAAGTTCAACTCCCATCTTTCCTCTGTTTTATGTGCTCATTGGCCCTTCCACCTTCTGCCACGGGATGACACAGCACAAAGGCCGTTGCCAGATGCTAGCATCTTGATATGAACTGTCCCAACCTCCAGAACTGTGAGAAATATATTTATTTTCTGTTTAAATTATCCAGTCTGTAGGATTCTGCTATAGCAACAGGAAATGAATTAAGAAAAATGACAATAAATGTATTACTTATATATGCACCAATATGAATGTATCTTAAAACATTGATAAAGAGCAGGTAAAAATCCCCATAAATTTCATTACTTCATTTATGTAAATGTAAAAAACTGCAAAACTTACTTATGGTTATAGAACTCATGACAGTTGTTATTTTTAGGGAAGAAGGAATTGGGAGAGAATATTAGGGGGCTTCTGTGGTGCTGGTAATGTTCTATTTATTTACATGGGTGGTAGGTACATGTAGGTTCACATTGTAAAATATAATTGAACTCTGATTTATTATTTGAGTTTACTTTAAAAAAATTATGCCATATGGAGATGACCTTGTTATTTCTTTACAAACTGTGAGAAGACCTGGGAAGGAATTTTTCCTGAGCTTTGTTAAAAAACAAAGCAAAATTGAATATAGATTATTCTCCTATTTGAAAATGTTATCTGTTTCTTTTTCCCTTCTAAGTTTTTTTTACATGGTTTTGACATCAAACTTCTTTGACTGTGTGGATACAAATCTGGAAAAGGAAAAAATATCAGCATAAAAAGGGAAAGCTTCTCTTGGAGAAGTTCTGAGGAAACTCTAGGACCAGTCAAGCTTATATGGTCTTATCTTTTGAGTGCCCATAGACTAGTCACAAGTGGCAATTCAGGTTATCACACAAAGTAGAATTTGTCATACCAGCTGCCTTTCTTACTAACAGTAAAGTCACTGAACCATGTACTTTTTCACTGTGGATCTATATGTGATTTGCACTCAAATTTCACCAGTGGGGAAATTTCTTTGTAATGAGGTGCTCAGCATCATGTTTCTGAAATGTTAAGACATGTTGTGCAAATTGCTACCCACCTAGAGAGGAACTACATGCCAATTTAAAGTTGCCTATACAAAATCATTATTTCTTGGTACTCTTAGGACACAAGTGGAAGTGATAACTTTTGAAAAATAAGGTTGTTGAACATCAAGACATGCCCTGTGTGGGCTGTGTGTGTGTGTGTGTGTGTGTGTGTGTGTGTGTGCATGTTTTGAAAGACAAGAGCATTAAAATTAATGTCTGTTCTAAGAGTTCCTCACTTTGATGGATCTATCTGCAGCAATTAAGGACATTTGTTCTCCCAAATCAAAATTTTTGCTCAATTAGCCTTTTAAATGAATCCAAAGTTTCACAAGAAAGAAAAGAAAATATAAAATGCTGATAAATTGTATCATTTTATTTTATTTTTTGAGATGGAGTCTCACTCTGTCACTCAGGCTAGAGTACAGTGATGTCATCTCTGCTCGCTGTAATCTCTGCCTCCTGGGTTCAAACGATTCTCCTGCCTTAGCCTCCTGAGGAGCTGGGATTATAGGCGTGTGCCACCACACCTAGTTAATTTTTGTATTTTTTTAGTAGAGACAGGGTTTCAACATGTTGGCTAGGTTGATCTCGAACTCCTGACCTCAGGTGATCTGCCCCCATGAGCCTCCCAAAGTGCTGAGATTACAGGTGTGAACCACCATGCCTGGCCCCATTTTCACATCAGTATGCTTTATCATATCGTATTGTAATCTGCATTCTATATGCCCATATGAAATTATCTCTTGGATGATCTAATCAGTAATTTAGCAGTTGGTTGTTTCTGCGGCTATAGGAGAAAAAAATCAAAGATGGACTTGATGTTCTGTGATGGTATGCCAATAAGTAAAGACTAAAAAAGTCCCATAGCCCATTTGCTATCAAACTACCTAGTGACTACATTGAGCCCATAAGTTGCTTTTAGGCTCTTTTTAAATATGAAACTTCCAGTAATGATGGCAAAGTGAAGGGGTTGTGTGAAACTTTGTATAGTTAATAATTATAAAATCTGGGGAAAAAATCCCAACAGTTTAAAATACTGGAAGGTGTCTCAGTGCAAAGAGAGCAGAAGAAGGAGGAAGGCTTACTCTTGAAAAACTGCAATTAGAGGGGGAAGAATTGCAAAATTGTGACTTTCTTTTCTGAGAATTTCCCCTCCCTCCATGGCTACAGCAGAAAAAAAAGATTCACAGCATTATGATAGCAAGAAAAAATCCAAAGCTGGAAAAGCAGGTATAGATTTAAGTGGGGAAATTTTGGAAGCAAAGGAGTGAAACACAAAATCTGAGCACTAACTCTACCCTAAAGCTGGCTGATGTTAAACTGTGCATATGCAAGGGAGATACCAGGGCACCTGGTGAAAAAACAGGCAAGGCACAGAGAGGAATATACCCCAGAAAAACAGCTGTACTAGGTGAGATTTGTGTTTCCTGTTTAAAAAAAAACTTAGTGTGTTTCCCAACCAATGCCGGTGGCTGAAAACGGAAGCTTTACTGGCTTGACATGTCAGGGGACAGCAGAGAAATTTAGAGAAAAAAGTCCATAAGCAAGAGAACCAAACAGATGGTGAACCCCAATATGTGAGTGTAAGCTATGCCAAAGTTCTTGGCTGACCAACAAGATATTCAGGTGCAGGTGAACTCCCAGGAAGCCAGGGTAAAAATAGTAGCATCAAGAAACGGTAAGAAATGAGCGAATGTATCAGCTGCTGTACACCACAGGAGAGACAGAGTTTGCCATTTGAATTCATATAATTTACCTATAGAGCAACACAAAACCGTCCTCAGAGCACAATATAATCCAGAATCACCAGTGTGTATCTATAATATCCAATTTTAGCACAAAATTATAGATATGCAAAGAAACAGGTAAGCCTTACCCACAATCAGGAAAAAACCAGTCAATGGAAAACAAAGGCATCAGAATGGGTCTACATGTTGGGTATAGTTGACAAGGTTTCAAAGGTGCGACTATAAATGTATGCATAGAGTTAAAAAGAGAAATGAAATTAGTGGATGAACAGAGAAAGAATCTCAACAAAAAAACAAAAAACATTTTAAAAATGAAAATTTAATAATTCAAAAGTACAATAATGAAAATGAAAATTCACCAAATAGGCTCAAGAGCAGGTTGCATATTAAGAATAATAGTGAACTTGAAGACTGGTCAATTAAAATTATACAACTCAAAGAAGAGAAAAACATGGAAGAAAAATAAGTAGAGACTGACTTTTGAGACAAAAATCAAGCAGAGAAGAGATACTTTAAATGTAATTTGGTAAGAATTAATTTAAAATATTTTAATTTAATTAAATTTAATGTATTTGCTTTAAATGTAAATGGACTAAATATTTCTATTAAAAGGAAGACATATTGTCAGACTGGATACCAGAAAGAACAATGTACTGTCCACAGGAGAACACATTAAATATAAGGATATAAGTAGGTTGAAAGATAAGAGATGAATAATGATATGCAAACCAAACTGTATGTATAAGAAAACTTGTGTGGTTAATTTAACCAAGCAGATTTCTAGACAAGATGCATTATTAGCTTCAAAAAAGAAAACTTCATAATTATAAATGTGTTAGTATATCATGAAGACATAACAATTATAAACATATAGGCACCTTATATTAAAGCTTCAAAATACTGTAAATGAAACTGGAAGAGGCAAAAAGAGAAATAAATAAATGCACAAACGTTTAGAAGTTTCAACATATCTCTTTCAATAATTGATAGAACTAGAGTAGACCGGGCATGGTGGCTCAAGCCTGTAATCCCAGCACTTTGGGAGGCCGAGGCGGGTGAATCACGAGAGATTGAGACCATCCTGGTCAACGTGGTGAAACCCCATCTCTACTAAAAATACAAAAAATTAGCTGGGCATGGTGGCGCGTGCCTGTAATCCCAGGTACTTAGGAAGGCTGAGGCAGGAGAATTGCCTGAACCCGGGAGACGGAGGTTGCGGTGAGCTGAGTTCACGCCACTGCACTAGAATAAAAATAAGTAAATATAAGGATGATGTAAGCATCACTTTTAATTACCTTAACTTAATTAGGATTCATAGGACATTTCCCTCAACAATAGTGCAATTCCTATATATTTCAAGTGCCTATGGAATATTCACCAAGCTAAGCAATACACTATGACATACATTAGTCTTAACAAATTTTTAAAAACTGAAATCATATACAATGTCTTTCCCATCATGAAAAAATTAAATTAGAAATCAACAATATGACATCTTACAAATTCTCTAATATTTGGATCCAAAAAATGATTTCTAAATAACCTACAGATCAATGAGAAATTTGATCATTTTTTATGCTGAATAATAATGAAAACATATCATTGCAAAATTTATAAGATACAGCTAATACAGTGCTCAGAGGAAAGCTTAAAATGTTTGCATTAGAAAATAAGGAAACCCTAATGTCAATACAATTTTACTATCTTTCTAAAGCTAAAATATGCAGAAAAATTAAAACTAAAGTATGTAAAAGTACACAAATATTAAAGATGATAGATGTTTTAATGAAATGGAAAATGAATAAACAATAGATAAAATAAATAAAACCAAAGTTTGGCTTGTTGACAAGATCCAAAAAATTGGTACATGTCTAGTTAAACTGACTAAGAAAAAAAAGAAAAGATACAAATTATAAATAGCAGTAATGAAAAGGGGCATCACTATAGATCTTTCAGAATGTAAAATAATAATTGCTAATGTTATAATAAATTAATGCCAATACATTTGACAACCTAGGAGATATGAACAAACAAATATATTAAAAGGCACAATTGATCAAAATTGATGTAAGAAGAAATGTAAAAATCCAAGTAGCCATATCTACTGAAGAAATTGAATTTGTAAGCAAAAATGTTCCTACAAAGGAAACTCCAAACCTAGATGGTTACATGGGTGAATTCTCTCAAACAAGTAAGGAATAAACAACATCAATCCTTTAAGGTAAGTCAGCTGAGATTATCCAGTCTGAGGAACAGAAAGAAAAACAAATGAAGAAAAATTACCAAAACCTCAGAGACCTGTGAGACATCAAATCAAACAACAGATGCATAATGGGAGTCCCAGAAAAAGAGGAGAAAAAGAGAACAGTCAGAAAGAACTTCTGAATAAAAAATGGCTAAAATATTTTCATAGTTGATGAAAAATTTTAATCTCACATGCAAGAAGCTCAATGAACTCCAATTAAGATAAAGTGAAAGCAATCCACACATCATAATTAAACTGTCAAAAGCCAAAGACAGAGACCATGAAAGCAGCAAGAGAGAAGGCAACTAATCAAGCAATCTTCAATAAGATTAACAACTGATTTCTCATGAGAAACCATGGAGGTCAGAGGCCTTGGGATGAAATATTCAAGTGCTGATAGGAAAAAAAAACCATGCCAACCAAGAACTCTGTATTAAGCAAAACTATCTTTCAAAAACGAAGAAGAAAGAAAGACGGGCATGGCAGCATGCGCCTGTAATCCCAGCTACTTGGGAGGCAGAGGCAGGAGAATTGCTTGAACCCAGGAGGTGGAGGTTGCAGTGAGCCAAGATTGTACCACTGCACTCCAGCTTGGGTGACAGAGTAAGACTCTGCCTCAAAACAAAAGAAAAAAAAAGTGAAAACCATCTTATTGATGATATGAAAATTTTAGTGATCTATATAGAAGATCAAACCAGCTATAATACCCTTAAGCCAAAGCTTGTTCCAGAGAAAGGCCCTAGTTCTCTTAATTTTTTTGAAGGCTGAGGGAGGCAAAGAGCTGCAGAAGAATATTTGAAGCTAGCAGAGGTTTAAGGAAATAAGCCATCTTCATGGCATGAAATTGCTAAATGAAGCAACAAGTGCTAGTGCAGAAGCTGCAGCAAGTTATCCAGATCTAGATATGATCATTGATGAAGGTGACTGCACTAAGCAACACATTTTTGTTATAGACAAAACAGCCTCATTTTGGAAGAACATACTTTCTAGGACTTTCATCGCTAGAGAGAAGTCAATGCCTGACTCCAAAGCTTCAAAGTACAGGCTGACTCTCTTGTTAGGAGCTATTGTAGCTGGTGACTTTAAGTTGAAGCCAGTGCCCACTTGCCATTCTGAAAATCCTACAGCTCTCAGGAATTATGCTAAATCTACTCTGCCTGTGCTCTTGAAATGAAACAACAAAGCTTGGATGACAGCACATCTGTTTACAGCATGATTTACTGAATATTCAAAGTGCACTGTTGAGACCTACTGCTCAGGAAAAAAGATTCCTTTCAAAATATTACAGCTCATTGGCAATGTATCTGGTTACCTTTGAACTCTCATGGAGCTGTACAAGAATATCAATGCTGTTTTCATGCTAGCCAAATAAATATCCATTCTGTAGCCCATTGATCAAGAAGTCATTTCAATGTTCAAGTCTTATTATTTAAGAAATACGTTTCATGAGGCTGTAGCTGCCATTGATAGTGATTCCTTTGATGCATCTGGGCAAAGTAAATTGAAAACCTTCTGGAAGGGATTCACCATTCTAGATGCTGTTAAGAATACTTGTGATTCAGGGGAGGAGGTCAAAATAGAAACATTTACATGAATTTGGAAGAAGTCAATTCCAACCTTCATGAATAACTTTGGGGGTATTCAAGATTTCAGCAGAGGTAATAACTGCTGATGTCACAGAAATAACAAGAGGACTAGAAAATGAGTGGAACCTAAAGATATGACTGAATTGCTGCAATCTCATGATAAATTTGGAACATATGAGGAATTGCTTCTTATGAATGAGCAAAGAAAGTGATTCCTTGAGATGGAATTTACTTCTGGTGTAGATGCTGTGAATGTTGCTGAAATGACAACAAAATATTTACAATATTATGCAAACTTAGTTGATAAAGCAGTGTCAGGGATTTAGAGGATTGACTCCAATTTTTTTTTTTTTTTTGAGCTGGAGTTTTGCTCTGTCGCCCAGGCTGGTGTGCAGTGGTGCGATCTTGGCTCACCGTAACCTCCGCCTCCCTGGTTCAAGTGATTCTCCTGCCTCAGCCTCACTAGTAGCTGGGACTACGGTCGTGTGCCACCATGCCCAGCTAATTTTTTGTAGTTTTAGTAGTGATGGGGTTTCACTGTGTTAGACAGGATGGTCTCAATCTCCTGACCTCGTGATCTGCCCACCTCAGCCTCCCAAAGTGCTGAAATTACAGGCATTAGCCACAGAGCCTGACATGACTCCAATTTTGAAAGAAGTTCTACTGTAGGTAAAATGCTATCAAATGGCATTGCATGCTTCAGAAAAATCTTTTGTAAAAGGAAGAGTTGATTAATGCCACAAACATCATTGTTGTCTAATTTTAAGAAATTGTCACAGCCCCCCAACCTTCAGCAACTACCATCATGATCAATTAGTATCCATTGACATCAAGGCAAGACCTTACACCAGCAAAAAGATTAATGAATTGCTGAACGCTTGGATGATTGTTAGCATGTTTCGGACAATAAAATATTTTCAAATTAAAGTATGTACTTCTTCTTTAGACATAATGCTATTGCATACTTAATAGACTACAAGAGTCACAAAAACATTTGTCAGTATAAACAAACTCCTTGTGTGAGGAGCTCCTGGTCATGGGATGGACAGCTAGGCACTAGGCCTTTCACCAGGTAAGACAAGTATCCTTGGGCTGGGTGCGGTGGCTCAGGTCTGTAATCCCAGCACTTTCTGAGGTCGAGGCTGGTGGATTACCTGAGGTCAGGAGTTTGAGACCAGCCTGGCCAACATGGTAAAACCCCGTCTTTACTAAATATACAAAAATTAGCCAGGCATGGTGGTGCATGCCTGTAATCCCAGCTACTCGAGAGGCTGAGACAGGAGAATCACTTAAACCCAGGAGGCGGACTTTACAGTGAGCTGAGATCATGCCACTGCACTTCAGCCTGGGCAACAGAGCGAGACTCCGTCTCAAAAAAAAAAAAAAAAAAAGAAGTATCCTCTGCAAGGCACACTGTAAACACTCACAGGCTGCTCCCCTTTCTTTTCTGTTAGCACAGGACTGCTAGCTGCTCTGGTACTGAAATCCCAATTTAGCTGAGGGCTCTCACAACAGCATGATATAAAGTTAATACATAAAAATCAATTGTGTTTCTATATGGTTACAACAAATGGTTGGGTAATGAAATAAAAATATAATTTCTTTTAAAATAGCATCAAAACCGTGAAATACTTCAGGATAAATTTAACAAAAGATTATATAGCTAATGAAAACTAAAACAATTTTGAAAGAAATTAAGAAATACCTAACATTCAAATATGGGTAAACTCAATATTACCAAGATGCTAGTTTTTCCAAGTTGATGTATAGATTCAATCCAATTCCAATCGAACTTTTAGCAAGAAGCTTTATAAAAATTCACTCAATTCTCAAATTCATAAGAAAATACAATGGCTTAAAAGGGCGAAACAATTTTAAAAAGAATAAACTTGTGTGACTTATGCCACCTGATTTCAGAACTTATACAGCTACAGTAAACAAGGTAATATTGTTTTTGTGACTGGATTGACATGTAGATTAGTAGAACAGAAAGAGCCCAGAAATAGAGCCAGTCATATATAGCCTATTGATTTGTAACAAAGGCGGCAAGGTAATTCAACGGTGGGAAGAAAAGTCATTTCAACAAACTGTGCTTAAACAACTGCTTATCTGTATGGGAAAAAATGAACATTTACTCCTAATACCATACTGAAAAATTAAAACAAACCACACAAAAGCAAGAGTTAAAAGTATACAAATTCTAGAAGAAAATGTGGAAGACACCAGAGTACATAAAAATTCCTAGAAAAGAAGCATTAACTACACAAAAAAAATAACCTTGGAAAATGTCAAAAGCTTTGCTCTTTGAAAGCTATCATTTAGAAATGAAAAGGTAAGACACAGATTAGAAAAAAAAAATCACAAAACATGTCAGACAAATGACTTTCATCTAAGAAAAATAAATATCTCTTATAACTCAATGTTAAGAGGAAATTTCAATATAAGATGAGAAAAATGTCTGAATAGACACTTCACAAAAGAATATATACCAATGGCCCAAAACACATGAAGAGATGCCCAACATCTTTAGTTATCAGGGACATGCAAATTAAAATGACGGTGAGACATAACTACACCCAACAAAAAGGCTAAAATTAAAATTTCAATGCTAAATATTGGAGAGAATGCAGGAGCGCCTGAAATTCTCATATACTGCTGGTGAGAATATACCGTTGTACTAATATTTGGTAGTTGGACAGTTTGTTTTAAAGTTAAGCATTCACGTTTCATACCTCCTATCTAGTCCGTTTCTAGGTATTTATCCAAAGAAACAAAAACGTTTATTCACATTAAGACTTCTGTATGAATGTTTATAGTAGCTTTATTAATTGTGGTAAAAACAAGAAGCAACCCAGATATACCTGAACTGGGGAATGAATAAACAAACTTAGGTATAGTCACACAATGCTATACAAAATGCTCAACAGCAAGAGAAAATGAGCTATTAAGCCCTGCCACAATATGAGTGAAGTTTCAACACATGCTAAGTAAATGAAGCCATATACAAAATGATGCATATATTATGTTTTCATTTATATTAAATTCTGGAAAATATTAAACTAATCCCTATTGATAGAAGGCATATAAGGTGGTTGCCTGGGTTTGGGGTGGAAATGGTAATGAACTGTAAGGGAATATGAGGAAACTTTTAGGGGTCATAGAAATGTTTTATCTTGATCATAGTAGTTGCACAGGAATATATATTTGTGAGTACTCAAAGAACTGTACACTAAAATGAGTACAGTTTATTGTATGCACATTATATCTCAATAAAATTGCTCAAAAATGAAAAAATACTATATGATTGAAATAACTCTTTGTATCTAATCATCTGATAATGGGCTTATTATTAGGGTAGTTGTTTTCATGTGCCCAACATCCCCTGGTCTTCTTTCAACAACAACAGCTTCATATTCCTTTAGGTAACTACCCTTCAGCAACACTTTCAATCTTCGTCATTTTAATTGGACAGATTCCATCTTCCAGATTACGGATTTGGGAAATGTGATCCTGTGGGCCCAGTAAATCAGAGTCAAGGTAATTAGGTTAGCATCTACCTGTGACCCAAGGATGTGATCACTACCAACATTTTGCTGGGGCTGCTGGGAACAAGTAATTCCTTTTCCTCCTGGTAGGCTCTGAAAGCACATCTGTTCTGATAATATTTTCTGAAGCCCTGAATCCAGCTTGCTTAAAGTAACCCACCTCTTGCAAGATACTCTAGTTATTTGGGTCAATCAATTTATTTCTTTGCTTAAATTTATTTTAAATGTGTTGCTGTCATTTTCAATAGTTAATACAAAAATGAAATCAGTTCTACGAGTTTTGACATTTGTCACAGTTGTAAATTGTCAGATTTTGTAGAGATGACCTAAATTGTATTGACAAGATAATCTCTGCTTCCACAACCTGGCAACTATGATGAACATGAGGAATTTATAAGCCTACAAGAATAACAGGGTTGGGGGACCATGGTGATCTTTAAAAGCAATTATATTTTTGAATTTATAAAAATAAATTTAGAAGTATACTAGTGACTATATTAGTGGTATTTTATACTGTGTAATAAAGAATTTTCCCTTGCTGGAAGAGGTCTGGGCTTTGTTCCTGTCTCCTGAGGAGGTAACCTTTAAACCTCTGCAGTTTCTTAAAGTGATATGAGTGTCTTTGTTATTCATGTTGGGGCCCTCAGACCACACTTGATAGTTTATGCAAATGAGGTGACTCATCATGGGTCCCTTAGACCATGTGGTATCAGTCTGATTTCCAGGAAGTTGCTGGAAATTGAGTTCAACCACATGGGCAATCAACCAACGAATTATGCCTACATAATAAAATCCTAATAAAAACTCTGGACACCAAAATTAGCCAGGCATGGAGGAACACGTCTGTAATCCCAGCTACTCGGGAGGCTGAGGCAGCAGAATCGCTTGAACCCGGGAGCTGGAGGCTGCCATGAGCCAAGATGGGGCCACTGCACTGCAGCCTGGGTGACAGAGCGAGACTCCATCTCAAAACAAAACAAAACGAAAAAACTCTGGACACCAATGCTCAGGTGAGTCTCCCTGTTTGGAAATACTTGGTGTGTATTATCACACATCTACACTGGGAGCATAATGCCTACTGACCACAAGGGAAGCTTTGTGTTTAGAACTGTCTCATACTCTGCCCTATGTGTCTCTTCCTTTGTGCCTATACTCTTCTCCCTTAAAAAACTATCACTCTGGGTAGACTAGCTTTCAGTGAATTCTAAGAGCCCTTATTGTGAATTATCAAACCTAAAGGTGGTTTTGGGAACCCCCTGATCATGTAGCTGATGTCAGAAGTAAAGACAGTCTTGGGGACTGTGGCCTCCAACTTTATACTTATACCCTTACTCCTTGAAGTTGGTGTTAGGAGTCTTGGGCGAATAGGCATTCTGAAGACTTGAGCCTCAAACCTCATGGTTTGTCTAACTTTGTGTATACACACTTAATGGTAAATGGTTCTGTACAGTTAATTCATGTTTATTATTACTTACTTCCTGGACACAAAGGGTTACCTTCCGCAGAGGTCAATTTATGAAGCTAACGCAGCTTATGCTTCAAGGTCCCTTATTTGCAGGAGCACCTTCCAAGGCTTGAGTGTTTACATGACAATGTGTTCCCATGGTCGTATGTTTTTGTAAGATTTGTAAAATTTGCAAAAGTAAGATATTTAACCACATTTGATTCAGGCTACTGTGCATTTTGTATCTAGTTTTATATTTTTAATTTTGTGTTCTTTTCTTAATAGAGTTCCAAACTTTAGGCCTATAAAATTTGATCCATCCCTGATCTTCTCTCAACATTATCAGACAATGGCAAATTCATTTTGCTTTGTTGTGGACAATATGCCAACTAAGTGACAATTTGATGTGTGTGTGTCTGTGTGTGTGTGTTTATCCCTCTACACTGAAAAGTACTTTTCTGATTTTAAGACTCTAAATATCAGTGTAGCGCTTTCTATTTTCAGATATCATGATTCCAGAAAACATTTCATGTGTCTCAGTCCTTTTCTTGCTAATAGATGCAACTCCAAGGTCAGGGTTCATGTCCCCTCTTTTATGGCTGTACTGTAAAACCATTATACTTCCTCACCCATTTGCCTTTTTTTCTCTCATCAATTTCCCTTCTTTTTAAGTTATCTCCAACAGAAGTCACCCATATAACTAAAACCAAATTCCTGTGGCTGTAGAAGTTATGCTAAAGCAAATTCTTGCATAGTAGAATTTCGCTTAAGCAAAGTTTGTGGTTGGTGAAGGTTTGTATTACATACAGAACAGAGACTCTGACTCAAAAAAAAATACATAAATATATGTATTTGAAATATATATATTTGAAAAAATATAAATTTTATTTTTTCAAATATATATATATTTATAAAAAAATACATATTTTGAGTCAGAGTCTCGCTGTGCCAACCAGGCTGGAGTGCAATGGTGTAATCTCGGCTCACTGCAACCTCCGCCTCCTGTATTCAAGTGATTCTCTCACCTCAGCTTCCTAAGTAGCTTGGGATTACAGGCACAAGCCACCACGCCTGGCCAATTTTTGTATTTTTAGTAGATACAGGGTTTTACCGTGTTGGCCAGGCTGGTCTTGAACTCCTGACCTCAGTGATCTGCCTGCTTCGGCCTCCCAAAGTGCTGGGATTACAGGCATGAGTCACTGTGCCTGGCGCCTCTCTCTATATTTTTAAACAGCTCTAATTTAACCTATTTTATTTTTAAAATAAAGGGACATTATTTTGTTTTTGTGCTTTTGTAAGACTTTTCACATAAATGCAATCATGAATTGGAGAAAAATCTTTTATCACACTATATGGCTTAACATATAGTTGAAAAATGTGATATCTTAACACCACATTTTTGTGGGTAAATAATGTTTCATATAAATGATCTGTTCAACAGATACAAACACACACGCACACAAACACACACTCATACACACACACTCTCTCTCTCAAATTGCAAATAAGTAGGCATGTTATCCACAAGAAGGCAAAATAAATTTGCAAGCTTCTGGTAAATATAGTTTTTACCATATGCCAGGAACTGAGTGATTTCTTATAACTGAAGTTTATTCCTTTGAAAGCCACAAGCTTAATTTTGGGGGAAGAAATACTTCTAAAATATATGGCATGGATAGATGTCTTCTTAAATAAAAGCCACTGAACATAATTTAGGTATCTGATTAATCAGGTTCGTCAAAGTGAATATAATCTATTGTGCTAACATATATATTTTACACTGCTTTCAGACCTAGGTCATGTGTTTCAGACTCTCTGGCTCTACGATAATGCTGTGGTTTCTGAGTTCCTTTCCCTTCTCTCTCTGTTTCTCTCTCCCTCCTTCATTATTGCCATCCACCACTTTCAACTATAACTTCATTTTGTGGTCAGCAATGCCTAATTCTAACAATATCACCTTCACATTCACTTCTAGTGTACTACTTCTAAACTCTTATGTCCTAAGAAATCGGAACATCACTTTTGTTTGAATTCTGTGTAAAATAAAAGTAAATAGCTCTAAGGACCTAGGGAGAGGGAGGTCCTCTGACTAAATCAATGTACATTTTTGTAAGAATTTCATTATACATAATTGGGCTTCATAGAAAATATTTTAGTTTCTTCCCGACTTTTATCTATACTTTAGATTGAGTTACCAAATAATAATTCTTTAGATAAGAAATATATTCCTGAATTTGAAAATATACTATGTGTTAGGTAGATTACGTACCAATGCAGTCATATATGCTCTTCTTATTCACAGTACACGAGTAAGGCTATAAATCATCTCACACAAACCGTGGAGATTAGGAAAACACAACTGACTTCAAATGTCCAATCTTTATAAAACGGTATTTGACGAGCTGTATGTGGACAAAGAAGTTGTTTACTTGTTCTAAAGGGTTTGGGAAGATCCAAAAGCCTGATCCAGATACAATCTCAGGAAGGTAGGACTAACGTTGGGATCCAGCAAATGAAGTGAACCCTAACTTTCTTATCTTGTAGCTGAGAATAGCAATTCTCAACCTCGTTTTACCTCAGGATTTTCCACACTATCATGAGTAACAATGGTTTGCTAGAGATTCTATTGTGGAAAAAAAGTATCTTCCGTATGTCAGAATACCTTTTGTGGTAATTCATCAGACCGAAAGCAATTTAAATAATGAAGGTAATTTATAATCCTATATAGCTGAAAATTCCAAAGTAGCTTCAGGTAATGTATGATCCTGCAACTTGATCAAGTCCCAGAAGACACTATTTCGTTTGATGTTTCTTCTGTCTTCCTTGATTAACGTGTCATCATAAGACTTATTCTCTCTTAGTCCCCTGATGGCTATCAGCTGCGCCCCAGCATATATGTTACCTTTTTCCTATGCAGCAGGAAAAAGTGGGCGCTTTTGCCTTAGCATTTCCAGCAAAACTCCTCAGATTCACTAATTGCTTTGGCTTCACTCACATCAACCCTTGAACCAATCCACATGGGTAGGGGACAGCAACGAGCTTAATGGCATCACATGTAGTTTTCCTTTCTAAATGTATCAAACTCAAATGCTGATATAAGCCAGAAAGAGAATATAAAGAAAATGGGCCTGATGTGTACATTAGTCTATTACAGAGTCTATGTCCCGTACAAAAGACTCAGCTCCTACCCAGACCCATGCAACTGCTGCCACAGAAAGAAGAACCAGTGTTGGTGGGTATTGTGCCTTTTCAAGAGAAGTTGGAAATCCAGATTTTTATGTGAAGTTTTATGATTCTTTATTTAATTTCAAACTCCATATATACTATACCACAGGCCTACAAAAAGCATCTGTAGATTGAATCCAGACTATCAGGATGCAACGTACATTCTGAAGAACAGAATGCAACGACCTGCTTTTGCAAGGATTCTGGTCCAATGAATGATTGTCTTTCTCATTGTCCATTAATCAACTGGCATTTTAGTTTTCTGTTTTAGTCTCTGTGAGCTTGCTTAATCGGAATCCTTCCCTGAGGGACAGATCCTATCTTAGTGGACCAACCAAATCAAATTTCTAAACCTATCAGGATGAGAATCAAACCCAGGAAGCAATGAAATTACTAAAGTCTTCACCATCTTTCATGGATCATGAAAGCCAGCCCAGTAGCCCTCCCCAATTCACTATGAGTCACTTGCACCTTTCTATTTAGGTTGTAACACCTTTCCTTTAAACAAACTGTGCTATGAAAGACCCCCCAACATGTCTCCTTTGTGCAATGTGTTATTTTTGATATAGTATAATTTGATTCATAAAATTTAGATTTACTCTCAACTTCTGAAAAAGGCACCAGTGATATAAAACAAGGTATACCTCTATGTTAAATTTTTTTTGTACTAAGTAGACATGGAAATGTGTAATTTGGAAATGTTTTGGTTCCAAGTATCAGAAGTCAAATGTGAAGTAACCGAAGCAAAATAAAGTAGATGTAACGGGGAATGTACCTCTGAAGTCAGAGGGGCATTTCATTAGCTCTAGACACAGCTAGATCTAAAAGCACCAGTACGTTGTCTACCTGCCACTTGTACTTGTTTTCATTCTCGCAGAGCCCCATCCCCACACCCCATAGAGGCACAGGAGTGAGAGCAAGTGACCATCAGCTAACCCAGAGGTGTTTTGCAGCAATTTCAGCAGAAATGCTGTGGCTAGCCTGACTTGAATCATACGCTCATCCCTGGATCAATCATTGGGGGCAAGGAAATGGGGTACTTTGGTTAGATCTGGGCCATAAGACCACCCTAAGATTAAAATATAAACTGTGCTTCCCCATAGGAAAGAAGGATTCTACTCCCAAGAAAAGGAGGCAACGTTTGTGAACAGACAAAAGTAACACAGGTCCACTACAGCAATTTATAAACTTTCGAATTAATGCTTCGCTTTATCTACTTCAGATAGAAGCACTATTCTGCTGATGAAGAGGACACATTCAAATAAGTCCTATATTAAATCTAAT
The DNA here is from genome assembly GCF_049354715.1 of Callithrix jacchus. Taxonomy (NCBI): domain Eukaryota; kingdom Metazoa; phylum Chordata; class Mammalia; order Primates; family Cebidae; genus Callithrix; species Callithrix jacchus. The sequence continues at coordinate 94,033,046 of NC_133524.1, forward strand.
TAAAACACAATAAAAGAGAATCTTCTACAGTAATGTGAAATTTTTTGGAAAGTACAGTGCTACTTCATTATATGAAACATAGAGATGGAAGAGAACCAGCAACGATGCAGGCCATCCATCAAGTGCTGTATTTTAAGTCCTTCTCCTCAGTCTAGCCGGAGTGTCAAATTATGCCACATACGCCACATTTCTTAACTTAATGATCCTCTCGGTCATGACATTTTGGGCTGACTGAACATCATTCTAAACTCATGTGAGTCCGTAGCAAAGTGAGCTATCAGAAAACCATTAAAGGACTGTGAGGGAAGGTACAAGTGGTACATGTGGATTCTTATGTAAATCCAAATACAATTCTGAGCATTTAAAGTTGCATATTGCTATGCTATGTTGCTGGCCTTCAGGAAGCGCTTTCTGTAAGCCAGGTTGATGTCTCTGAATTGACAAGGAGCAGAAGAGTCTAGTATGGGGCATTGCTACTACATCTGGTATTCTCTGGTGCCATTGACTTGTTTGGGATTTAGGGGCAGCAGTTTAGAATCACTAATGTGGTCAACTGAGAGCTATTGATGGTGCTCCTCTTCCCCCAAAAGCATAGCACTCGGGTGCCTCAGTGTTGAAAATTCTAATTTTAGAATTCATGTGTTTGATTTATGCATCTTTCTTTCTCCACAGCCCTCTTTTAAAGTGATCACTTTACCCAATCCAGAGGTAACATATTAAGTCATTCTGTATATAAATGGTGTCTATTCTACTTTTTTTTTTTTTTTTTTTTGAGACGGAGTCTCACTTTGTTGCCAGGCCAGGCTAGAGTGCAGTGGCATGATCTCGGCTCACTGCAACCTTTGCCTCCTGGGTTCAAGCAATTATCCTGCCTCAGCCTCCCAAGTAGCTGGGACTACAGGCGTGCACCACCACACCCAATTAATTTTTGTATTTTAGTAGAGACGGGGTTTCGCCATGTTGGCCAGGATAGTCTCGATCTCTTGACCTTGTGAGCCGCCCACCTCGGCCTCCCAAAGTGCTGGGATTACAGGTATGACCCACTGTGCACAGCGGTGTCTTCTATTTTGTTTTCATCTTCCAGAAGGAACACTTACATATTCAGAGACCTCTTGGATCTTGGAGCTGGGGGTGGCACAAAAAGAGTGTCAAGAGCAAAATTTAAAAGTCTGGCCCTATTGCACATCAGTTTCTCAGCCCCTCAAGTGGAGGAGGTCTCTTCAGCTCCTCTACAGACTCTTCAGCGAATCTCCTAATGTGTTAAGGCTACTAGAGGCTTTGCCCTATGGGAGTAGAGGCTGCAACTCTGGAAAAGGAGTGAAAGCCGAACAGCCACACAGGCCAAGGAGTCAGGGGGAGTGTGGTCCAGTGAAAGGATAGACCCTAGAGCAACACTTAGGTTGTTTTTGTTTCAGGGGAAGATCAGTAGAGCATATCCTTTAGGGCAGAAGTTGGATACAGTCTGAAGAGCAGGAACGTTTAGGTCGAGTTATAAGGAATGAGAATTTGGTCAATTACAGTCTCTTAATGTCTAATTATCCCTCTTTCTTGCTTAACAAATTTCTCCTCTTCTATTTAACATACAAGTTAAACATTTGTAAACTGTTATCACACTCTTGCTTAGTGACCACTTAGCAAAGCCTCATTTTAAATCCCTTTCATCATCTTTTATGGTAAATCAACCCCTTTCTTCAACAGATCTTTTTGTTCCCTCATTGCTGGTAAGCTTCTTCTCTTTTCTTTCCTTTCCTTTCTCTTCTTCCTTCCTTCCTTCCTTCCTCTCTCTCTCTCTTTCTTTCTTTCTTTCCTCTCTTTCTTTTTTCCTCCCTCCCTTCCTTTCTTCTTCCCTACCTTCTTGCCTTCCTTTCTTCCTTCTTTTTTCCTTTTCCTTCCTTCTTTCTTTTTCTTCTTTCTTTTTTAAAAAATCTTATTCTAGGCTGGGTACGGTGGCTCATGCCTGTAATCCCAGCATTTTGGGAGGCTGAGGCAGGTGGATCACCTGAGGTTGAGAGTTCAAGACCAGCCTGACCAACATGGAGAAACCGTGTCTCTACTAAAAATACAAAATTAGCCGGGCACGGTGGCGCATGCCTGTAATCCCAGCTACTTGGGAGGCTGAGGCAGGAGAATCACTTGAACTAGGGAGGTGGAGGCTGTGGTGAGCCAAGATGGCACTATTGCACTTTAACCTGGGCAACAAGAGCGAAACTCTGTCTCAAAAAAAAAATCAATCAATCAATCAATCAATCAATCAATCTTATTCTAGAATTAAAACACTCTAGTTAAATACAATGCTTTACCTCCCAGGCTTTAGCCTTGTTAATGGGGCCTGCGTAATTACCTGCTTTGGCCAAATTCTCCTTCCACCTTTCAGCAGCTTTTCTTTATCTACAGAACTGCTATAGGAATGGATTCCATATTCTTCAATAATTGCTACAATACAACCCTGTTTCTCAAATTTTATTGTACATCAACATCGCCTGGGAGCGTTCCTTTAAAATATAATTTCTTTGTTCCCAGTTTCCTGAGTAAGTAGCAATTCATTAATTACCTCCCCATTTTTAAAACAAGTACCCATAGGTAATGGTGATGCAAGTGATCCAGGCTACACCTAGAGAAACACGGCTTAGAGGAAGCAGAAACCATTCTCCATTAATCACTTATGCTAGTGCTTTGCCAAAGGTGGTGGGGGTGCACAGAATAATTTCAGATGGTCCACAAATGCTATTGATATTAAATTCTACAGGATCACATAATGAGAAAGTTTGCCTTTTACATTTTGTTTCCATTCTCACTTTAGTACAAGCTTGTCTTGCACATTTATCTGACACATTCTAATTTAACTTTTCACAAAGGAAAAACAGACCTCAAAGTCACAGGCTCAGGAGCCTCTGCCAGGCAGCAAAATTTAACTGAATTTTAAGAATATTGTTTTGCTTTCATTACATTTACTTTTACTCTTGCTTTCCATTTATGGAAAATGATACTGGTTTCCATTTACTGTAATGAGGTAAACTCTCTTCTTCAAATAAATAAAAACAATTGTAAGTAATTTAAAGAAAAATGGTATTAAATAAATAATAGTAAAATTAGTATGTGTATAAAGTAAAAATTCTGAAGGATGCTTTTTGGTGGTAAAGAGACATAATGAAACTTGGGAAGGTGATTCACGGAAATATCAGTGTGAGAACCAAAGCTGTGCCCATATAATGCCATTAGTTAGACCTTTTAAAAAAATTTTGCTGAATCATCTGCTGTCATTACCAATATTTTTTAAGGAAGAGATCAATTGCTGTACTGTTGTCTCTTGGTAATATTTATAATTCACCAAAAATTACTCGTGCGCTTTGACTTACACTATCAACTTTTCATAAACCCAATCTTTTCATGGCTGTGAGTTCATAATTTTGAAATCTGAGTTTCTACTATTGAATGAGGACTTGCCTCTTTCTTTTTTTGGCTATATGTGATTCACTCCTATTTGCATAGAACACAGTGCTAGACATTGTAGTACGGAGAGAGAAATGTAAGATCCATCCTCTAGGACTTTAAAATCTAGTTGGAGAGCCAAAGGGAAAACACATTAAATCTTGTGAAGGGGATTAGAACATACTATCCCAAAATATGCCACTTTTACACGAGGATTCTTCAGAGCTGAAAGCAATTGAAAATCAGCTAAGGATTCTATTATAAAGACACATGCACATGTATGTTTATTGCAGCACTGTTCACAATAGCAAAGACTTGGAACCAACCCAAATGCCCATCAATGATAGACTGGATAGAGAATGTGGCACATATATACCATGGAATACTATGCAGCCATAAAAAAGGATGAGTTCATGTCCTTTGCAGGGACATGGATGAAGATGGAAACCACAATTCTCAGCAAACTGACACAAGAACAGAAAACCAAATGCTGCATGTTGTCACTCATAAGTGGGAGTTGAACAATGAGAACACATGGACACAGGGAGGGGAACATCACACACCAGGGCCTGTTGGGGGCTGGCCCTGGGGAGGGATAGCAGGGGGTGGGAGGGGTTGGGGAGAGATGGCATTAGGAGAAATACCTGATGTAGGTGATGGGGTGATGGTTGCAGCAAACCACCATGGCACATGTATACCTATGTAACAAACCTGATGTTCTGCACATGCACCCCAGAACTTAAAGTATAATAAATGAATTTTAAAAAAATAAAATTGTATTGGAAAAAAAACCAACTGAGAAAAATGAAATCCAAAGCCCCCCCACCGACTGAAGAGACCCCAGAGAAACCTTGGAAAGAATCCCCAGTCATGATGAGATGGGAGGTTGAACACACCTTGTTATATTCCATCCCTCACTAACTACCATTAGGCTTTCTTCCCTAAGGGCTAAATAAAGCCAGACCCTTTGAAAAGCTTTACTGCTTATGTCAATCAACTGTCTATGCTGCCCCTTACTTTTGTGGTTTTCCGGCAACAACCAACCAGCATTCCTCCCTGATAAGAGATCACTGTCCATGGAGTGCTCTGGCCAGTCTATGGAGAATGTGCAGTGACCATTTTCATCATTGCTTCACATTTTGATGTCAGAGGGCCAAATACTCCACCCTCGGATCATGCTAATGCTGCCACTCACTTTTTGTACTTCGGATTCATAAAGGTGCATAAGGCTGAATTGTGCATGTGCACATTTTTCCTTTCATATTCATAACTCCTCCTATCACTTATTAAATATGGATATTTAACCACCCTGCTCAGTGTAAATTCTTGTTCCCTTTGTCCCTCTCTCGAAGTGTCTGCTTCTGACCAGAGGCTATGCTTTCCCGTCTGTCAGAATGGCCACCTTGCAGGCTGCAACCCTTTATGAGAAATAAAGCTCTCATTTCTAAATCTGTGAACCTCATCATTCTTCAGTTGAAACAACAAATGCAGAAAGAGTTCTTTGCTCTCTCTTTATCTGCATAAAAGCAGGGCATCATTTTCCCTTTGTGAAGGTGTTTTCTCCCTATTCCAGGAAGGGAGAGAAGAGTAACCTTTATCATTGGAGATGGTGAGTTCATACGAAGATGAGTTTGCATAAACAGACCTTACTAAAAGAATCCTTATATTTTATTACATTCCCATTTGTTTTGTAGTTACTTCCTCATGATTTGCAATCCTTGAGGCCTGTATTAGGCTGTTCTTGCATTGCAATAAAGAAATACCTGAGATTGGGTAATTTATAAAGAAAAGAGATTTAATTGACTTGCGGTTCTACAGCCTGTACCAGCATGCACTGGCATCTGCTCAGCTTCTGGGACGGTCTCAGGGAGCTTTTACTCATGGTGGAAAGTGAAGTGAGAGTAGGCACATCACACGGTGAGAACAAGAGCAAGAGAAAGTGTCAGGGAGGTGCCATACACTTTAAAAAAAACAGATCTCCCAAGAACTCACTCACTATTGCGAGGACAGCACCAAGCCATGAGGGATCCACCCCCATGACCCAAACACCTCTCTCTAGGCCCCACTTCCAACACTGGGTATTACATTTCAATATAAAATTTGGGTGGGACAAATATCCAAAGTATATCAAAGCCCAACCCCCATTTCCTTTGTTAAAATTATGTATAAGCCCCCAAGTCTACTTCTTTGAGTTTCACCTCTTTTCTGTGAACTCCCTTGTACATAAATATTAATGAAAATAGTACTCCTCTCCTTTTAATTTGTCTTTTGTTAGTTTAATTCACAGCACCCCAGGCACAAGAAATTTTTTTTCTTCCATCTATTAGTATTTATTGAGTAGTTCTTAGTTAGCACTTAGTATACAGAGCTAAAAGCTTTTCGTTCATTATCTCATTTTATCCTCACAATGACCTTCTGAAGTAGGTATTAAATATGTATTTATTGTACTCTTACCAGGTGCTTTATGTATGTTCTAAAATCCTCACAATGACCCTGTAAAGTCATGGTAATGATCAGTCCCATTTTAATGAGGGGATAATTTTGGCTCCAAAGCCAAAACTCTTTCTGTCTTGTTCTAAACCCAATTTTACAAATGAGGAAACTGAGGTTTAAAAAGGAATAAGTAACCTGCTCAAGATCACATGACTGGCAAGTGACAGAACTGGGATTTAGTTTGACCCTAGGGCACATGTCCTTAACCCTTAATGATACTGTCTCACAAAACAATGGGTTAACAAGAGAAATGTCACATGGCAGACTGTGGCAATGATAAGTTTAGCAGAAGAATTTCCAGACGCTGTCTTCTTTTCCAGGAGAAAGTTCTTAAATGTGTGATGCTTTCAATTTCCTTGTATAGTGTATTTGTTTTTATAGTCTGTTTTGCTTTTTTTTTTTTTTTTTTTCCAAAATGAAAGGGCAACTAGTTCAACAGCCAAACTCCTCAATGCTTTGGGCCAATTGTCTTGCTGCCCTGATGATACAGATATGCTCGATTTTCTTGTGTTCTATTTGCTGTTTTATCGATGCAGTTATTGATAAAAGAAAGGTCTTTGCCCAGATGCATTCTTTGGCCTAAAATTGGCTTGATGGGTGGACATTACCTTTGGACAATTAACCTCTTTGGTAGCAGAAGTCTTTTGATGCCAGCAGTGCTCATAGTCTATTGATGTTAAAATCTCAATTGCCTCCAAATAATCTTTTCTCCGGCTTTTGAATACAGTGGCTTTTGAATATAGCAGCCTTTTGTTTTTATTTTTGCCTGAGAGGTTCTACATTCTGTTGATAGGGCTTTCTCCAGTTAATCAATTTTGTCATTTCCTTTCAAACAAACAAGTAAATAAACAAACCTGTTCCAAATAAAGCCCAGAAAGAAGTTAGGACATGAAAGGTGAAGAGTACTTTGACCTGCATGTGATGGGTGTGGTGATGGTGGTGTGTGGATGTACATGTGGGAGAGGGAAGTGGAAATAAGAAGAAAAAAGTAAAAAGGCACAGGAAACAAGGACAGAAAGAAAATCCAATTATAGCTGGTTTGTTAGAGTCCTCTCTTTATATACGCTATCTAATCTAGAGATTCCCTCGAAGACAGGGGCTCAGTCTGTGTTACTCCATTCACGAGTGCTGTAGGAAGGAAGGTATTGTAATTGAATATCAAACCAAGACGGTGCTTGCTCTTCCACTCCGAAAAGAAGGTTTCAGGTTCCTGCTCTACTTGGAAATAAAGTGCATATTTCTCATTTATGTAATAGGTTATGTAAATCTTCTTAATGAAACTGAAAGTACCAGTTGAATACTGTACGACAGTGTTCCTTTAAAAATGCTCTTGTGGAGTCACAAAGGACAGGATAATTAAAACTCCTTGCAGAGTTTAGTTCTTTGACCTCTCATTAGTTTCAGCATTATAAATTGCCATTTGTTAGAAGCCTAATTTGATTATTAGCCCCTCTGAGCTTACAGCATGCATTCTGAAGAGTGGACTCTACGTGACTCAGATCGCGTGCTGCTGCTGCATACCCGAGATGGAAAATGGAGGAGCAAATTGCCTTGCTCCTGTGTGTTCATGACTTAGTCATACTAAAGTGGTTAAACAAAGCAAAAGCAGTCCTTTCCAACATCCACAGTTATGAGTTTGATAAAAGAAACTCAGTGGGCAGTATGACTATTTCATTCTGGAATCAGCTTTATTAGGTATCACGGAGAGAGGAGGAGAAAGAGGAAATTTTAGTCCATAAAGTTTTATCATTAAAAAAATTGGTATGTCATATCACCCTATATCACCCTGCATAGTGAAATAAAAACTTACTTCCTCAAGGTATTTCAACAAACGATTGCAAAGGTTTAGAGCAGGGGACTACCAGCATACTCATTCTTTGTCTCTCTGGTAGGGACTCTGGTCTCAGCATTTTAATTAATTTCTTGATATTGCTGCTAGGGGGCTTAGCAAGTGTAATCAGGCTTCTTGCCAAAGTCAATGGCCATAAAACAACCTACTTCTATTTTTTTGAAGGGAACAAGCTGAATTAGAGAGTTGTGAGAAAGCAGAGATACACAACAATAAGAGTATGGAAATAAAACATCCCCATCCTCTGTGCTTGCCAAATACAAATAACTGAAAAAATTGCTCCCTCTGCCTTCATTACATTCCAGAAGATCATTTAAGGCAAGCATGGAAGTCTTCAACTTTCTCAAGTTTGAGATTGTGAAAGAGGATTATACGAAGTCAGAGTTACAGTTTGAAAACTGTAGACAATCATACAATCATAACAGCATTAGTAATGATAAACAGTATATAGTGCACTCTCTCTCTTCATGAACTTCCACTTAATCAGTCACTGAATTGACAGTAAGACCCAGCAGTGAATGGCTGTGGTACACTAACTGCTTGTGGCTAACAGAATGGTTAGAAGTAGTGTGGTTGGAAATATCTAGTTCACCCAGACACTTCTGCTTCAATCATTTGAGCTGTACGCTTACCAAAAATTAGTTGAGCTTGTTTCAAATCTCTTTGTGCCAGTTGTGCATAATAATATGATTATGTGATTTAATTAACTATTATATAAACCGATAAAATATGAATGCAAAGTGAGTTGTTGCTTCAATGAAATCTCGGCTGAATGCCTTTGTAAGCCTTAGTAAAAGCAGGATGCTAAAAAGAATGTGTCAAATTTGGCGTGGGTAAGAAAAAAGTAGAAGATCGAGAAATTATAACAGTTTAGGACGATTCTACATTCAGATTGCTTCACATGTTTTGTTTTTCAGTTTATGGAAAATTGCAAACACACCTAAAATTAGAAAGATTACTATAATTAACATGATATACTCATCACCCAGCCTCAACAATTATCTCTACATGTTCAATCTTGTTTTATCTATACCTCACCCACTCTCCTGCCAAATTATTTTACAGCAAATCTCAGCTATCATATTACTTCCTCTTGTAGATCTTTTAAAGTTCTCATTCCACTTTAAAGGAACCCAAATGGGAAAATATTACAGATGTGGCTTGTATAAGCAAGATAGCGCAAAACTCCGAATCTCAACTCATACCTAGGGAAGAGGCTAGAGGGTAGGAAAAACATCATGGAAAAAATGATTTTTCCTGATATATCTGTATTGGACCCTAGAAGGGAGGAGCTATCCCTTAAACAAATTGTTTTTCATAAAGTATTTGTTAAAATATTTAAAATGTACAACATATTTTAACGATTATTTGTTTCAGTTGCTTTGGCTAAACAATGAACTATCATACTGAGACCTACTTACTGGTTACAGAGTTTCTAGCATAAAGCTAGAAGATAACAATGAAGATGTAATGTAGCTGACATGCTAAGGATGATTTGGGTGTCATGGTTAAGATAAGCCAATAACTGGGAAATGGCGTATTTTCAAAGCTTATTTCATTCGAATAAAAAGAAATCATAGCTTTAAGGTTTGTTTCTTTTGAGAAATCATAGCTTTGACAGTAGCAAAGTTATCATGTTAATTCAGTTCTTTGTCCAAATTCAACTGCTTCTTTTAGCATAGCCACTCCAGTTCACAATGGTGGAATACTTTAATGACTGCCCCACGCCTCAATCCCTAGACGTATCTGACTGGACTAGGGATACCAATGTCAGTCAATTGCTCTTTCTCAAGAATTTGAAGTAAGATATGTCAATCTAGTTAGAAAATGGGTGATTGACCTGAATGGTTATTTCAGCCAGCTTTGGCAATATGAAAGCAGAGGAGATGAGTAAAGATGAAGAGAGAGGAGACAGAGACTCAGAGAGGAGAGAGGCTTTTTTGAGACAGAGCGAGGAACCATATTCTCTGACTTAGGCAAATTCCCAGATCCTAGAGTCTTGACTGGGCTTTTTTGGTTGCCCCTGGATTTCTGTGAAATTGCTTGTTACAGCCTTATATTAAATTTCTTTTTATTCAAGTTTGCTTGAGTGGGCTCCTCTTCCTTGAAAGCAATGATAATTGACTGAGAAAAAGGATGTCCTCTGATATAGAGGGTATGTCTTAATTCCTTTTGTGTTGCTATAACCCAATGTCACAGAGTAGATAATTTATAAGGAAAAGAAATGTATATCTTACAGTTCTGAAAGTTGGGAAATCTAAGGTCGAAGGACTTGCATCTGGTGAGGACCTTTATGCTGCCTCATGCCATGGTAGAAGGGGGAAGTGCAAGAGAGGGCAAGAATGAGAAAGGAGGAGAGAGCCAAACTCACATTTTGTTGTTGTTTTTTTGAGACAGTCTTGCTCTGTTGTCCATGCTGGAGTGCAGTGGTGCGATCTTGGCTCACTGCAACCTCTGCCTCCTGGGTTCAAGTGATTCTTTTGCCTCAGCCTCCTGAGTAGCTGGGATTATAGACCCGCACCACCACACCCGGCTACTTTTTTGTATTTTTAGTAAAGATGGGGTTTCACCATGTTAGCCAGGTTGGTCTCGAACTCCTGACCTCAGGTAATCCACTTGCCTCGGCCTCCCAAAGTGCTGGGATTACACGTGTGAACCACTGTGTGCAGCCCCAAATTCACTTTTATAACAAAGTCACTTTGGTAATAACCAGTCCACTCTCCTGATAATGGTATTAATCCATTAATGAGGACAAAGCCCTCATGACCTGATCACCTCTTATAAGGCCCCATCTTCCAACACTGTTGCATTAGGATTAAGTTTCCAACACATGAACTTTGGGGAGCACACTCAAACCACAGCAGGGTCCAGCACAAAATCAGAAGGCAGAGACAATAAATCACTTCATAGTTGAAATCAAATGTAGCATTAGCTAGGGTTTCTATGTATGTGTGTATATACACTCATGTGTATGGGTGTGTATGTATGGCTATTTAATATTAACCAATACCTATGCTATTTGTAAAGCATTCAGGGCCATGCCAGTTTAAGGTACTTCATTCCCATGTTATCTCATACAGGAAGAAAGGATTATCTACTGGCAAACCCAGGCCTGTGGAATAGGGCAGGATTTCATTATTTTATTCACATTTTTACTGCTATGCTCCTCCATTATTTCAAAGTTGTTTCAGCCTAAAAAAACAGCATTTGGCATTTTTATTTTATTTCATTCTCCATGAACCTATTCCAGGTTAGTGCCAGAAGATAATGCTTTCCCATATGTTTGATATATAAAATAAATAAAATTTATTTATTTTTGAGATGGAGTTTTGTTCTTGTTGCCCAGGCAGGAGTGCAATGGCGCCATCTTGGCTCATTGCAACCTCCAACTCCCAGGTTCAAGTGATTCTCCTGCCTCAGCCTCCCTGGTAGCTAGGCTTACAGGCATACGCCACCACACCCGGCTAATTTTGTATTTTTAGTAGAGACAGGCTTTCACTATGTTGATCAGGATGGTCTCGAACTTCCGACCTCTGGAGAGTCACCTGCCTCGGCCTTAGTGAATAAATGAATTAATGAATTTATTTTTTCCTTAATGAATAGTTGGTAGTATTACAGATAAAATTCCTTTTATTTAGCACTCTGTTAATCCATCACTTGGGCTACTAAATAGGAATATTGCTATTGAGCAAAATATGCTTCATGCAGGACAGAAGGGAGATGATCAAAGTCCTATGCTCAAATTGCAAGAACACACCTTGGCCCACTTGGATTTAATTTGGGTTCAGATCACAAGTAAACTTGAATCACCCATGATTTGACCTTAGCCTCTTTTCTGTTTATCAGTATTACCTACAATATCCGCTCTGCTCTCCTCATGAAATACTCTGAGTGGAAATGTCAGGGAATATTTTGTATTTAAGTGGGAGCTAAATATTGTGTACACATGGACGTAGAGTGTGGCATAATAGACACCAGAGACTCAGAAAAGTGGGATAACAGGCAGAGGGTGAGGGATGAGAAATTATTTAATGGGTATGTTGTACACTATTCAGGCGACGGTTACACTAGAAGCCCAGGTGTCACCACGATGCAATGTATCTACGTAACAAAACTGCACATGTACTCCCTAAATATATAAAAATAATATTTTGTATTATCTTACAAGTAACAATTTGTAAGAATTTCAAAGTCTCCAGTTTGAGGAAAACTTGGAAGGTATTCAGGGAGTATGGTTACAACTTTTGTTTTGCAAACAGCTCTGCCCAAGCCTAGCACTAGTCAGGCCTGCTTTTTCTCTTCTCTTCTTCTTCTTTCTTTCTTCTTCTCTCTTCTCCTTCTCCTTCTCTCTCTTCTCTTCTTTCTTTTCTTTTTCCTTTTTTTTGTTTGTTTTTGAGACTGAGTTTTGCTCTTGTTGCCCAGGACAGAGTGCAATGGTTCGATCTCTGCCTCACAGGTTCAAGTGATTCTTCTGCCTCAGCCTCCTGAGTAGACGCCATTACAGATGCCTGCCACCACACCCAGGTAATTATTGTACTTTTAGTAGAGACAGGGTTTCCCCATATTGGCCAAGCTGGTCTCGAACTCTTGACTCAGGTGATTCACCCACTTTGGCCTCCCAAAGTGCTAAGATTACAGGTATGAGCCACTGCTCCCAGACCCGTCTTTGCTTTTCTATGCACTCTACTGGATGAAATCACTTGCCTTACCTGGATCTCAGTTTATACATTTGCAAATTGAACAACTTGATGTAGATTCGCTCTATAAGTGTTTCCTCCGTGGATAATTTTGTATTTCATACAATATAGTTTCTAAAAAGCAACAGCTCACTGAAATAGAATTATCATATTTCTTTTCCTTTTAGAAAGTCACTTAATTGGATGGCAATGCCTTTCCTAGCTGGTGAATCTAATATTTCATGGGTACCAGCCTAGTTTGTACTGACACCTTGTGTGGCTTCCCCAAGACATTACACAATCTGACATGACACTTCCATCCAGCTCATCTGGCCCAGAGGTTAAACATGTTCATTTGCTTATTCTCAGGGCCCTGCATACATATCTAGCAACACTTCTAGCACTTGGTAAAAAATCTAATTGCCGAGAGACTTGGCATTTTACCCTTCTGTTTGCTCTTGGCAGGATTGTTGTTTTCCCTTTGCAATTTTATGAGCATGGTATAGTCTTTATTGAATGACCAAAATGTCTTTGTTTTTGGAGTATGACAGAGAGCTATCACTCCCCTTTAAAACAATCTTTGGGAAATAGTCTGCTCAATTTCTAAGGCTGTCACTCTTTCAAAAACATTAAATAAATTTTAAACAGAAAAAAATCTCTGCCACAAAATGAAGGCAACTTCTAGAGAATTACATAAGAGTAATTTCTAGTTTCCATTAGGAATTTCAGAGCTAAGTCTCAACTCTACCTCACTCATAGAGTAAGAGGTTTCCCCACAAATCTATTCACTGTAGCTTTGCTCAGTCTAGTTTGTATACTCACAAATCTATGGTGTTGACGATACAACTGAAGGAGAGGTTGGGAACAGTCAGATGCATGCATTTTTTTTCTTTGAGGTCTTACATACAAATGTTTTACTTTCTGAGTCCTGAGAAAAGTCAGAACAATAAGTTTTATCATAAATAGTATCTTCATCCCCAGGGATAACATTTTTGGCTTCTATGACATTGAAATTGATGCTCCTATTCCTAAAGCATCTCCTTGTTTTTACACAAGTTGTGTTTTCTCACACCATTAAAAGAAATAACTAAACCTTTGATGTGACTTCCATGCTTTCTTATATCTATCTTCTCTAATAGTGCATATTGGATTATTTTATTATACAACATCAGAAGGCTATATGGCTAAGCTCAGTGCTACTCATATTACAGAAAAAGTGTTCATGTTTCCAACTGGCTGCTGAAGCAACTCTACCAAGGGAAAAGTAACTCAGACTTCATTCAGGTATTGCTGTCTTGCCTTGAACAGTTTTCTTATACATTTCTTTGCTGTCATTGTTTTTCTTACAATAGAAAACAGCTCACAAATAATGTTTCACTGTCTGCTGCTGTTCTGACCCCAGCCTCCTTTCACTTTTCAAGATGGGAGTTTCAAATGAGGTGTACACTGGTTTATTTGCCATATATATTTTTATTTGTTAGTAAGAGATTGCAGCCTGCTAATTCTCTAGGGGATGGTGACATTTGGGATATGTATGGATGTGCTGTAGGTTACATTTATAACATTTTGACTCACAGAGTTGCATCAGTTATTAAATACTTCAATGTGTTTTGAAAGGGCTAGAACCCGTAACTTCAAAATTATTCCATTTTTTTCCAGCTTATATTACACTGTGGGCAACAGTAGAATTGACAGTGTAGAAAATAGCAGAAGAAAGAAATAAGTGACTTTTTCTGTTTCTGAAACTGTCCTCATAAAATTAATAAAAGTAAATTGTTAAGTTTTTAACAAAGGCATAAGCCTTGAATTGAAGCATAGCTAAGTATTAGCCATCTTGCTTAGACGTCCCATAAGCCCTGTCATAAGGGCTTGACTTCTACAGATAATGTCTTTAGCATTATGACACCTCAAGTTTTCCGTTTCAGATATTCTCCAGATCCTGCGTTCCAATGAGTCCACTGATGCTAGCTAGTCTGAAGACTTCTTCCAGGGAAAAGACCCTGCGCAGGAATGTGGTTTCTTCATCTCCCTGTCTCATGACTTCACCCCTCACTTCTTGACAAATCAGCAACCCCAGCTCCTGAGCTGCCTACCCATCAAAATTCTCTGAAAAACTCCAGTCCAAAACTCTTTGGGGAGGTGAATTTTGGGCTTGAGGTTTCCTTCCACCTCCTTGTTTGACTGTCATTTGATTATTAAACACTTCCTTTGCTGCAATTCCCACTCTCTTGGTGTATTGATCTGTTATCTCAGAATGGGCATGAACCTGGTGGTCTTACAAAATTTCTGTCATCTAGGAGTCTAAGGAAGAACTTAACATATTTTGGTGAAGAATTTTATAAAGCATAAACGATCAAGAACTATCAGGAATATACAGAGTATATCAAAACCACTATATATTAGAAACAATTAGATAGAAATGTATTTCAGACAGAAAGGTTATTCTTCCAAAGAGATAATAACACAGCTTGTTAGAAAGAACCAAGGCTTTACCCAAATGACGGTTTGGTGGAATTGAATAGTCACAGACCAGTTGTTGGATTGACGTAGCCAGTTATTTCCATCACTTTAGTTAAACTGACACCTGATTCTTCTACCAAGTTAGGATGAGCTTCTCTGTATGTTGTTTCTAAAACTAGAAGAGTCACCAAATTGTGCCCTGCTATTGACTGGTGGAGGTGGGTCTAGGGGATGGCTGGTGAGCTGGAAGGGGGATGGAGTGGGAAGATGATCTTCCCCTGGAGTTTGGTCATCCAGCGTGGAACTCTTGATGTTCGGACATCCTTTCTAGTCTCTCTTTCTCTGCTGTGCTGGTCTGCCATTCATCTGCTTGTCTCATCTGCTTATCTCCTTGTCTGATTCTGGAGCCTGAGGTTCTTGGTTTATATGGGTACAGGATAGCAGGCATGGTGGGCCAAAAGGCAAATTTTGGGCATGAAAAGAGGAATGCCTGTCCTCCATTAGGTCTGTGGATATCCAGGGTCCAGGCTTGAGGGTGGGGCCTTTGCCGGGGAACCACCCTCTTCTACCTAGTATTTTGCTCTCTCCTATCTGTATCAGTAGTATAATGGAGAAAAAAAATTGCTTCTCTTTGCTCTCCTAGATTCTTTGTCTGGTATACAAATTAAATTGACCTAATACAGATTAATGGAAAAAAAAAGGCAATTTTAATTACATATGTATACATGGGAGTCTTGCAAAATAGGAAACTTAAAGAATGGTCAGATGATTGAAGCTTATACAACATTATGAGCTACAGAAAGGAATAGAAACTCGGTATTTCTGGGGGGTGGTGGAGACAAATTATAGGAGGATGAGGGGAGAAAATTTATGGTGAATAGTTTACCTTGTTAGGCAGATAAGAGTTTCTGAGGTGACAAAAGTTGTTTCTTAGCAGTTCTCTTCCTAGTATGGGTATCTTGATTAATGGAAAATTTCCTTTATAAAAGGGGAACTTCTCAGAGTTCTGCCTGTGTCTGCAGTTTCTCAAAATAGCCATCTAGACATAATCAATATCCAAATAAATGCATTTTGGGAGGGCATTTTCTGGTCTCCTAAAGTCCAGAATTTTTGGAGTGTCATATCCTGAGCCCCAACAGTAGCAAGGCATTATAATCATTATACAGATAAAGAAAGAAATCTATGATCTGGAGAGTTGAAAATATTTTTTCAAAGTAACATCTTTAGAGAATTGTCGAGCTACATATAGAACTCAAGCCTTCTGAAGTAAGCAGAATAAAAGCCCCCCAAAGACGTCCATGTTCTAATCTCTGAAACCTGTGAATAAGTTACCTTACATGTCAAAAGACACTTTACAAAAGAGACTTTTTCATGAAAATGATCAAGGATCTTGATATGGGGAGGTTACTTTGGATTATCTGAGTGGGCCAAATCTAATCACATCAATTCTTAAAATCAGAGATCCATTCCCAGCTAAGGGTAGAAAGACATGAGGATAGAAGAAGGGAAACAGAGATAATCGATGTTGCTGGCTTTAAGGAGCCAGGAACTAATGAATGTGGGGAGCTTTAGCAGATAGAAAAGACAAGGAAATGAATTCTCCCTATAGGTATTTCCCATTCTACATTAATGAATTACCACAAACTAAATGGGTTAAATAAAGCAACACAAATGTATTGTCTTAGCATCCTGGAAGTCAGAAGTCTACAAGGGTCTTAAAGGCTAAAATCAAAGTGGCGGTAGAGCTGCACCCCTTCCGGAGGCTCTAGGGATGGATCTGTTTCTTTGTCTTTTCAAACATTTAGAAACCACATACATGCGTTGGCTTGTGACTCCTACTTGGTCTTTAAAGTGCATCATGCCAACCTTTCCTTCTGTTGCCACATTCCTCTCTCTGACCTCTGCTTTCATTGTAAGGATCTTTTGACTACATTGGGCCCACTTGGGTAATCCAGGATAATCTCCAGAAAGAAACATAGCTTTGTTGACATCCTGTTTTTAGCCTTGTGAGACCAGTGTCAAACTTCTGACCTCCAGAACTGTAATGCCTTTGTATCATTAAAGCCAGAAAATTTGTGGTAATTTGTTACAGCAGCAGTAGAAAACTAGTACACCTTGTAATTCTCACACAAGAGAGTTAAAGTATCATATCACATATTGCCTGCAGGCTTGAGCAGCTTTGGTGCATTTGAGGAGTATTCTTTTGATATCTACTAATTAGTTCAGGATGGAATTTGGGCTTTCAGAATCTAGCCTTTTTGGTCCTAGTCAAAAATCTTAGATGGAATATTTGTTAGAATTTTGAATTTATATCACATTGCACACTTTGATAGATTTTTACTTATATGTCATCTGTGTCCTTAGTCCCATTTAGAGAAGACTGCTGAGTCATTGGTCATGAAGCAGTAATGTCAGGAATTAGAAACACAGCACTCATTTCCCCAGCCTGCTACTTAATATTCCAAATCATACTCCTTCCCTTCATAAACCTCTTTAAGTACAGCGACAGAAAACTGCTGTGGACAAAGATTTTGGTGGAGAAAATTATCTAAGAGAACTGAAGTGAAAATTAAAAAAAAAAGGCGAGGATTACAAGTATGTAAAGCACTGTGTATGTCCTGTGTTTACCAACTGCATTTTATTTTTTCCTTGGTATTTAATCCTACTTGTTTACTTGTTTCATAAATGGCATAAAATATGAAGAGAAGATGAAGAAGAATTAGAGAAAATTAGGATTTTAATGTGAACAAGACTCACTAGGTTAAATGGTTGGTTTATACATTTGGGTGTCAGATGCATTTAAATAAGCATTGATTTACAAGTCAGTTGTGCCACAAGTTTACAAGTCCCAAAATAGCTAGTCAGCAATCTGGAAGCTGTCGCCCTATCTTGCTATATCCTCGGGAATAAGTCTCAGCAGTCACAGTCTAACTGACGAAAGCGTTGCTGCTGAAGGCAGAATGCAATTTAGTTCCCACTCTCTCATAGGAAGACTGGCTCAGCAAAGCGAACAGGATGAAAAAAACATATTTGTCAGTAAATGAAAGAGATAGGCCTCAATGGTACATAAGAAAAATCTGGAGGGAAAATTAGACATGTTTCTTGTGTTGTCACTCCCTGGGCCAACACAACAATTACTTGGAAGATTTCAAGCACATGAAGCAAAATAGCCCTAATATGCACAAGACAGTGAATTCAATGCAAATCTTTGTCTAACATTTACTACTTTGGAAAGCAGCTTGTCAACGTCCTATTAGGAATGTATGTCTTATGCAAATAAGCACCATCCTAAAGGATGGTCCGACTAAACAGAAAGACAAGTACATGACCAAGACCAACACTTAGTAGCAGCCTCACAAAACCCTCACGACCAAGGCAACTGCTGATGGGCTTGCAGAAAGCCTTGCATGGCAGGTATAGACGCTTTGTGCTTCCAAATCTATCATTATCCCCATTGTATAAATAGGGAAGCTGAAGTTAGAGTTTTACACCTATGTAACTAGTAGAAAACAGAGCTTGGACCTAAACCCAGGTCTTCTTGGCTCCTAGTCCACGGCTCTGCCTGCTGTTCCATAGGGACATACAAGGAAAATGTTAATAGAACTCAGCCAAGTGGTGACATGGAGACTTTCACAGAGGGAAAAAAGGTTAACAAAAATGACATGAAAATAGGTGTGTGTGTGTGTGTGTTTGTGTGTGTGCGTGCAGTAGCACAATGCTATGTTTTCCATCCTTCTCCTGAGCAGGAATTTTCCCCTTAGCTTTAACGGGTGGTTTCTAAGTTGGTTTCTCCACACATCTCATATCACCCTTCTTTCCGCTGCCAAGAAAATGAATGCATTTGAGTAAAAAGAGTTTCTCAATAAATTATCTTCATGGGCAGAAAACTTTAAAAAGAAATTCTATTTATCAGTAAAAATCAGAAGTAAATATTGGGATGAATATAAGCACCCGTCGATTTTAAACTTTTAACTTTGACATAATTGCAAACTTTCGAGAAAGTTGCAAGGATAAGTAGAAAACTTCCAACTGCCCTTTTCTCAGCTTCACCCCTCGCTAATGTTTAGTATTTTGCCATGTTATTTTCATTCTGTCATATATATATATATAAATTTTTATAAACATCTTTCTTTCTGAACTACTTAAGAGTATGTCCCATTATGCCTTAACTATTTAGTGTCTTCTAGCCTAAGAACGGGAAATTCTCTTACATAACCACAGTATGATTATCACATTCTGGAAATTTAATATTGATAAAATACTTTAATCTACAGTCCATATTCTATGTTTGCCAATCGACTCATTGATGTCCACTTACAGCATTTTCACCCTGCTGTACAGAAATCAGTCCAATCACACATATTACATTTAGTTGACGTGTCTCTTTTAGCCTTCTTTAATTTGAAACAGTTTCTTAGCCTTACTTTGTTTTCATGATATTGACATTTTTTAAAAGAATACAGTTCTTTTTATATAGCATGTGCTTCAATTTAGGTTTCTCATAATTAGATTCAAGTGAGACTCCCTCCCTCCATACTACAAAAATGGTACTGAGTCTGTTTTAGGAAAGCACATTCAGGGGCATACATTGTTTGTCTGCCCCTCAGTGATGAGCGATGAGGTTAATTTTGATCAACTGATCAAAGTGCCATGTGTTTTCTCCACTGCATAGTTATTATTTTCCCCTTGCAACAGATAAAGAAAATGTAAGAAGACATTTTAATATCATGTAAATATCCTGTTCCACATCCATCCTCCTACCTAGCATTTAACATAAATGGATGACTCTTGTCTGAACCAATCTTTACAATGGTGGTTACAAAATGGTGTCTTCTAAATCTACCACTCCATCCATACTTACCAGCTGACATTTTACCTATTTCCCTTTCTGTCTGTCCCTTTCCATCTCTCCCTTTCTCTCTGTCTTTCTCTCTTATTGATGGACAAATGAATTTCTATTTTATTCAATGGGTTATTCTTGGTTACCTGCCTTGTTTATTTCGATGCTCAAATTGTGCCAGATTTCCTAGGGTTTGGTTGAGGTTACTTGCAAGCTGGTTATTTGAAAATGCTCTCCTTCATTGTTCTTAATTTCTGGTAAGACAAGTTACTCTAGGCTAATCTTGTACATTTATTTCCCCGGCCCTGGTATCAGCCATTTCTCTAAGGAGTTATAATTCCTTTTAATGGGAGTGGTATTTGGAAACCAAGATTTACACAGAAAATACGCTCATTGCTAATTCAGTATTATTGCTGGGTTGTCATATTGATACCTCTGGTCCCAATCTTGTCTTCTCCCATTCTTTATTTTTATTCCCTTTCTTTCGCAGTGGGAGACCTGATTCCCTACAACATCAACACATATACTCGCTTGTTCAAACCTGTGTGCATATACTTGATTTCACAAAGTTTCGCATAATAAACATACTAAAAAGAGTTTCAGGCACATTTTTATTCCACATTTCACGGGTAGGCATTATCACAAGAATTCTGAGAATGGTTGGAAGAAAAGAGTAGAGTCTAAGACATCTTTCAGCTTCCCATCTTTGCCTTGTTAAACTGGCAGGCTTATTAGAAAAGCAATTGCCAGTGTGCTGCTTGGTAGCATTTGATGCCAGTCTTTTCATTAATAAAAGTTGCACTGGTAATTTTAAATAACACATTTTAAAATTCTTACATAAAAAGAAACTTTGAGAGGTATTGAACTGGGAACTGTTACATATGATTTGGATGTTTGTTTACTGGATATTTATACCTTGTATTAGGAAGATCCAGAGAAAATTAAGGTTTAAGAAGTGAAAAAAGACAAAATATATTCCAGATTCAAATTCACAAAGGAGGTCCAGAGAGCTCTAGAACAGGCAAAACTGAAAAAGGAATACCACTCCCCCAAAATACAATCTTATAGGAACACTCTGGGCTCAACCTTTTAAATGCAAAATGTTGCAATAAATGTAAAGTGAAAGAAGAAACCAAGCCAACCAACCAACCTGTGGAATCGATAACTGGAAGAATGCTCCAGTTTTGCATAAAAATTCAGAGTGGTTTTTGAATCCCTGAAACTGCCTATATTCCTGTAAGATTCCTCAGAAGAAATTCTTTTGTACTACAGGTTGTATAGAATACAAACCTAACAGCCTTCATGATCTGCATTCTATGTGGGTCAGGATCCCGATGTGTTCTAAGTACTATTGAATACACATTATTGTGGCATAGAATGAATTCTGAGTGTATTTCCTCCAACTCCTTTTCTTATAGACGTAGAAACTGAAGTCTACAGAGGGGAAATGACTTGTCCAAGAGCATAAAGGCTGTAGGGGAAAGAACCTAAGGGATCCATATTGTAGAAGAGAATTCAAGCACAAGGTGGATGGTTGGACTGAATTATCTGACATTCCATTTCTACCCTGAGATTCTGAGTCTGTCTTGTGTTTGCCAGTACAATCATCTTTCTACTCTACCCTCAAGGGCCATTGAGGGGATTGGAAGGGAGATAGGGAGAGAACTTACCTATTTTAAATATTGATTTTCCTAGAAAGATATTTCTTGAACAAAAGGATTTGGGAATCATAGCATGATTCAATTCTAATGCTGTCCAGGACTATATTATAGTCACAAGTGCTTGCCATATGTGATTACATCTTTCAAAACGTCGAAGTGTCTTAGTAGCTAGGAAACTTGATGAATGCCAGAACTTGACTGAGAATATCAAGTTTTGTCAGTCTTGTCACCGCTGGCCTTAGTATGCTTCTTTCTAAGGCCAAGTAACTCTTTGGTCAGACAGCCCGCTAATGTTTCTAATCACTTCTGAAATTCCTCTGAGCAGCACAATCTATTACTCTGTCTAACAATGGTGTGTAGAGCTATGACACTAATTGTTCTTAGGAGAGAACCATGCAAACACGTGGAGTACAGCTATGGTTCTACTTTAGGGTAGAATGCCTACATCTCAGACCATATGATAGCATTTTTTTTTCTTTTTAAACAATTTGACTAACACTATTTACTCTCATGGATCTTTATTCAAAATAGTGTTTCCATTATTATGAAGCAAAATGACAGTAAATGTGCACAATTACAAAATTACAAGTTCAAGTAATGGCTGCTAGACATCTTCTGCACATATTACCTATTCTCTGCCTTCCAAGTGTACAAATGTTTCAGATGATGATTTGAGGATGATGAAGACGTTTTAGCTTATAGAATGCAATATACAAAGGTGACCATCAGTTCATTGTAAGTACCCTCCCCCATCCCTTTAAAAAATGCCGTCATGGCAAAAGTGTCCTTCCGGCCTTTAATAATTCCCTTATTTCCTTTCACAAATATTCACTTAATGCCTGTATGTGACAGGCACTATGCCTGATATTGGAGAAACACTGGTAAACAAGACCTACAGACTCCCTCACCATTTTGGTGGTTTAGAGTGCATTGGGATATACATACATAAACAGGTAAAATACAAATGGGTTAAGGTAGGGGGAGATCTAAGAAACTCAGGGGAAATTAATCCAGTTATAGAACTCTTGTTTTTTGTTTTGTTTTTTTGAGATGGAGTTTCACTCTTGTTGCCCAGGCTGGAGTGCAATAGCGTGATCTCAGCTCACTGCAACCTCCGCCTCCTGGGTTCAAGCAATTCTCCTGCCTCAGCCTCCTGAGTAGCTGGCACTACAGGCATGTGCCACAATGCCCAGAAGTCTTAGATTGTGACATTTAAATGGATGTCTGAAGAACAAGGTGAGGGAGGCTGGGGAGAGAATGTTTTCCAAGACAGGAAGAATACAGGAAAATGCCCAGAGCAGAGAACAACAGCAAGAGAAAAACATATAATGGGACTACAATAGTACAATTTAGAATGTAAGTTTGTGAGAGGCAAGAAGTGTGGCTAGATTGTAAACAAGTTCGCCTGAGAGCTGTAACCTTGTCAATTTTGTTCAAAATAGCATTGCTATTATCTACAACAATTCCTGTCACATAGTACAAATTCAAAACATATTTGTTGAATAACTACAATAACAATGACAATAAAGATAATAGTCACTTAATTATGATACAGAAAGCATTCTATGTGCTTTGGTAATGTGTAAATTGATTAAATCCTCACAGCACACTATGAGGCTCTTGTTCTTTTCTTCTTGCTATTGTTTTTATTACTATTATCCTCATTTTTCATATGAGGAAACAGAGGCTCAGTGAGGTTGACTCAATAGCCCGGACAACCTAGGTAGAGACTGGCAGATTCAAGATTTAAACCCGGGTAATCACAGACTCTCCTGATTCTAAGAGTCTAGTATTTGCTGTGAAGAGTTTCAAATTTCCCCTAATGCCACAGGCAATCACTGAAAGTCTTAATATTTTGAACATTACCAAGATGAGTCTAGCAGTAATGTGAAGAATGGATTTAAGTGGGAGCAAGACTAGAGGTAAGAAGACAAACTGTCAAGGTTTTGTGATAATTCACACAACTGGTGATGATGGATTGAACTATGGTGGTGACAGTACAGATGGAGAGAAATAGATGTGAGAGAAAGAAAGAGAATTATATTCAATAAGACCCAGTGGTTGAATGAATGGAGGCATATATGAAAGAGACAAAGGAATAAAAGAAGACTTCCAGGTTTCCAACCATTGGGATTGGGTATTTGGTGGTGTAGCAGGGGGACAATGAGCAGATTTGAGGTAGTCGGTGAAAAGATGGTAATTTAGTTTTGAGGATGATGAGTGTGAGCTTATTTGGCAGGCATTCAAGTGGACATGTCCAACAAACATTTTCAACAGACTTGTCTCATGCTTAGAGAAGAGATTCAGGATGGACACAGGGATGTGGGAGTCATCAATATATAGCTGGCATTTGCAGCTAATGTAGGCAATTATAACCGTGCTGGAAAATTGTGTACACTGATGAAAGCAGAAAATCTAAGACAGAACCTAAATAAACACCAACATCTACTTGACAGATAGAGGAAAAAGAGCCTTTAAAGGAGATTGTGATAGTGTAGCTAAACGAGTAGGAGGAAAGCCAGAAGGATGAGTATAAAGGAAGCAGAGGGAGAAGAATTTCCTGAGAAGAATAAAATGATCAACAATGTTAAATACTGCTGAAAAATCTTCCACTGTGTTTAGCAACATGGAGGCCTTTGATGACCTTGGAAAGATGAGTGTCATTATGAAAGGGTGTGTGGCAGTATGTGAGAGGAGGAAAAAGCCATATTTCAGTGTGTTACAGGGTAATTTACAGGAAAAGAAATCAAATAAAACGTTACAGAACCAAATTCTAGTTGTTCCCATGGAAACAGGATCCAAGGACACTGAAGGATTTGGGGTGAAAAGAGAAATCAGAAGTCCTAGGATAATTGTTAATTAGTTTAACAGAATGGAATTTAGGAGTAGATGGCATAAGGAGGTAGGAAGAGGTAATATTCGGGTAGAGAAAAAAGGCCAGGAATTTGCAGGGAATCTCGATATACATGTGGTTCATTGATTAAATTGGATTTAGAACAAAAATCAATCAGTGTATACTCAGCACTCTGAAAGAATCTCACAGCCCTAATTTAACTTGTGCTGAACTGTCTGGGTATATCCAGAAGCAATGATTACAGTGACACTGGTGTTGCTGCAGGGCTAATGGTGGCTCCATCTAGTTTTTGTGTGAATCGTCCTAGACAGAAACCCCACACTGTAAACATCTGTGTCCTGTATATAGACCTTTATATCACCCCTTGGGCGATGGAACAGTAAGTCATTCAAAGGCAGAAGCTCTCTCTTTTGTTATTATATTCTTTAGACCCTTCAGGATCTTGGAATTTCTTTTCCTATGAGGAAGTCTGGGATTTTCTCTTTTCCAGACTTCTTGTACAGTCTTTTATGCCCAAGACTAAGAGTGCAGTTGTCCTGTAACGCAGATACTGGGAAGCAGTACAAACTATTGACTGTAAAAATGGGCTTTGGAGTTAGTCCTGAATACAAGTCTCAGCTATACTTCTTAGAGAAATACACAAAATAGAAAAAAAATTTATAAAGGGAAATATTCATAAATTGAACATCATTAAAATGAATATTTACTATAGTTATGGATACGGCTGCAGTTAGGTCTACCCTTTTATTATCTGATTTCTATGGGTATTCCTGTTGGTGCCTCTCTTCTCTCTCTTTCTAGCCTTCTTTTGGATCATCTGAATATTTCCAAACTCCATTTTAATTTAACTATTGGTTTTTAACTATATCTCTTTGTGTTACTTTTAATTGTTTCCCAGAGCTAACAATAAACACTATTAACTTTCCAGTCTATTTAGACTTAATTGTGGTCCATTTCATAAAAAATGTAGACTCTTGAAACCACAGAGTTCCATTAACCTCTTCTTCACCACCCTTTCTGTTATAGTTATAAGTATTACATTTCTATACATTATAAACCTCACAAGACAATGTTATAACTTCTACTTTAAGTAGTCACATGTATTTTAAATAAATTGAGAAAAATATGGTTGTTTATATTTACCTAGATATATAGCAGCCTTGGCTGGTAGAGGAGGAGCTGGTGAAGGGAGCTGATAAAAAGCAGCCAGAAGTGTAGGAAGAAAACCAGGACAGTGTGTTCCGAGGGAAGTCAGGGTAGAAGAAGGTTTTGAAAAGAAGGGGATGGTAAACAGTGTCCAAAGGTACTTAAAAGTCAAATAAAAGGAATAAAAGTGGTGGTGGATTTAGTTACATTTAGGGAGGTAATTGGTAAAAGCTGATTTGGTAGAGTAAGATGGGTATAAATCAAATTGGAGTGAGTTGAGTGAGTGGCAGGGGAGAGAAAGTAGAAACAGGGAAGATAGACAACTCTTGAGAAATTGTAAAGAAGGGGAGAAGAGAGATAGGTTAATAGCTAGAAAGGGTTGTGGGGTCAGTGAAGATTTTAGCTGGTTTAATCAGACAGTCTGAGAATATATGAAAGTTAGTCGGAAGGATCCAGTCAAAAGGATGAGGTTACATATATAGGATGGAAAAGGTGTAGGTGATAGTGTAAGAATCTTGTGAAGATGGAAAGACATTGGCTACAAAGCACAGGAGAAAGATTAGCTCTGAAAGATGACAGGATGTGTACAGTGGTAGGTTAATTTATTTGCTGTCAGGAAGATGTGGGAGTTGACATATGATAGCTTCTTTTTTCCTCTGAAAAGTAGGAGGTGATATCATCATCTGTGAGAGGAGAGGAGTATGTGTTGGAGGTTGAAGAAGAATAAAGAAGGTTTGGAATAGTTGTGAGTAGAGACTGAGATGTAATAACCTCTCAGACAATGATAAAGGTGTTTTACTATGTATGTTTTAAGAAGACACATTGTTATTTGGCTTTAGTTTTAGAAGCAACTGGACTATTGATTATTTTACAAAAACAAAACAAAACAAAACAAAAAACCCAATGCAACTATCAAGTAAGTGACTTGCGTACTTGCAGTGGCCCTATGGTGTAACAGACACTGTGGGCCTAGAGCCAGATTGCTTAGGTTTGAATCTCAGCACTACCACTCACTACCTATCTGACCTCGGAAAAGTTACTTGAACTCTACATGCTTTGATTTCATCATCTGTAAAATAAGGGCAATAATATTATTAGTCCTAACCTCACAGTGTTGCTGTGAGAATTAAAGTTAGTTAATAGGTGTAATGTTCTTAGCCTTGTACACAGTAAGAACTGAACAGCTCAATAATTGTTAATTATTATTTTTTGCTGATCAGCTGATTCTTATTCTACTGTTTAGTCTATGAGGGATGCTAAATTAGAGTCAAAAGCTTGCTAAATGGCTTGAAACCAAGACATGAAGAGTTAGTTGGACTATTAGACTCACTGGTGTCCTCAAGCTATGATAACCCTGATGTGTCCATCTCTGCTATGCCTGCTGCTCCTGTTACTCATATTTATGGGTCAGAGCCCTTAGGAATGCTTTGTAGAATACTGTATGTAAATGAGTACTTAATGATTGACTGATGTGATGAATTTGGATAGAGATAAGTTGACACATATCTGAGGGCAGATGGAAGACAGAATGTCTACATAATTTCATCTGGTGATAGCCAAAGTCACAAAATTGAATCATCCAAATTAAATCAGAGAATTAGAGAATCTTGTATTTGGAAGAGCCCTTTAAGGCCATCTGGTCCAACCTTCAACTCAGCATTGGAATGCTCCCTCCCTACAGCCTCTGTAAGAGAGAATATCGGGCCAGTTGGGAAAGAGACTGGCGAATGATGTAAAGCCAAATGGCATTTCAAACAAAATGTGGATACCTAGGCTCTGGGTGGTTTGGTTTTAAGTCAGCTCCACAGAAGTCAAAACACCAGGAAGAGTCCACGTTGTAAAACTGTTTCTTTCCAGATATAGAAAGCAAAGGCAGAAGCCTCACTTGTCATTCCTGTTTCTAACTTTGCTTGCTAGCTGACAATGGTGCTCTACTTTGAATCAATTTGCCCATCTGTGAAAAGGAAACACCATGTTTCAATCTTCCATGAGTGTTTCCCAAAAATGAAAGTCTCTATATATCTGCAGACAAAGTGTCTTTGGACTAGAAGCCAGCCAGGCTGCTGAGGTGGGTAATCAAATCTTAGGGTGAACTTTTGCTTGCTCTAAGGTAGAAAGTACTTGTGACATTTTGGTTGACTAGCTTTGGGCTGTTGCTACATAGAAGTGTGTGTTATCAAGTGTATTGGAAAGAGCCAGAATCACTATCTTCCTCCTTCTCCCTGATCTCTATCATCTACTTTCAGATGCCTGAAATCTGAAAGATTTGAGTTTTTGCTTTTTGGCTTATGGTATCGGCATCTGTTAACTCGTAATGCCCCTGGGAAAGGTAAGACACTGAGTTTCGGTCAGTCATTTACACCTTAGTGGGAATGAGGAAGACTGAAAGTTGGACCGGGAGGAAAGAGAAAGAGGACACTAAACTCCTGATGAGGGCGGAATAATGGGGACAGTGACAAAAAATTTGTATAGTTTACAATTTATCCTAGGACCAGTCTTGCTTCAGAAGTAAAACAGAGCAACATGGTTCCATCTAAGCCTCTGTTCTCTATTCTCCCCTTCATTTCCCCTTCCACGCTCTAGCTATTTCCAAATTAGGAGGTGAAATGAGCTCTGTTTTTAGATTTTATTTTTCACTTTAAAAAGTCTTTTAAATTATTTTGCCTTTTCAAATACACTTTTGTTTAATGAGAGAAAATGTTCAGTCCAGGCCTGCAGTTGTGCTAACATTCAGTCTAAGAAAACCATTCAGTTCTATTATTCTTCAGCCACCCTGATTTATTTTAAGGGTCCAAAAGATCCAAAGGTATTAATTAGGTTGTACTGAACACTGGGAAATCCTAAAAGTTTATAGCAGTAGAAGGAAAACTCCGTGAGAATGGGAGACATAATTAGAATTTTTTTTTTTTTTTTGAAACAGAGTTTCGCTCTTGTCCCCCAGGCTGGAGTGCAATGGCACAGCCTCGGCTCACTGCAACCCCCACCTCCTGGCTTCAAGTGATTCTCCTGCCTCAGCCTCCTGCGTAGCTGGGATTATAGATGCTCACCACCATGCCTGGCTAATTTTGTATTCTCAGTAGAGACGAGGTTTCACCATGTTGGCCAGGCTGGTCTCAAACTCCCGACAGGTGATTTGCCCACCTCGGTCTCCCAAAGTGTTGGGATTACAGGCATGAACCACCGTGCCCGGCCTAGGTTTATATTTCAATGTTCACTTTGAAAGTTAGGTTTCCACCTAGATGAATATATGATATGTGCTAAAGTAAAACTAACACCCAGACGGAGCAGAGAGGGCAGAGACTGTGCCTGGTTCTTACTGGAGCCAATCTAGCAACACCCTCTTGTGTGCTTTTAACTCTTTATACTAATGACAATAAATAAGAATTAAAAAAAAGAAATAAGCCCCAGAATGATTTAATCCAAACTACCTTGACAGTGAGAATTACTTCTTTATGGCTCACTTTCTTATATTTACAAGAGAATTCATTAATCTACATGCAAAGCATCTTGGCTGTAAGATCCATTAAAACATGTATTTTCACATTTTTCAACTTGTTATTTTACATCTTTTTGGACTTAGCAGAGAAGTTGTAAAAGTAGTACAAATAATCCCTCTGTTTTCTTTACCCAGGTGCCCATATCCCCAATTGTTTGCATTTCACCCCCGTTGTAATCTATGTCTATATAAGTATGCATGGATATTACACATATTCATAATATGTCTATCAATACCTCATTTTTATTTTTTGAATAGCTTAAGAACAATTTACAGATATGATGCTCCTTTACTCCTAAGCACTTCAGTCTATATTTCTTAAAAATAAGAAAAATCCCTTACATAACCATAGTGTAATCATCAAAATCAGAGAAAAAAACACAAATAAAATCCTCTTATCTAATCTATGAACCTTATTCAAATTTGGCCAGTTGTTTCACTAATGTCTTTTATAGCCAAGGAAAAAGAAATTTGTTTCTTAGGATCTGATACGCACACATTGAACTTACTTCTTATGTCTCCTTAGTCCGCTTTTATCTAGAATAGTTCTCAATCATTCTTTGACTTTCATGGCCTTGACATTTTTGACGAAGAACAGACCATTTGTTCTATAGAATGTTCATTAATTTGTGTTTATTTACTGTTTTTTCTTTATTTACCTCAGTGATATTGTTTGAATGTGTGTCCCCTCCAAATCTCATGTTGAAATGTGACCTCCAATGTTGGAGGTGGGGCTTGGTGGGAGGTGTTTGGGTCATGGGGGTGGATTCTTCATGAATTGCTTAGTGCCTTCCCTGTGGTAATGAGTTCATGTGAGATATGGTTGTTTAAAGAGCCTGGCACCCACTCTTCTCTTTCTTGCTCTCTCCTTTGCCGTGTGACATGCTGGCTCTCCCTTGTATTCCGCAATGATTGTAAGGTTTTTTTTGGTTTTGTTTTGTTTTTGTCTTTTTTTGAGAGGGAATCTTGCTCTGTCACCCAGGCTGGAGTGCAGTGGCACGATCTCGGCTCACTGCAACCTCTGCCTCCCAGGTTCTTGCAATTCTGCCTCAGCCTCCTGCGTAGCCGGGACTACAGGCACATGCTGTCACGTCCGGCTAAGGTTTTGTATTTTAGTAGAGACGGGGTTTCACCATTGCACAGGTTGCTCTCGAACTCCTGAGCTCAGGCAATCCACCCGCCTTGGCCTCCCAAAGTGCTGGGATTACAGGCGTGAGCCACTGTGCCCGGCCGGCATGATGCTTCATATGAAGCGTGCAGAACCATGAGCCAAAGGAACCTCTTTTCTTTATAAATTACTGAGTTTCAGGTATTCCTATATATCAATACAAATGGACTAACACACTCAACTTATTTTATTTTTCAAGAATACCACAGAGGTGAGGATGTGCTCTTCTCAGTACACCAGATTCTTTGTTTTGCAGTTATTAGTCTGAATTCTACTGCACAAAAGAGCTTTCTGTTCTCACCTATCTATGAATCTATTCATCCATCTATTTAAACATTTATTTATATTAACATTGACTCATGCATTGTCATTGTATTTTGTGGCTGAATCTATTGCTATCATGTATTTTGATGGTCAAATTGTCGCAGAGCTGGCCAATGGGAGCCCCTTCAGGCTGGATCCTGAATCCTCCCGACATGACCTTGTCATTCTTTTGAGTATTCTCCTACTTTCTGGCACAAGTTGTTTCAAGAATCATTTTCTACTTTCTCTGCTCTTGTTCTGAAATCAGCTCTAAGGGGCACTGGTTCCTTTTTAATAGAGAATGATAATTAAAAAGTGAGATTGAACGCTAGTTTTGCTCATTGCTACTGGAGTATTATTGCTTCTAAGCCCTCTCAGCAGACAAGCTAGAAAAAATGTGTGTGTAGGTATGTATGCATCTATCTGTCTAACAACTATCTGTCTATCTATCTATCTGTCTATCATCTACCTACCTACCTACCTACCTACCTACTATCTTAATTTATTCAACCTGCTACAACAAACAAAATACTATAAAATGGATGGCTTACAAATAACTTAAATTTATTTCTCATGGCTCTGGGAACTATGAAGTCCGAGATCAAGGAGTTGGCAGATTTGGTGTCTGGTGAGGGCCCACTTCCTCATCAACAACCTTTATCTCACTGTAACTTCACATGGCAGAAGGACATTATATCTCTCTTTATAAAGGTCCTTTTTTCTCTCTCGGGTCTCTTTTGTTAGAGAACTAATTCTATTCAGGAGGTCTTTTCCTTCATGACCTAATCACCTCCCAAAGTCCCCATCTTCTAATACTATTAGCTTGGGGGTCAGGATTTCAATGTAAACATTTTGGAGGGATATAAACAATCATTTCATTGCTCTATATTTATTTATAATCTATCCATCCATATACCTTGTATCTATCTGTCTATTCATTATGCTACCTGTCTATTAAAAACCATTTAAGTAGATACTGATAACTATTTCTAATCCAATACTACAGGGTTCATTCTACTCTCCCTCCTTTCCGTGTCTGTAACTCCCTTCTTCTACAGCAAGACCTTGGTTCTCATTATCTCCGATATACTTACTCATTTGTTCAATTAATCAAGTGATTTCAGAATTGCTAATTATAGCACCGTGAAGAAGGAAACCTACTTAACTAAAGTTAATATTTGTATGTACTTTTTTTACCTTTTATCTGAGTATACATAGTTAAAACACTGTGTTTACTTGGGTTTGTTCTGTTGCTTTTTCTATTCCAAGTGGTTATGTGTTATTCATTTGCAAGAAAGGTTCATTTATTTCTGTTTGTGTTCAATTTTGGGTTTTCTCCCCCACTCTTGTTTATTTCATTTATTTATTATGTTATTTATTTATTTTCGGCTCTGTGAAACACTATCATGTTTCCAAAGTCAGAAGCAACTCCAAACCCCACCCATATTTTTCTTCTGTTCCCTTCTCCCCATCCTTTCCACCTTATTCCCATATATCCCATGCGGATCATCAGTCACATTATTTTATGTTTTAGCCTTCCTGTTTCTTTTTGTACAAGTTAGCATATTCATGTCTATTTTCTTATTCCATGGGCATAGAAAAAAGGGTGGAAACATACTTCTCATTTTTGCCAGAACCATGGAGACTTTAAAGAAGTATAACTAAATGATCCCCCATCCTGTTCTCAAGTTCACGTCACATCTCATTTTAAACCTCACTTCCTTCTAAAGGGATGCCTAAACTAGGCCTTGTCTTTATGTGAAGATTGAGACAAATCCCCTTAAACTGTACTCCCACATCTCCCCCAACTTCCACATTATTAACATTAATCACATATGATGTCAAAAGAAGAAAATTTACTGCTCATTTTCTAATTTAAAATACTTAGATGTGCTCAAGTAAATTATCTGCCTGATATTCAGTAGTGCCTCTCTTCCTCATTACCTTGAGGGCCTGAACACATGGGCATGTTCTAATCTGCTTATTACAGAGAGCTTAGGCAGCCTCGTGGCTTTCTATATTGGCCTCACTTAGGGCTAATGTTTTCAGTACAGATGTACACAAGCCGGCAAAGACTGGTTTCAGGCAGAAATTGGCCAAATTACAAGAGCTAAGCAGAATAAAAAATAAAAATCCAACTGTAACTTCATTCATAAAGAGATAAAATGATAAAAGACAAATAAAATAAATCATAAGAAATGAAACTACTTTAGACATATGTCAATTCTCTTCTATTGAAATAAATAATTTATTTTAGCAGTGGAGGCACTTATTTCAATATTAGAAAAATAATGCTATTGTTTTCAGCATAAAATAACCCTCAGGTGGAATAGATGCATTGATTTTTTTAAAAATGGATTTAAAATAAATCCAATGTCTTCATAATGAAAACTTACAACATTCACCAGAATATAGTGGTTACATAAGCCAGTGGCTTTCCAAGAAAAGGGAAAATTGCATTCCCTTCCTTTCATTGGTTTTTGTTAAATACAATTTGTCCATTCCGTTTGACTGGCCAATTTGATTGCAGTGTACTAAAACTCAGCTAGGTACAATATAGATTCACAGGCTTGACTTAGGAAAACCAAGCCCATATAGCACAATAATTGGATCCACACATTAATTAGATCCAGAGATACACTTTGGCTTATTGTCACTGGGCTTCTAGGCTGAAGGAATCTAGAAATAGGGTGCTTTGATGTTCCTATTGACTGTCTATGATATTTTGTGCCAGAGAGCAAGAATGAGAAAGCAGAACAGCTGTGTAATGACTATAATCAAATGCAAATACCTAGAAGTCTCCACAACAAAATAACAAAGACAGCAGAATAATGCTCATTTTGATCAATAATAGCAGTCTCCCGCCCCTGAAAATTTTCACACACAATAATCACTGTTAAAGCTGTTTCCTTTTTGTCAAATTGAAACATTCAGTGTATGGGTATGTTGCCTGACGGCATGCAGGCTCCTGATAAAGTATTAATCATGCAGCTAAATGACCTGAGTCCCCAACCACATCATGTAAAATAACATCATCTCTTTAAAATTAATTCATCGAAAGAAACTTTGAAAAGAAATGTGGAGAACAAAGTAGTTTATGCTACTGCAGTGTGGCCCTGTTATAACAGCTTAACACCACAGCCGTATAAAATATACACCAATGCTGTTGGTGGTGGAAGAATTCCAGGAAGCTAGCAAGTATCTGAGCGTGCATCAAATTCCTTAGCTAGGAGCTGTATGGATCCTCTACTCTCTGCTCCTACTTTAATTCATTTATTTAGTGAATGTTTAATGAACACCTACTATGTGACAACTGGTTGCACTATTTGTTGGACAACACCCTTTCATTAACATCTTACCTCTTCCAATGCACGGCGACTAGATCAATATTGTGAAAACACACTATGATTGTTTCATAAACCAGGCTCAAAAACATTTGTTGACATACCATTGCCTACCAACATAATCCCAACATTTCATCTTGAAGTTTAGACCTCCCTGTAGTAAGTTTCTCTCCAACATTAGCTTGCACATTTTGCCCACTAGACTGTAAGCTTCTTGGTTGCAGTTAGTTCATGTTAATGCACATTTTTTTGAACATTTATCATGACCAGTGACTGTGCTAGGCATGAGGATAACATGGTGAATAAGACAGGAAGAATTTTTGTTACAGTGGAAGAGCCTCACATGAGAAACAAATACTCTCAATATAATACAGTAAAGGGCAATAACGGAATCGAGCACAGGATACTCAGGAAGTACAAAGGAATTGCTCATAATTCAGACTGGGATTGGAAGGAAGGCTTCTTAAAGGGGTACAGGCCCCACACCTTATTTGACTTTATGTTCCCAGTGTCTAGCACAATTCTTGGTACATAGTAACTTGAATAAATATATAACCCTTACACTATAGTCCATTTGGAAGACTTATCTTCCCCAGGCTGTTGTTTTTCTATCCTTCTCCTTTTACCCTAGAATGCCCTATTTTTTTCATGACTAGTCTGCCTCGTAGAGGATCAGTTCAAATGCCACCTTCTCCATGATGGATTTCCTGATTACTGAAACCAGTCAATAAGCATGAAATTAGATTATCCACTATGAGAGAAAATAACTATAATCAGTTTGAAATGGATAGTGGCCATCCCCAGAAGTAGCCATCTTTACCTTGCCCATAACTTTCAAATAGAGCTCTCTAGCCTAGACCTCTACCCTGAGCCCTACATGTGTATACTGAACTATCAACTTGGCATTTCCATTTGAATGTTACATGAGCAATTCAAAAACAACGGGTCCCAAACAGAACTCATTATCTTTTCAATTCTATTTGTCTGTTTCTGTTCCAATGTTTCCTATACCAGTGAAAAACATTGCAATCCATCCAGTTGTTCAAGATAGATACATGGGAGTCATCTTTGAATCACTCCACACTTAGTATTCAATCAGTTGCCAAGTTTTATTGATTCTACCACCTAAATATTTCTCTCCATGTCCGCTGTCACTGCCCACTGTCACTTCTTGCCTGGAGTACTATATGAGGTTTCTGTCTAGTCTCCCTGCCTCCAATCTTGTTTACTTCCAAATGCCTCTCCAATCTGCAGCCAGAGTGATCAAAAATGAAAATTTGATCAGGTCAAGCCCATCCTCAAAACACTTCAGTAAATTGCAATAGCCTTTAGGGCGAAGTGCAAAATCAGACAATG
This sequence comes from Callithrix jacchus, assembly GCF_049354715.1. Classification (NCBI taxonomy): domain Eukaryota; kingdom Metazoa; phylum Chordata; class Mammalia; order Primates; family Cebidae; genus Callithrix; species Callithrix jacchus. The sequence continues at coordinate 94,068,121 of NC_133524.1, forward strand.
GCTTACAAGGCTTCTCATATTTAGACTCATCTCTCCCCCTCCTCTCTACCACTCTCCTCATTACTCAGGTATTAGACTTCCTTCAGTTCATACTGAACAATTTCTCACATCATAGCCTTTAACCATACTGTTTCCTCTGCCTGCAATGCTCTTCCCTTGAATTTTTTTTTTTTTGGAGACTGAGTTTTGCTGTTGTTACCCAGACTGGAGTGCAATGGCGTGATCTTGGCTCACCACAACCTCCGCCTCCTGGGTTCAAGCAATTCTCCTGCCTCAGCCTTCCGAGTACCTGGGACTACAGGCACGCACCACTATGTCCAGCTAATTTTTGTATTTTTAGTAAAGACGGGGTTTCACCTTGTTGACCAGGATGGTCTGGATCGCTTGACCTCGTGATCCATCCGCCTTGGCCTCCCAAAGTGCTGGGATTGTAGGCATGAGCCACTGCGCCCGGCCTCTTCCCTTGAATTTTTATGTGGTTGATTCTTATTTCTCCTCTAGAACTCTCTGCTTCAGGAAGCCTTTCCTAATAAATTAAAGATAGTCATGGTCTTAATCTGTTGGGGATGCTATAAAAAGTACCACAGACTAGGCATTTTATAAAGAACAGAAATGTACTTTTCACAGTTCTGGAAGCTGGGAAGTCCAAGTTCAAGGTATTGGCAGATTTGGTGTCTAGTGAAGGTTCATTCCTCATAGACAGCACATTCTTGCTGTGTCCTGATCAAACAGGCAGCTCTCTGGGATCTCCTTTAAAAGGACATTAATCCCATCAATGAGGGCTCCACATCCCCGAAAGACCCTACCTCCTAACCATATCACCTGTGGTTAGGATTTTAACAAATAAATTTTGGACCTGGGAGACACAAATATTCAGACCATAGCAGTAGTTAATAAAATAATCCAGTTATTTCCAGAAACCTCCTTGTGACAATAACAGGTTTGCCTGATTATATTTTTCTTTATCAGAGAGACTATGACATTATTTACATCTTATAACAAAAAAGAAAATTTTAAACCCTGATGTTCTAATTTATGCATCATTCTGGGTAAGCTGACTTAGAGAACACCTTCACTTTGTGTTTCCCGAACTGTAAAAATCACGACTGGAAATGACGTTGCCTCCTTCACCACTTTTATATCATTTAGCTCACGCCATGCCTGCCCTTTTTCCATACCTCAAAACATTGCATACATCTCATCTCCTCTATTAGCAAGCAGATACAAGAGCTGTGTTCATTTCTGTGTAAATAGAATGCATAGGTGCTCAGTGTGTATTTGTTCATTGTACTAAAACACATGAAATAATGAAATGACATATCTAACCATGTTGATTCTACTTCCTAACTCTCCACTGCATGTGTTCTTGCTTTTCTAAGACCATTGCCACTGCCGTCAGACCTTGACATTTCTCTCTCTGGATTATTGCAACAGTATGTTACCTGGTACACAGTCCCTCTAATGCTACATTTTCCCTCTCAAGGTCAATGTCCTTAAAACACTTCCACAAGTTTCTATTTGCCTCAGAATAACAAACACTCATTAAAATTGCTTCTAAGGACCTTCATGATCTGGCCTCTACTGACCTCTCAAGTCCTTGTCTCTCTCCCCTCTCCCCTGCTCCTCTTCCTATCCTTTAGTCACACTGGTCTACTTGCTGTTTCTTCTGTGCTCTGGTCTTTCATAACCCACATTATTGCACATTCTGCTGGATCTGCCTGGAATAACCCTGCCTCCCCTATATAATTTCCAAACATACCTTAAAACACTGTTCTAGAGAGTTCTGGAAAGCCTTCCTTAACCCTGCCTTACATCGCCCAGGCTGCCTTCTCATCTCACTTCCTTAGCATTTGCTGCTAACTTCTATGACAGAACTTACCATATTAGCCCGTCTTTCTGTTCACATCCTCCCTCCTTCTAATGGACAAAACTAAACCATGAACTCTTCAGCTGTAGGGGCCAGGTCTGTCCTGCTGACAATTGTGTTACCACGACATAGTATAATGCCCAGTATATGCAATCATGATCATATTTTATGCCAATCAAAGTAGACTCAAGAAACATTTGATGAATGAATGCTTTAGGGTGCTAGTGCTCTAGGCAAGGGATGGGCAGTGCTAGAATATTGGAATAGACTGTATCCAAATGCGAGGCCCTTGGACAATAAATAAGCAACCAAACTCGGCTTATCTAGCTGAATGTAGGACACATCCTCTAATAAGTCAAAAATTTTTATTACTTGCCCTCCCTACACAGTGGCATCAGGAGACAGGAAGAAGACCATACATTTTATGTTTCTAGTATTTAAAATAAAAAAGAAAGAAAAACAGTCACAGCAGCAATAACAATCATTTATTAACTGCTTAGTTTGGGCCCAGGTACTATAGTACATAACCATATGTGGATAATCTCATTTAAAATTCACAGTAATTCTACGAGGTAGGTACTTTTATTTTTTTACAGATGAGAACTCTAATGCTCAGCGTGGTTCAATATGCTTCCCATGGGCCACACAACTAGTAAATTACAGAGCTTTTATTCAATATCATTTCTGTCTGGCTTAAAACCCTAGGCTCTTAATTGCTGTCCTGTATTGCCCAGATTAGGGATAAACTTCAAAACACAAAAACAAAAAGACAGTCATGCACAAATATAAACACCACACTGCTGAGGATGCCTCTAAGGAAAATCTAGAGCGTAAGTTCCTCAACTGGTCTCCTTCCTACCACTTCCTTTAAATTTGAATGAAAGAAGTCTCTGAGGAGATAAACCGAAGAAAGAGGTCAATGTGCCATTTCTTTTCTAACATTTGAGATTCTGAAAAGTTACTGAACAATTTCCATTTAGGTTGTCTTTATATTTTTTGCTAACATCAGCTGCAGGGTTTTATAGCAATATGGAGGATGAATATGGGCCACAGGGATGGAGGAACTTGCCTGAGTCCTCCTGGGGATTGAGCCCCAAACATGGATGAGAGGAGGAGGGTAGCACGAGAAGTTTGGGGTATTAAGCTGTTCTTTCAAAATGAGTGCTCTCCTAGCTGCACCTGAAATAAGCCTTGGCCTAGCAGGGAAACTGCAGTCAAGTCTCAATCTCTCCCTCTCTTTCAATCCCCCGTCCCTGAATTCTCTTAAGATTTTCAGTATGGCCTATCTCTTCTGTGATACTGTTGAGTGCAAGGGTGGGCACATATTTTATTTCTTCTTATCCATGCCTCCTCCTTCATATTCAACTCCTATCTTCCTTGACTGTTTTGATTTCCTACTTTCTTTTATAATTTCTCACTTTCATATGCCAGTAATATACCAGAGATTAGGTATCTATACCATCACTTGAGCTACAGGATTTATTGTAGTAGAATGCATATCACAATTTAAAAACATAAAAAAAATTAAGATGATCTTAATTAAGAATAGTTGTTATTCAGACTATTGACAGAGAAATCTAGATGTATGTGAAATCCTGCTGCAACCGATGATATTAACCATCCTGTGTTAGATACCAGCAGAAGTGAGTCTAGTCTGATAGGGGTCCTCAGATGTGGATTAGCCATCTTTGTGTTTGTCTCTCTAGAGAAATGGTATTTTAATAGTATTTTCATAAGAATTGTCCTGAAGCAATCCAAATGTATCTAGCGTTCCTGGGTTTATGCTTTATAGTCTATGCCTTCATTATGATCATTCATTTATTAATGGGCTAAGAGGGGAATAATTTCCCATTAACAGAAGAAAATGGTAAAAAAGGGTTGTGACATTGGGCAAGCAGGTCTTTAATGGAGATGGGAAGGCATCAAATATTCTCCTTTCATTTGTCAGAGATAAATTCATTTTCAAATATATACTACTTCACTCTATTCACAGGTACTGAAATAGGGCATTTCTTATAGGCCATTTTGAGCACTAATTGCATTTAAACATGGGAGATGAAATCATTTAACCTGAACTGTATTTGTAGACAATTTTAAAACACATTTCCTCCCAAGAAAAAAAATGTAAAGACAAAAATATGTCTAATGATTTTTAAAATGTATTAGGGACTGATGACTGAAAGCAGGAATCATAACCAGAAAGATAAATCTGAAGAGATGGAAAGAAGATAGAATTAAATCTCAAATAGCTGAATTATTGGGCTTAGAAATTGCTGTTTCAGAAAGGTCCATTCAGTAACCAAATGCTAATAATTACAGTGTATGTCTGCCTGTTCCTGGTTCTGTGGCTACCTGTGACCAGTCATCATTCATATACAGACAGAAGTCAGATTCTAGCTTTGCCCTCTTGGCTGTCTTAAGCAAATTACTGGCAAAGGATGAATGCAGAGACTGCAAATGACTGGAAGAAGAGATGAGTGAGGAATGATAACAAGTCTGATGAGGATAAGCTAATCCTAAGAAAAGAGAAGAGAAAACATGGCAACATTTCCTACCCTTAAAAATGTCTCCACCAACCTGGACTTTATTCTTAGGTTTAAATTAATAGATTCAATGAATATATATCAAAGAGGCTTCTAAATATATATGACCTTTGATCCCGAAATTCTACTTTAGGACTATCTCAAGTAATTTAATAAAGATGTGGTCAGAAAGAGAGCTGTAATGAAGTTTGTTGCAGCCTGATTTGTTATAGCAGAACATTGGAAACAACTTAAAAAGATATACAAAAGGATTGATTAAATGATGGCATGTCCATAAGATGAAATATTTTGCTGCAATTAAAATATGATGTCTACTTTTATTGGCATAAAACATGATCATGATTGTTAATTGAGAAAAAGGATTATAAAAGGACCCACAGTACGATCCCTTAAAAATATACATACAAAGATCCCTGAAGAACATACAGTCAGGCATTATCAGTAATTGTCTCTAAATGGTTTTCATTATGAGTGCTTTTTGTCCTTTTTTCCTCCTTTTCCTTTTTCTTGTTTCTATGCTAAGATATTTCTGCCATGAATATACATTGGTTTTGTTAACACAAAATGAATAAAACAAAATTTGTTTTAGAATGGTTTAGTTTCCATGGCAACACTAATTCTAGAAACTTGGAATGCCCCTTTGTATGATTATGTGCAAGTACATACCTCCTTTGTGCCTCAGTTTACTCATTTGTGATATGGAATAAAAGCACCTATTTTCAAGGTTGCTGAGAGGATTAGATAAGATCAAGTGTGTCAAAGAAGCTGGCACAATGCTTAGCACATTGATGAGTTCAATAAACACTGACTCTGCATCTGAATAAATAGGTCAATAATCTGTATTTCACATGAGCATCAAGAAATTGGAAGTTTTGTATATTCTATTATTTGGATAGTGAGGGAAATCTGTTCTTCAAACATAAACAAGGTAGGTTCCAACATGGGGTATAGCGAGGCCACTCTTACTCTGTGTCTGGAGGCTTTGTAGAATGAAGATTTGGAAGGGCGTGACCAGACAAGCTAAGATTAATCCAAGCACCCACTTCGCCAGCAGACACCAGAGCCCACGACCTCCCTCATATGAGTGCAAAGACAGAGTAGTACAACAACACATGGTTTGCTCATTCCTTGTTAAAATGGAAAATGTCAACTAAAAATAATTTTCTTTAAATACTACCATTAACAAAACCCAAGAGTTTTGAGCAAACAGATGTTTAAAAAGAAACTTATTTTCTAAAGTGTAACTGGGACAATGTAACCGGCCAAATTGCTATATGTTCAGTTGCCAAGACACTGATATTGGCAAGTTCTATATTGCTCTCTATTGGTGGCTGGAAGAAACTCCAGATAATGAATGAAGAGCAAATGGCACTTCTGAACTAGAGCAGAGTGGTTTCCTTAGTCATTTAACAAATATTTATAGAGCATGTAAATATTTGGAATGCTCTGTGGTAGGCACTAATGGCAATGGGATTAGGACCCCTGCCCTCAAGGAATTTCATATGAGAAAGGTGAATTAAAGCAGATTAGCTATCAAGAAACCTCAGTTTCATTTAATGTTCTGTTTAAGAGTGAATTGCATATGCCACACGACAATGCAATGCCTTGGTTTCTCAATTTTTAAAATATGGAAAACAATATATTTCTTGATGACTAAATATATGAAGAATTTGAAATTGTTTCAAGCTTTTGCTGGAAAAAGCTCTTTTTGGAAAATACTGAGGTTTTTTTTTTCCAGGCTATATTGTAAGAAAATACAGCATTTTCCTTTATCCTTATTTCTTCCTTGAGAAGACTTAGAAATTAACAACAACAACAAAAAATGCTCCAATTTTTAAATCCATTTAATCTTCATTTGAAGGGTTTTTTCTTCTCTTTATATTTTCATTTTACAGTCTGTTAATCTTTAGCCCTCATGTGTATGTTTAAATACATCATTGTGGAATTGCAAATGTGTAATTTGTTTATTTCTCTTTGCTCCCAAATTGCTCCCCAATCCACTTTATTCTTCAAAAGCAATTTAAAGGTGCATCTTTCAACGGGTTAATCTAGGCAGTCTGTTTGTTGGTTCTGTTCTCTCAACTGTTGAGTAATAGTTACTGGATTCAAAAGGGAGAGAGTTGGCTTATTTCAAATAATATGGGCAAGATTCTTATCTCACATGGTTGTGTCAGTGCACCTGAGATCCCACCAGCAACACATTCCTTTCTCTGTCCTTTGGCATCTCTTGGTTACCCTCCACTGAGCCAGTTCCAACAGACTTCATTGACGACTTAGCGAAGAATATAAACATATATTTGGCTAAAACAAGGGTGACATTCATCTTTTAAAATTTTAAGTAAGATCCAAATTGTAGTTTACAAAAATAAAAATCTAATATTTTAGTTCATGTATTCATAATCACTTTCAAATTCCATATAGTGGCCAACAGGTCCATCACACTCGGACCTCCATCTCCCTAACTGTCCTCAACTTGGATTACTTTCTTGCTTGCCCATTACGCTTAAGTCACACTGTCTTTCAGTTTCTGGAACACACCAAGCTCATTTCCTCTCCAGGGTCTTTGCTCATTACACTTGTTCCCCTTTCCTGGAATGGTCTCCTCTTCTTCCTCAAATTACCTCCTGTTCCCCATTATCAATGTAACCCTACTTATCCTACAGCTGTTGGCTCAAACCTCATTTTCTCTGGAAGGACTTTCCTGAGTTTCCAGATCAAGTTCTCCTCTTAAACACGTTTCTATGAACTGGAAGAAAGACAGACAGTGTAGCTTCAGCGTTTGATGCATGAAGAAATACCAGAGACTGGGCAATTTGTAAAGAAAAGAGGCTTAATTGACTCACAGCTCAGCATGGCTGGGGAGGCATCAGGAAGCTTACAATCACGACGGAAGGCAACTCTTCACAGGCGGCAGGAGAGAGAACAAGAACTGAGTGAAGAGGCAAAACCCTTATAAAACCATCAGATCTCGTGAGAACTCACTATCACAAGAACAGTACGGAGGAAACTGCCCTATTGAATCAATTATCTCTACCTGGTCCTGACTTTGACACGTGGGGGTTATTAAAGTTCAAGGTGAGACTGGGGGTGGGGTGCAGAGACAAATCATATCAGTGAGATAGGCAGGAGACAGACCAAGCAGGGCCTTGTAGAACTAGGTGACAGTTTGGTTAGTAATAGTGTAGTAACAGTGGAAAGCCATTCAAGGGAATGATAGTGATCAGATTTGGGTTTTGAAAAGATTACTTATCTACTCTGTGAAGAACTGCTTAAATAGGGGAAATGGGAGGTGCATAAGGAGACCAATTAGGAGACCATTTGTGGTAGTCTAGGGAGGAGAAAATGGAGACTTGGACCAGGGTGGTGACCATGGAGATTCGGTGAAGTTAGTAAATGCCAGACATATTAACAAAGTAAATTAATGAATCTTGATGGATTAGATTTGGAGAGTGAAGGAGAAGGTGGTGTCCAAGATGATGCCTAGTCCTGGATTGGGCAGTTAGATGGATGGTGGAAGAGCAGCTCTCACAGGTATTTGACTGTGTGTGGTGGGGGTAGGGTGGGCAGTTGAAGAGGACAGTGGTAGTGTTGCGGGCTGGCCCTAGATTTTAGTTTTAAACTGAACTTTGTAAAGCGCTTAGTAGAATGCTTTATTATACTATTACAGCGTCATAATAATTACAGCTTACATTTACTGAACATGTACTTGTGCCAGGCAGTGTTCTACGTGCTGTACATATATTAAGTCACTTAGACATCAATAAATGATAATGTTTATGATTCCATAATTATCATCATCATTATTGCAATATATAGTGCCTGTCTTTCTGGACAGAGTTAGTTAACACAAGCAATTTCTTTCTAGCCAATTCTCCTTTTTATAGACTTCATGCAGGCAACTACCATAGGCACATTCTTCAGATAAATTACAGTGCAATTGATGAGATTATAGCTGTCTTTAGATCTTTTCTAATCCTGAGGGACTGGGCATTTCCCATGTGTGTAACACATCCAAAAGTCTGTAATCAGGGTGGGCTATTTTAGTCTGATTGTTGGTTTCTATTATCTTCATTCTTACAAAGTGATTATATCTTATGTTACCCTCAAATAATATTTTGTGGCTATTTACTAAAGCCACATATATACTGACTAGAATATTCTTGCCCAATCTAGGACAAAGAGCTTGATAGGGTTAAAAACTAAATCTCAACTTTTTGGAAAGTTCACTCAGCTAAGACCCAATTAACAGTATTTTAATTTAATTTAATTTTTTAAAATTCAGTTTAATAAACTGAAGGCAGAAAGCCTCTTCGAGCTTTCCTCTGACCTACATGCTGAGAAGTCAGGGGCCTCAAAAGGGAGCTTGCAAACTAGCTGGACTAGTTTACTTTGCTGAAATTATCAAGATCTAAGAAGTTTGCATAGGTATTTTGGAAATTGATTCAAAGTGTGAGGTTGCATGTTGATATCACTTTAAATCATTAGCACTGTCTTTGCTTTATTTGGGAATAGATCTGTATTTGCCTATTAAGAAAGGAACTAAAAAAGAGACAATGTTATTTTTATTATGCAAGATAACATCATCAGCAGATATTCATTGCACTGAACAAGCAACAGTGTGTCTTCCTCTTTCATCTCGATTTTAGGTGGAAACACTTAGGCAAACAAACAAATAAAAAGTGGCATTAGAGATGGTCTTTCAATCTTCTTGGATACATTAAATATGGAAGCATAAATTACCATAAAGGCTTGTGACCACTTCATTTGGTTTCAAAATCTACTAATGTGATCCCAGAACTTTAAATGTTGTCAAGGGTAATAAAACAGAAAAGCAGGCATGACTAAAATAGCTAACACACTGAAGTGATAAGTGAGATTTGAGATGCAATACAGTCCACAGAGCTCAGCTGAGGCTCACTAGCCACATTCACCCCCCATTTACAAAACAATCAGGAAAAACCTCCTGTAAATGAGGAACTGCCAAAGAAGACACTTGTTGGGATTTATATGCAAGGAAATCTCCTCGATTCACAGAGGAGAAGATGATACAGGAAGCTGAGTAACTATAGCTGCCAAAAAAACACAATAAATAGCAACTCGCAATTGGACTCTTTGCAGTATACAGCAACAGGAAAAGCTGCCTTATTCTCTTCCTGATGGCAGTGGCACCTTGCAGCTATTTACTCCACCAGGGGAGAAAGCTGATGGAGCCCAAGAGGCAGTCTGTGCCCTTGCTCTGAAGTTGATTGGCCCAGCCAGGCAAATGCACGTGGGAGGTTTGACTTTGTCGTTCACACTGGTCCAGATGGTGCTGTCCAAAACCAGAATCTCTGGGCCATTGGAGCAGCATGGAGAAGCTTTCAGCTCATCCTGAATCAAATTCTGGCTCTTGCAGCAGGCGAGTCATGGAAGAATGCCAAACTTTTCCAGCCAAAAAGCTCCTGAATTCTCTTTCTTTGTTACTTTCATCCAAGTCTTTGCTTGAAATATTAAGGTTGTAAAGTGTGAGTTTTAAAAAGAAGCTTCTTTTCATTTTAAAGACTATTTCTGATGCCTTGAATCATGACATCACCAGAAATTAAGTCTTAAAATAAAGGAAGCTCTTAATTTACATTTTCCTTCAAACTGCAGTTGATTTAGAAATAAATGCCTGTGCTGGAAATGCAGAGTACAGCTTGTAAATGATTTTTTTAACTGATAAGCTCATCATAATTTTATATGGCTTGCCAACTGGAACTGGCCAAGCCCTGTCACTGGACCAGGGTTTACAAGTGATCCTTTCATACCTTAACATAAGGGTTTTAATTCACTACTTGAAGAACTGCCTTTGCTTACCTTTTGATCCTGTGTATTTTGTGTTATGTCTGGATCATCATCTCTACCAGACAATAAGCTCCTTTGAGGGCAGGGGCTGTGCCGTAGCCATTTTTGTATCTCTCTACTCTCCCTCCTCCCAAACTGGCTTAGTGCTTTGCAGAGTAAATACTTTAAAATGTTTGCTAAATGCAGGCAAAATTTTATTCTAGGCACTTATTTCACTCTTTAAGGCAACTTGATGTTTTTTTATTTTTTAATCTCACATCACAAGCTAAGAGAGTTAAGTGGTTTTCCATAGTACAGCCCTAAGTGATATCTCACAAAGTCCTGTAAATCAGATAGAGAAGGGATAGAGAAAGTGCTATCAAGTGGTTCAGGCTGGTGCCTAATTTTCATTAAGTTCATTGCTACATTCTCTTGACAACTTTATGGTCTGGGCTTCTGAGGAAAGACCCATTTTCTTGCTTGGGAAGATAAATTATCACTACCATTATTTAACTTGTCAAAATTAAGTAATAAAATATTTATCACTTCTGTGAACACCACCATTATGCTGAGAAACTCCATGAGTCATACAGGCTTTTCTTTAGCCCAGCTTCAAGTGTCACCTCTTTCAAGAAGCCTTCTGTGATTGCTTTTGTCTGTGTTTGTCTCTTCTCTAATCATTTACAGCACTGTACAGCATACTTTGGCATTTAATACACTACCAATATTGTAAGCTCTTGAGGGCAGAGCTGTCTACCTTTTTCATTCCCTCAACATCTCCTAACATGGGGATAGATTCTATGGAGTAGCCAATATTTCACGTATATGACTCTGGAATGCATATTCTCAGCCTACCGTCTCCATCATGCACTAGTCCTCCTGACAGTTCCATTTGGACGACCTCACATTATTTCCAATTCAACATACTTATAATTAACTCATACATTTCCTTAAAACTAGCTTCTCAATTCTGTAGTTTCTTTGAGGTACGTAGGCCTTACACTTCACTGTAGACGTTGACTCTCCTGCTCCTTCATTTTTCTTCATATCCAATCCCATCTCTAGAATGCTTGCCTCTCAAGTTTTTTCTTCCCATTTCCACCTGTTGCCACCTGCCTCATCCATCCTTTATCATTTCACACCTAGCCTACTTCAGTGATCTAATTACTCTTTGTCTTAAGTCTCAACTGTATATCCTGAAATCACCTCTTTGCCACCCAATTTATTTTCCTAAAATTCCACAAGAATATATTTTTCTTGCTCAGAATTTTGCTTGTAATTTTTCTTCAAGTGGCTTGTCACTGCCTTCAAAGTTGAAGAACAAACTCCTTGGCTTGGCTTCAAGGATATTCTACATCTAGCCTGAAAAACCATTTCTTTCTTTCTTTCTTTTTTCTTTGTGTGATCGAGGCTCACTTTGTTGCCCAGGCTGGAGTGCAATGATGTGATCCCAGCTCACTGCAACCTCCACCTCCCCGGGGCTCAAGGGATCCTTCTGCCTCAGCCTCCTGAGTAGCTGAGACCACAGGTGCATGCCACCACACCCGCCAATTTTTGTATTTTTTGGTAGAGACAGGATTTCACCATGGTGGCCAGGCTGGTCTTGAACTCCTGACCTCAGGTGATCCACCTGCCTTGGCCTCCCAAAGTGCTGGGATTATAGGCATAAGCCACTGCGCCTGCCACAATATTTCTAAGTATAATTTCATGATTCTCCTGTAAGAACCAAATGAATCTAATTAATGTACTAAAATATGCTCTGCATATTCCCTTGATTATACTTTTGTTTCTGTTGCTTTTATTCTCTTAGGAATGTTATTCATCTTCCTCTGCCAATATAATTATCGGTTCTTTTAGATGCAACCCCAGAGTTAAACACAATCCTTGGTACAATAATGATTTGTTGAATGAATGTCTAGACTCAAGTCCCACTTCATCTAGAAATCATTCCTACCCATTTGAGCCCATAGTGATTTTTTTCCCTGTTAGGGTTTATGTCACAAGATTGCCTCCACTAATAATTTGGCACTTGGCAAATTTCCATCCTACTGCTAAAGTGAATATGTCTTTGTAGCCAACTGAATTCTAAACTCCTTTTGGTTAAGTATTCTGTCTTTTGTATTTTGCACGTCTCATTTAGTCAATTACAGAATCTCATCTGTAGTCAGCTGACAGTATACATGTTGTCTTAGTCTGTTTGGTGTAGCTAAAAAGGAATACCTGAGGCTGGGTCATTTATAAAGAAAAGTAGTTTATTTTAGCTCATGTCTCTGCTGGCTAGAAAGTTGAAGTTTGGGCATCTGGTGAGAGCCTTAGGTCTCTCCCACTCATGAAGGAAGGGGAAGGGATCCAGCATGTGCAGAGATCAAATGGCAAAAGAAGAAACGAGAGAGGGGCCAGGCTGTGTTTAACAACCAGGTCTTCTGGGAAGGAGGAGAGCGGGAACTCACTCATTGCTCCCTGCCCTCACAAAAAGGAAAGACATTAATCTTTTCATGATCTAACTCCCCGACCCAAATATTTCCCCCTAGTCCCCACCTCCAACATTGGAGATCAAATTTCAGCATGAGATTTGGAGAGGAGAAACATCCAAACTACAGCACCTGTGTAGATTACTTACAGGTGTTCAACAAATTGTTGTTGCCAAATCAAATACGGGAGTAGGGATGGTAATACTGATTGAAGCTTTTTAGTCTTCTCGTCTCCTGTTAATCGATTCACTCCTCTCCTTCAGAGTATTTATATTCTTAAAGTCAAAATTGATAGTATTTAACATTGTTTTGGCGAAGCCTTTAGTTTTCACAGGCTTTTAAGATAATTGACTTCTGAGATGATATTATTTGAGCATCTTTATATATGATGAAATACAGCAAAAGTTAGATTTACACTACTGGAAGCAACAGTAACAACAGCAACAGCAACGCTAATGGACTACGGCATAGTTGACCCATACTTCAGTGACCTTTGATGACTAAACAATGTATTCGTTTTATCATTTACAAATCAATTGTCAAAATGGTAAAAATGAAACAAATCAACCCTACTAATCTTATATGCCAGGCAAATTGTAACATAGCAGAACATATCCAGTCTTTGTAATTATGTATCTGAATAAAAAGTAAAACTATAGTTAACTCCTAAAATTCTTTGTGCAGATTTTGGAAACATCAAGAGGCAAGGCAACTTCCCTGCTCATATATAGCTAAGGAGACATAGCTTCAAGGTATCCATTTAATTGTCACTTTGGAACTAGATGTTATAATTTCAGTGAGTACATATGCCCTGTGAACAATTAGAAATTTCAGTAAGACTAAGTATGATTCATTATTAAGGGAGAGCCTAGTGAGGAGAAGAAAAGTAAGAAAATGTCTTTCAAACTTGTTAGGATAGGTGATCCTGAATACTCATTTCCTATTATTTTAATAAATATCTAAGAAACATTTTAGCCGATGCAAAGAACAGTAACAAAGATAGACAATGTGGTAAAGTTTAAGGACACAAGTTCGCCCATCATATGAGATTTTAGAATTCTTCATTTATAATTTAAATAGGCGTGCATGTGTGTGAACATGTGAGTGTTTCTGTGTGTGTCTGTAATTTGTTTTCATGCTTACGAGAAAAAAAGAAAAGGAAAAACAGCAAAAAGATCTTAGTCATTGTGCATTTGGTTGTAAATAACATAAATCCACTAAAATTAGTATAAATGAAAAAGGGGTATTTACTGTAAGAAACAGAGTATCCCCAGGAAACCTAAGGTTGAAAGAGTAGTTTGGGCTTCATGAGTAACTGGAAACAATGGCTGGAAAGCTGTCAAGAAACTGTGTAGCTTGTCTCTCTTTTACCCCTCTCTCTCCAGACTGACTTTCATGATATCAGCAAATACAAAAACGTAGCCTGCTTGCAGCCTCTGAATTTCTGTTCTTAGTTCAACCGAGCAGCAGAGGCTGAGTCATAATCTCTGCATTACAAGTCCAAATTCCTAAGAGAAGGATCTGATTGGTACACTTTGAAGTAAATGTTCACCTTTATCTGATCAGCTGTAGTTTAGGGGAGCCCCCCCCAAAAAATCAGCACAGCTTGGGCCAAATGTTACCACAGGTCTAATTATCTTTGGCTCAAAGGGTGAGGTGGTATCAATTAAATGAAACATACATAGCACCTGAGGTCCATCCCTGTTGAAGGATTGTGGGAAATGGAATCATGGGATTGGCAGACACCCTAAAAAATGGATATAATGGACAGGGACAGGGGATAGGAAAGAGGGAGGAGAGACAGAAGAGAAAATAAGGAAGAGGGAGGGATTTAACTATCTTACTGCTATATAGTCATTTACTTTTGATGCATTTAACACGCAACCAGGGCAATCACTATTTCTCATTGTTTTATTATTTATTGTTACTATTCTTACATTATCTGATAAACTTTTTAAAACCTCATTCGCTAATGATTTATGCAAATTATGATTTACTGGCAGTTTATTTTACACGTAATCTAATTTTCCATCCGAAATAAAACATCTAAATGAAAACCTAAATAGGTCTTTTGTATACTCATTAACACAGTATGTAAAAATCAAGACGGTGCCTAGAATCCTGTATGCAGTGCCCTACTTTGGTGAGGCAGAGTTTATCAATTAACATGCAGTTCCCTTACATTAAAAAAGAAATGTTCATATCTATTAGCTAGAATTAAAATGGCATATTTATAAGATAATATAGTTTTGTGTATAATTCCGTAGCATCTATATTTTACCATGTTTATATTTGAAAGTGCTAAGTTTCCTTCAGACTCATTAGAAGTGCATTTTAAATTAATCAATTGCTGCATCATCTTTTTTTTTTTAAACAATATCCTCTAATAGGTCACAATGAATGTTGTCACTAGGTGTTGAATTTTACTACCTCCGGCATCCTTATGGAGCAGTTAAACTCTTTGGCCTGATGGGTTAGGTGGCTGTGACTTGTGATTACAGAGGGACTGTGAGGCTGGCAAAAGCTAGACTGGTAGGAGTTAATAGAACACAGAATTTTAAAAATTAAGGAAAAGAGTTTTACATTATAAAACACATTCACATGTGAAGATATATTGAGAAGAGGGAAAACAGGCAAATGAGACTTTTTGGCAGAGTGGGGGTGAGGATGAAGGGGTTACACTGAGGCACTCTGCCTTATTCATCATAACCACGTTAGTGATATGGAAAAAGTCCTGGGATAGAAAGCAGGAGACCTGGGTTCTAGCTCATAATGCAGTGCTTATGGCTGCGTGACTTTGGGCAACCCACTTATATTCCTCGAGCCCTAGTTTCCTCATTGACAAAATGAGATGGTTGGACAAAACGGTCTCTAAGGTGCCTTTCAGCCTTTTGATCCTATGACCTAACATGATTCACAGAACTGTGATTCTCAATTCTGCTAATCCATGCAGTTTCTTCCTGTCAAGGATTGGTATCAGCAATTGATGTGACCCTGTGGTACCTATAAAAAGACTGTTTAGT
Organism: Callithrix jacchus; assembly: GCF_049354715.1. NCBI lineage: Eukaryota > Metazoa > Chordata > Mammalia > Primates > Cebidae > Callithrix > Callithrix jacchus. The sequence continues at coordinate 94,083,827 of NC_133524.1, forward strand.
TTGTATGTCTCCTTTCTTTTCCCTGAGGTTGCATATTGTGTTCATGCTGCCCTGGCTCCTCCTTGGTGATGAGAAAGGAATTCCATTTTCAGGAAGAAGCTGAGGGAGGCTCGGTGCCTTCTGATGAATGGGAAGCCATGGAAAGGGCAGCAGCCTGGAAAACATTCAGTTCCACCATTTTCTTTTCTGGCAAGCTGCATTGTGCCAGTTCCTGGTGTTAAATCAGGGACTGGCATAATACAAGTTTGACAACTGAGCAGGAAAGAAATGCAAACTGAAGACTATGGGGTTATCAGGCAGTTCCCTCTTCACTCCATCTCAGGCAAGCTTCAGGATCAAAGAAAAGGTTAAAAGTGTGTGGAAATTTGTAATCTGGAGATAGAAGAATTCATTTTCTAATAGGAAAGCTAAATTATATGTAAAAAAGAAACTTTTGTTAAAGCAGTTCCATCAGAGTGATTCTGATTAAGAAGTAGTGCAATTTTCATCATGTAAATTATGTTTTTAAATTAGATTTAAATAACATTGTAATACTTTTATTCATGTTATCCACCATTTAAAAGAAATAAATAATTTGGTCAACTCCCTGCATTTTCACGAAGCAAAATTCCATTATGATTCTTGAGTAATTGAAACTGTGGTGATTTGTAGAACCATCCAATTATAGGAATTCAGTGCAATTATTTTTTTAATAAAGTTATTTTTCACTTACATGTGTCTGCCATTTCCTATGAGTGTGAGAATGCTTTAAAAAATCTTTCTTGGATGAGCCTGCTATATTACTGTACCTGTAGAGAGATATTTATTGATACTGTCAGATAAATGTAGAGCCCATAATGGAAGGCATGATTGTAAATTTTAGGATGTCTACTTATCTTTGTTTTTCTGCCAGCATCAATAAACCATTGTGAATGTTTCTCAGTAACCTATTGACCATAGTACATTGAATGGAAGTTCGGAATTTTAAAAGTAATTTAATTGCAATGTTAATGCCGACATATTCTATTTAGACAGTAATGCTGTAGTAAAGATGAGATTAAACTGGGTCAGGGCCTCTTAGCATTCTAACAATGATGTCCTTCCCTGTTTTCACAGGATAAAAGTTGAGGTAACTCAGGCCAATGTGATTGTGAGGCTTTGCCCTCTATTCACCCTTAACTGTAGTTTTAGGATTGGAGAAAAGTATAAGAGCATCAGAAAAATTTAATATGCAATTAATTATTTAACTGATCCTTCTACAGACATTTGCTCAGTGAGCCCACATATGTCCCAGATACTGTGTTAGGCCATGGAGATACTGAGATTAATTGACCTCATGTCAACTCTCAAGGAAGTCCCAAATCTGGAAATCTCTGCACAATACAGAATAGTACAGTTGCAGGATGACCCCAGACTGGCAGTGAAGTGGGTGAAGGAGGGCAGAGGGATAGGAAAAACTTGTGACATTTCCCACCTCAGCAAAGTCAGTTTGCTGACTGAGGTTCACAATCAATACAAGTTATTTTGGAAACATGGCTCCTTTCTTCTAGAGTCTCCTGCTCCCTTTAACTATAAGGGGTTAATATACCTCATCTCTCAGGAGTGAGAGATGGACAAAAAGAAGAGCAGAACTTGGAAGGAAAAAGAGAGAGAGAAATCAATTTATTTAAGCCCAAAACCATGCTTTTAAACTACGGACCCCTGTGTAGAATTATTATAAGTCTAGTATTGCTGTACTGTATATCTAAAGGTTTGGATCACTTTTAGTTTAATGACAAAGTCTACATTTTAAAAGGTCGGCCAATGAATTAAACATGTGTGTGGTAGATTTTTGCATCACTCTACCATTTCAAAGATACAATCCAGTGGAGAAGGCAATGTGCTTGATGTACAATGAAATCGGGTTTTGTTATGTAGCAGGCTTTCTCGAAAATTTGTATAGCTTAAAAGGAGAGAAAAGTGAGCTGTTTTCTAGGTGGACAGGTAAGCTGCAGTTACACATTAAAAAATAGTTGCCTTCAAAATAAACTACACACTTAACTATGGCAAAATTACAGGTAATAATGTGTGGGATTATTGAAACAAACAGAAACACACTGATTTATAAACTAAATGCACTTCTTTGAACCGATTCCCCTTGTGCAGGTGGAGGCTTGTGTGTGAAGGAGATTTGTTTCTGTTGAGTGTGTTGTGAAGTAGACAAGGAGAGAAATGTTGACACCAACAGGCCAAAGGAGCCAGAGTTAGGAAAAACACTGGGTTGTAAAGGTCTGACAAAGGAATGATTGCCAGTGAATCATCTGCTGCTGACCAAGAAAAGAGTTGATTTGAACAATATCGGGTGGCTTGAAAACATGGCATAATGTCAGAATAGCTTCAGATATTATACTATATTCAGGAAGGGATTTCAGTGAGGTGCCACGTGGTCTGGTAAAAAAAACCCTTTTACTTTAACATCCTTATCGATGATTAAGGGACATTCATTATATCGACAGCTGATAGTGAATTAAGTTTTATTTATTACAAACACCACAGAGAACAAAGAATTTCCAGGTTAGGAACATGGTAGAAAGACAAAAAGCATGGCCTAACCTGGGCAGAATTCGAATAAATACCGTGGAATGAAATAGAATACTTGTAGGCACTGAGTGGCAAACAATGAAATATAAGTCATATCTTCCTCTATCAGGCCCCTGCCAATTCCATTTCTGAACAGCAGCAGCAGCAGCAACAACAATCACAACAGCAGCAAAAACAATCCCGGCAATAAACAAGATTGAAGGATGGCTTTTTCAAATATGCAGAAAGGCAGCATTAAAGTGTAAGAAAAATAAAGTCCAAGTAGTAAACCCACAACGTAGGAGTATCTGAGAATGTCTATACAAAAGGCACTGCTCCCAAAACAGTGCTTGGATCCGAGGGCTGGTCTACGAAACAAAATATGTGAAATCAGGGAGGCTTTTCCTTAGCATTTCCAAGAACTGTTTTAGAGGAGATGAACAAAGGGGATTGTCTGGCTCTACGTTGCTATTTTACAAGAGATTAGAGAGTGAATTCCACTAGCAAGAGTGGTCCATTCTCTGAAATAAGCCTTACCAATGAGGGAATTATCAATCATTTTCACCTTGTTCATGCTAGAGTCACAGCAGTGAAGAAATTGCCCCTCATCAAATGTCAAGCCTTTTGCAAACATGCTATTTTAATTACCACAATCTAAATTTTCATCCGTATCCTCAGAGAGTTAACATTCCACTATGGGCACTTTAAAGAGGAAAACACTTCAGCTGTATTTTGAAGTACGTAAACAGTAGCAAGCAAATAGTTTACAATGGCCAATTCTTCGTGCAGGAGGGCATGGGCAACTGAAAAGTGGAGCTCCCAGAGCAAATTGGTACTCTCTTTTGGAGGTAAAGTGCTCATATCTTTAAGGTAATTTACCTCTTCCAAGAAGGCCATTTTGCTCTCTGAAGGAATAATTTAGTTCAAAAGGGTACCAATTCAGTATGATTAAGGCTTTGAGGAGCTACATTTTCTATTACAAGCAAATCCTACAGAAGCTAATTTGCCTGAATTAGATGATCACTTCGAATCCAGGAGGGAGGATATTTTACTTACCTCACTCATAGTCATCAATTCTTCTGATTGACCAGGTGTGTATGAAAATGTGTTATGTATTATATACAAGCTTAATAAAATAAGACCCAATCCCTTGTTCTAAGTACCATATGTTCAGCTGTACCTTAGCACATGTCCCAGTTACTGGTAAACATGGATTTAGTCCTCAGAACTTACACCCTGGTCTATTGAGGATATACAGAATATGATTCTTCATTAAAAGGAGTTTATGAAGTTTTTATTTTTGACAGGAAGGCGCCTAGGGTAGACAATAGAACAGAGCTGGCCTAACACTCGTGGATGTGGTAAGTACTGACTTTTAACAGCTATGAAAGTACTTTCAATATTAAGCCTTATGGAACCACTAATTACATTTATTATTTAAAAGGCATAATGGGAAGAAATAAAACCAAGAAAATTTTAGGGAAAATATCTAGAATCAGTGCCTAATAAGCAGCTTTTCTGATGGCTAAAGAGTAGGTGAAGGTTACTGGTAGAAAATCTATTACTGCAGTGACTTAAAATGGGAATACAGGAAATGTGCTGGAGGAAAGTGAAAATCATTAGGTTGTTGCAATTTAAACATCAGGCAGTGACCATCTGGCCACCCTCTTGGCTCCTTGGTTCATAACCTGTCAATAAATCTCACATTAATCGACACTTATTGTGCTTTGCCTATAGAACGATCGATCTAAGCAGCCATGTTATTCTTTTCACAGCTCTTCTTTCTTAAAGTGGATCACTGCACTTCATCTGCAAATGGAAGGAACACTGTTTTGTTTGCTTATGACCCAAGCCACTAGTCACACCTATTGCAGACTTCCATACATTGGAGATCTGTAAGAAAGGTGCTATAGGGATTGAGATGCAAATCAAGAAGCAGCTTATTTCAAACCAAAGGACTTATAGTTTTATTATTCAGCAATGAATGATGCCTAAGATATTTCCTACCCTAAGTAACAGTATTGACTCAAAGGATAACCACCACCAATCAAACACCTGACCACCACCACAACAAAATCATATCTAGCTTTATTTTCATTTGGCTTCATTTAGTTCATGCAATATCTTATATACATTTAGGAAATTAGATGAAGAGAAAAATTTCTTTGATGCCTGACTTTTTAAAAATCATTGCACACTATGGGACTGCCTACAAGAGGCAACAATTATTTTGGCAACCTAATCACAAATGTTTAACTAATTAGTTTACTTTTGAGATGGAGTTTCATCTTTGTCACCCAGGCTGAAGTGTGATGGCACCATCTCAGCTTACTGTAACCCCTGCCTCTCAGGTTCAAGCGATTCTTCAGCTTCAGTCTCCTGAGTAACTGGGATTACAGGTGCCTGCCATTACGCCTAGCTAATTTTTGTATTTTTAGTAAAGACGGGATTTCACCATGTTGGCGAGGCTGGTCTCAAACTCCTGATCTCAGATGATCCTCCCGCCTCGGCCTCCCAAAGTGCTGGGATTACGGGCATGACCCACAACGCCTGGCCTCAAAGATGATTATTTTTTTTTATGTTAGTCTTTATAAGGTAACTTTAAGAATCTTTAAATTGTCTCTTTAAGCAGTGTTAGAAATCTACTTGCCAATCACAGAACATGTCTGCTGTCTGAAAACAGGGAATCAGCTTCATCAAAATTCATCACACCTAATTTCAGTACTTCTTTTGTGGAGAAGTCCAAGGGTCTATAACCCAGCAATGTTGGCATAGAAAGATACTTTATTTGTATAGCTGATTTCTTGCCAGTTCTAATAAAATCTGAGTTTAAAATGCAGTTAATTCTTGTTATTTGTGGTAGTTATGTTCTATAAAGTACTGAACCATTGCTTTTAGAAGAAACATAAGGTTACGTTCCTACAAGCCTCTGGTCACATTTTTGTTAACTAATCAATATATAACTTTGTTTTATGTATGTTTCTGTTTAGTATATTCTATTAAACATATTCTGGCTGGGCACAGGGGTTCACACCCGTAATCTCAGTACTTTTCAAGGCTGAGGTGTGTGGATCACCTGAGGTGGTGAGTTTGAGGCCAGCCTGACTAACAAGGTGAAACCGCATCTCTACTAAAAATATAAAATTAGCTGGGCATGGTGGTGCGCACTTGTAATCCCAGCTATTCAGGAGGCTGAGGTGGGAGAATCACTTGAGTCCAGGAGGGAGAGTTTGCAGTGAGCTGAGATCATGACATTGCACTCTAGCCTAGGTGACAGAGTGGGACTCCATCTGGAAAAAAACAAAACACAACAAAACAAAAAAGAAACCATATTCTGTTTCAATAACCTTGGACTCATGGCTCACAGCACCACTGTTTATGCCTGAATTACGCTTATTAACCCTTATTTTGGATAAAAAGTCATCACACACAGACTTCTTATGCTTAGGAACACTTGAGAGTACTTCAGCACTATACTTGGGTGCCATTTTAAAGCATTAAAATCATTCCCCCAGAAAAACAAAAAATGTGAAAAATGTGGCAGCAAATAGACCACAAAAGAGACATTGGTTTACAATATGAGGCCTGAAACAAGAAGGCAGTGTCCCCTTGTTTGATTTCAGCAGGGAATATCCACGTTGGAACACTTAAATTTACTGCCACTCTGTGCATGTTCATTAATGACCATGAAGACAACATGGATGTTGACTGTGGGGTTACAAATAAAATTTCAGTTTGGAATCTGCAAATAATGAAGATTCACTGTCCCTATTATGTGGTAATGATATTTTATACTTCTTATTTAAAACCGATCAAAAAGGTATTCTTTACTTGCAAAGAAGGAATTATTTAGAAACACATACGATTTTGACTTAGTACTCAAGTTCCAAATTTTGCCCTGGACCATTTATTTCAGTCAATTAACTTGAAAAGAAGGTTTGATTTTCTCTAAAGTTAGAAATCTAACAATTGTAGTTATTTCAGTGGCTGTATTCAGAAGCTCAGTAGCTAAGAGATTATGAAATAAAAAAAAATACTTGGGAAGGTAATAACAGGACAAGAAATCAAGGAACAAAATACATGTTCTCAGTATTACAGTCGATAGAAAGTTTAAAGAGCTGAGATGTGCTTAATCAACACTTGTTAAAGGAACTTGACAACTTATATTTTACTTTATAATTTATAATTGAAAATGGTATGAGAGGCAGGATGGATGGAAACATTTATTTGAAGATAATAATACCATTAAGCTAACCCTATGACATATTACATTCCCATTATTTGGACCATGCTTTATATAACCTCAATTCTTAAGTACCTAGTGTTGGCCAATATTTAAGACATGAGCATTTGATTCCCTATAAAATAAAAATGGTCCAACAGACATTTTATAAGGTGTGCTCTGTTGAAATGTATCATTCTGTATTGCCAGGAGAGCAAGCATTTTGAATTGAAAGGGAGTGAGAAGAAAATAGGGAATGCCTTATGCAGGGTTGCTTTCAAGCTCATGACAGAAATAGCTGTAGCAAGTGTGGTCACTCAAGGAAGTTCAGAGGTGCTGGTGTCTGAGTTTGGGAAGGGAGGGGAAGAACTGTAAAGCTAAGATGACATTTCAATCAAAACTTTTAAAAGATAAAATAATTAACGTGTGAAAATCACTGTTAATGGAGGAGGAAAAGCACAACCTGCGTGTTTAAAAACAAAAGAATAGAAATGCTCTAGCACACAAGAACACAGAAAGCCACATGAAACAGCAACACAGAAGTGTGCATTATTATCTACACTGGCAAGTTCAAACATTAGCTGGAAAGAGATGACAGTGATTTGATCTCTCTCTTATCTTGGCTTTATCATATGAAACTATGTCACCCTTTTCCTGCCTTGTGTTTTTGCCTTCAGTCTGTGGCTTCACACAACAGGTTTATCTTCTAGGCCACATTTATGAAAAAGGAAAGGAACTGAAGACAAAGAAAAAAAATCAAGCTTTTAAAAGGATGCCAATTTTGTCTAGAAATTGCCATTACAGAGATAACAGGATTTAAAAACTTGTCTAAATTGCTTTTATTTATAAAACACACTTTCTATAACTGAGATGATCCTTATGCAAAGGAAAAATGACTTTCAGCAAATTGCATTGTGTCATAATACACTTTCCTGGCATTTTTTTGATACTAGTCATTAAGCTGTAGAAGGCCAAACCCAGGAACATGGTTTTTGTCTGATATATTGTGTCAAAATGGACAAGCCCAGCCAAGGAACGAGAGAAGCTGGGGAGAAAAAGCAAAGACATTTTAAACAACCTTCCACAAGACACTAGAGTTTTAGAAAACTGATGAGTGAGTTAGTTCCCAGGGGCATCCGAGGTTACAGTACTTGTCTATCTTAAAGGGATTCTTTAGTGTTATGTTAAAGAGCCTTACCTCTGAGAAGTGAGGAAGGACTCTTAGTCTCTTTTGGGTCTTTCTGTACTGTACAGGTGCACAGAGAGTAGCCACTCAGGGTCTCCTCGTAGAGCAGGCAGAATTTATGTTACGGTCCAGGCCACCAAAATAAATCCCAAAAGATTTTCCACAAGTTCTGAAGTCTGACAAACACTCAAGTCCCTCTGAAATATGATTATTGATAGCTAACCTTTTTCAAGCACTTACTATGCACCAGCATTGTGTTGATAACTTTCTACATACTAGTTTGTTTAATTCTCATGATAGCCCTATAGGATATGTGCTCTTTTATGCCCATTGTACAGATGAGGAAAGTCGTGCAATAAGAAGTTAAGTAACCTGCCCAAGGGCATACTGAAATGATGTGGTGGAGCTATAGCCCAACTGTAGTTGGTATTATTCATTAAAATAATAGTCATGAATTAGATTGTCTCGCTAGTTTCTTTGAAAGGTTGCAAAAGACTGGTTCTCAGTACGCGTAACTTGTACGGTGAGTGAGTGACACAGGGATCATGGAATGCTATGGAGAATGGAGAGTATCAATGTGGAGCACCAGGGACAACCAAGGGGAATTATAAGAATGCTAAGAACTGAGCCACAAAAGGGAAGAAAGGGGACACTCAAAAGGAGTTTTAAAATGTATCTTCATAAATTTTTCCAAGGTCCAGTTCTAAGAATTACCATCAGTGTTGAAATCTAGATATGCCTTAACATTCAGAATAGGTACACTCCAGCAAAGCTGGTGGTAAAAGACAATCGTACCCCATCTTTGGATTCTCTTGTGCCAGAGGGGATAGTGGAGATGTTAAAATAATTTTAGCACGTGGGCAAGGTATAGGATTGCATCCTGTTATTGTGGCTCCCTGGCTCAGGTGTGATCATCAGGCCAACAAGTAGCTGAGGCAAGATTCAGGTAAGCTGCTCCTCAACCCATAGTCTTCCATAGCTCTGGTACACCTTAATCAAGACACCAGTGAGAAGCAGGGACCAACACCTAGCTTAATCTTTATACTTGAACTATCTTAGTGTCCTGCTGGATTTGAGATAGAGAATTGTGATGTAATGATATTAATAAATGAGAGTATCACAGTCCTGCTACTGTGAGGTTTTAAGGCGTACCAATCAATTTTACTTTTTTACTGGTTTCCTAGGGTTAATATTAATCTATATTATTGTTTCACAGGATGCAATGGTATACTGCACACAGATATATATGCACGCAAACATGTTTACACATGCATATATACATATAAGTACATACATAGAACACACACATCTCTGCTTCTTACAACTTATTTCCAAGCTGGTAATAAGTGGCATAATAAAGAATTTTCACTTGCTGATTTTTGATTGGTATAACCCAACAATTTAAGATATTAACAGGTCATAACATTTCTTTTTGCTTTGAAGTAAAGTTTCTTCACTATGGGATGACTGATGTTTTAAACTACTTTTCATTTAAATAAGTCTCATAAGCCTGAAGCAGTTGGCAGTTTTTTAAAGTAGAATCATAGATATTGAGAGTTGGAAGAAACCCTAAGGCTAGGTCAGCATAACCTCCCTTTTGATGATTCCATTTTCTCTTCAAGCTCACCGAAAACTCTTGATCTGTCTCTCTGTCCCTCCCATCTTCCTTTCTTTCCTAAATTCATTTATTTAAATAATTGAATGCCTATTATGTGACAGTTTTCTTCCTACATGATGCAGACAGAAAAATTAATAAGATACCACCATTAATTTTAAGGAACTCATAGTTAAGTTGACAGATATGCAAGCAGAAAGTTGTACTACAGTGTGAGCAATAGTAGAAAAAAATAAGAACAGAAAAGGAACAGATAGTATAGAGGAGAGAATAATTAACTAGTGTGTGGATGTGGTGGGGGTTGGGAAGGGTTTAGACAACATTTTCCAGAGGAAGAAATGCCAGATCTGGGTCTTGATAAGTGAGGTTTGCTAGGAGAACAAATGGATGATGAGGTAGAAAGAGAAGAAAGAACAGCCTAGTGTAAAGACAGAGAAATTAAAGAGCCTGGCATGTTAGAAGCATTGCAAGTAGTTTGTCATGGTTCGTTGTAGTTGGAGTAAGGTAGGTAACAAGAGATGCTAGATCCGGAAGGGCCTCGTCTGCCTGATCAGAAGACCAGACATCATTTTGAAGGTGGTGGGGAATCATTAGAAGATTTTAAGTATCACTGTATATCAAAAGTGTCTTCTTGAACTTAACTTTGAACAACTTTGGATTTCTAAAGTTGTTACTTAGAGCTAAAATCCTTCTTACTACATCTTCAGCCTCATAGTCTGCATTCTTTTATGGGGTGCTCACAGAATAAATCTAATTGCATTCTTCTACACATGTTAAATAGAGACATGGAACAATTGTGATTGGATTCTAATGGGTCTTCTCTGGATTAAGCATTTTTAGTTATCTTGACCATTGATCCTCAGAGAACTTCTTGCCTGAAGGAAGTCTGGGATATTTAACTACTTTACCACTGCCTCTTGTCTTCCATTAATTATTTGAGGACTGTGAGGGCTTCTGAGGCATTGGTGAAAGCTCCGATGCAGAGATGAGAAAGTTGCACAGCATGCATTTGAGGTGGGCGCAGTCAACATGAGATGGGTCTGAGCTCACATGGAACTGTCCACTGCAGGCTGGAGCTGAAATCAGAGGTGCATCAAGGAGGTGTGACCTGGGGCACCAGAGTCAAATGCTACAGTAAAGGTAAAGGTTAAGCTGCTGCAACAAAGAGATCCCAAAACACAGCGGCCTAAACAAGACAGAAGTGTATTTCTTAAGTAAAGTCTGGCTAGTCTAGGATGGTGGGCCTTCTCTACTCAACAAGGTCATTCAGGTTTTTTTCTGTCTTTTTGCTCTGCCTTCTCATGGGGCATTTCCTAGACTGTAAGGTCAAAACTGCATTGCTAGCATATCTGTGTTCTATCTCGCAGAAAGGGGAGAAAAGAGGGAGTTCAGTGCAAACAATTTCCTTTAAATCAAGTGAGACAGAAATTGGACACATCCTTTATGCTCTTATTCCATTGGTGAGAACTTAATAACATGCTGACGTTGCCTGCTAGGGAAGCTTTGAAATGTTTCCAGCTGACAAGCTATGTGTATAGTAAGAAGGGGAGAAAGGAATTTGGGGAGATTCCTAGCAACTATATAACCTACCTTACATTGAATTTTCTGTCTCATAAAACCAGTCTGTTTTATGTTTTCAAATTCAAATTCAAATCAGTCCTGAAGTTGAGACAAAACCCAACAGGTTCAACCACAACCAAAGCCATATCATAACCATTGCTTACTGCAAGCAGCTAAAGAATTCCTTGGGCCAGGCAAGGTGGCTCACGCCTATAATCCCAGCACTTTGAGAGGCCGAGGTGGGTGGATCTCTTCAGGTCAGGAGTTCAAGACCAACCTGACCAACATGGTGAGACCTCATCTCCACTAAAAATACAAAAATTAGCCAGGAGTGTTGGTGCATGCCTGTAGTTCCAGGCACTTGGGTGGCTGAGGCAGGAAAAGTGCTTGATTCCAGGAGGCAGAGGTTGCAGTGAGCCGAGATCAGATCATGCCACTACACTCCAGCCTGGGTGATAGGCTGAGACTCTGTCTCAAAAAAGAAAAGAAAAAAATCCTTGGTTGGTCTTAATTGAGAACAGTGTAGGACAATTCTCCTATTACAATTGGTCTCTTTAAGAGCTGCTGAACCATGCAGAATGGACCGAGAGGAAAGATCCTCTCCTCAACAGAAGACCACACCATTTCCCATTTGGCCATTATTCTTCATGTCTGTTGTCGGGGCTTACATTTCATTATAATTCAAAGAATAACAGGTGGTTTGAGGGATTTGAAAAGGCTAGTTTTTCGTCAGATGTGCAAAATTTCAGAGATACTACTTTCTGACAACCCAAGTTGCAAAGGAAAAACAATGTGCCTCTGCTGTCTTTGTACATCATTGTTAATGAGGGCAGCTTCTGCCGCGTCAGTGGCGTGGACGCTTTACTTGGGTGAAATCTGTATCCCAGCTGTGTCATGTGCCACAGTTATTTGTATCTCTATAATATGATATCGTTCACTGCATACATTGAGTTATGTGAGACATCAGGAGAGACAGACCTTTTGTTTCTCTGCAAGAAGAAGTATGTCTCCAAAGCCTTAATTGGGTAGTATGAGATGTTGACATTTTACCCCAACTTGACAGCCAAATCAATGTTATTGAAGGCAGCCTGTAGGCATTCGTGACAGCCTAAGGATTAATACTCTTAGCCAATTTCAAAATGGTTGCAGCACATCAGCAGGCCAGGTGTGTTGGCTTCCTGGATTCGAATCAAAGCAATTTCAAGGTGTGCCCTAAGCTATTCGTGTGTTGTAGACAGTAAGATTAAACTGGGTCTTGACTGATCACAATGGGCTCATTTCTAAAATAACTTTACTGATTCCTTCGTCATTTTTTATATTAGTGCATATACTGATGAAGACATGGAAGTTTCTTCATGCCTGTTGAACCTAGACAAAATGAAGTTAAATCTTAGTAGCAGACAATTGAATCCAAGATAAATGAGTAGAATGACAAAATGCCTATGAGTAGAACATTGAATGAAATGACTGTGGCAGAGATAGTATTCAACAAACATGTATGTGTTTCCTATGACTTCCTACCTTCCCTTGTAGTGAGGTTGGAGCCATGTGGCTAGTTTTGGATAATGGGGATAAAGCTGATGTAATATGTGACATTTCTGGATTGAGTCAGCAAAGACCTTATATGCCTCCTCTATTCCTCTTCTGCTGCCATGACATTGGAGGTCACATGTTTCATATATCACAGCTACAGGATGAAAGAGAGGGTTTTGAACTATATCATGCTGTATATGAATAAGAACTAAACTGGTAGCACAGTCAAACTTATTCTAATACAGATGTATTTTAAATTATCCAAAAACTGGGCCAAATCTCCATATTATCAGTCTAGATGATCGGAAATGGCACTCGAAATATGTACTTTTGCAAATGCCGGGTAAAGCTTTCAAACTTATTTATTTATTCATTTCAAAGTTTATTTATTTTAAAGGGTACCATGACACCATACATGCCAACATGCTAACTTTGAGGGAAGATCATAATACACAGCAAAGCATAAAACTGATCTTCGGTTTTAAAGCTATTATTATTATTTTTCTTGTTGATTTTCTACTGCGTCACGTGATTCTAAACAATTCTGAAATTGGAAGTCAAGCTCATCCCGCAGTGATTGATGTCATTTCTAATTGTTTACAAATTTAGCTAGTAAGCGAAGTTGAAGCACAAATCACAACTGCATTCCATTCCATGTACTGGTATATGTTGGACACCCAAAATGATGTATGAGGAACCAATCACATCTCACTAGAACTTATATTTAAATCTCTTTTGTTCCTAGAGGTGAGCTGGAGGGAAGCCGAGGGAATGTACATTATCTTTCAGTGGTTTGTCCTTTCTCCTCTGGCTGTAAAGCAGATTCTAAGTGCAGAAAAGGGTTAATCAAATTTGTGGCAACAAATTATTCGGGCCCGACTAACTTTAAATTAGAAATTCTTATTAAAAAGTTCAACTGTAGCTATTAAAGAAAGTCATTATTGTAAACATAACCTTGCTTCATAAGAAGTAATAAAATACTTGGCAGTTCCAGGCTCAGTTTATTCATGTATCCAAATCTTTTCCAATTCTCATGCATTTTTGGTAACTCTATTTCATGTCTTTATATTTAACTTATTCCAGACGGACTTTGTCAGAAAATCCCATATAAGATCAAGAATCTGAGCTCATGACATTAATATAGTCACAAGATGAAAATACAACTTCATGATCTCCCTCCCTCCTCACCTGCTTTCATCTGCACAAAAATGGGAAGCAATATAGCATCCACAACAAGAGAAATTATGTCGTTCTGTTTATGGAAGAAGCCCTGTTGACTGACTGAATAACCTGCACTGATAATATGCTAATCAAATAGGCTTGGATGGTATAAAATAGAATTGGCTATAAACTGGTCCCTGACAGAAAGAGAACTGGTATGTAAGACTTATGTCTATTGGAGGTTTTTTCATTTAATGAGTAATTCATTGTAATGAAAATGAAAATGAAATAGCTTTTACTACTGGCTCCTAAGAGAGTTTATCAAGGCAACAGGGTTCTAGTTTTAGATCAAGGAAATTTTATGTCTAGTAGCTTCTCTTTCCAAGGAGAAAATACAACTTTTATTTCTTGTCTTTATCTTCTTTTCTTTTTCATTTCATTTAATTCACCCCAACTTTTTTTTAGCAGATGAAAAGTTTGTTTTGGGTTATGGATGTCGCTGAATTATCTATGGACTCAATGAGTGGATAATTTGAATTTTACTTTTCATCTACATAGAAGACTGGAGGATTGTAAAAGCACTGCAATAGAGGCATTTTTGGAATCCTATTTACAGTTTTTAGCTTGGGTTGTTAAAACTTCCAAGTTTCCCTTACTCTGGATTCAGACTGTCACAAGGATTTCCTGTGGTTTTAAGTTTTCTCTGCTAATACAAGCAAAATCTTTTGGATTTAAAATGTCCTTCACGTTCCCAAATTTAACTCTTTACCTTTTATCCTTAGAGAAGATCTGAGAGATGATGATAATAAAATAAACTTCCTTTCCCAACTCTACTTGAAAACATAAATCTGTTATGGGGGCAATTCCACATCTGTTAGATGAGACTGTAGGCAATGGTCCAAACCTAGCAGGGTGGGTAGGAACATGTGATGGTGAAGTGTTTTTATAGCACAAGTGTCTGGCTCTTTTAGCATTTAATTTAGTTGAGTTGTACATTCTTAACAATATGTGTTGGGTTCTGAGTGAATGTGCAATTCTGGAAATCATTGCTTTAGCTAGATTTTCTCAAGTTCAGCCCTACTGACATTTGGGCTGATCGTTTTCTGTTTTGGGGGCTGGCCTGTATATTGTAGCATTAGTAGCATCCCTGACCTTTACCCACTAGATGTCTATAGCCCTTCTATCCCCAGATGTGACAGCCCAAAATGTCTCCAGACATTGCAAAGTGTCCCCTGGGGAGGGGGATAAAATTATTCCAGTACAGAATTCCTGTTTTTGGGCAAAAGACCTTCAGTAGACAGATTTTTTTTTATGCTAGAGTGGCACACCTAGCATATTTGACACCTAGAAAAGATGTTCGAATCATCCTCCTCTATAGGTAAAAATCATTTTCAGATATAATGAAGTGAAATTAACATTCAAGAGAGTGAGAATTTTGTTATTATTGAGAGCCTTTAACTTTTTGCATGTAATTGTGTCAGTAAAATTTAAGAAAATTAAACATGAAAAAAATTTATCATACAAAACAAATAAAGTAATAGATTATTTCACATTGCTTGCTTGTGTCAAAACATCTTATGTACCCCATAAAAAATCACTTGATATGTATCCACAAAAATTAAAAAGAAAAAGAAAAAAGTAATAGATATAATAGATTAATATCTTTTAGTTATACTAATGTATTTTAAAGGAAGATCTTATACCTATATCTAATAATAAAAAATAAAATAATAATGTCACAGTTTAATAAGAAAAAACAACTTGATAAGAGTAAAAATTATAACAGAAGACAAAATTTTAATTTTAACTATATTTTTCAAATTCAGTAATATAATTTATCTATTAACTAAAATTTTCACTATCCAAACCAGGATACTAAACCTAGTATGCCCAAACACCAAATCAAAACACCTAAGGAACAATACATTACAGTTTGTCCTCTGCTTCATTCATTCTCTTAAAAATATGCAAGTAGTCACATAGAATGATGATACTGAAGCAAGTCAGGCTCAGGTTCTTTGCTTTGAAAATGTCTTATCATTCACTGTCTACTTTGAATCTAATATTTAAATGCAGGAATATGCAGAAACACAAGGGTTTCAGATGTGAACTCTACATAGGGTGAGTTCAAATGAGTCTGAAATGTTAGAAACTTCCTTTGGAAATAAATGCATGTAGAAGGATCTATGTGTGGCAGAAGCCAAGTATATAACTCAGAGTTCTTTAACTTCCATGTCAAAGGTAATGTTCATTATGTGGTAAGTAATATAAATAAGTATCATTATTAAAATAAACAAATATATATTATTACATCTTAACAGTAACCATTGCAATGTTTTCAAACTTAGACCAGGGGTTCTCATCCAGGGGCAACTTTGCTTTGAGGGGGACATTTAGTTATGTTTAGAGACATTGTCAGTTGTCATGACTGGGGAGGGGTGCTACTGGCATCTAATGGGTAGGCGCCATAAGCATTGTGCAGTGCACAGGGCAACACAACAAAGAATGAATCAGTGCAAAATATCAGTAGTGTCGACATTGAGAAACTCTGACTTAGACTGACCAATGATCCCCACTCCCCTCCAGAGGGATATTCTTATCCTTGACTTTGTTTACAATGCAGGTGCATGGTGATAATAAAAAGCAGGCTTATTTTTAGTTTTTTTTGTTTGTTTCATGCAAAAATTTATTTAAAATGTTGTAGAAAATTACCTTCAAACTATGTGTATAAGGTATATATAAAACATAAAAAATTTTGTGTTTATACTTGAATCTCATCCACAAGATCTCATTACATGTATGCAAATAGTCTAAAATCCAAAAAACTCTGAAATACGTAACACCTGTGGTCTCAAACATTTCAGATAACACTGAACCTGTGGAACACTTCAAAAAATGAACTTACCATTTTTCTATAAGGAAATGGGAACTCCCAAATTATTTTCAGTGGCATCACCCAATTTCTGAGTACCTATGCTCATAATTCTATTATCTTTCATTTCACTATCTATACTCTGGCCTCAATATCCGATTACCCTCTGGATTAGTATCATACAGTATCTTCTCGATTTGATCCTTTGCCCAGTTTATTCGCTTTTATTGCTGCTCTTTATAAAATTATTATTTTATACTTTTGGTTCTGGGATACATGTACAGAATACGCAGGTTTGTTACATAGGTATACATGTACCATGGTGGTTTGCTGCACCCATCAACCTGTCATCTACTTAGGTATTTCTCCTAATGCTATCCCTCCCCTAGCCCCCCATCCCATGACAAGTCCTGGTGTGTGATGTTCCCCACTTTGTGAACATTTGTTCTCTCTGTACAACTCCCACTTACGAGTGAAAACATGCGGTGTTTGGTTTTCTGTTCCTGTGTTAGTTTGCTGAGAATGATGGTTTCCAGCTTCATCCATGTCCCTGCAAAGGACATGAACACGTCCTTTTTTATGGCTGCATAGTATTCTATGCTGTATATGTGCCACATTTTCTTTTTCCAGTCTATCATTGATGGGCATTTGGGTTTGCTCCAATTCTTTGCTATTTGAACAGTGCTGCAATAAACATATGTGTGCATATGTCTTTACAGTAGAATAATTTATAATCCTTTGGGTATATACCCAGTAATGGGATTGCTGGGTCAAATGATATTTCTGGTTCTAGATCCTTGAGGAATCGCGACACTGTTTTCCACAATCGCTGAACTAATTTACATTCTCACCAACAGTGTAAAAGCATTCCTATTTCTCCGCATCCTCTCCAGCATCTGTTTCCTGACTTTTTAATGATCACCATTCTAACTGATGTGAGATGGTATCTCATTGTAGTTTTGATTTGCATTTCTCTAATGACCAGTGATGATGAGCTTTTTTTCATATGTTTGTTGGCCACATAAATGTCTTCTTTTGAGAAGTGTCTGTTCATATCCTTTGCCCACTTTTTGATGAAGTTGTTAGTTTTTTTCTTGTAAATTTGTTTAAGTTCCTTGTAGATATTAGCCCTTTGTCAGATGGATAGATTGAAAATATTTTCTCCCATTCTGTAGATTCCCTGTTCACTCTGATGGTAGTTTCTTTTGCTGTGCAGAAGCTCTTTAGTTTAATTAGATCTCATTTGTCAATATTGGCTTTTGTTACCATTGCTTTTGGTGTTTTAGTCATGTAGTCTTTGCCCATGTGTGTCCTAAATGGTATGGCCTAGGTTTTCTTCTAGGGTTTTTATGGTTTTAAGTCTTACATTTAAGTCTTTAATCCATCTTGAGTTAATTTTTATATAAGGTGTAAGGAAGGGATCCAGTTTCAGTTTTCTGCACATGGCTAGCCACTTTCCCCAACACCATTTATTAAATAGGGAATCCTTTCCTTACTGCTTATTTTTGTCAGGTTTGTCAAAGATCAGATGGTTGCAGATGTGTGGCATGATTTCTGCAGACTCTGTTCTGTTCCATTGGTCTATATATCTGTTATGGTACCAGCACCATGCTGTTTTGGTTACTGTAGCCTTGTAGTATAGTTTGAAGTCAGGTAGCCTGATGCCTCCAATTTCGTTCTTTTTGCTTAGGATTGTCTTGGCTATATGGGCTATTTTTTGTTTCCACATGAAATTTAAAGCAGTTTTTTTCTAATTCTGCAAAGAAAGTCAATGGTAGATTGATAGGGATAGCATTGAATCTATAAATTACTTTGGGAAATATGGCCATTTTCACAATATTGATTCTTCCTATCCATGAACATGGAATGTTTTTCCATTTGTTTGTGTTCTCTCTTATTTCCTTGAGCAGTGGTTTGCAGTTCTGCTTGAAGAGGTCCTTCACATCCCTTGTAAGTTGTATTCCTAGATATTTTATTCTCTTTGTAGCAGTTGTGAATGGGAGTTTATTCATGATTTGGATTTCTGTTTGTCTATTACTGGTGTGTAAGAATGCTTGTGATTTTTGCACATTGATTTTGTATCCTGAGACTTTGCTGAAGTTGCTTATCAGCTTAAGGAGATTTTGAGTTGAGATGATGGGGTTTTCTAAATATATAATCATGTCATCTGCAAACAGAGACAATTTGACTTCCTCTCTTCCTATTTGAATACGCTTTTTTCATTCTCTTGCCTGATTGTCCTGGTCAGACCTTTCAATACTATGTTGAATAGGAGTGGTAAGAGAGGGCATCCTTGTCTTGTGCTGCTTTTTAAAGTGAATGCTTCCAGCTTTTGCCTATTCAGCATTATATTGGCTGTAGGTTTGTCACAAATAGCTCTTACTATTTTGAGATATGTTCCATCAATATCTAATTTATGGAGAGTTTTTAGCATGAAAGAGTGTTGAATTTTATTGAAGGCCTTTTCTGCATCTATTGAGATAATTGTGTTTTTTGTCATTGGTTCTGTTCATGTGATGGATTACATGTATCAATTTACGTATGTTGAACCAGCGTCGTATCCTAGGGATGAAACTGACTTGATCATGGTGGATAAGATTTTTGATGTGCTGCTGGATTCGGTTTGCCAGTACTTTATTGAGGATTTTTTCATTGATGTTCACCAGGGATATTGGCTTGAAATTTTCTTTTTTCATTGTGTTTCTGCCAGGTTTTGGTATCAGGATGATGCTGGCCTCATAAAATGAGTTAGGGAGTCGTCCCTCTTTTTCTATTGTTTGGAATAGTTTCAGAAGGAATGGCACAAGCTCCTCTGTACCTTCAGTAGAATTCAGCTGTGAATTCCTCTGGTCCTTGGCTTTTTTTTGGTTGGTAGGCTATTAATTACTGCATCAATTTCAGAACTTCTTGTTGGTCTATTCAGGGATTCGACTTCTTCCTGGTTTAGTGTTGGGAGGGTGTATGTATTCAGGAATTTATCTATTTCTTGTAGATTTTCTAGTTTATTTGCATAGAGGTGTTTATAGTTTTCTCTGATGGTAGTTTGTATTTCTGTGGGATCAGTGGTGACATCCCCTTTATTATTTTTTATTGTGTCTATTTGATTCTTCTCTTGTTTCCTCTTTATTCATCTGGCTAGTGGCTATTTTATTAATCTTTTCAAAAAGCCAACTCTTGGATTCATTGATTTTTTGAAGGGCTTTTCATATCTCTATCTCCTTCAGTTCTACTCATCTCTTAGTTGTTTCTTGTCTTCTGCTAGCCTTTGAATCTGTTTGCTCTTGTTTCCTTGCTTCTCTAATTCTTTTAATTGCATTGTTAGAGTGTCAATTTGAGATATTTCCTGCTTTCCCATGTGGGCATTTAGTGCTGTAAATTTCCCTCTAAACACTTCTTTAGCTGCATCCCAGAGATTCTTGTACATTGTATCTTTGTTCTCATTGGCTTCAAAGAACTTATTTATTTCTGCCCTAATTTTGTTATTTACCCAGTAGTTATTCAGGAGCAGGTTGTTCAATTTCCATGTGATTGTGCAGTTTTGAGTGAGGTTCTTAATCCTGCATTCTAATTTGATTGCACTGTGGTCTGAGAGACTGTTATGATTTCCTTTCTTCTGCATTTGCTGAGAAGTGTTTTACTTCCAATTATGTGGTCAGTTTTAGAATAAGTGGGATGTAGTGCTGAGAAGAATGTATGTTCTGTTAATTTGGGGTGGAGAGTTTTGTAGATGTCTATCAGGTCCACTTGGTCCAAAGCTAAGTTCAAGTCCTGAATATCCTCGATAATTTCCTGTCTCATTATCTGTCAAATATTGACAGTGGGGTGTTAAAGTCTCCCACTATTATTGTGTGGAAGTTGAAGTCTTTGTAGGTCTCTAAGAACTTGCTTTATGAATCTGGTGCTCCTGTAATGGGTACGTATATATTTAGGATAGTTAGCTCTTCTTGTTGCGTTGATCCCTTTACCATTATGTAATGCCCTTGTTTGTTTGTTTTGACCTTTGCTGGTTTAAAGTCTATTTTATCAGAGACTAGGATTGCAACCCCTGCTTTATTATTGTTTGTAAATTTTCTACAGACAATGCATCCCCTTTTCTTCTATGCTTGGAACAGAGCACTGTAATTTCCCTTCCCTGGGTAGGATGCCAAATGTAACAAATACCAAAACAAAGAGCTATTTATGTGGTACTGATAATCTTCACTAAAGTGTTCAATGTCATTAACAGAATGGACTTTTGAAGTGCCTGAGAAAAATGGACAGCTTTGACAATTTTCACAATATGCTGTGGTTAACATGTGATAAGATTAGTCATGGTTTAGAGCTATGGGGTTTGGCTGGTCCCAACTGGTAAGATGGACTTATATTTAGGAATTAACCTTTCTTTGAGATCTTGGAAGGCAGAAGATGGGTGGCAGTATTGCTAAGAAACATTCACACTAATTTGTTATATGAAGTCCAGAGAGTACATATAAACAGGAAATAGAAAACAAAAAATAAAAGAAGTCTATCAGACAAAGGGAGACAGATATGAATTTCACCAATTGTTTTTCTTATTGTCTTGGTTTCATTTTGTTTTGTATCAAATAAATAAGCCAAGACTGCAAAAGATTTTGCCCCAGGGTGTGGTAAGGATGGTGAATCAAAGGATGATCTAACACATTAGATTCATTAAAGTAATGGAACAGAATTCATTCTCTGCTGATGGCACACTCCTTCTGGTCTCTGTGTCTTTATTTATTTTCCTTCCCTTTCCCTGAAGACCCAACTCACCTGTCCACCAGAGAAAGAAGCAAATTTGACATTTTCCTCAAAGTCTCATTTGAATTAGACTTTTGCAATTTTTCTTGTATTTCCTCGTTTTGTTTTATATTAAAAAAATTTTTTTTTGAAATAGGATCTCACTGTGTTGCCCAGGCTGCAGTTCAGTGGCACTATCTCAGCTCCCTGCAATCTCCACTTCCCAGGTTCAAGTGATTCTCTTGCTTCCGCCTCCCTAGTAGCTGGGATGACAGGCATGCAGCTCATTTTTACATTTTTATTGGAAATGGGGTTTCAACATGTTGGCCAGACTGGTCTCGAACTGCTGACCTCAAGTGATCTTCCTGCCTTTGTCTCCCAAAGTGCTGGGACTACAGGTGTGAGCCACCATGCCCAGCCTGTTTTTAATTTTATTGCATTTCCAGGAATTTCTTTATGGGGCTATACCTGCCTAATTCTAAGAACTTCCTTCCCTCCCTCCTGCGATGGGTTTGTGACCTAGGTCTGAACAATGGAGCATTGGTTTCTCTTGGTCACAGTGACTGGTTCACAGATAATAACATGACCTATGCAGAACAAATTAGGTATAGGTGCTTTCCTCTCACTGGGGTTGCTGAGAGAATGGGATATAAGCCTAGAGTTTCTGGTAGCCATCTTGCTACCCGGAGGAGAGAATCTTCCTTAGAGCCACTATGGAGTAAATTGGAGCTGGCAGATGGAGAGGAGAAAAAAAGTGATGACTTTATTTGATTCCCTGGATGCACCTGTGTCAAAAGTCGACAACTGAGCTTTCCAGTTACATAAGTCAAAAAGTTGATCTTTTTGCTGAAGTCAGTTTGTGTTGGTTTTCTGTCACTCGTAACACAATAATTCATTATTAACATCACTTTTTTTGAAAGTCTTCCTTAACCATTTTACTTCATGTTATCTTTTCTTAACTCCAAATTTTCACAGAATTTATAAGTTTTAGTATATACTCTTAACACTTGACTATATCCTGTTTTATTGTTCTCTACTCATTCAATTTATCTGAATCTAGTCTTTCCAATTATACTTCAATAGGAGAAATATATTCATGGTTTATGAATCAGTTTTACATTCAAAATTTCATTTAACTTATAAACTCATAGAGAAAAGATAATTTGTATTTTTCACAGTACTCAGCACAGGGTGATCACATAATGGGTACCTAATAAAGAGTAGATTTTGTCAAGCTTCCATTCTGAGCAGCTGAAAAACTTCTAATTCAATAATCTATAAGTAACAAACTCCTAAAGATAGTAATTTCGAAGTTTACGCAAGTAAAAAAATGTAATTCATCTTAAGCCAATTTACAGAAATAGAGCAAAGCCAATTCACCAGAGTGAGCCTTGTGAAGCCGGGAACTTTGTCATATTTGCCTTTGCACACACCACCATCTAACACAGTATCAGGCAAATATTAGATGCTCAATACAAGGTTAATAAATAGTAAAATGACTGCATTGCTTCTAAAATGTTTTCTGCAGTGACAGAAATGTTTTGTATCATAATTTGTACTGTCCAGCATCGTAGTCATATGTGGCTGTCAGGCACTTGAAATGTTGCTAGAGTGACTAACTGAATGGTTATTTTTATTTAACAATGATTGATTTACATTTAAATAACGAAATTGGCTAATGGCTACTCTGCTGTATAGTTTGGGTTTGTAAGCATAAATACGCAGCCTACACAACATAACACAAGGAAGTCATTGGAAACATACAATTTAAATGTTCACAGATTGTTTTTGAAACCAACCTAATTTATAATGATAGTCAAAGCTATAGACATGTCTTCTTCTCTTATGGCCTATTTCAAGTATCACCTCCTTTGGGAAACCTGTCTTGACTCTGATCTCCACTCCACTTTTACCCCATCTAGATCAGAATAATAAATTAATTATTCTTTCCAATGGTGCTTTGTTTATGCTATTACAATCATGTTTGCTAGGCTATATTCGAACCAGTTTTACTTATGTCTAATTAATAAGCTAGATTTATTGATTTTTGAGGGCAGAGACTATGTCTTATTCTTTTTATTCATTCAAAAGTACTTATTAAGCACTTACTATGTCAGACCTTACAGTCTAAATTTCTTTGGTTAAGGCACCCAGTCCATAATATTTTGCTATGGCAGTCTGCAGACTATTACACTAACACTGGAGTATATTAGCATCTCATGGAGGCATAAAGCAGGGAAACCCAACAGGACATTATACAACCCACATTGTGAACCCTGGAGAGCTGCTACTCTTAAAGTCACCTTTATGCTGAGACTTGAAGATGACTAGGAGTTAGGCTAATGAAGGAGAATTAAGCAACCAAGGAGCAAGCATATCTCAAGCGAGTGATACCACGTGGAGCTCTCGTGGAAGTAAAATAATTTAGTATGTCTGGAGCCTATGTGTAAAATGGTGCAGGATGACAATGGAAATTGTGCAGGACCGTGGAAACCAAGGTAAGGTATTAAGACTTCATTTTGGACTGTCCAAAATGAAGCCATTTGAAAAAAGTAGAGTGGCACGATTTTGCTTTGGATAGCTCACTTTGATTGCAGAGTGGAGACAGGTTGGAGGAAAGCCATTCTGAAGGCAGAGAAACCATGGAGAGGGCTGTTGCAGTCGTCTAGATGAAAGTTGAGAGTTCTCATATCTCTAAGGCCTACCACAGTACCCAGCACATAACAGGTACTCAACAAATATTTGAGGTGAAACAATTTGAAAAGAAATTTGAAGGCCAATATATTCTTCATTTGGATAACAAAAGTGAAAGCAGAGCTACAAAAAAGAAACAGCATCTTTCAAGACTTACATGATGCCAACAGCTATATCAAGAATACATTTCAGATGGGTAAAACGAAGAAGAATTTTGAATCTCACCATAATAATTTCGGTCACATCTAAATAAAAAGAAAACAATTTATGCAAATAACATTATCTTCAAAAATGAAGAGTAAGATTAGCAGTGCAGTGATAAACAAGAAAGAAGAATGTAATATTTGACCACTGTATTTTTGGTCTAAACAAGGCTTCCATATTAATTGAAACCAAATAAAATTCCGACTTAGAGTTCATATTTTAGGAGTTGGAAGTGTAGCTTTTCTTAAAACTAGGAATTCAGAGCATTAGCCTGCAAAATTTGTTGATTTCCATTCTTCCTCTAAACTAAGCTTAGATGATAATAGTAAGAAGATTTCAGTTGATAAAAACCATATCAGGAAAGATCAAAACCTGTGAGACTATTGCAATTACCTGCCAAATGAAAAACAGTTTAAAGAACTTTAAGAACTTGGGTTTTTGCCAAATTTTAAGCGGTAGCTTAGGTTTTATCTTCTCCAGAGATAAAGAGGTTGATCAAATTCCTTCTTAAGCTACCTTTTCTCTTCATTTAATTGGTCTTCTTACTCTCGAGTGCTCTCTACACTTTTAAGAGGCTACCTTTATTAAATGTCCATTTCTGCCAGTCATCTGTCTCTACCTCCTAAAGTCTCTCTTTTGACTTTTAAGCCTTTTTAAAAAACGGAATGTCTGGAATATTGTTCCCAGCCCCAAGCTGTTACCCTATCATTTGTCCAAAAATACTACAAATTTCACCTCTCCCAGGAATTCATCGCAACCTAAATTTCATATATTTCACTTTTGGACTTGTTTAATTTTTTCTTTCTATTTTTCTATAAGTCCTTGATATCTTAATATTAGTATCATTCTGTTTTAGATGAAATATTTCTATGGAACAGAAGCTACATAAATTTGTTTCACCTTAGGTTGAGCCTGATAAACATTTCTATCAAGGGAACAGATGAGTGATATATAATGTGTGTGGGTGTGTGCACGTGTATAGTTTAAAAAGCCTGAAAATATTTATCTTTCTTGTCAGGTGGAGATCCAGATTCAAACTTCTGTAATTAACAATCATGTACCAAAGATTCTGAAACATATCTTTTAATTTTACGATGACTTCAGGGAATATCAGGATTGGTCTGAACTATTACCGTAATCATTAATAAATAGCATGATTTAATGTAACCAACATTCTTAGACCTAAATGGAAAAAACAAACAAACAAAAAAAGCAAAACAACCCTCACCCACTACATATCTGCTTTCAGTTCAAATTAGCATACATTCCATTTTCATTAAACAGAGAGAAGTGGAAAGTATGGTCCTCTCTTAGCCACAAATCAATATATAAACCCTGATCAATGAATGTGAAGCTCCTATGGATATTTGAAATATTTTTATGCATGTTGGCAGATGCTACAGCAGGAAGCAATCCATTTGGCTTTGAAAAGAGGAAAGCCAATAAGGATAGGCTAGATGTCAAATTCTTACGTACCTCATATTTCTGGTATGAGAACTAGCCTTTCTGTCTCTTACATCCAATGATCAAACGGTGGATGATGTAGTGAGAATTACTTCTGAACTATCAATCAAGCAATTTATCTGTCCATCCTCATTTACCTCTTCCATGCATTTTCCACAGGAACACTGAAAAGTATCTTTACCTCAGTTTTGTACTGCCTGAAAAATGGAAATATGAATATTGATCCAGAAATGCTACCATGATCAATCACTTGAAATCTGAAACTAGAAAAAGCTCAAATACCACAGAGCCATTTCTGTAATTTCTGTCCTCACTCAAAAAGCAGAAGCTGAATGTGCAACTACATTTTGCTTGATGGGTAAAGCAGCTTCTTTTCACGTGGCAGACTCTCTCTAAAGTCTTGCTTTCCCCATAGGAAGCCTTCAGTATGAGGCCGTGATTAGTCACAGGTTGTAGCTGTCACACTTTATCATATTATAGCCAAATGAGATATCATAGCATAACATGAGTTACTGACAAATTTTTAAGTCTATCCCTAACCTATGACCAAGATTTATGGCCAGCATGACTGCAAATCACAAGGTGACTTGTTCACTCAGAAACTTATACTGAAATATTATTAAGCCGTAGCCAGCCGGGGAAACAAAAAGCCTTGTAATTATCTACTCGCCAAGGATGAGTAACACTTTGTGCCAAGTGAGACAAACAGCAAACTCATGGAAAAGTGGTTGCCTTTCTCATTAAGGCTTTCTTGTCATATATAGTGTCTGAAAGAAAAGATTAAGACCTTTGATAGTCTACCAACTCTAAAAATGCTGTGCAGGGGCTTTGCTTTTAGGCAGGTGATATAGATCTCTAGAGGCTTGGAAATACTATGTTCCCTTTGGAAGATTTTCCTCTTTGAACTCATTGTGCTACTAAATTCATCCTAAGAAATCAATCTTAAGGGAATTCAAACTTGTTACTCAGGAAAGGGAAAGCGTGTCAAAATGTGTTACTTTGATTGTTAAGTTATTGCTCTGGCTGAGTGATTCTTAAAAACAGTGCTGGAGGATAGAGATGGATGAATAAGGCCTGGTGAGTTAAAATGTGATTGACTATTTCGGTGGAGAGAGAGATGTGCTCCTGCGTAGAATCCTGCTAGGAGAACTCAGGAAGTTAGGAAGAGGTTATGAAAGATTTGTGTCTGGAGAAATTGAGTCAATTGTTCCGTGGGGAATGTGGAGGGAAAGAACAGATGATATTAAACCTCAACATTCGAAAGAATTATTTTAGTTCTACATTATCCTGTAATTATTACAGCGCTGCAGGTCTCTACTTGTTCTGCAGTATCCTACATTTTTACTGAATGGTTTAGCACATCTGCAGTAAGAAAATGTGTAAAAAGGACTCAGTGAATTTAGTAATCCATAGTTGGCTTGACTGCCTTAGGAGAGGATTCTAAAAATATATAAATTATTTCAGGGTCAGTTAAACTGCTAGCAAAGACTGTAGCTATTGGTTAGTGTAATGAAGGTTGAAGCCAGCCCCCAAGTGACACCCCATCCCCCACCTAGGAAGAAAATGAAAATGAGTTTGCAGCTTCTGCAACATACATTTATTTATAAAGTGCTTAAAGAGTAAAATATCCAGAAATTGCGGACAGTTACACTCTGGTGAGCAACACTCGGTGAAAAATTATTTCCTTGGGCTATAAGATTCCCATGTTGTGCTATTTTAACCAGAATGCGGATGCCCCCATCCCCAAACTTCTGCAGTCAATGTGAACAGGTGCTGTACATACAGGTTCTCAAATCAGTAAGTATCTTTTGTGCTAGAGAGTGGGTAGGAGTGGGTAGGCTATTCAAAAGAAGAATAGGAAATTCAACCTTGAAGGTTCTTGTGGAAGAAACCTAGGCACTGATTAGAACCACTTAGAAAAAAAAGTGCGTAGAATTCCTGTGTTGTAGCTCTGTTGGTCACATTGTTTTTTAGTCCAAACCTCAGTGTACTGTAGAAAATCACCACAGGTACAAACCCATTCAGCGTTCTACTTTTGAAATCCAGAATTGACATTTTGAATTTTACATTACAATTTAATGTATTTATGCATGCAGCATTATATGGAAATGAAAGACCTGGTCTACTTGATTTGCACCAGGCTGCCTGTATGACAGGTTGATGTGGCAGGGACTCAGAGATCTGTGACTAACTCTTCCTCGGACTGTCTTAATGAATTAGGAAGAGCCACTCTTTTAGGTCCTGTCTGAGTTTACAGTGCAAATCTCAATATCGCCATAGGAAAAAAGGATGCATTTGATTGAAAAAAGAGTGCATAAGGGCCCTTAATGTTTTGTATGCTTTTTAGAAATCTAACAGAGTGTTTGGAAATTGCCTTTCTGCCTCCCCCTTTGAAAAACACTCTTTTCTGTCTTGGAAATCAATTTTATTTAAATATGAGGCCATAATGAGGTGAATATTATAAAGGTAGTAAGTTTATTATATTGCAATGACTGCTCTACTCTTCCCCTTCAAGTAAGCAAAGATTTCACACTACCTGTAACGCAGCCTCTAGTTCTACTGTCACAGACAGAATAAAAAAATGAACTCCCATTGGCCCGCCATTGCCCAACCAGCTTTCTGAAGTTAGATTTTTATTGCATCGGGATCATTTTAAATTAACAGGAGATATTTGACATAACCAAATTTCACCAGTTTTTTATTCTCTTCCAAACCCTGTGGAAATATTTTTCTAAAAGAGGGCATCACTAGGTTTAACTTCAAAATGTTTTTTTTTTTTTATAAATGTCTATTACACACATTGTTTTAGTGGTTTTAGTTCAAGAGCAAAATTGCGGTGCTCTCCCTTTTTCCTTACCTTGCAGAGTTATTTAATTTCTCTAACTATGGTCCCATT
Source organism: Callithrix jacchus (assembly GCF_049354715.1). Taxonomy (NCBI): domain Eukaryota; kingdom Metazoa; phylum Chordata; class Mammalia; order Primates; family Cebidae; genus Callithrix; species Callithrix jacchus. Next base: position 94,112,509 of record NC_133524.1, read on the forward strand.
TTTCATTTAGGTCTCTTAAGGCTGCCTGGCTTTTTAATGTAATGGTCATCTTCATATCTTAATAAAACAAAAATTGAATTATATGCACTGCTGGGCAACCATGACATGACTTTTGCTAGCATATGTAAGGTGTGAAAACCTGGGGGAAAATACTATTCAATTTAAGTTCCACTTGAGCACACTGCAGTGCACTGGAAATGAGTTCAGCCTTAATGGCACTGAAAAAGGTGGAAGCAGGGAAAGGTGGAGATCACCGATTTGAACCTAATTAAAAAGACCTGATAAAAAGCTAGAAAGCCAGATGGTAAAGTCAATTTCTTAGTACTGTGCCAGTCCAGGGATGGAATATGTTTAGCAGTTGACATTCTGCAAGGGTAGAGTGATAATATCAGCAGGGAAACCAAAAGGATTTTGCTAACACTATTAGACTTTACTTTTAAAACTCTTTCATGCTTTTGTATCTAAGTGGAAACAAAAAACGTAAATTCTCTATTTTAATCAAATTCTAGAGCTTCAAGCATTTGATTGCTATTCAATATCTCCAACACTAATTTGAAAACTAAATACTAACATGGTTATAATAGCAAATGGTGGAGTGGAAATCATTCCTTTAGAGAATTGTTCCTCTTTAATTTTAAAAGTTAATTGATTATTCCGAAACAACACTTGAACTAAAGCACTTAAAAAAAGTGTCCACATTTAGGCAAATTTTGGTTATTCAAAATATAAACATTTAGAAATTAGAAATTTCATTTGATTATACAATAATAGGTGGGCATTTCTTGAATACTTTCATTGCCATGACAATAGAAAACATCTGTACATGGAGCAAATAGAAAAATAAGTAGATCAGAAATTTTTCTTTCTTCATCCAGATAATTTTCTGTGGTCAATATAGGATTGCAATGCAGGATGAGTAGACATTCTGCAACGATGCATATTTATCCATATATATTGAGTGATATTAAAAGTTAATTGAAATTAGAAACTGAGTGAGCTATATTTTGAAATATTTTATTATTTTAAAAGAAAACAATGGAGGAGGGTTTAAAAAGTATCAGGGATCTATCCAGGCACAAAAAGAAGGAGAAATAGAGGGAAAATTAGGGGGAAAGTGCTAGGATAATTCAAGACTCTCATTGGTGCTAAACTTTCCACTAGAAATTAACTTTTGGAGCACTGACTCACAGCCTTGATGTTCTTCTTCAGTCCATTTGCTCCTTTGTGTTGTAACTGAATAATTTATAGGTAACCAAGTCTTCCACTAATGCCAGGAAAGAGTCAATAGATCTGCTTTTTTCCAGCCAACGACAAACAGTAATGCTTGGATTTATAGTTTTCCTTTTCCAAAATGCTCAGGAGGAAGACATTTTGCCACCCAATTCATCTCAAACAGTGGAGCGCCTTTAACAAGAAGTTCAGGTGGCATCAGGGACAGAGCTAATGAGGTTTGTTAAATCTGTTTTTATAAAGTACGATGTTAGCTTTCTGCCTCAAAATAGGATTCACTCAGTACTACAATCCCTGATATCGTTCATAAATTCTCCCCAGGGCAGTGTGTTTCATGGACTACTGTCAAGTATATATTTGCCAGTCTACTTATATGAACCACAAAACAAATAACCTATATAAGCTATTCTACACCTGAGGCATACAAATGGCAGAGTAAAATACTTGTCAAAATCTTCTTCATTACTGCAGGGGAGATGGGGAGCTTTGCTATTTATGTAAGCAGTCACCATCATGACTAAAACATTGTTTCCTCACCCCATTTCTTTCCCCAGTAGGTATATTTGTATCTCAGTTATCTAGCTCTTCTTTCTGTGCGCCCCTGGATTGTATCCAATAACGTTTAGACTTTTTAATTTGAATTTGCATATTTGCCATCATTATTTCTCTAAATAATAATAGAATTTGGACTGAATAAATTTTTATACATATAAAGGATAAATATTATGTAGCAAATATCCAGTTTTTTTTAACCAACTGTATTGAGGCATCATATGCACACAGTCAACTGAGTTTATTGAAATTATGTAATTTTGTGAGTTTTGACCGTTAAAAATACACATGAAAAAACTCCCACAATTAAGATACATACCATTTCCATCACCATCAAAAGGTGGTTCACAAGGCTTTGTAATCCAGCCCTGACTCTGTATGTCCCAGGTAACCAATGACCGACTTTCTTTCCCTCTAGATTAGTTTGTATTTTCAAGTGTTTCAAATAAATGAAATCATACAGTATGCATTCTTCTTGGCCAGCTTCTTTCATTCAACATGATTGTTTTCTGAAATATTAACTTTGTTGGATGTAGCAATAATGCATTCCCTTTTATTGCTGAATAGCCTTCTATTATATGAATATATGACTTTTGTCTATTGACTTGTTGAAGGACATTTGGGTTGTTTCAAGTTTTGAGGTATTATTAATACAAATAAAACTTCTGGATGGATGTGGGGGCTCATGCCTCTAATCTCAGCACTTTCGGAGGCTAAGGAGGGCAGATTGCCTTGATCTCAGGAGTTTGAGACCAGCCTGGGCAACATGGCAAATCCCTGTTTCTACTAAAAATGCCAAAAATTATCCCAGCATGGTGTCATGTGCCTGTAGTCCCAGCTACTTGGGAGGCTGAGGGAGGAGAATACCTTGGAACTGGAGACAGAGGTTGCAGTAAGCTGAGATCAACCTGGATGGCAGAGCAAGACACTTTCTCAAAACAAAACAAAAAAAGCTAATGTTTTTCCTTTGGTAAATACTTAGGAACAAAATGCTGAGTTATATAATAAGTATATGTATATATTTTTTAAAAACTGCTAAACAGTTTTTCAAAGAGGTTGTACTATTTTACATTCCTACCAGTAACGTATGAAAATGCTAGTTGCTCCATATCCTCAACTCTTGGGTTTTTCATTTGTTTTAGTTTTAGTCACTTTAGTATGTTTCTAGTGACTCATTGGTGTATCATTGTGGTTTAGTTTGCATTCCTCTGACAACTAATATCTTGAGCATCTCTTCTTGTGCATATTAGCCATTTGTAAATCTTTCATTAAGTGTCCAAATATTTTCCACTTTTCATTTTTTTGGGGGAAATCTTTTTATTATTGAATTGTAATAGCTCTTTAAATAATCTGGATACAAGTCCTTTGTCAGATGTAAGCACTGTAGGATATTTCCTCTCAGTTTGTGGCTTGTATATTTATTTTCTTTAAAGTGTCTGTTAAAGAGCAGAAGTTTTTCATTTCAATGATTAATCTAATCATTTTTTCCTAATATGTTTATTGATTTCTGTGATTTGTCTAAAAAATTTTGACAATTCCAAAGTTATGAAGCTTTCTTCCTTTTATTTACTCTGAAAGTTTTATAGCTTTAGTCTTTTATATTTTAATCTATGACCCATTTTGGGTGACATTTTTGCATACAGAATGAGGTAACAATCAACATTCATTTTCTCTCTTTATTGAATTGCATTGACATTGTTGTTGAAAAACATTTTGACTATTTATATAACATTTCTGGACTCTTTTTTTGTTCCTTTGACTGATATGTCTATTCTTTCATTCATACCACACTCACGTACTACTGCTTTATACTGTCATGAAATCAGGTAGCATACTTTATCCAGCTTTGTTTTTCTTTTTAAAGATTGCTTTGGCAATTCTAAGGTCACTTGCATCTCCATATACATTTGAAAATCAACTTCTCAATTTCTATTTAAGAAAGCCCTGTTGGAATTTCAATTAGTATTGTGTTGAATCTACAGATTAATTTGGGGATAATTGACATGTTAACAGCACTGAATTTTTCAATCCCTGATTGTGGCTCTCTCCATTTATAGGTTTAATATTTTTCACTAATGTTTCATAGTTTTTAGTGAGGAGATGTGTCATGTGTTTTGTTAGATTTATTCCTAATTTGTTCATATTTGAGGTAGAGGGTAACTGTCAAATAACTTTTTAATAATTCATTTTTCTATCATTGGCTAGCATATCAAAATATAACTGATTTTTGGATATTAACTTTGTATCTTGTGATGTTGCTAAATTTTTTGTTAGTTCTATGAGTTGTTTTGTAGATTATCTAGGAATTTCTCATAAATAATTGTGTCATCTGGAAATACACACAATTTTACTTTTCTCTTTCCAATCTTTATGCTTTCCATTTCTTTTTCTTGCCTTGTTGCAACAGCTAGGACTACTAGCAAACACTTATGGGAAAGTGTTTAATGTCTACCTATTACGTGTGTTATTTTTGTTTTTTTATTTTTTTAAATACCTGCCATTAGTCAGATTAAGAGATTTTATTCCTAGTTTCATGTGAGTTTCTTTCTATTTTTAATCACAGTAGCTGCTGAATGTTCTCAAATCCTTTTTTCTATCTCTATTGAAATAATTATGTTTTCTCTTTTGTTATGCTAATCTGGTGAATTGTATTGTTTTATTTTTGAATGTTAAAGTAACCTTGCATCCCAGTGATAAAATAAATTTAGCCATTGTGTTATTTTAAATAATATATGGTTAAATTGATTTGTCAATATTTTATAAAAATTTTTTGCATTTAGATTGGTGACAAATATTGGTCTTCAGTTTTTTTGGCAATGTCTTTTTCAGAATTTTATATTAAGTATATTTTGGCTTCATAAAACCATTTGGGAGGTGCTCTCTCCTCCCATATGTTCTGAAAACTTTGTTTTATCCTGTGTCAAATTTGATGGTCATATATCTCAAGAATTTGTCCATTTCAAGTAAGTTTTTAAACTTGTTAACATGAAGCTCTCCATAATATTTTCTAAATTTCAAATTACATATTTAATGTGTCTAGGATTTGTCTTGCTAACCTCTTTCTCATTCTTGATAATGACTTGCATTTTCTCTTTTTCTTATTTAGTCTAGCTAGGGATTTTATCAATTATGTTCATCTTTTCATAGAACCAGCTTTTGGCTATGCTAATTTTCTGCATTATCTATTTTTTGGTGTGTTTATTTCTGCTCTCATATTTCCTTCCTTCTATAAACTTTTGGTTTACTGCTCTCTATATTAACTTCTTGAGATGGGACTTTGGATTATTGATATTAGTTCTTTCCTTTTTTCTGATATAGGCAACTTAAATCATCAATTTTCTCCTAAGCACTGTATTTTCACATGCTTTATTTTTATAATCATTTAGTTAGAAACAATTTTTAATTTTATTATTTTTCTTTGGCTCATGAATTATTTAGAAGTGTCTTGTCTAAGTTCCAAATATCTGGGAATTTCCTATACTCTTAATGTGTTATTGGTTTCTAATTTAATTCTATTGCAGCTAGAAAATATACTCTGTATGATTTCAAACCTTTTTAGATTCATTGATATCTGTTTCATGGTCATAGATGTGGTCAATTTTGGTGGCTGTACCATGTGTATATGAAAGAAATGTGCATTCTGTAGTGATTGATTGTCACAGTCTATAAATATCAATTAGGTCAAACTTGTTGACAGTATGGTTCAAATCCTCTATGTTTAACCTAACTTTTGTCCAGATATTCTATGAATTACTAAGAGAGGTGCTAAAATCTCCTACTATGATTTTGGAATTGTCTACTTCTCTCTTTAATTCTGTCAATTGTTACTTCATGAATTTTAAAATTCTGCTATTAAGCACATGTATGTTTACAATTTTTTTCCTGAAAAATGATCCAATCATCATTACAGAATGTTACTCTTTACCTTTGGTAATACTCTTTGTCTTAAAATTTCTTTTAGCTGGTGTTAAAATAGCTACTGTGACCTTATACTTATGACTTACATAATATACTTTTACATTTTTCCCACATATCTGTGTCATATTAAAGTATGTATGTTATAGATGGTGTATAGTTGGGTCTTGACTTTTTAGCATTTCTGGTAATATCTGCCTTTTGATCAGCATATATAGTCTATTATTATTTAATGTAATTGTTCATGTGATCGTCTTTATTTTATTTTATTCCTAATTTTTGTGAGTACATAGTTGTATATATTCATGAGGTACATGAGATTTAAAAAAAATTTTTTATTTTCATAGGTTTTTTGGGAAAAGATAGTGTTTGTTTACATGAGTAACTTCTTTAATGGTGATCTGTGAGATTTTGGTGCACCCACCCATTACCTGAGCAGTATACATTGTACCCTATTTTCAGTCTTATATCTCTCACCCCACTTCCACCTTTCCCCCAAGTCCCCAAAGTTCATTGTATCATTCTTATGCCTTTGCATCTTCACAGCTTAGCTCCCACTTATGAGTGAGTACATGCAATGTTTGGTTTTCCATTCCTGAGTTACTTGACTTAGAATAATGATCTCCAATTCCATCCAAGTTGCTGTGAATGCCATTATTTAATTCCTTTTTATGGCTGAATAGTATTCCATGGTATGTATGTATACACACACACACACACACACACACACACACACACATACCACAATTTATTTATCCACTAATTGATTGATGGGCGTTTGTGCTGGTTCCATATTTTTGCCATTGTTGATTGTGCTGCTATAAATTGTGCTGCAAGTATCTTTTTCATATAATGACTCCTTTCCCTCTGTGTAGACACCTAGTAGTGGGATTGCTGGATCAAATGATAGTTCTACTTTTAGTTCTTTAAGGAATCTCCAAGCTGTTTTCCATAGTTGTTGTACTAGTTTATATTCCCACCAGCAGTATAAAAGTGTTCCCTTTTCACTGCATCCCAGACATATATTATGTTTTGATTTTTGGATTATGGCAATTCTTGCAGGAGTAAGATAGTATCACATTGTGGTTTTGATTTGCATTTCCCTGATCATTAGTGATGCTGAGCATTTTTTTCATGTTTGTTGGCCATTTGTATATCTTCCTTTGAGAATTGTCTATTCATGTCCTTAGCCCATTATTTGTTGTGTTTTTTGTTCTTGATAATTTGTTTGAGTTCCTTGTAGATTCTGGATATTAGTCCTTTGTCAGATGTATAGATTGTGACGATTTTTGTCTACTCTGAGGGTTTACTCTGTCTACTCTATTGATTGTTTCTTTTGCTGTGCAGAAGCTCTTTAGTTTAATTAAGTTTCACCTATTTATCATTGTTTCTTGCATTTGCTTTGGGGTGCTTGGTCATGAAGTCTTTGCCTAAGCCACTGTCTAGAAGTGTTTTTGCAGTGTTATCTTCTAGAATTTTTATGGTTTCAGGTCATGGATTTAAGTCCTTGATCCATCTTGAGTTGATTTTTGTATAAGGTGAGAGATGAAGATCTAGTTTCATTCTTCTACATGTGGCTATCCAATTATCCCAGCACCATTTGTTGAATAGGATGTCTTTTCCCTACTTCATGTTTTTCTTTGCTTTGTTGAATATCAGTGGCTGTATTTGGCTTTATTTCTGGGTTCTCTATTCCATTGCATTGGTCTGTTTGCCTATTTTTATACCAGTACCATGCTGTTTTGGTTTGGTTTTATACCTGTACCATGCTTATAGTATAGTTTGAAGTCAGTTAATATGATGCCTGCAGATTTGTTCTTTCTGCTCAGTCTTGCTTTGGCTATGCAGGCTCCTTTTGGTTCCATATGAATTTTAGGATTTTCTTTTCTAGTTCTATGAGGAAGGATGGGGGAATTTTGATGGGAATTGCATTGAATATGTAGATTGCTTTTGTCAGTATGGTCATTTTCACAATATTGATTCTATCCATTCATGAGCATGGGATGTGTTTCCATTTGTTTGTGTCATCCATGATATCTTTCAGCAATGTTTTGTAGTTTTACTTGTAGGGGTTTTTCACCTCTTTGGTTAGGTATATTCCTAAGTATTTTATGTTTTTGCCACTATTGTAAACGGGTTGAGTTCTTGATACGATTCTCAGCTTGGTCACAGAACTACTGATTTGTGTACATTAATTTTGTATCCGGAAACTTGGCTGAATTCATTTATCAGTTCTAGGAGCTTTTTGGAGGAGTACTTAGGGTTTTCTAGGTATAGTATCATATTGTCAGCAGACAGTGACAGTTTGACTTCATCTTTGCTAATGTCATTGCCTTTCATTTCTTTCTCTTGTTTGATTGCTCTGGATAGGACTTCTAGTACTGTGTTGAACAGAAGGGGAGAGAGTGGGCATCCTTGTCTTTTTCCAGTTCTCAGAGGGAATGCTTTCAACTTTTTCCCATTCAGTATTATGTTGGCTGTGGTTTGTCATAGATGGCTTTTATTATATTAAGGTGTGTCCCTTCTAGGCTGATATTGGTGAGAGTTTTAATCATAAAAGATGCTGGATTCTCTCAAATGCCTTTCTGCATGTATTGAAATGATCATGTGATTTTTGTTTTTAATTCTGTTTATGTGGTGTATCACATTTATTGACGTGCAGGTTTTAAACCATCCCTGCATCTCTAGTATGAAACCCCCTTTATCATGGTGGATTATCTTTTTGATATGCTGTTGGATTCAATTAGCTAGTATTTTGTTAAGAATTTTAGCATGTATCTTCATCAGGGATATTGGTCCACAGTTTTCTTTTTTTATGTCCTTTTCTGATTTTGGTATTAGGGTAATGCTGGCTTCATAGAATGATTTAGGGGGGATTCCCACTTTCTCTATGTTGTGGAATAGTATGAGTAGAATTGGTACCAGTTCTTCTTGGAATGTCTGATAGAATTTAGCTGTGAATCCATCTGCTCCTGGACATTTTTGTTTTGGCCATTTTTATGATTACCATTTCAATCTTGCTGCTTTTTGTTGGTCTGTTCAGGGTTTCTAATTCTTTCTGGTTTAAGCTAGGAGGGTTGTATATTTCCAGGAATTTATCCATCTCTCTAGGTTTTCTAGTTTATGCATTTAAAGGTGTTCATAGTAGCCTTGAATGATCTTTTGTATTTCTGTGGTGTTGGTTTAATATCTCTCGTTTTCATTCTAATTGAGGTCATTTTGATTTTCTTAACCATCCTGGTATGTTCCTGCAGTAGTTCTTGGAGGAAAAAGTCACAACGTGATTCTGCACATGCTGCCCTGTCCGTCCGAGTCGGAGTTACTGTCTCTGTACATGAGATGTTTTGATACAGACATGCAATTTGAAATAAGCACATCATGTAGAATGGGGTATCCATGCCCTCAAGCATTTATCCTTTCAGTTACAAACAATCCAATTACACTCTTTATTATAAATGTACAACTAAATTATTATTGACTATAGTCATCCTATTGTGCTGTCACATAGTATGTCTGATTTATTCTTTCTCTGTTTTTGGACCCATTAACCATCCCCACTTCCTCCAAACTTCCCACTACCCTTCCCATCTTCTGGTAACCACCCTTCTACTCTCTGCATTTATGCATATGGTTGTCTTAGTTTTTTAAAAAAAAATTTGTGGATACATCGTAGGTGTATATATTTATGGAGTACACAAAATATTTTGATACAGGCATGCAATGTGAAACAAACACATCATGAAGAATGGGGTATCCATCCCCGCAAGCATTTATCTTTTAAATTGCAAGCAATCCAATTACACTTGTTATTTTCAAATGTACAGTTATTATTGACTATAGTCACCCTATTGTGCTAGCAGATAGTGGGGTTCATTTATTCTTTCTATATATTTTTTGAACCCATTAACCATCCACCTTTTTGTCAGCTCCCCACTACCCTTCCCAGCCTCTGGTAACCATCCTTCTATTCTCTATGTCCATGAGTTCAATCGTTTTGATTCTTAGATCCTACAAATAACTGAGAACATGCAATGTTTATCTTTCTGTGCCTTGCTTAATTTCACTTAACAAATGATCTCCAGTTTAATCCATGTTGTTGCAAATGACTGGATATCATTGTTTTTAAGCTGAATAGTACTCCATTGTGTATACATGCTACATTTTCTTTATTTTTTCATCTGTTGACAGACACTTATGTTGCACTTAAATCTTAGCTATTGTAAACAGTATGCATATGGTTGTCTTTAGATGTATTATTTTACCGTTTGGGTTTTGTTTGCTCCTTCTTATTTTTATCTTTCTATTTTCCCGACCTAGTTCTCTGTTAAGTTATTTGAATATACAGTAATATGCTGCATAAAGACATTTCTGTCAATGATGGGGCACATATATGATGGCGTTCCCGTAAGATTATAATCTCATGTATTTGCTATCCCTTTTCTAGATATAGATGTGCTTAGATACACGATATTTACTACTGTGGAACTGCCTAAGGTATTCAGTATAGTAACATGACAGGTTTGTAGCTTAGGAGCAATAGGCTATACCATGTAGCCTAGGAATGTAGTAGGCTATACCATCTAGATGTGTGTAAGCACACTCTACGATGCTCACACAACTGTGAAACTGCCTAGTGTCACATTTCTCAGAATATGTCCTTGTCATTAAGTGATGCATAACCATATTTTAGAATTTGATTTTATCTATTCATTTTTCTCTATACCTTTTTAATATATACATATATTTAGTGGTTGTACCATTTACATTACATATTGTACCATTTACACAGAATGTAGTAATCTTACAACCATATAGGTCTATATTCTCCACTTCCCCATCTTTTTAATGTAATGTTTGTTATGTGCAATATAATCAATTCCATTTAACTCTGCAAGGGATTGATATAATGTTTGTTTTAAATAGTTGTAGGCATTTTAAAGAAGTGAAGGGAGAAGGTGACCTTGCATTTTCACCCAAATACTTAAAAGTTTTTGATTCTTTTCATTCATTCCTAAAAATCTGAGGTTCTCTCTGGTGTCATTTCTTTCCAGCTGAAGAACTTTCTTTGGCACTTCTTATAATTCAAATCTGTTGGTGATTCATTCTCTTAGTTTTCTTTTGTCTGAAAACATGAAATTTATTCTATGCCAGTGGCTTCTCTCTGAAATACACATGTATTTAATTTATAGTTGTCTATTTGTCATAAGACAATTTTTAGTAGCTTACTCATTCATACTGGAAGTGGAGTTTCTATTAACCTGCCTGTTTTTCAAAAATATTTAAAACATGGAGAAGTGTTTCTGCAGTAATCATAAAGAAAAAACCATGACAATAAACAGAATGTATTCCACTTTTATAAAGAACAAAAGCAGTTATGCTTTTATAATGTATGAATGCAAAGGAAATTTGCTTAAGTCTTAATAAGGATTATTTCTTGGTGGTTGGATTAGGCCTAATTTTTATTTTGTTCTTCAGAACTTGCTATAAGTTTTATGTTTAAAACACATTTAATTTTATGATCATAAAAATAATAAAATTGATTTAAAAAGATATTGGAAGGCAATGAATGAATAATTAATAAATGAATCAGTCAATAAATCCTCCAGTAGTTCAGAGGAGGAAAAGATTTGAAGACCAGAAATCTTTCAGACCACATTGCTTTGTCTATTATATTTATATTTTTCCTGAGAATGTTGTATGGCTATATTGTTTTAAAATGTATAAGCATTAAATATCGATTAGCCAGAATGTTCAAGAAAAAGAACACTCTGACTAAAAGAACTTTTATCTGATATTTAAGCAATAAAAGTTTTCAGTTTCAACACACTTACTGGACAATATTTTTAAAATATCGGAGCCCATTTCCCTGCCTTATATTCTCAACATAATTGAATGATCATTCAGGGCCTCAGACTGTTCATACTGCACATCAGTGATTCCTATAGATGACATTGAAGAATGGCTTTAGTCAGTGTTCACTCAGAATATACCCTGGAAATTGGATTTGTGATTATCTAATATGCACTTTAGTTTATAACTTTCCACTTTTATCGAAAAAGTAGATTTCAAAAAAACCAGTTTTAGTGTTTATGTAATTTGAAGATTCTGGTGAATGACGGGGCTGTTTATTTGAAATTTTGCTAAACATAGAAAGCATAGTTGTCATATTGTATTCCAAAAGTAGCTCTTTTTCAAATTGCTTCACTGAAAAATTCTTTCCATATTTGAAGATTAAAGCAGAATAAATGATAGCAGAGAAACAAATAATAATTCTCCAGTGAAGTTTGATAAAAGATTTATGAGATTATCATCTCAGTCTGAGAATATTTCCCTAGATGGAAAATAAAATGTTAGAGGAATTGAAAATAAAAAATAATAGAAGTTTAAAAAAATGATAACTACAAGTTACCAATTACTTCATTCTTCTTTTGCCTAGTTCCCCTGTACAGCCTCTGAACCAGAAATAGAAACCAAGCTGGAGGCTGAATGAGAAACTTATCTCTGCCACCCTTGCTAACAGAATCAGCCCATGGATGAAACATAATGAAAAATACTCACATTGTAGCTCAAAAAAGAGAGACTTGGCATATAACTTCTTGAATTCAAGGAATAAAATTCTAGAATGAGAAAAATGTTAGAATGCACCTTCTAACTCACATATGTCAACCAGCACTTATTTAAACTGTCCTCTTCTAAAAACATTTTTTTTTTTTTTGAGGCAGAGTTTTGCTCTTGTTGCCCAGGCTGGAGTGCAATGGCGCAATCTCGGCTCATTGCAACATCTGCCTCCCAGGTTCAAGCAATTCTCCTGTCTCAGCCACCCAAGTAGCTGGGATTACAGGCATTCACCACCATACCCAGCTAATTTTCTCCAGGTTCGTCAGGCTGGTCTCGAACTCCTGACCTCAGTTGATTTGCCTGCTTTGGCCTCCCAAAGTGCTGGGATTACAGGTGTGAGCCACTGCACCTGTCCCTAAAAACATTTTATATCCTACTTCCTCCATGTGTCCCTTTTCAAATCTTTCATCAGACTTCGAAAGGTTTGCTGTGAATACTGTCCAACAGTTATGGTGAGAAATATTTACTGCAGGTAGCTCTTCCCTTTTTTCAGTGGTAAAGTATTTTGTGGAGAAGTGATGGAGGGATAGGGCGACAGGAGGATTATACCAGTAAAAATTTTTAGCATACTTTTTATGTTCATCTAGGTATTCTTGGTTTCTCTTTCTCTGTCTCTGAGCATGGCTTGGACACTTACCTGTATTTAAGTGCACTATCATCTGTGGATTTAATGTGCATCATTGTCGTCACTGTTGGGGGAAAACTAAATTTCCTCAAATCCAAGCCTTTTGAAACATCACTCAATATTTTACCTTGAACTTTCCACCGGTTCCCTTTTCCTTCATCCTAGCCTCTCTTTCTGTTGCATGATAAAGGTTAAGACAAGAAGCATTGGCAAAAAAGTTGAGGTAGGATTGGAAGAGAAACAGCAGTCATCTGCAGGCTCCATTTTCACCTGCAGGGCTGCTATAATATAAGAGTTATTAATATGCCAAGTCTTATGTTCTTGGTCTTTAAAAGTGCCTTACAGCATACTCCAGTTAACTGTTTATTGCTCCCATTTCCAACCCCCCTACTGTGGAGTGTCTTGCTAATGCTGGGAAATCTCAGGATTACATATTGTCATTCCCCACTGAAGACAGAAATAAGCACTCAGTAGCTTTCAACATTATTTTCCACTTTCAGTACCCACTGTGCTATGGTTCAGTAGAGGACTTTGCAGGTGGTTAAATTCAAATTTATGTTTTCTATCAATATAATATTATAAAACTTGCCCTAATGTCTTTAATCTGTATTATATGCTGTATAGATAATAGGAGAATTTTCCTAATGAAAGTAGCTAATATATGCTATATATATGGTGTTTTTAAATTGTGATAACAATGTCTTTTTGGTGACTATAGTCACCAAAAGCTTTTGTAAAAATGGCTAGTGATTTTACTGATTATCCTCAAATGGCTCAATAAACACATTCTTAATGATTCTATGAATATATTTTCTTCAAAATTATTTTGCTCAACAAAGTGCCTGTGTGGTAGGAGTTTTAAGCCCTGCACAATTTACTCAAAACAAATTCAATTAATATTTAAATGTTGTAGTCAATAATTTGCTTTATTTGTTTTAGAAAAAAAAAAACAGGTCATTTGCAATTTAAAAGAGATTTAAAAACCAAGACTTTCTCTAATTCTACACAATGCTTATGCATACTTATAAAATTTTCAAAAGCCCCTTTTCAAGGAAACCTGCATTTCCTAATCTCTGTTAATGTTCTGCCTGTATCTGGTTCTAGTAGATTGCTCAGGCCCTCCAGTGATAATGTTGAGGAGACTGTGATCTAGTGTATTATTCAGATATTGTGGAAGTGCTGGTGCCTGCGCACCACAGCTATTAGAGGAGAATGAAGGGAAACTGATTTACAAATACTTGAAAGAAAGACTCAGAGGAAAGGATTCTGGTACTCTTTTAAAGCCTGGTGCTTCTTTCCTCTAAATAGAAACAACACAATTAATATGTCAAGACAACAGAACTAGCTTCTTCGAATTAATTTGAAAACAAAAAGTGAAAAAAAGACTGTTCAAGGACCTTTCTGATCTGACTAGAAGATTTGGTACTCTTTCAGAGATTCCAGGGGGGTCTGATAAAGAACCTTACCTGTTTTGACTAAGGTTCTTTAAGTGTGAGACTGCATCAGGATTCAGTACCACTCATCATTCTGATATCTAGTCAGAAATATGAAGTAGCTGAGAATAGCTAGTAGCTTTCTAGGAAAAGAAAGCAGTTCTGTATCAGACCTATATATGCGTAGTGACTCTATGAAAAGAAATGATTTCAAGGTAAGTTACCTGAGGCGCAATAAGTTACATTTTGAGAGGTATTTTGCTTATCTCAATTCACTAGATAAGTAAAACAATTTACATTGCTTTAAAAATTATAAAAGCAATCTACGTTCTTTGTAAAGCAACAGAGAATGAATGATACAATGCTACGTGGAAAAGTATTAAGTCAACTGAAAAAGTGGAATATGGCTGGTAGATTAGGAAAGTGTACTGTTTTAATGTTAAATTTCCTGAATTTGACAACTGTACTGCAGTATTTAGATATGAAGAGCCTCATGTAATTTACTTTCAAACAGTGCAGAAAAAATGTTGCGTATATGTGTGTGTACATATCTCTGTGAGTGCATGTATGAATATATGTAGATGTATATAAATATGGCAGGGAAAAACCAACAATAAAGCAAATGGGATAAAATGTTACGAAGTGAATCTATGTAAATGATATGTGAGTATTTTGTACTTATTTTATTTTTGTAACTGTTAAGTTTGAAATCACTTTCAAAAATACTTTAAAAATTAAAATGTGAAAGCTCCCTCCTTCTGGATTTTTTATACATAAACTTCACACACAGAGATGTTTTAAAATACAAATAGAATTATGCTATATATTTAATTTCATGATTTTTTTTTCTTTTTTACTTGTCAATATGTATTGAACTGTATTAATGTTTCCTGCCCTTGGTTTCAAAGTACACATTCATTTTATTGTAGCCAAGTTTTTTTTTCTTGAGGACCAAATAGTCTATGCTTCTCAATGACCCACTGACTCCTATACATGTGTTTTAAATAACTTTAACACTTACATAATAGTGCAAAGATTGAGAGTTTGAGAAATCCATAATACTTCTAGGGTCTTACTATGGAGAGAAAAGCCATATTATGAAATTCAACTTCAACTGTTCCTTGATTCATTTATGGAAAAGGTAGATCATTCATATGGCTCAAATTCCAAACTGTACAAGCATACAGCGAAAAGCATTCTTTCCACCTTGTTCTCCTGATACCCAGTCCTTCTTTTCAGAAGCACCCAGTGTTATTTCTTGCTTATATATTCATCTAGAGATATTGCATGCATTTCCATTATGTGTGTGTGTGCACCATCATATCTTCGCAGCATATATAAAAATATATATGCTGCATATTAATATATAGTCATGTGTTGCTTTATGACAAGAATAGGGTCTGAGAAATGCATCCTTAGGTGATTTTGTTGTGTGAAGACCAAAGAGTATACTTACATAAACTTAGAAGGTACAGCCTACTACACACCTAGGCTATATGGAAAAGCCTATTGCTCCTGGGCTAGAAGCCTGTATAGCATGTGACAGTACTGAATACTGTAGGGATTGTAACACAGTGGTAAGTATTTATGCATCTAAACATAGGACAATTTAATATGTTGGGCTACAATGTTACGATAGCTATGATGTCATTAGGTAATAGGAATTTTTCTGCTCCATTATAATCTTACGCAATCACCATGATATGTGGTCTGTTGCTGACCGAAATGTCTATATGGGGTGTATGACTCTATCTGTGTTATATTCAAGTTAATGACAGATGTACTGAACCCCTTCTATGTGCCAGACACTATTTTAGGTGCTAGTGATATAACAATGAACAAAACCAAATCTCTGCTTGTATGTAGTCATCATTCTGATGGGAGTAGATGTACAATAAACAAGCATAATGAATACATGATATAATATGTTAGAAGGTGAAAAGTGCCATTAAACAGAGGGAGCAGAACAAGAGGTTAGGAGTGCCAGGCCATGGAGCAAAGGTGGATTGGGTTAGAATTCTAAATAGGATGGATAGGATAGTCTTCCTTGAGAAAGTAACATTAAAGCAGAGACATGAAAGAGGTTAGAGAGATTGTCTTGCAGATATCTGGATAATATCAGCAAAAGGAAACAGCCGTGTGAAGTCCCTAAGGTGGGCACATTAAGTCTGTTATCTTCTAGGAATAATAAAGGGGTCGGTCCGACTGGATAAGAGTGAGCCAAAGAATAAATAGTTCCATAGGAGGTCAAAGAAATGGAGAGCCACTTCAAATGGAGAGCCATTAGAGAATTCTGAGCAGAGAAATTATATTATCTGACTTAGGGTTTAAGAAGATAATTCTCTGGCTGTTGTGTGGTTGTGTTGAGAATACACAGTAGGCAGGCAAAGGTGAGGGCAAGAAGACAGATTAAGTGGGTATTGTAAGAATCCAGGAAAGTGATGTTGGTGGTTTGGACAAGGATGGTAGCAGTAGGCAGACTGCATATGTTTTGAAGGCAGGGCCGATGAGATTTCCTGACAGATTAGCATGTAGAATAAGAGAAAGAGGGGAGTCAGGAATAAAGCCAGTGGTTAGATGTGAGCAGCTGAAAAGATGGGGTTGCCATCAGGAATGGGCACGAGTTCTGAAGGGCCTGAAGTTTATATGCAATTTGGGGGACCCTCCTCAGGAAAATGAATATAAAATTATAAAAACAAAATAAGATGTCTGATAAAAATGGGGTTATGTTTTAGAATGAGAGAAAAAATGACAAAATTCACAAGTACTAAAAAGCTAACAGACACCACGAATATCATAAAGTTTAGAAAAATAACAATCTTTAGATTTTTACATGAAACACTTTATCTGTTGTTTAATTTCCAAAAATTATTTTACTTTTTCTCTGAATATTCCTCACTGAAGGGATATTCTTTCTGTTCTTCTGTCTTTCCTGTATGATACTTTACCTGAGTATATCACTGAGTGTTTTATAAAGTTTTCTTCTCCTTGCACAGTCTCCATTTCTTCAAGTCTCTTTCTTCTGTTTATTGTTTAATTTTTTATTTTTTTCTTTAACTTCTATGTTGGATACTTTCCTCCGGGTCTGGCAATCCTTGCTTGTTGATACCGTCCTTTGCTTGGCTGAACTTTAGTCAGGCTCCTGAATCTTCTTCTAGGCCTATCTGTGCACTTCCTTGTAAAATCCAGTTTTAACAAAGAACCCTGCTAAGTCAATTTAGCAAGAATTACCCGGCCTTGATATTTGATAGGCCTCAGTATCTGACTGGGTTTTTCACTGTCCATCATCCCCCAGGTGACATCTGATCACCCTGGCCTGTCTTCAGCAAGAATACTGTTAAGTCAGTTTAGTCAGAATCTCCCTTACCCATGATGTTCCGTCTTAGCAATTTTCCATCGACTGGCCTCCACTGGGCTCCCTGGCTATAAATTCCCATGCTGTATTTGAAGGTGAGCCCCATTTCTCTCCCACACTGTGAGATTCCATTGTAGTGATCCTTACACCTATCATGATGATACTGAATAAGGTCTTCCTTACCATACTTTAACAATGTAATTGAAAATTTTTTCTTTAACATTATCTGTTCATGTTTGAAAGTGCTAAGTGTAACTCAGAGCCTGTGGATGTAGCTGGTTTACTCGGTGTGTGAGTGGACTGTTCATTGGGAGCTCCCTGATATCTATATATTGAGGTTTTTTTTCTTGGGCTCATCAGTTTCTCCAGAGAAGATTTTTCCAGTCTCTTGCCCAGAGAATGGAAGACCGGCTCCCAGTGTTTTGCACACTAAGTGAGGGAAGCATCCCGTTTATTATGCATAAGGTTGCTTAATCTCCTTGTTTTAGGTAAAGCGTCTAGGTCCACTATATCTAGTCTTCCAGTTCGGTGACTCTATTTTTCCCCAAAGCTGGAGAATAATTTTTCAAACATCTGCAGGGTAGGGCAAAGAGAGTTGACCTAGCTCTGGAATGAGGGAAAGGATCTTTCTAGATTAAATTTAGTGTCATCCAAACCTCCTAATCTTTTCCTGGACTCTCTCAGTTCTAAAGGTATCTTCTTCTGCTAATTTCCAGGCTTTATGGATACATCAGATTGTAAATTGGATTATTTCTCAGCTTTCTCCACTGCTGGCTGAGTTCTCTACCTGGATCAATGAACTAAGTCTATCTAAGTCAGCTAACAAGAATCCATCTGGTTTCTATTTCAAAAAGTTGTATTGCTGTTAGCTCTTCTAATGTTCTTCTCAGTCTTCAGGATTTTTGTCTTAAACAATTTTGTCCCTCCATTTTTAGTGGGTTTTTAAAGGGGGATTAAAATTAGTTTCCTATATTCAATCCACCATCGATTCCAGACCTCGTTGAGATGCAATATTTTAATACTTAGTTGTCTTATTGTTATACTTTGACCAGGAGTCCTGAGTCCATTCACTTTTCACGGTAATCACCACCACCACCTCCACCACCACAGCAAATTTAACCATCTTTCATTATGTGGAAATTAATTACAGACTAGAGGGTACAGTATTTCATGTCAATGATTCAACAATTATGAATTGAGAATCTATTGCGTGTCAGGCACTGTGTTAGGCATTTAATATGTAGAAATATTGAATATGCTAGAATATTAATATCAAAAATTAATACACAATTTAAAAGCATTAAATATGTAGAAATATTAATAATGCTTAGTACATATCTGCACTGGGATCAGAGTTTAGCAGGCTGAACAGTGATGTAGATAAAAAACGCTATGCATAATATCAGAAGTATGTAATAACAAAGTTCAAAGATAGCTTAGAGAAAGG
Source organism: Callithrix jacchus (assembly GCF_049354715.1). NCBI lineage: Eukaryota > Metazoa > Chordata > Mammalia > Primates > Cebidae > Callithrix > Callithrix jacchus. The sequence goes on from NC_133524.1 coordinate 94,131,684, forward strand.
TATTATCAACTCTGTTCATGGAAATCTTCCTGAAGGCATTGATGCCGAAATAGAAAAGCAGGGTTGGCATCTTCCTATTTAGATAAAAAATATATAATTAAGTTAGGTTATACAATATAAATCTTACACACTCCTGATTTTGGTCATAGGGCTCTTTTAGATGTTAGAATCCCAGACACAAAACAGAGGAGATAAATACGTAGATATTTCAGACCATATTAATTCAAGATGACAAAATGTCACAGTGGCTATGTTTAGAACCCTAATTCACAGAAGCAGAAGAGAAGATATGCAGTGAAGTCTTTTTTTGTCTTTATTGGGATGTTGTGGTGTTTAACATGCTGACATGTAAAAAGTACTTTGTATGTTACATAATATTAAAGCATTTTCTTATCAATTCAAAACCAAAAGGTGATATTTTAGTGACAGAAGTTGATTTAACAAGTACTGAGCACCTACTTTGTATTGGGAACTCTTCGGGTGTTGGAGATACAGTGATGAACAAAATGGAAGGTGGAGGACACGGCTCAAACAAGCGTCAAAAGTCTACTAAATACGGGTTAATAAATGCAAGTTGCAATGGAAGCATATATATATAACACGGCATATAACAGGTGGAGCTAACATAGTTTTGGACTTCTGGGAAGGTCTTCCTGAAGAACCTACACTTAAATGGAGGCAAAAAATATGATGTGAAGTTAGCCAGCAGAAGTTGGAAGTGAGACGAAAGAATTTTGGACAAAGGACACAGCACATGTGAATGTCCTAAAGTGGTCCAGAGTGAAGTTCATTCAGAAACCTGCAAAAGGTCAGCAGCATGCCTGAAGCCTAAGTATGAGGCAGAGAGTGCCACAGTATAAGACAGAAGTGCTTTGGGTGGCCGAGGCCGGTGGATCATGAGGTCAAGAGATCGAGACCATCCTGGTCAACATGGTGAAACCCCGTCTCTACTAAAAATACAAAAATTAGCTGGGCATGGTGGCACGTGCCTGTAGTCCCAGCTACTCAGGAGGCTGAGGCAGGATAATTGCCTGAACCCAGGAGGCGGAGGTTGCGGTGAGCCGAGATCGCACCACTGCACTCCAGCCTGGGTAACAAAAGCGAAACTCTGTTTCAAGGAAAAAAAAAAAAGACAGAAGTGATAAGCAACTGTCAGTTGATACATTTGTAAGAATCTATGTTAAGGAATTTAGATTTTATCCCAACCATAATGGACATTGAAGAGTTTTATGCAAAGGAATGGCACGTTTATATGTATATTTTAAAAACAAAGCATCCTGTTGACATAATGAGAATATTATACATTTTAAAACCCTTGATAAACTAATGAATCTGCGAAATGATCATCAATGGGAGCGGGCATTATGTACACAGTACCACCTATGACATATTTATCTTAACATAAAAATTGAATATAAATTAGATCAAGCCTCTAGATTTAACAATGAATCTAGAGAAAATGCAGGAAGACAGAAAACAAGATTGATACACCACAGAGATACAATCAAGGTTGTTTAGGGATCAGTGGTGACCGTGAATATATAGTGTTAGCAACATGTTTAGTTGTAATATTTTCATCATGAGTGCTTAGCAGTATGAGTACGGTAAATATTTGACATTTAAAAACAAAAAAATGTCAAGAGTCCAAAGCAAGTTTTATTTACTTAAGTAATAATTTTCCTTTATCTCCCAAGGATTTTGTGAGTAAAAACAAGGTAATACATTAAAAGAACTTTGAGATCTTTGGAAAACATGTCCTTATTAAATACAAAGTGATACTACCATGATTATCACATAAAATTAAGCTATTTGAGATGTTTTTTATGTTGCTTTTTGTTTGACTCTTGCATTACATGCCATTGATTTCCCTTTGATTCATCTCTTCATGATTAACTTAGGTACGATTTTCCTAAGGCATGATATTATCCTGTCAGTTTAAGAAACTTCAGAGTAAATCAAAACCCGATGATGCCTATGATCACAAAATAACAAACATGTCAAAACAGAAGTGTTATTTTTTAAAAAATTTAATAGCAACTTGTAACTTCCATCAAAATCCACTGAAGGAATTTCCAAATATCAACTAGCTTATAGTTAGAAAGTGGATTTCATTCAAAAGTTAAATGTATATTTGAATGAAAATTTATTCTGTATTTCAAAAGTATCTTTTTTTTTGTGATACAGTCTAATGTTTATTTTATGTGATGGCAGGTACACTTGAATTTTCAAATTTTAAAACATATAAAAAGTGATTAGGGACTTACGCTTGTATCAATAGTTGATAAATCTCTAAGACTGTTTGTTATACAGCAGAGTACAATGGTTGTGCTAATGCCAACAGGGCACCATGGAATTTAGTCTAAAAATATCACTAGGCTTTATAGAAACAACAACCTACGCTGCTGGTTTCAGAATTTCAGGACATGATCTGGTTCTAATACTAAGCGGTCTTTTACCATTTTCAATGTTGTGTAGTCTTACGGTATTTAGTTTGGGAAGTGTGTTAAAATATGGATCTATAATGCAGAGGTATTACATGCAGTACCCTTCTGGCTTTGATGCTGTTGTCCTCAATGAACTCATGCAGAATCTTCCTGTTGGCCCGGAGATGACTCAATCACCGCATCCTCTGTTGTTAAGACTATGACTTTTGTAAGTGTAAAATAAGTCGAAGATGGGGAAATATTTGATTTCAGAGGAATGAGATTAGATTGGTTTAGGTTACAGGCACATACTAGTGTCTCTAAAGCTTCATTTGGCCTTTCAGATCACAGAGAACTTGAAAACATGATGAATATAGTAATTTTTTCATAAAGAAAGGGAGATTCTTTGGTGGAAATGTCGCCGAAAACATCAAAGCTCTACATATTTTGCTTTTATAGTCATGCTCCTGAGAAGATGCTTTAACAGTGTTTGGAGTTACTTTCTCAGTCAAGATACTGAACTGCATTTTCACTACTTTGCACTCATTTTATCTGTTGCATTCATGAACTGTGTGCAGAGAGTTACATCATTTTGGAGAATGTAGTCTTTCCTTATGTAATATCTTTCTAGATGAAGTGGCAAAATAAGCTTGAAATATCATCACAGATATTTGCACAGAATAGCGTACTCTTAGTGACCAGTTGCTGCCCAAGCATTGTGTCAAAACCATCAGTCAAGCAGTGAATAAGAAATCAACAAAACAAAAAAAACAGACTAGTAAGAAAGGGAAACCTGAAAGGGAGAAACAAGGCATTAAGTACATGAAGAAAAACAGGCTGGTTGTAACTAAATTTGACAAACTGCACCTTGCACTTTCCGAGTTATGTTTCTTTATAAACTGTGTCTCAAACATGGTGTTATGGAAACATACCTTTACCCCATGTGAAGGGAATATTTGACTTCCCATCTGGAAATCCTCTTTACTAAGTCATTGTTGCAATGATTATGTATAATTGAGCCACACACAAAATGCAAAACCATCAGAGCTTCTAACAGGTATAAGAGCACACAGGACCACACTCCAGCCAATATAAAACTACATGTAGATTGATACTATAAGAGTATTAAATGATATTTTTCTTCGACAAACACAACATTTAGGCAGCTATGGAGAAGCAACCATTATGAGTCTATACACAAATTGGTATTTGGAAACTTTGTTAAGATAAGTCAGCTATGATCATGTAGCTTATTTCCCTGCAATGAAAACATTTGTGAAATTACCTACAGAAAATGAGTTAACATTCGATGTACAGGAATATTCTGACATATCAGAAATGAGGTCACTATTCGAACTACTCAGTCCATATGGTATGAAGTTCCTAAGCAAAAGCCTTATGTGGCATATTTCATCACAAGTTGCTAAACTTAAGAAATTTCTGGAGAATGTTGATGTGTTAACACAAATGTGGACCAGCTTTGACAAACCAGACCAGATGGCTGCACTCTTTAAAAGATTATCATCTGTTGACAGTCTTTATTTTGAACCTAACACTGTTGTTAGACCCTCGAGATTTAAGGATGGATAAGACAAATTCCTTCTGTGTCTTCAAGAAGCTAATGAATTTGAAGCATGAGTGAAGACAGGAATAGACAGTCAACATGTGAAGGGTTTTATGTCCTAAGTTAATGGAGTTTGAATTTGAACATGTGGTCGAACCGAAACCACCAAATGGTTTTCATTAGAGAAGTGACATATCAGATTTCTATTCAAGTCACATGGCAGGGTAGCAAAGGGGCTGGAGGAGAATAAGTAATAAGAAGACAGGGAGTTCACATTTCTTGAGTGCTTACAATGTGCAAAGTATAGTATTAAATGTTTTATATTCATAATTTCCCTTTATTACTATGGTAACACTTATTGACAAGCATTACCATCTCCATTTTACAGCTGAGGAAAATAAGGTTTAAAGAGGTTAATTTCCCTACAGTGGCAATTACAGCAAAACATATTGTTGGTATCTGAACACAAACCGACTTCAAGGTCCATGCTTTTCTTCTGAGCTATGCTATTAATTAGGAGGCACCGTATCTGTCTAGAAATGAATGATAATGAAAGTCTGAACCAAGATTGTGTCAGTGGAATGAAAGGAAATGGAAAATGTGAGAAATATTCAAGGGATATAACTAGCAAGAAGATTTGGTTATTGTGCAGATTTGGAAGGGGGAGAGCAAGGAAGAGTGAGGTGTCGGGAACTTCTTTCATGTTTTCACTTGCCTAAATGAGTGGATGGATGATGATGTTATTAACTTAAATTGAAAAAGAACAAATGGAAATAGCAATGTTGGAGATACAGGACAAAATGGGAATAACTGATGGAAAGAAGTGATGGAGGAGATGGGAAACAGCACAGGTGGAGGGGTTACATCAGTTGCTTTTTCTGTAATGGGAGGAGAGAGGCTACGATTATGTACAGATATAAATAAGTGTTGGAGGGGAAATAATATCAAGAGATTTTAGAGTCAATGACTTCTGTATTATCTCTGAAAAAAGGACTTGAATGCAGGAGGCAAGCAAGAGGAGGTGAACTTGAAAAGAATAGCGTTAAAGGTTTGAATTAATCTTTATGATATGAAAGAGGGAACTGATCACCATTATCTAATAAAATTACAAAGCATTTTTTTTTGTTCACTGTCGTATGATACCCTTACTGGAACTTGGTCTCAAGTTTATCATTTAATGTTTTTAATGTTCTATTTTTGAAATTAAAGTTATCATAAATCATAAATGAGAAAACTGATATTATTTATCCATAGGGTCAGCATTCTCTTTTTGCAAAGTGGTGGGAACAAAGTACATTCTCCCCAAAAGCAGACAAGCTTTTGTTTGAAATTTTCTTATCTGGTTCTAATATAAATGCTACATTGACCTTGCAAAATGAATTAGGAGGGTTTTGCTTTTGGTATTTTATGGAAGACTTTGAGTAAGACTGAAATAATCTGTTTCTTGGCATGTCTGAAAACTTCTTAGAGCTGGGTCCTGGTGTTTTCTTCATTGGAAGTTAAAAAAATGTTTTGTTGTTGTTGTTGTTTTACTATAAGCCAAGCTTACTTAAAGGATAGAGGGTTATTCAGGTTTTTTATTTCTTCTTGAGTCACTTCTGATAAATTACATTTTTCTAGAAATTTACTCATTCAAGTTTTCAAATTTATTATAAAAATTGTGGACTGTCTTCTCATCTGTTTAGTATCAACATCTATAGTTATCCTCTTTTTACTCTTAATGTTGTTGCCCTTTACCTCTTTTTTCCTTGATGAATTCCATTGATAAATTCCAGTTCCTTGATGAATTTGGAATGGAATTCCATTCCAAATTGGAGGTTTTTCATTTAAAAAATATTTTCAAAGAAACAACTTATATCTTTGTTGGCCTTCATTGTACATTTGCTTTCTAATTCATTAAATAGTATTCATTTTTTCTATTTTCTTTTGACTTATTTACTTTTCATATTTGAAGTTTTTGATATGAATAATTCAATCATTATTTGCAACCTTTAGTCCTTCATAATATATCACTTTAAGGCTATAAAATGTCTTCCAAATACCGCTTTAAGTGAACCCTAATGTTTTTGTAATCATTTAGTTACATTTTCTCATTTTTATTACAGAGTCTTCTTTGACCTATGAGCTGTTTAGAATTTGTTTGTCTTTATTTGCTGATAAATGAGTTTTCCTTGTTATATATCAAAATGTTTGTTATTTTTCACTTACTTATAGAATAGTCAAAGAATGTTATTTACGTGATAACATTGCATTCACATTTGTTGAAGCTTGTGGTTAGTTTTCTTAAATGTGATCTGTACACTTATAAAGAATGTATATTGTACACTTGTTGGGTACAATATCCTATTTATGTCCACTAGATCAAGCTTGTTAATTGTATGATTCAAATCTTCTATATCCCATTAATTTTTAATATAATCAAATTGTCAATTACTGAAAGGCTTATTTTGAAAGCCCCATAATGATGATATGTTATTCAACTTCTCTCTGTAAATCTATCATTGTTTTATGTTTTGGGAGCTATCTTACTTGATGAAAAGAAGTTTAGAATTGTTTTATCTTTCTGAATAATTGAACCTTTGCTATTATTAAGTAGAGACAAGCTTTGTCCCTAGTACCAGGGCTTTTCTTTTTTGGTTTTGTTTTTATTTTTTTTTTAAATTAAAGTCTGCTTTTTCTGGTACTAGTGTACCCATAGCCAGTTAATTTGAATTACAATTGCATAGTATAATGTTTTCATCTATTAACTTTAGTATTTCTATTAAATGGTATATAAATGGATATTTTTAAAAGTCCATCTAACAGTCTTTGTCTTTTAGCCTGAGAGTTTAGTCCATTTGCATTTATAGTACCTACTGAGTGATTGAATATATATAAATTATCTTACATATTCTCTATTTGTACTATTTTTCTCTATTTCCTTTGTTTCTCCTTTCTTGTAATATTTTAGACTGATTCATTTAAAAAATTGGTGGCTGCTAGTTAATTTAACATGTTTATTTCAACCAAGTAAATTGTGAAATTGTCAACATTGTTACCCTCCACCTGAATTATTCAAAGACTTCAGAATGCTTTACTTGTCATTGTCACCCTTCCAATGCTACATAACTGCAGCAATAGTAAAAACACTGTATTTTCTTTCTTACTTTATTGGAAATGTGTCTGGTGCTTCTCTGCTAACATTTGTGATACCCTTTATCAAACTATAAAAGTATCTTTGTATTCAAATAATCTAATTTTTATCACATACTTTTTTTGTTTCATTGAAATAGTAATGACTGCATGGACTGTTGAGAAAGGCTCTGATGCTGACTCTGGGCCTAGTAAGAAAAAGTGGAATACCTGACTCTTGTGGTCTGCCATGGGCATGTGGGGGACAGAATGGCAGCATGTGTACTATGTTACCTTGGAAAGCATAAGCAATGAAATGCAATGTAACACAGAGAAAGCATGGCTTGATTTTGGTTGGGTAAGAGAGCAAAAATTTGTGCAGAGTACTAGGCTCTTTGTCGAGAACAAGAGAAATAGCCTTGTGGGCATCCTTGACAGTTAGGAGATTAACAAAGATACTAGATCATGGGGAAAGTAGGTAATGGGCAAGGTAGGCAATTTTCAAAGACAAATTATATGTATTTGATTTTTTTTATGGCTACCCTTAGAAGGAAAAAATAAGTTGCACGTCTCTCTTGTGGCACATCCTACATCCCTTTCTCTCCACTCGTTAGGTTAATAAGGAAATCAGCAAATCACCTGCCACTTCATATCATCTATTTTATTGCTGTCTTCTATTAGTGTGGATGCCAGACACTTGAATGTGGTACATATTAGAGGTAATACAGCAGGATACTACATACATGCTAGTCAGCAGCCAAAATCACAACCTCATTTGCTAGAGAATTTGCAAATAACCAGTCTTTCAGGTGCTTCTGTAATTTTCACCAAATGTTGCACATTTGAAAGCTTCATTAATCTATTCCCATTAGGATGGGTAGGGTGAATGAGTTTATGACTGTAGAAGGTGAAGTAGCAGAATTTGCAGCTCTTAAGAACATTGCTACCATTCATTTATGATAATGGAGTGTAAGTGGTATTAAAATTCCCCTTCAAAATACTATTTGGGGTAAAAGAGCATCAAATGCATGGTGAACTTGATAATAGAATATTTTAAGCCCAACAAATGCTTATTTACTGATATTAATGGCTCTGAAATGACAAGCATCCAAGTTGTCTTAGAATCATGGTATGCATAGCTCTAGCACAGCAGGCAAAGGAGAAGCTACAAGAAAATAAGTGACATTCTAGAGGGAAGGAAACCATATGTATTCAAAGGAGAAATATGACTGAAAAAGCTTTTCATACTGTAAGGAATTTTCAGCCATATTTGACCTTCTCCTGAATGAGAATGCTTTATTTTATGGCGAGAAATATTCTGTTTAGAAAAAGCAAACATTGGTGTTTGGGGAAGAATAGTTCAGGCAGCCACTTTGAGTCAAGATGAGGTTTGATGATCCAGAACCATAACCCTTGGGCTTGGATTTTTGTTTATGATCAACAGATATAACATCAAAGAGATGTTCCTTGCAAATATCTTATCATTTTTGTCCTTCATTGTCATTTCATTTTGTCCTTCCTTTGATTCACCATTTTTCTTCAGTTTTGTCTGCCCTGCTGCTAGAAATGACAGTTGGGGAAATAAAGCATGAAATAGGTAACGTCATGTGAGCCAACAATCTTTCTTTTCCTCAATAGGTCCATTTTTATGTATCAATTTGTACAGGTGCATCCTATGACCAAAGGCCAAAAGAGTAGTACATACTATCTAGAGCAATAGGTTTTATGAAGGGAGTATTTTGCATACAAACCAATACAATTGGCAGATTTAATCAAGTTTTCTATGTGATTAGGCTTTGAAAGCTATAACTGGTTCTGATAGTAAAGAAGTACTGTTTGGAAACAAATTACTACCCTTGTCTTTATGACATGTATCAATTTACATACAAGCTGCATAAATCACCTTTTATATTTTTCTGTAATGGAAAAATACTGCAGGGCATTTTAATAACCAATAAATTATATGTTTAATGAACCAGATCAAAATATAAATGGTGAGTCAAACACCCCTACGGATGAGGACTGGATATTGACTTGATAGAAATTCGGGTCACATAGACTATAGGCTGTTTGATCCACCACAATTGAAGAGAGTCAGTGCTTATACTTCATCTATGATCATCACATGAAAATTATTCTTGAGAATTTATAACTTATTTTCATACCTCACCTATCTACTGTTTATATTATGCTCCAGACAAATTAGGAGTGAAAACAGACAGTTTCCCTTTTAACCTTTCATAAGTATTACTCCAATAATTTATACAGTAACTCTATCAGGCCTGGTGAATTAGTAGAGAAAGCTTTTCTGAATCACTTATGTAAAGCAACTATGCACATCTGACATCACATTGGAAGCATGTTAGAGTCCACTGATAGAGGGATGTAGTCATAGAACCAACCAAATACCTTCTCAGTTTTTGGATATATGAATGGAGACCCTAATAAGGTTAGAGAAATTGGATGAGAGAAACGCATGAAACTTGAGTTGTTGCACTAGGAGTTTCCAAGTTAACATGGGACACTATTGCTTCCTAATCTTCTTGGATTTAGGATCACATATGTCCATGCATTATAACAATAGAGAAGTAAGAATATGTTACCTAACACTTACTGAAGTTACTTTTGCTTCTTATTAAACAGTGAGATGGTGGTATAATTTTATAGAAAACTGGGTGGGAGGACAAAGGACATGGAGTTTGCAAACCACTAATGAAGGTGCCATCAACTAGCTGTATAATTCTAGCCAAATCACTTCCCTTGAGCTTCCATTTTCTCATCTATAAAATGAGGGAGTCAGATAAGATGATTAAGTTGCTGTTGGTTTTGCTTATCTAGTTGGTATTGTTAAAAGCCTCAGAGCTTGCATATAAAATTTGGTAAAGTTGTATCCTATTGTATAAAATAGTCATACCACTGAAACATTGTGTACATTAATTTCTTTCTTTACTTTGTGGGGAGGGAGACAATTGTATTCTGAGCACTATGGAGAATACTGTTACTTAAAGGAAACCTGTGATGATTGTTTTTAGTATATGTGCTGTGGAAGCCAGCATTCTATGATGATTCTTTGTGAAGCAAATAAGCCTTTGTAATGCAAATGTTCATATTCTAATGTTTCTATTTTCGAGTTTCCATTTTAATATATCAAGCTTGTTTGCTTCAAAGTACAGCTAAACTTTACATATTAATAAAAATTCACATCAAAATATATATATATGTATATAATCATTTTTAGCATAGAGGGAAAATTTTCTTCCTCTTCTGTATTCTTAAATATTTACTGACAGTGCCACTTATTTGGCTATATGCCCTAAAAATAATTGTCAGGTATTGGTTAGGAGCTCAATCTCTGGAGTTAGACAGCCTAGGTTTTAAATCTGGTTCTGTTGCCTACCATCTGGGTAGCTTTGACCAAAATGCTCTCTGTTACTGAGCCTCAGTTTCCTTATTTGTAAATATGATATAACAGGAGTAGGGCTGGCAAGATGGCTGAATAGAAACAGCTCTGGTCTGCAGCTCCCAGTGAGATCAAAGCAGAAGGCGGGTGATTTCTGCATTTCCAACTGAGGTATCCAGCTCATCTCACTGGGACTGGTTAGACAGTGGGTGCAGCCCATGGAGGGTGAGTCAAAGCAGGGCGAGGTGTCACCTCACCTTGGAAGTGAAAGGGGTCGGGGAACTCCCTCCCCTAGCCAAGGGAAGCCATGAGGGAGTGTGCCATGAGGAACAGTGCACTCTGGCCCAGATACTACACTTTTCCCACAGTCTTTGCAACCCACAGACCAGGAGATTCCTTCTGGTGCCTATGCTACGAGTGCCCTGGGTTTCAAGCACAAAACTGGGAGGTCATTTGGACAGACATCAAGCTAGCTGCAGAGATTTTTTCATAACCCAGTGGCACCTGGGATACCAGTGAGTCAGAACTGTTTACTTCCCTGGAAAGGGGCTGAAGCCAGGGAGCCATATGGTGTAGCTCATCGGATTCCACCTCTATGGAGCCCAGCAAGCTAAGATCCACTGGCTTGAAATTCCCACTGCCAACAGGGCAGTCTGAAGTTGACCTGGGATGCTCAACCTTGGTGGGGTGAGGGGTATCTGCCATTACTGAAACTTGAGTAGGCGGTTTTCCCCTCTTAAGTGTAAACAAAGCAGTCAGAAAGTTCTAACTGGGTGCGGCACCCACCACAGCATGGCAAAGGCGCTGTAGCCAGACTGCCTGTCTAGATTCCTCCTCTCTGGGCAGGGCATCTCTGAAAGAAAGGCAGCAGCTCCAGTCAGGGGCTTATAGATAAAAAACTCCCATCTCCCTGGGACAGAGCACATGGGGTAAGGGGCAGCTGTGGGTGCAGCTTCAGAAGACTTAAATGTTCCTGCCTGCCGGCTTTGAAGACAGCAGTGGATCTCCCAGCACAGCACTTGAGCTCCGCTAAGGGACAGACTGCCTCCTCATTTGGGTTCCTGACTCCTGTGCTTCCTGACTGGGAGACACCTCCCAGCGGGGGGGTCAACAGACACCTCATACAGGAGAGCTCTGGCTGGCATCTGGTGGATGTCCCTCTGGGACAAAGCTTCCAGAGGAAAGAACAGGCAGCAATCTTTGCTGTTCTGCAGCCTCCACTGGTAATAACCAGGCAAACAGCATCTGGAGTAGACCTTCAGCAAACTCCAGCAGACCTGCAGAACAGGGGACTGATTGTTAGAAGGAAAACCAACAAATGGAAAGGAATAGCATCAACATCAACAAAAAGGATGTCCACACAAAAACCCCATCTAAGGTCACAAACATCAGAGACCAAAGATAGATAAATCCTTGAAGATGAGGAAAAAAACCAGTGCAGAAAGGCTGAAAATTCCAAAAACCAGAACACCTCTTATCCTTGAAAGATCACAATTCTTCACTAGCAAGGGAAAAAAACAGGACGGAGAATGAGTTTGATGAATTGACAGAAGTATGCTTCAGAAAGTAGGTAATAAGAAACTCCTCCAAGCTAAACAAGCATGTTCTAACCCAATGCAAGGAAGCTAAAAACCTTGGAAAAAGGTTAGAAAATTGCTAACTAGAATAACAAGTATAGAGAAGAACATAAATTGCCAGATGGAGCTGAAAAACACAGTATGAAAACATTGTGGAGTATATACAAGTATCAATAGCTGAATCAATCAAGTGGAACAAAAGATATCAGAGATTGAAAATCAATTTAATGGAAGCATGAAGACAAGATTAGAGAAAATAGAGTGAAAAGGAACAAAACCTACAAGAAATACAGGACTACATGAAAAGACCAAACCTACATTTGATTGGTGTACCTGAAAGTAATGGGAAGAATAAAATCAAGTTGGAAAACACTTTTCAGGATATTATCCAGAACTTCCCCAACCTAGCAGGACAGGCCAACGTTCAAACTCAGGAAATATAGAGAACATCACAAAGATACTCCTCGAGAAGAGCAACCCCAAGACACATAATCGTCAGATTCACCAAGGTTGAAATGAAGGAAAAAATGTTAAGGGCAGCCAGAGAGAAAGGCTGGGTTATGCACAAAGGCAAGCCCCATTAGACTAACAGCAGATCTCTCTGCAGAAACCCTACAAGCCAGAAGAGAGTAGGGGCCAATATTCAACTTTCACAAAGAAAATACCTTTCAACCCAGAATTTCATATCCAGGCAAACTAAGCTTCATAAGCAAAGAAGAAATAAAATTCTTTACAGACAATCAAAAGCTGAGATATTTTGTCACCACCAGGCCTGACTTACAAGAGCTCCTGAAGGAAGCACTAAATATGGAAAGGAAAAACTGGTACCAGCCACTGCAAAACATACCAAATTGTAAAGACCATTGACACTATGTAGAAACCCCATCAACAATGGGCAAAATAACCAGCTAGCATCTTAATGACAGGGTCAAATTCACATATAACAATATTAGCCTTAAATGTAAACAGGCTAAATGCTCCAATTAAAAGACACAGACTGGAAAGTTCAATAAAGAGTCAAGACCCATAGGCGTGCTGTATTCAGGAGATCCATCTCATGTGCAAAGACACACATATGCTCAAAACAATGGAATAAAGGAATATTTTCCAAGCAAATGAAAAGCAAAAAAAGTAAGTGTTGCAATCCTAGTCTCTGATAAAACAGACTCTAAATCAACAAAGATCACAAAAGACAAAGAAGGGAATTACATAATGGTAAAGAGATCAATGCAGCAAGAAGAGCTAACTATCCTAAATATATATGCACCATATACAGGAGCACCAGAACATAAAGCAAGTTCTTAATAATAACCTACAAAGAGACTTAGACTCTCACACAACAATAGTGGGAGATTTTAATACCCCACTGTCAATATTAGACACATCAATGAGACAGAAAATTAACAAGGATATCCAGGACTCGAACTCAGCTCTGGACCAAGTGGACCTAATAGACATCTACAGAACTATGCACCCCAAATTAACAGAATATACATTCTTCTCAGCATCACATCATATTAATTCTAAAATTGATCACATAACTAGACATAAAACACTCCTCAGCAAATGCAAAAGAATGGAAATCATAACAGTCTCTCAGACTACAGCGCAGATGAATTAGAAGTCAGGATTAAGAAACTCACTCAAAACTGCACAACTACATGGAAACTGAACAACCTGCTCCTGAGTGACTACTGGATAAATAACGAAATTAAGACAGAAATAAATAAGTTCTTTGAAACCAATGAGAAGAAACAACATACCAGAATCTCTGGGCCACAGCTAAAGCAGTGTTAGAGGGAAATTTATAGCACTAAATGCCCACAGGAGATAGCAGGAAAGATCTCAAATTGACACCCTAACATCACAATTAAAAGAACTAGAGAAGCAAGAGCAAATTCAAAAGCTAGCAGAAGACAAGAAATAACTAAGATCAGAGCAGAACTGAAGGAGAGAAAGACATGAAAAACTCTTCAAAAAATCAATGAATCCAGGAGCTGGTTGTTTGGAAAGATTAACAAAATAGACTGCTAGCCAGACTAATAAAGAAAAGAGAGAAGAATCAAATAGACACAATAAAAAACGTTAGAGGGAATATCATCACTGATCTCACAGAAATACAAACTACCAGGAGAGAATGCTATAAACACCTCTATGCAAATAATCTAGAAAATACTGAAGTACTGGATAAATTCCTGGACATATACACCCTCTCAAGACTAAACCAGAAGAAGTCGAATCCCTGAACAGACCAATAACAAGTTCTGAAATTGATGTAGTAATTAATAGCCTACCAACCAAGAAAAGCCCGGCACCAGATGGGCCCATGGTCAAATTCTACCAGAGATACAAAGAGAAGCTGGTACCATTCCTTCTGAAACTATTCCAAAGAATGGAAAAAGAGGGACTTCATCCTAACTCATTTTATGAGGCCAGCATCATCCTGATAGCAAAACCTGGCAGAGACACAACAAAAACAGAAAAATTGAGGCCAATATCCCTGATGAACATCAATGCAAAAATCCTCAGTAAAATACTGGCAAACTGAATCCAGAGCACATTAAAAACTTTATCAACCATGATCAAGTAGGCTTCATTCCTGGGACGCAAGGCTGGTTCAACATACAAAAATCAATAAACGTAATCTATCACATAAACAAAACCAATGACAAAAAGCACATAATCATCTCAGTAGATGTAGAAAAGACATTAGACAAAATTCAACACTCCTGCATGCTAAAAACTCTCGAAAAACTAGGTACTGATGAAACGTGTCTCAAAATAATAAGAGCTATTTATGACAAACCCACAGGCAATATGATACTGAATAGGCCAAAGCTGGAAGCATTCTGTTTGAAAACTAGCACAAGACAAGAATGTCTTCTCTCACCACGCCTACTCAGCATAGTATTGGAAGTTCTGACCAGGGCAATCAGGTCAGAGAAAGAAATAAAGAATATTCAAATAGGAAGGGAGGAAGTCAAATTGTCTCTGTTTGCAGATGACATGATTGCATATTTAGAAAACCCCATCATCTCAGCCCTAAATCACCTTAAGCTGATAAGCAACTTCAGCAAAGTCTCAGGATACAAAATCAGTGTGGAAAAATCACAAGCATTCCTATACACCAATAACAGATAAACACAGAGCCAAATCATGAGTGAACCCCCATTCACAATTGCTATAAAGAGAATAAAATACTTAGGAATACAACTAAAAAGAGATGTGAAGGACCTCTTCAAGTAGAACTACAAACCACTGCTCAAGGAAATAAAAGAGGAAACAAACAGATGGAAAAACATTCCATGCTCATGGTTAGGAAGAATCAATATTGTGAAAACGGCCATACTGCCCAAAGTAATCTATAGATTCAATGCTATCCCCATCCAGCTACCATTGACTTTCTTCACATAATTAGAAAAAAAAACACTTTAATCATATGGAAACCACAAAGAGCCCACATAGCCAAGACAATCCTAAGCAAAAAGTACAAATCTGGAGGCATTATGCTACCTGACTTCAAGCAAGACTACAAGGCTACAGTAATGAAAACAGCATGGTACTGGTACCAAAACTGAGATATAGACCAATGAAACAGAACAGAGGTCTCAGAAGTAATGCCACACATCTACAAACATCTGATCTTTGACAAACCTGACAAAAACAAGCAATGGGGAAAGGATTCCCTATTCAATAAATGGTGTTGGGAAAACTGGCTAGCCATATGCAGAAAACTGAAACTGGACCTCTTCCTTATACCATATACAAAAATTAACTCAAGATGGATTAAAGACTTAAACATAAGACCTAAAACCATAAAAACCTTAGAAGAAAACCTAGATAATATCATTCAGAACATAGGTATTGGCAAAGACTTCATGACTAAAACACCAAACCCAATGGCAACAGAAGCCAAACTTGACAAATGGGATCTAATTAAACGAAAGAGTTTCTGGACAGCAAAAGAAACTAGCATCAAAGTGAACAGGCAACCTATAGAATGAGAGAACATTTTTGCAATCTATCCATCTGACAAAGGGCTAATATCCAGAATCTACAAGGAACTTAAACAAATTTATAAGAAAAAAACTAACAACTCCATCAAAAAGTGGGCAAAGGATATAGACAGATACTTCTCAAAAGAAGACATTTATGCAGCCAACAAACATATGAAAAAAGCTCATCATCGCTGGTCATTAGAGAAATGCAAATCAAAACCACAATGAGATACCATCTCACACCAGTTGGAATGGTGATCATTAAAAAGTCAGGAAACAACAGATGCTGGAGAGGATGCGGAAAAATAGGAAGGCTTTTACAGTGTTGGTAGGAATGCAAATTAGTTCAACCATTGTGGAAGACAGTGTGGCAATTCCTCTAAGATCTAGAACCAGAAACATCATTTGACCCAGCAATTCCATTACCACGTATATACCCAAAGGATTATAAATCATCTAATATAAAAACACATGCATAGGTATGTTTATTGTGGCACTGTTCACAATAGCAAAGACTTGGAACTAACCCAAATGCCCATCAATGATAGACTGGATAAATAAAATGTGGCACATATACACCATGGAATACTACGCAGCTATAGAAAGGATGAGTTCATGTCATTTTCAGGGACATGGATGAAGCTGGAAACTATCATTCTCTGCAAACTAACACAGGAACAGAAAACCAAATACCACATATTCTCTCTCATAAGTGGGAGTTGAACAATGAGAACACATGAATATAAGGAGGTGAAAATCACACATCAGGGCCTGTCGGGGGATGGGGGGTTAGGGGAGGAACCACATTAGGTGAAATACCTAATGTAGATGACGGGTTGATGGGTGCAGCAAACCACCATGGCACATGTATACCTGTGTAACAAACCTGCATGCTCTGTACATGTATCCCAGAACTTAAAGTATAATAATAAAAAAGTAACAACTGGACTTACCTTACAGTGTTTGTGTAATGATTAAATAAAAGATACAGAGTACTTCACTTAGTGTCTGGGACATAATATGCACTTATTAAGTTTTAGCTATTAGCATTATTCTCAAATGCTTCTTGTGAGTTTTCTTTTTATATAAACAATATACACAGTACTCTTTACCAGGATTATAAACTTCATGAAGCCAGAGACTATAATGATGCTTATCTGTATAGTATCCACTACACGGTCTAGTAGAATGTCTTGAACTGAGATGCTATCCAATATATATTTGTTTTTACTAGTTGTTTCTGATTTATACCAGAGAGGTTTTTATCCTGTTTTCAAGTAGACCACAACTGACAACAGGAATGTAAGATATGAGTGGTGATATTAGGAGCTTTAAAGCTGCAAGGAAAAGACACACCCAGATTACCTTCAGGGATGGAGGTTTATTGCAAGCGTACATGAGCAAATGAGGTAGTGAGGTCACTCATGATTCACACAGTCACTCTGGTTACTGATGTTTCCAAGACTTAGATATCTGCCTGGGTTTGAATCCTGGCTCTGCCACTTACAAGCTGTGTGACCTTGGGCAAGATGTTAAAGTACTTAGTGTCTTAGTTTCTTTATTTCTAAGTGGTAGATAAAAATAGTACACATCTCATAGGGATAAATGAGGATTAAACAAGATCGTGCATGTAAAATGTTTATTGCAATGCCCGACCCACAGCAGGTTCTCAAGTTTTGGTAGCTACTTTGTAGTAGTAGTGGCAGGGGTAGAAATAGTAGTAGTCATTACCATAGCTATTATTGCACATGTCATAAAAAAATCAGAATACACCTCAGTGTCATTTAGGACAATGGCCTTAACTCAAATGATTTGCCTCTTCTTTTTACCTGCATTTGTATTTCCCCAGATAGAGGATTTGATTGAGTTCATTTGCCAACCTTCAACATGCACAGCCAAAGTCAACTTAGAATTAGTTGTGCTCCCCTCTGTCCAACCTCTGTCATGAGTGTATTTAGAAAATTCATTAATTCCAGGTTGATATTTATTGATACATAAATAACTGCATATATTTAATGTGTACTATTTGAAGAGTATGGACTTTTGCATACACCTGTGACATCATCAGCACAATGCAGGCAACAGACATTGGACCGGCAATGATAAAAAGACAAGCAATCCAGCAGAAATTGGATCATTTTCCTCAATAGAGATGTGTTTCTAAGTCGATCACTTTGCTTTCATGGACTCTTCTTTGAGCACATACAGTCTAGTGACCTTCAAATCTGGAAAAAGACATTTCTTTTTCAGCACATGCTCATTTTTTATTCTAGGACTTCCCACTCTGACTTACTTGATCAAGCCTCCTTGACTTATTTCTTCTCTTGTCACCCCCAGTGTGACTTTCCTTAAAGCTCCTGAGAATCTTTTTAAGTCTGCCAGTCACAGTATTGAATCAAGTAAATATTACCTAATTAAGTTATATACAATTTAAGAACTTCTGTGATAGGATGTCAGCACTATGGGTTCCCAGAAATCATGGTACTTTATTCTACACCAACTGCGATTTTTATCTGTTTAAGGTCTAGATAGAATGAGTTAGTTATTCATAGTGGATGAAAAAGCACCAAGGATTTTCACTGTTAAGTCCTTCACTCTTTATCAAAGGAGACAGGCCTGTGGATAGGTCAGAAATAATCACGGAGGATTTTGTGGCCCAACGGATCGTCAAAGCCCAGTGGCTCTTTACTCCTGCCTTGAATACCATGGCTATATTTTAAATATTCAGTACTGAAGCAGCTTAGTTCATGTCTGCATCTTCCAAATTTCTCAAAATTAACTTAGAGTTAACCTTGATGGTTTTTTGACAGCTCTTCTTCTATAATGATTTTTAAAATAGTTTTGTTCACCATTGAGGCAAACCTCTTTGTTTAAAACTCATGTTTAAGACATGAAATAGGCCGGGCATGGTGGCTCACATCTATAATCCCAGCACTTTGGAAGGCTGAAACCCAGGTGGATTGCTTGAGCTCAGGAGTTTGAGACCAGCCTTGGCAAAATGGTGAAACCCAGTCTCTTCCAAAAATAAAAAAATTAGGCAGGTGTGCTGGTGTGTGACTGTGGTCCCACCTCTTTGGGAGGTTGAGGCTGGAGGATCTCTGGAGCCCAGGAAAGCTGAGGCTGCAGTGAGCCATGATCATGCCACGGTACTCCAGCTTATGTGACAGAGTGAGACTGTGTCTTAAAAACATATATATAATGAAATGCTAACAAATAGAGGGCATAGGCATGCTAGTGAAAAACAAGGCATGGGATCAGATAATGTCCAACAAATTGTATAGCTAAGGACCTAGAGGGGTTAGAGTTGCCCATTCTGCTTCCCAGAGTCCTTTTGGGTTTTATAGCAGCCACAGAACTATCATTCAGGCCAATAGAACTCTTGCGATCAACAGTGTCAAAACATCTTATAAATCTCAAATAATCAGCATCCTCTAAAGATGACTCTGGGCCAGATTGAATAATGTTTTGAAGATAGCCATGATAATTCCTGCTTCACACCTGAAACAAGGCTGAAATAACAGGTGAGAAAGTGAAATTACACAGAACAGCTTTGCTTTTGAGGTTTCGGGAAACTATTCAGCATCGCTTGGTAGGAGATTCAAACTCATCTCTATCCATAAACTTCTGGTGTTTTTTAAAAGGGTAGCAATCTATGGCTCAGGCGATGCTATTTTAAAAACAAATCAAAAGCACTAAAGTGACCCAATTGCTGCTCAGTGGCTGCTCTTAACTAAGAGCTAGAGAGCTAGGGTTCGTACTACAGTGGTCTGACTTCATTAACATCCATTCCTAACAAGGCCCTTTCTCCATTCTCCCAAAGCATCTTATCTCACAGTGAGACAATCAGTCTACATACACAGTTACACTGGTTCCTTTTCCGTTTCTCAGGATATCATTAGTATTCCAGATTTAACCCTTAGAAGCTTTACTTTCTCAGATGAACAGAAAATCTCCAATGGTAAAAGATAATAATTTAAAATATTTAGACTTGTGCTGCCCACTTCATGTTATAATACTGTATTATTCAATACTGGTTGTGAAGAAATGCTCTATACATTCTGTCTTTTATCAAATGCTGGTGTTGCTTATACCCAAAAAAGAAAAGTTGGTCCTAACCATTTTTTGTTCTAAAATGTATCCTTTTTTTTTCTATATAGGGCTGAATTGCTCTATTAGTACTTTTAAGAAATATGACCTCAGAGCTCTCCTCTGATGGTTTTCTATTATATTCAATTTCCTTAAATGACAGTCATTGTCTGGGGTGAATAGGTACATCCTGACCCTACAACAAAGGCTAAAAGGCAGAATTAAGAAATTTATTACCTAAAATTCTCCTAGGGTTTTACTGTTTCTTTGGGTAGATTATAATCTGTTAGGCCTTCAAGATACTCATGATGACCAGTGGAAATTTGCTGACATGATGTCAGCAACTGTCAATCAGTGGTCCTTGGTGTACTTACAGGCAGACAGATGAACAAAGTGAACTTTCAAACCCCAGAGAGAACAGAGCCCAGAACAACTGGCAGTTCACTGAGATAGCTATGGAGGGAAATTACAAAGGACTGCGGTATTCCACTTGTGAACAAATCTATATTTAAATAAGGTTGGAACCTCAAGGTACTTTTTTTTTTATTGATGTGCAGGGAGTTTGTTGTATTTGTCTTTCTTGACAGAGGCAATCATCATCTCTATTCACCATGAAAAAGGAGAAAGTAAGCTTAAAGAATACCTTTTGATGTTCTAGATTTCTAAAAAGCTCAAATAGACTCCAGATAGAATAAAGGACATATTATATGAAGGACTGCAACAATTGCAGTACTGTGAGAAGCAAGAGGGGAAACAAAACTATTATTGAAAAAATAAAGAGAAGAGGGAAAGAAATTACTCTCTTGGCACTGCACAGTGGGACAGTGGGTACAAGTTTCTTCTCAGAATGCTCTTCACTATTTATGCCACATTAATGAAGAAAAGCTGAAACAGTGAACAAGATGAAGATAATCAAAATGAAGGTTGGGGAATTGAAGAGATAAACATCTTGAGAGTGAAGATGTTCTGAAAAGGGATTCTGGAAAGAAGTCTTATACCACTGGCATTTTCCAATAAGCAGCAAGATTGTCCCACAAAGTTAAATCAAGGTCTTCTAGAAAGGATAATGGAATAATTAGAAGAATCCAAAAACATCTGGGAATGCAGAGAAAAGAGCTGCTAACCAAAAGAGAAAGAGGCAAGGGGTTTGAGGTGCTCTTGAGAAAAGTGGAAGTTGCTGATATAGACCTGTCATGCATAGCTCTTCAGTATGTACGTTACATTAATGAAGAATTTATCTGTCTTTTATCAAAAGCTCCAAATCAGAAAGAATATTGAATTTTTTTTTGAAGAAAATAACACTGGCCTTATTTTCTTAGGGAGAATGTATAATACTGTGGAGAGAGCATAGATTTCAGCTCCAGCCTTTGACAGATTGACGATCATATCCCGGCACAGCTTTTAGTAAATGTATAATTTACCTTCTCTCAGCTCCAGATTATATGTCTATTAAATGAGAAAAATAATAGCTATGTTTCAGGTTTGTTGTAAGAAGTACCTGACATACTTCTAATAATTGGCTCATAATTGGGATTTAATAAACAGCATATATTTTTGGTGATTATATTTTTCTGGGTAAAAACAAGATATAGTTTATGATGAGAAATGACTTCATGCTTAATACATATCAGAGGGAGGTGATCTGGTAACTATGTACAAGGAAAATAAAAGAAGGCAAATATAACACAGACGCACACATGGTTTTTGAAAGTAATACATAATTTTACTATGACTGACTGCATATAATTCTGTAGGCTAAATGATTTGGAATAAATTGTGTATTATATTGATTCTAAGATGAAGTTAACACTTGCAGTGCTGTTTACCACGTACAGTATAAAAATTGTCATGGGAAATGATTCATGTCCATATGCTTTGTTTTGTTTCCCTCTGGAAAACTTTATCATGGGGATAAATTAATAGTGCCACTTTCTTTTCATTAAGCCTTTGTCATAAGCAAGCCAGAGCAGAATTTTAATACTTCATCTATTCTTCAAATTCTTAGTACTCTTTTTGAAACATATTCTGTTTACTTCATTTGACATGTTACAGTATTTCTCATAATGAATAAAAATTTGATGTGAGGTCACAAATAAAAATGGAAACCAAATGTAGCTGATGATTATTCCATTGTTTTGTTGATGTCAAAACAGTCCCATCAGAATGCACTCTCGGTATGTCACAACCCTGTTGAAATTTTGAGTTTCCCTGTAGTTTTAGAAATAATTTATATATTTCTTTTATTTTTATTCCAATTTCTTGTTTGAGACAGTCTTGCTCTATTGCCCAGGCCAGGCTGGAGTACAGTGGTGCAATCTTGGATCTTGGCTCACTGCAACCTCTGCCTCCTGGGTTCAAGTGATTCTCATGTCTCAGCCTCCTGCATAGCTGGTATTACATGTGCGTGCCAGTACATTCAGCTAATTTTTGCATTTTTAGTATAGACAGCATTTCACCATGTTGGCTAGGCTGGTCTTGAACTCCTGGCATCAAGTGATCTGCCTGTCTTGGCCTCCCAAAATGCTGGGATTACATGCGTGAGCCACCAGGCCTGGCCAAGTATTTATATATTTCAATGTTCATCGTAACTGCATAATTTAGCATACATTAATGTCCTATAATAAAACACATGCTTACTTCTACAATGTTTTGGGGACATCTATATTTGTCTACAGTTATAGATGTTTCTTATACGATAACATTCTGTTTCTCCCTAATGTGAAGAATTTCCATAAAAAAAGAACTCCCAAAGTTACATTTGTCCAATTTGCTTTACAACATTATGACAGGAACCTTTGAGGGGTACTTCTGTTTCATATTCCTATACTGCTAGTGGCTGCAAAATTTCCAAGAGCAGGAGTTGTAGGTCACAATGGAAAATGAAATCAGTAGACTGGGATTCAACTTACTGACTGTATGGTTCTGTCTCTTAATACCTAGGGTTTTTTTGTTACTTGGTTGCCTGTTTTGTTTAAAGAAGGGACTTATATTAGGATGGATTCTCTAAGTCTCTCTAACTTCAAATTTTATACGTTGTGATAAAAGAGCTGAATTTGTCAGAGGAGAAAATTCTGTTCCTGCTTTTGTCTGAAAGGGAAGAATCTTTAGCTCTGCACAAGATATTTCTATTCTTTCCTAATTTTCTTTTAGGAAGATTTGTCTTTCTTGGCTGAAAGAAGATTAAAAACAAGGGGAAAAGGTTCCATTTAATAATAGTGGTGTATTCATATGATCTTGCAGTATTCACAGTATATTTTCACCTGTTCAGGAGGTGTGGGCAATCACTTTTGTGGCTTGGGGTGCTGGTGCTAAGGTATGAAGAATAGAAACAATCTTAAAACCACGTCTATAACTCTGTGGTTGTGAACTCTACTTACAACATTCCATGTTTGTTAATCTAAATATAGCTTAATGAAAAGTCTACCAGGGATAAAGATTTAACCAATTTTTTTTTTTTAGTAAAAGTAAGTTCATCAAAAAATGCATTTTGATTTTTAAAGTTACAATAGCAGTAATTGTGTGTTGTAACAAGCGAATCAACACAAAGTTGCATTAAAAAAATTCTCAAGTATCTCTTTCCACTTCTACTACCTGTCTCTCTCTCTACAATAACCAGTGTTAATCAACCCCAGGGTGTTTTCTTCACCACCTTTCACTGGGCTTATGATGCAAGTGCATCCAAGTAAGTTTTTTCCAATTTATACAAAATATCAAAACTCAAAACTCAAGCTAATAAAATAAGACTTTCTTCAATGACTACCAACATTTCTTTGATTGGCAAAGTCCTTCTTACATACAGCCTATCTTCCCCTAATCACAGTCTGAGCTCAGTTGCCTTTGCCATTTGTCTGGTTCCCATTCCTTAAAAGTGAAAAAAGAAGCCATTCATTTCTGAAGAAAGCATTCTCTTGGGGACAATGAATAAACACAGCACTTCCTTTCTAGTAGCTATAAACTTTACTGTAGATATAAAATTTACTTTCCACACTATAATATTTGAATGATTTTGGTACCTAAACGTTTAGCCCTATTGTGGGATGTTCAGAGCAGATTCAAAAGTTTCTTTTGAAGGGTCTTAACAAAGAGGAAATAAAAACAAGTTCAGGTGGAAATAAAGTAGCTGACTGCAATCTCACTTCTAGAATGGTAGCTGGTAGCTGGCCTTATTCTCAGAGTGCATCAGCTTTGATCTCATTTGTAACTCTAGGTGTCAGAGCAACAGAATGGAGATTGTGAGAGGGTTAGATATTCCATATTAGGAAATGGTTTGGTAAGATATCCCTTACATTATTCAAAGATAGAGATTGTCTGGTTGCTCTGGTACATATAGCCCTGAAACAATTTCTCAGAAAAAAATAATTAGCATATCAGTGTTTCTTAAGGAAATAATGGTTTTTCTGCTGGAGGAGCAGGTTCATTCTCTGCACACAATGTTGATCCTGAAATGTCACTCTCTAGATATAGTTTATAACTGAATGAAGAGCCAGCTCAGCAAGAAGTCAAGACTTCTGTATAATATAATGAGGAGACATTTTTTAACCTAATGGGACTCTGCATGACAAAAATTTTTAAGATGATAATAGTACTGGATAAATTATTACCCGCTAGTTCAACCCCCAGAAGGAAAGAATCCCTTTATATAATGTTGGCATAAGAGTTACCAGAAGATTTATAGCTTTTGCAGGAGGAGTTTAATATTTATCTATAAGAGTCTGAATTAGAGGCAGAGAATGTAGAATAAAGCAGGAGGTTACTTCAGTGACTGCAAATCTTCAGACTTCTGGAAGGCTAAAGGATAGAAGTGTCATTACTTTCTGAGAAGACCCCAAGATGAGTATAGTTTTACTTGGCAGAATTTAAAAGGAATTAAAAGTGTGTATTATGAACCTTACAACAACCTCAGTGAAGACTTTCTTCAGAAACTGGACACAATGATTCACAGGAATTGGGAATAATTATGCCAACAGTCTTCCAGTGGCACCGTCCTGCAGATTTATATCTAAAAAGGGAGGCATTCAATAGCATTTTTAATAATATCATCTTATCCAAAATATATACACAGGAAGAGTTTGTGTAGCTTGATTGGAGTCATAGTTTGGACAGGTAGATCTCTAAATCAACAGAAAAGCAGCACCTCTCTTGAGGAAGTCTCCAGAGACATCTTGCATGCTAAGCCTGCTAAGAAGGAGGATTATTATTAGTGTCAACCGACACAGGAAACTTGAGCAACAGATGTGGGCAATCCACAAGAACTTTGGCTTCCAACAACTGTCTTAGTTATGCCCAGCTGTGCATCTGCCAGTGCTAATCCATCATAACACAACCTGCTATTTACATTCTGTGCAGTGATAGGGATTTAAGAGGATGATGAAAGAGAACCAAGACCTATGAAGTAATTTAGAACTTTCTTGAATTTAAACTTCTCCCTTTTACTTCCTATCATATGGCATATTGAAAAGATAATATAACACCTAATTGCAGCTAGAGTAATTGCTGCCAAAATTAATAAAGGGAGACACAATAGTTTGCTGAGTTTCTTGTTTATACTACTTTATAACACCATACAGAATTATTTGATAGAAATTAGACAAGAATATAATTTGTTAGGTAGTTATCCATCTTTAATGTTCTGGCTCTTTCACATAAGGATGATCTATCTGGTATTCTTAAAAAGCATAAACAGCTAAATATAAATGAAGCACCATAAGCAGTACTCTAAAGGAAGTAAGATTTATGATAATCTTGCTCAACTGAAGAGAGAGAGAGAAAAAGAAAGAGATAGAGAAACCCTGTTCCTCTACCAACTCATACCATTATCATGTACATATGTGTGTTTCAAGTCAGTGAGAATAAGATTAACAGCTCTTCCAGATGCAAGACATGCCATTCTCAGTAAGACTTTTTTTCTATTAGTTATCCTCCTCCCCACTGTACTGTTTAGTTAGTAGTGTGTGTTTCCTTGGTAAAGTAAAAAAAAAGCTCAGAGCTCTATGCTAATAAAGTAAGGCTTCTAAGTTCTGTCCCATGCCTACAGAGTAGTTCATATCTTGAAGTCTACATGACACTTTGACATACTTGCTTTGATGTAGCCATTACCAAATATTGTGAAAAATAGAAGTCCTTATCTCTTCCTTGAACCTTGCCCTATTCTTGAGTTTTACCTTAACCCAGATCTTTACTGTGAGAGATGTTGGTAAGGAACAAGGTGAAGCTGTGACATCTCAGTTATTGGGGCATATGGGCTCTTGCCATACTCAAGTTGGACCAAGAGCATTCCTTGTTTGCAAACAACTTTGTGTTTTTCGCTATTTCTTTTATATGCAACTGAACATTTAAAAAAATACCTATGATTGATTTAAGAGATTAACTCGGAACCAAATGGATGGCCTCATGGATGGGAGGATATTTACTGTGTCTTCAGGAGGAAGAAAAAGAGGGCCAGCAGTACATCTGAGACACAAAATCATCTGTAGATCCTAACTTCTTAAGCAAATGAAAAGGTTTTTGAGGACAGGGACAATAATCATTCATTAAGGCCCATTCGCACAGGAAGTGTTCGGTATTTATTTAGGTTAAACCCTATGAAATTGCCCTTTTTGTGGGTGAAACATGACTTCATGTTGGCAATTTCATATGATTCAATGGAAGAGTTAGGATCCTGTACCATACCTCCCTTTACCACACTGGAAAAAACATGGGAGCTTTGAGCAGACAGATCTAGATTGAAATCTCTGCTCTACCAACTATGTGACCTTGGGAAAGTATCATAGTCTATCTAAGCCTTAGTTTCTTTACCTGTAAATTGGAGAGACTAACACCAATTACATAAGATGACTGTGCTAATTAAATTGGAATAACATTCAAAAAATCACCTGCTATAGAGACAGAAAGTCAACCAGTGGCTGCCCAGGGCCAGGCAGTTTGGGGAAATATGTGGAATGATTGCTAATGGAGTCTGTTCAGTGTGATAAAAATGTTGTCAAATTAGAGTGTGGTAATAGTTCTACAACTCTGTGAATATACCAAAAATCACTACATAATATATTTTAAATGAGTGAATTGTATGGTATGGCAGTTATATCTCAATAAAATTGTTTTTAAAAAGTCATAATGAGGGACACACAAAGAGAAAGTCAAAGAAAGAGCTCTAAGCTACTAAGGAAAAAAATGCTTAGACTTGGCTTTTCACAAGGCTCATTTGTAGGCTTGAAAAAGACAAACAAATAAACAAACCAACCTTTTAGTACTTCTTGAATTAACCCAGTTTAGCATGAAACAGTCATCACAAAGCATTATTTCAAATTGGCTATTTCTGGTACTAGCCACAGGGGAAGGGGTTGTTTCTTTCTATTCTACATCTGGCAAAGATCTAGTTTTGATATAACAAATGTCATGAAGTAAAGATTTATTTTAAGATTTACTTCAGAGTTGAAAAAAGAGCTACAACTGACAGACTGTTTGGCTGCTTGGCATCTCAGGCCTCCCAGTGTTTGGTGCATAGTCATATGAATAAGAAAGCTGTGTTCCCCAGCACTTTCTCATTCCAATCGCACAAACTCAACATGAGTCTGGTTTTGAACAGCAGCACAGCTTGGACAATATTCAATCACCACACAGAGTCTGGGCAATGTAAAAAGCAGACCAGGGAGGCCTAAAAAGAGGGCATTATAGTTACTTGCCCAGATGATCAAATTACATTTTCCTCTTCTAACTGTCAGACATTTACAGGGACACAATTTGGAGATGCCTTTGGGTCCTATTTAATCCCTATGTAGAAACTAAGCATTTGCTAATAGAGGGCCAGATTCTTACGCAGGGAATTTTATACATACGACTTTATTGGGCACAAATCTGGACAGAAAAGGATTCCAGTTTTGAATGCTGCCTTATGATACATTTGTAAATAGTCCATCCTGCTTAGGATGAATTTTTTAAACCAAAAGTGTTATTCAATGAATTGTTTCCCCTCCCCATCTATGCAATTTCTGCATAAGATAAGATAAAAACAGTTATCAAGGATTATAGACCAGCGATATCACCTTAATTTACACGTCACCCTCTGAAGATGTAACATCTTGCTGTCTAAACGTGTATATGTTTGTTTGTTTTTAATCAACAGCACCTATAAGTAATGACTCGGAATTAAATAACAACAATGAGTTGCTAGAATGCAACCAGGCTACTAGCACTGAACCAACTCTTATCCCAACACTAGCAGGATATCTGAGGTAGATTAGAGCAGGGAAGGTGAGCTTCTGCAAACATTGTGAAATAGATGATGCCCTTCTGTCCTACTTTTCCAGCTCTTTTGTTTCCGGGTGTCCAGTGACCTGCTGCTGTATTCTAGGTACTGAGATCCTAATGCTGCTTAATGCCATGGGAATCAGGCAGACCAATGCTCTGGATCTTTTTCTTCTTTGGTCTTTTCTTCAGTAGTTACTCATCCTGTATATCCCACTCTTTAGTCATATTCTATTTTATGGCTAGTCTGATAAAATAATTCAAGGTGAGGAGTTCATGCTTTGAAAAAATTCTATGTTTTGCCCCTTTGAGGAAGCATTTGTATTTTAACAGTCGGCTTTAATGTCTTGAATTACAGTTAATTCAGTCAGGAAGAGATTTTAGTCCATGATATTTTTAATGCTCCTTAAATAATACTGTGTAGATTTAGGCTATCTTCTTGGTTTCTATATAAGAACAAGAAATATATATACAAATACACGTACACACACACACATACATATATATGTATATATATGAGAACAAGAATGATATGTATATATAGAAATATGATGAAGTAGACTCCACATGAAGAGGAGACTACAATCAACAAGGGTATAAGATATGCTTCAAGATCTAGAGAAAGTAAATTTTAAGTAATGAAGCTTGTCTGTGAACCACAGGTAAATACCTCCAGCAGACAGATGAACCAGCAGTGGAAAAAGCAGATGGAGTAGCATTTTAAAAAATATTTTAGGAAACACAAAAATGAATCTGTGCATTTAAGGTGACTCTATGAACACCAACTATAGCCACAAACCAATGGCTGTTATCCTGGAAGTGGGAAAAAGAACTTCAAGTGATTTGTCTTTTGAGTAACAGCCATTTTGAGAATAGGCAAACAATATCATCAAGGCTTGTAATTTACACATGTAAACAAATGTATAAATGGACACATATGTTTACACTACAAAACTTCAGATGTATAAATTATACACTTATGACCGAACAATTTGCCCTCTTGTTATTTTGTAACTATAAGTTATTTATGACAAAAGAGCACTTTTTCTCAATAAAATCAACAAATACAACTGAGACACAGGTTTATTAAATTAAAGATTTACTTATTTCTATACAAATTAATGCAAAATATAAGTAAATACGGGCAATATTAAATATCCATGGAATAAATAATACTAGTGGTTAAATTACTTAAAAAGAACCTCTTTTGCATACTTTTCAGAGAAGCATTTTGAGTAAAATTTGAAATCTCTTGTTACTATCCAGTAGACTAGTAGAATCTCTAATAATTCAGACACTGCTCTCTCTTTATGCCATTTTCTTCTGGCTTTTAATCACTTTTATAATTCTTCCTTGACAAAGGTAATGAAGTATAATTTAGCTGTGAGTGTCTATTCTACAAATAGAATTCACACACTATGATCAAAACTAATCCATCCTATCTTTTGTTTTCAAAGTAGAGATGAGGGTAGAAACTGCATGGAAAATCCAATATATCTTAGTTAATGTGACAGATTCCTCCAAATCAAATACTGTAGAGAAAATTCTCAATTGTTAACATGGAACAATTGGGAAACTGGAGAAGGGATTACCTTTTCTTCAGTCAAATGGGTCATGCTCTTTACTATTAAAAGTAGTACAGAATTTGGTTCAGAATTCGTTGAAATTAAACAATCTCAATTTTAATTGTAACATATACTCATTAAGAATCAAGTATTAGCAAGGATCTGTGCTGGGAGAATATGGAAATTCAAAGATGAAAAAAGCTAAACTCAGTTGTCAAAGGTTTTACAGTATACTGGGAAGAAAGATACATAAATGAGCAGGTGATAGAGTAAAAGTTATGTGATATTCTTACCTATTCCTTATTTCAAAACCATATATTTATTTCACTTAAATGTCTTCACAAGAGAAACATTGAATACTCTTAATTTGAGAGTATTATTGGAAGAAAAATCTTTCATATGACTTTAGTTTTGTAGGATTTGCTCCCTGGTATTCTCTACTAACAATTCTGCTGGCTTTTCCCATGAACTTGGTTCTTCTTGATTCTATGTCAATCCATTCTACTCTAACTGTTCACTAAGCTTTGGAGAAAGTCATAATGCTGAGAACTATCACTACTATCACATGTTATATATATATTTTTGGGAAGAAGTTTGTGTCAGAGTATAGATGCCCTTCAAATTTTCTTTCATTTGAAAATGTTGGGGCAGTGACAGATATGGAATGGCAGGAGTGTAACATGGAGGTAAATTCTATGGTAAGAATCAAACAAAACCAGAGGCAATTGTTCCAGCTTTGAAGGCAAAGAGAACAGTATTAAAATCAATATGGTTATTAACTCCAGATGGATTAAAGACTTAAACATAAGACCTAACACCATAAAAACCCTAGAAGAAAATCTAGGCAAAATCATTTAGGACATAGGAGTAGGCAAGGACTTCATGACCAAAACACCAAAAGCATTGGCAAACAAAAGCCAAAATAGACAAATGGGACCTAATCAAACTCCACAGCTTCTGCACCTCAAAAGAAAAAGTCACTAGAGTGAATAGGCAACCAACAGAATGGGAAAAAATTTTTGCAGTTTACCCATCTGACAAAGGGCTGATGTCCAGAATCTACAAAGAACTCAAATATATTTACAAGAAAAAAACAGACAAGCCCATTCAAAAGTGGACAAAGGATATGAACAGACACTTTAGAAAAGAAGACATACATGAGTCCAAGAAACATATGAAAAAATGCTCATCATCACTGGTCATTAGAGAAATGCAAATCAAAACCACATTGAGATACCATCTCACGCCAGTTAGAATGCCGATCCTTAAAAAATCTGGAGACAACAGATGCTGGAGAGGATGTGGAGAAATAGGAACACTTTTACACTGCTGGTGGGAGTGTAAACTAGTTTAACCATTGTGGAAGACTGTGTGGCGTTTCCTCAAGGACCTAGAAATAGAAATTCCATTTGACCTAGCAATCCCATTACTGGGTATATATCCAAAGGATTATAAATCGTTCTACTATAAGGACACATGCACATGAATGTTCATTGCAGCAGAGTTTACAACAGCAAAGACCTAGAACCAACCCAAATGCCCATTGATGATAGACTGTACAGGGAAAATGTGACACATATACACCATGGAATATTATGCAGCCATCAAAAATGATGAGTTCATGTCTTTTGTAGGGACATGGATGAACCTGGAAACCATCATTCTCAGCAAACTGACACAAGAACAGAAAATCAAAGACCGCATTTTCTCACTCATAGGCGAGTGTTGAACAATGAGAACACATGGACACAAGGAGGGGAGCACTACACACTGGGGTCTGTTGGGGGAAATAGGGGAGGGACAGCAGGGGGTGGGGAGTTGGGGAGAGATAGCATGGAGAGAAATGCCAGATATAGGTGAAGGGGAGGAAGGCAGCAAGTCGCAATGCCACGTGTGTACCTATGCAACAATCTTGCATGTTCTTCACATGTACCCCAAAACCTAAAATGCAATTAAAAAAAATCAATATCGTCAAAGAAATAAGAAGCCATACTTCTCTTAAAAAGAAGTAGGAAGAATTTTTTTCTTCCTGGCTACACAATAAAATTCCATAAGCATAAGCTACACTGCCTATCTGTTCCCCTGACCAATTGGTAGAGTATGCTGTTGCGTTGTACGTTGTACTCAAATCGCTCATTAAAGTCACGTTATCAGTAGTTTGAGTTAACTTAGCAGACATGGCATCAATCAGATCCTAGAAGTCTAGGTCAGCCTACATGAGTAGGTATGATGCTAGCGCTATCAACAGGTTTGGAAATAGAAAATTCAGAAAAGATCAAGCGAAAACAAGTAAGAAAATAAGCCTTTGGCTATAGGGTTTGGCACATAAAGGATTTCAAGTTAAAATAAGAAGTTGAGTTACTGAAAAGCAGATGACACTTTATTTCACGTTAATCCAAGAATAAATTGTTGAACAAAAGAAGAATGGCAAAGACAAACGTTCTACTGTTGTCCCTTTAAATATTAGTTTGTTGGCTTTCCAGTTCTGGTCATGGTGGAATAACTTGTCTTGGATTAACCCTCATTCAGGGAGCAATTATGAGATCCATGTTTGTGCAGTTTTTAATCCTGATATGGGTACCAAGAACATGAACTGTGGGGCAATTAGAAATCAAGAAGAAAGCTTGGCTTTAGGTGTCAAATAGTGAAATTTGAGGATGGCAATTCAGCTAGAATTTAAGGGGAGAGATTCAGTCCTCAAATCTGCATGTAAACTGCCTTCAAATCTTGTGTGATCTGAGCCATGCATATGGAAGGGGGCAGGCAGGAAAAGACCCCAAGCAGCCCAGGAGAAAAGAGGGACTAGAAGACTGAAAATGCTGCACAGATATTACAGTAGATATTCATGGCAGAAAAGGCAATTTGGGGTATTAAGGTGGCTTGGTAAATGTATAGGGCTTATCACTGAAACTCCAGAGAAGTCATGTATTAGAGGTAAAAGCTATGTTTCCATATTAAGGGATTCACCTCAGGACAATGGGAAAAACTGAAACAGAGTCACACTAAGAGCATAAAATCAAGTCTTGACAAGTTCAATCTTATCAGCAAATTATTTACAACACACCTTTTTCAGAGGAACATAATGGAATCCAGGGTATCTATGATGAATTATTCAAACTATCTAGTATAAAAATAAAAAAAAATTGATGATAGCTGTTGAGAATCAGGAAAATTTAATCTATAATAAAGAGATAAAGCAATCAGTGGAAAATGACTTTTAGATGACCCAGATCATGGAATTAGCAGATAAGGACTTTAAAGCATCCATCATAAATATGTTCAAGGTCTTAGAGGAAAAAAACTGCCAAAACAATTGAACAGTTGTGGAATCTTAGTGGAGAAACAGAATCTATTAAAAATAAACATTTTAGAATTTAAAGGATACATATTCAAAATAAAAACTCAATTAGAGGCAAGATGGCTACCTGGATGCAACTAGGAGGAACCTCCACCACTGAGAGACCAGGACACTGGAAAGATTGCACACTTCCAATTTGGGTTTCATTTTGCTCTTGTTTTTCCAGTTCCTTAAGATGCATCCTTAGGTTATTGAAGGTTTTCTTCTTTTTTAATGTATGTCCTTATAGCTATAAATTTCCCTCTTAGTACTGCTTTTGCTGTATATCACAGGTTGTGTTTCCATTATCATTTGTTTCAGGGATTTTTTTCAGTTCCCTTCTTAATTTTGTTATTGACCCACTGTTCAGGCAAGAGCATACTTCTTAATTTCCATGTGTTTGTATAGTTTCCAAAATTCCTCTCGTTTTTGACTTCTAGGTATGACTAAAACACTATAGGAAAAAAAGAATAGACGAAAGATTTAAATAGACATTTCTCAAAAGAAGACACACAAATGGCAAATAGGCATGTGAAAAGGTCCTCAACATCACAGATCATTAGAAAAATGAAAATCCAAACTATAATGAGATATCATCTCACCACAGTTAAAAAGGCTTATATCCAAAAGACAGGCAATAACAAATGCTGGCTAGGATGTGGAGAAAAGGGAACCCTCATATGGTGTTGGTGGTTATGTAAATTAGTTCAGTCACTATGGAGAAAGCTTGGAGGTGCCTCATAAAACTAAAAATAAAGCCACTATATGATCCAGCTATTTCACTGCTGGATATATATACCCCAAAGAAGGGAAATAAATATATGGAAGAGATATCTGTACTCCTATGTTTGTTGCAGCACTGTTCACAATATCCTAGATTTGGGGGCAACCTAAGTGCCCATCGATAGATTAATGGGTAAAGAAAATGTGAAACTTATACATAATGGAGTACTATTCAGCCATAAAAGGGAAGGGGATCCTGTCATTTACAACAACATGAATGGAACTGGAGATCATCACATTAAGTGAAATAAGCCAGGCACAGAAATCCAAACCTTGCATGTTCTCACTGATTTGTGGGATCTAAAAGTCAAAACAATTGAACACATGGAGATAGAGAGTAGAAGGAGGGTTACCAGAGGCTGGGAAGGGTAATGTGGGTGGGGGCAGGGGAGAGGTGATGATGGTTAATAGCACCAAAAAGTAGTTTGAAAGGATTAATAGTACCTAGCATTTGATAGCACAACAGGGTGTCTACTATCAAGATAAATTAATCATAACTTTAAAAATAACTAAAAGACTATAATTGGATGGTTTGTAAAACAAAAGATAAATGCTCGAGAGGATGGGTCTCCTATTTTCTATGATGTGATTAGTATGTATTGCACACCTGTATGTAAATATCTCATGTACCCTATAAGTATATACATCTACTATGTACCCACAAAAGTTAAAAAATAAAAAATATTATAAATATTACAATAACATAAAGGTTGGCTGGCGAGGTAGCTCATGCCTGTAATCCCAGCACTTTGGAAGGCCAAGACAGATGGATCACCTGAGGTCGGGAGTTGGAGATCAGCCTGACCAACATGGAGAAATCCCATCTCTACCAAAAATACAAAATTAGCTGGGCTTGGTGGCACATGCTTGTAATCCTAGCTACTCAGAAGGCTGAGGCAGAAGAATCGCTTGCTTAAACTGGGGAGGCAGAGGTTGTGGTGAGCCAGTATCACGCCATTACACTCCAGCCTGAGCAACAATAGTGAAACTCCATCTTAAAAAACACAAATAAAACAAAAGTGTAAAAAAAAAAGAAAAATTATTATTACTTGGAGGCCAGTAGAAAACAAAACAAACAAAATAAAGAAATGAAAACTCCGTTGGATGAGATTAACAGCCAATTGAGAATAATAGAAGTGAGGGTAAGTGAGCTTGAAGATATGTCAATCAAAATTATTCATATGAACCACAAAGAGAAAGGAAGACTGACACCAAAAAGAAGAGAGTATTTATAACTTCTAAGAAATTATGAAGCATTTAAAATTCATGAAATTAGACTCTAGGAGGAGAACACAGAAATAACGGGACATAAAAATATTGTTAACATAATAGGCTAAACATTTCCAAATTTAGTAAAATACACACACACACACACACACACACACACACACAAAACTAGCCAACAAACAAACAAACAAAGAACCACTCATCAATTTACAGAGCAAACAGGCTTAGCAAAGCCAAAGTAGGATAAAGTCAAAGAAAACCACGTTAAGACATATCATAGTCAAACTACGAAAAGCAAAAGCCAAAGACAAAATATTGAAATCAGCATCAAAATGATAGATAGCTTATACGAAAAGATCTGACAAGACAATAGAGACTGAAAGAAACTGAAATCACATCTTGAAAGTGCTAAAAAAAAAAAAAGACATTTTTAGATAAACAAAAGCTGAGAAAATTTGTTACTAGAACATCTAAGCTACAAGAAATGCTAAAGGAAGTTCTTCATTCTGAGGAAAATTATAGATGAAAGCTCCAATCTACATGGAGAAAGCAAAGGCATTAGGAACAATGAATATCTAGGTAGATTTTTAAAAATATTCTCCCACTACTTGATATTTTTAAAAGCTAACTGACTAAAGTGAAAACCATTGCATTCTTCAGTTGATGACATGTGTAGATATAAAACAGATGACAGTAATAGCACAAAGAGTGGTGGGAATATAAACTTCTACCTTTCAAGGTACTTTATGTTTTATTTGAATTGGTAAAATATTTAAGTATACTGTGCTATGATAAAGATGCATTGTTTAATTCTTAGAGAAACTACTGAAAATAATACAAAGAGGTATAAATAAAAACTCAGTAGAGGAATTATTATGAAATGGAATAATAAAAATTATTAGATTGAGCCAAAGGACAGCTTTTAATTGGAAGGTATTGCTTAGTCTACTTACGTTTCATGTAATTATTGATATGATTAGGTTTAAATCCATCATCTTATTAGTTGTTCTGCATTTATTTTCTCTCTGTTCCTCCTTTATTGCTCCCACTTGGATTAATGCAATGATTTTTTTATATGATAGAGCAAGACACAACTATATGCTACCTTAACTGTAAGTATAAAGATATTTTCATATCAAAAGCTTAAAAAACATGAAAATATATACAATACAAATGGTAAGCATAAGAAAGCTGAATTGATTAAAACAATATCAGGCAAAAAAGAATTCAAGAAAAGGAGGATTATTTAAGAAAATAAAGACATTTATCCTGATAAAAGTGTCGATTCATCCAGAAGACAAAAAAATCCATAATGTATGTATACCTAATACAAGAGCTTCAAAATACAAAAGCAAAATCTGACAGAACCAAAGAGAAAATAGATACATTGATCAACATGGTTGGATATAGTAACATTCTTCTCTCAGTAAGTGAGAGAGCATCCAAATAAAAAGTCAGTGAGTATATGAACAATCTGCAAATAAAAAGAGCTGGTTCTTTGTAAAGATTGATAAACTAGATAAAATCTAATGTAGACCAATGAACAAATGAAAGAGAAAATACAAATTATAAGTCTCAGGAATAAACATAGGGATATTATTCCAGGTCTTATACACATTAAAAGGATACTTAGGGAATATTATGAACAACTTTATGCCAACAAAATTGACAAATTAGATGATAAGAACTAATTCCTTCAGTGACACAAATTGCCAAAACTGATGTAAAAAGTATAAAAATCCCTATTAACATGTCATTTATAAAAGAAGTGGAATGTGTAATAAAAGCACTTACACACACATACATACACACATAGCCCAAATCACAGTTCTTGCTGATGAATTCTGTGAAACATTCAAGAAGAAAATAACATTCATCTTATGTGAAAGATTTGAGAAAATAAAGGAGGAAGGAATCCGTCCTAATTTGTTTTATGAGGCCAGGATAATCCAGCTACCAAAATCTGAGAAAGGCATTACAAGAACAAAAAATAAAAGACCAATATCTTTCAGGTAGCTGCACACAGAGAATTCTCTGCACAATATTAACAAACTGAATCCAGCAATATATAAAAAAATTTAAAAAGATAATATATCATGAATAAATGAAGGTTATACCAATAATGCAAGATTGGTTTAAAATTGAAAATTAAATTAGAACTCAAGATTAAGAAACTCACTCAAAACCACACAGCTACATGGAAATTGAACAACCTGCTCCTGAATGACTCCTGGGTAAAGAATAAAATTAAGGCAGGAATCAAGAAGATCTTTGAAACCAATGAGAACAAAGCAACAAAGTACCAGAATCTCTGGGACACAGCTAAAGCAGTGTTAAGAGGGAAATTTATAGCACTAAATGTCCACAACAAAAAGCTAGAAAGATCTCATATTGACACCATAGCATCACAACTATAAGAACTAGAGAACCAAGAACAAACAAACCCCAAAGCTAGCAGAAGACAAGAAATACCCAAGATCAAAGTGGAACTAAGGAGACAGTTTTTGAAGGGTTTTTGCCTTCAAAAAAATCAATGAATCAGAGAACCCACAGACCTCTGAAGGAAGCAGATCGCTCTTGCAGGACTCAGGAGACCCCACCAAAACTGTGAGTGCCCCAACTGCAGAAGTGGGAAAGGGGGACCCTCCTTTCCCCAACACACCCTCACTGGAGAAGCTGAAGTTCTATTTGCAGGAGAACTTCCTGACTTTACCTAGAGCTGAGTCAATTTGGAGAGCCAAAAAAAATACAGGGGTAGAGGAAATATGTATAGACAATAGGCAAAATGTATATATGAACAATATAAATCATGTATGATATTAGAAGAAGTATAAAACTTTCATCCATAGTGGATTTTGTTTTTGTTGTTTGTGTGTGTGTGTGGGGGGGGGGGGAGAGAGAGAGAGAGAGCGAGAGAGAGAGATAAGGGGATCTTGAAATCCTGGGCTCGAGTGGTCCTCACACTTCAGCCTCCCAAGTGGCTGGGACTATAGGTGTGTACCCCTATGCTTGGCCCAGAATTTTCTTATAATAGTTTTTCAAGTTGCATATGCTAGAATATCTGCCAAAATGAGTATTGGGGTATCACATTGCAGTTCATGGGGATTATTTAATGGATTGTGTTACCTAATACCAAACTAAACAAGATTCAGAATTAATGGTTATATAAAAACTATCTCACATAAAAATAAAATTTCATTATATTGCTAGCCTCAAATTTGGTCCTTACTAAAAATCTTTTCACAAATGATCTTGAGTAAAGGACTCACATAGCAAAAGCCCCCCTTACTTAGGTTTGCTCGTTACCGAGGAAAAGCAGGATATTTAAAAAATAATACTGTTTAACAAGCATCTAGCAAATTTTCTTTGCAAGTATTTTTATATACCTCATCACATTGTTTTCATTAATACCTTTTTTCTCTTGTGAAATATGCACACATAAAATGCATAGACTGTATACGGATAGCTTAATAAATAATTATAAAGGAAAGCTCATACATTACACTCAGGTGAAGAAACTGCAAGCATCAGAAGTGTCTCACTAGGGTCTCCCTCAGCAAAAGTTCATCCTTCTTCCCAGAGTTGGCTCTATTCTGAATTTCGATAATTATTTTCTTTATTGTTTTACTACCCATGTTTGTACTCCTGAGCAATATAACTTAGCTTTGTCTGGTTTTGAATTCTTTCTTATCTTTTTATTTTTAAAAATCTCAAACCTATAAACAGGTAGCAAAACAGTACAATGAACTTTTTTCATATTCTTCACTTAGGTTCCAAGTTGTTAACAGTTTCCCACGTTTTGTTTATATCAAGAGACGGATATACATGTGTACTTTATTTGCCGAGCCATTTGAAAATATGGCAAGCACTGGTTTTGAACTTTGTATGAACAGACTTACACTATACATATTATTTTGCACCTCTTTTTCTTTTTATTGTTATAAAATTTGTTGAGATTGTTTCCCCCCCACTCCTACCCGTGGTCAAAAAAGGAAGGTAGGGCTAGTGGTTTTCATGAAGGAGGATATATTTTTTGGAGGATCTGGGTAATTTAAAATTATAATATGTAATCTAGAGTTTGGATCTAAGGATTATTCCTGAATAAACACTTTTTCAGAGGAAATTTCAAAATACATATGTATCAACTAGAATGAAAACCAATCACATGTCCTTAGAGTGTTACATCTTACAGTCCAGGATGTACACTTGGATTAGAAAATGGATTTAGGCTGGGTTCAGTGGCTCATGCCTGTTATTCCAGTGCTTTGGGAGGCCAAGGCGGGCAGATCACATGAGGCCAGGAGTTGGAGACCTGCCTGGCCAACATGGCAAAACTTCATGTCTACCAAAAATACAAAATAATTAGCTGGATGTGGTGGTGGGCACCTGTAATCCTAGCTACTCTGGTGGCTGAGGCGCGATTATCACTTGAGCCTGGGAAGTGGAGGTTCTAGCAAGCTGAGATCATGCCACTGCACTCCAGCCTGGGCGACGGAGTACTGACTCTGCCTCAAAAAAAACAAACAGAAAAACAAACAAACAAAAAAAGAAATGGATTTAATAGTCTGATTCATACTTCCTCTTGGTATGTTAATTTGTTTACTAAGGAGGGTAAATGAGTCATCTTAAAAATAGATGATTTTTAACAACTTAGTCTCAGCTACAGAAAAATGGATGAAAAATTTGCATAAAATGCATAAAGTGGGACCAAATGGTCAATCAGTAATGTATCTAGCCATGGTTGCCTGGAGATATTAACAATGTTACACTGGGAATGAAATAATGCTACACAAATGGAGACTTCTCCCAGGGGAAGATTCTTCAAGCCGAAGCCTAGAGCAGCATAAGAAACTATGCACAGAAACCACAAAGTTAATTTAGTTCCTTCCAGCAAAAGAAACTCAGAACTCTCAGTTTGGAGAGAGAGAAATTCCATATTAATCTTTCATTGGCACCAATGAATAAAGACTTAATTTTGAGCAAAGTTACCTGCAAAGACCAAGACTTGGTTATTGGGGCATGAAGCAAGAAGAACCATTTGAGAGCAGGGAAAATGATGATGGAATATGTTTTTTGAATGTTTACTATGTGCCAGGCTGTAGTCCAAATATTTTGTAAGCATTAATTCATTTAATGCCTTAAAGTGGGTATTATTTTTATTTTATCATCTCCATTTTATAGGTTAGGAGTTGGAGACTCTCAAAGCTTAAGTAACTGGGACAT
Organism: Callithrix jacchus; assembly: GCF_049354715.1. Classification (NCBI taxonomy): domain Eukaryota; kingdom Metazoa; phylum Chordata; class Mammalia; order Primates; family Cebidae; genus Callithrix; species Callithrix jacchus. The sequence continues at coordinate 94,172,219 of NC_133524.1, forward strand.
GTCACCTAGCATACGAGACACCTACTAAGGCAAGACCGGACAAGAATATCCAGAAACCACACTGATCACTTTCAAACTTTTTAGGGAAAATCCACTGGGAATGGATATCGAGGAACTGTGTTAGATTTATAATTATGTCAATACATTTAATATTAGTTTTCAATTACTGTAATTTCATTATAACAAATTACCATGACAAACTTTTTTTTTTTGAGATGGTGTCTCACTATGTTGCCAAGATTGGCCTTGAACTCTGGGATTCAAGTGATTCTCCCGCCTCAGTCTCCCAAGTCGTTGGGACTACAGTTGCATGTTATCATGCCCGGTGACAATCATTTATCATCTTACAGTTTCTGTAGGTCCACAATCCAGGTGCGCTCAACTACCTTCTCTGCTTTGGTTGTCACAAGGCCAAAATCAAGGTGTCAGAAAGCCTGGGATCTTATGCAGAGACTCTGGGGACAATCTGCTTCCGAGCTCATTCATGTTGTTGGCAGATTTTAATTCCATAATGTTGTAGAACTGAGGTCTCATTTCTTTGCTGGCTGTTGGCTAGCAGCGTTCCTGGCTCCTTGAACCTACACGCCTTCCTTGGCTCATGGCTTCCTCCGTCTTCAAAACTAACAACAGTGTATTCACTCCTTCTTGTGAGTTGAATTGCCCTGACTTCCCTCTTTGCCTTTTTCTTTTCTGCCACTAGTAAGAAAAGCTCTTCACTTTAAGATCTATTTTCTGGTTGTGTTGGGCCCACACAGAAAATCTCCATATCTTAAGGTGAAATGATGTGGACATTTAATTACATTAGCAAAATTCCTTCACAATCATGTCTGGGTTAGTGTTTCATTGTCAGGAGACAAGAAGCAGGAGAGAGTACCTTTAGAATTCTGCCTACCATAACCTTGTTTCTGGTTACTTAGATATTTCAGCACAAGACAAAATAGAGGTGATAGAAGTGGATATGGAAATGAGGGGAGTGCTGGCTCCAATTAATATTCAATTTTGGTTTCAATTTTAAAAAGTATGCTCTTTTCAAAAATAGAGAGCAGTCACAAAGAAATGGGATATTCTCATTAAACACCTTTAGGGATGGATGCTTTTCTTCCTCCTTTCACTTAATTATTCTAATATTAATTTCATAGGTATGCAATGGAGCCCAATGGAATCACTAATTCAACCAGTTAACATTCAATTTTTAGTGCTTATTTTAATCTCTGTGCATATAGGCTGTGATAGCTGAGGTGCACAGGGATTGGAGAGGTGTGATAAACACCTGACTGCTCTCTGCTCAGAGTCTCACCGGGCCTGGATCAAAGTGTTGGCTGGCCTACACTCTTATCTGAAGACTTTGAGAGAGCATCTGCTTCCAACCTCTTTCGGGTTGTTGGTTGAATTCAGTTCTTCGTAGCCATAGGGCTGAGGTCTCTGTTTTTTTATCGGTTGTGAGCAACCTTAAGGCCATCCGCATTCCTCATCACATTGTTTCTTCCATCTTCAAACCAATGATGGTGCATTGAGTACATCTCTTGCTTCAGATTATTCTGACTTTTCCTTCTGCTGCATCTCTTTGACTCCAGCCAGAGAAAGTTCTTTGCTTCTAAGGGTTCATGTGATTGAATTGAGCCCACCTGAATAATCCAGGACACTCTCTCTGTTTCAAACTCTATAGTCTTAATTATGTCTGTAAAGTTCTTTTGCTATATAATATAGTCATGGTATATGGGGTAGAGCAGAGACATCTTTGGGGGCCATTACATTCCAAAAGTGATGGGATATGAAGCCGGGAAGAGAAGTTGGAGTAATATTCTGAAGCTCAAATGTCTTGCTAGAAAGTCTATAAGTCATTCTCTAGACTCAAGAGTACTATATCACTGAAGAATTTTGATCTCTAAGAAAGACACCAGGGGACACTGTAGAGAGGGTAGGCTGGTGAAAGACTAGAGACAGGGACCCAGTTAAAAAATTATTGCATAATTCAGGGAAGAAATGTTGAAGACTTGGGCCATTTCGTGTGTTGGGGGTTGGGAGTGGGGAGAAGGCCTTGTTTTCTTTATACTTGATTAGTTTTTCATCTGGAAGTCCTACTAAAGCTTCAGGTTCCACAGTTGATGTTATCTCCTAAAAAAACACTCTCAAGTATGTTCTCTCCTAATACCCTACAAAATACTCTTCACATTTTATGGTGATTACTTATTTAATTGTGTATCTTCCCTGCTAGGTTTCCTTTGCCTATCTTCCCTGCTTCTGTTTTAGATTTGTGAAAACAGTTATTAGTTCTGGCCCATTCATTTCTGTGTATTTGGCACTAAATAATTTATATTGCATGAAAGTTACGCAATTTGGTTTCCAGCTTGGGTGTTTGGGTATAGGGCTAAGTTATGAACTGAAATAGGAAATATACTCCTTATGCTTCATCTCCTTCCTAATGGAAAACATTGGGCTTGCCTTGATTCCATTGCTGAAACACTTTTAAACTTTGTATAAACTTTAAAGCCAGCTGAGGACTGAATGTCTTAAGTCATGACACTAACCTCTGTGACACACATTGAATTTACCACATTTTTCTTAACCCAATTTGTCTTGTGAGATGGCCTGTGTGTGTGTGTGTGTGTGTGTGTGTGTGTGTGTGTTTAAAGCCATTGTGTTTGTCCATGTGCAGTGAGGATTGGTATATGCTAATGAAGTGTTTTGCAACAGAACTCAGTATTTGTGTATATTTCTGACAATAAGATCTAAGTTGGAAGGATTATCTTATGATGGAAAGGTTTTTATAGTTGCATCAATACTTAATTTAGCAGTAGTTGTTCAGCTAGCTTTTTCGAGCTGACACTACTCAGAGGAAGACCTCACTTTGTCATTATCAGATATGGGCCTGACCAACTGGCAAAGAGAATAACAATCAGAGAATGTATTGATTTCCTTTAGCAAGTTGAAGACGTTACCATCATTAGTTCTAAGGCTTTGGATCATTTAGGAAGGTTTGGCCTCCTTGAACAAGTTCCCTGTAACTCCCTTCAGCTTGTCACCTTATTAACAAAGTTTTCCTTTTTTTATTTTTCCTTTTGAACTGTAAGAGCAACTGTGTAATCTAATATAAATGTTTTATGAAATAGTATTGTCAGCCACTGATGTTTTACAGAAATGCACACTGGGTGGTATAATTATTTAAAGTTTAAGATGTGCTGAACAGAACTCTGTTTTAATAAGCATTTCAGAAGTTGAATAGACTGAAGTTCAAAGGACAAATGCTTTTTAAACAAAATTATTCATTTCATTTCCCATGTTTGAAATGAGTAGTTTAAAGCTGCTATTCAAGCTATAAAGGATTTCCTTTGTCTTAATTGACAATTAACTGCAGTGTAATATCTACCGGTTTGAACAATAATATTACACATTAATGAGGTTTATGCTAATTTTTATCTTCAGACATCAATTTTCCAGATAAAAGCTCACACAAATTCTGTATTTGTTCTTTAATTTAAATTCACATAAATATTTGTTTACTTTGCTTAGTATCCATACTCTCTAATATTATGAGCACATTATAATCAGTTTGAAAAATTTCTTTCATTGAATCTAGTTCATTTTAGGAGCACCATGGGAATACTGACCAAGTCAAGCAGTAATTTTTGAGAACAGTCAATGGTCTCTCTTCTGCTACATGGCAGATACTCAGAATATAGGCTAGTAGGGACTGTTTGCCTCTTTGGAAATGAGACATCTAAGGTGGAGTTTGAGATAGTCTTAGGAAAAGATGAAGGTGGAGGAAGCCAGTGAAATAGTGCTGGAGTTAGAGTAGCTATAAAGAGAATGAATTAGACATAGTGATACTAGAACTTTCCTGTATTTATTCTTATATGAAAAAGAAAAAAAATCTTTTAAATTTTAAAAATTGATTTGGCCAATAATATTTGCACATAATTATGGGGCACAATGTGATGTTTTGATAAATACATACAATGTGAAATGATTAAATCAAGCGAATTAACATATCCATCATCTCCCTTATCATTTTTTTGGTAAGACATTTGAAATTTTCTCTCTAAACAACTTCAAAATATGTATTATTTTAACTGTAGTCACCATGCATTGCAGTAGACCTCAAAAACTTATTTCTTCTAACTGAAATTTTGTACCTTTTGACCAACATTAGAAAATTCCTTTTTAAATATGCTAGCAAATCCTTTTGAAAATTAGCTTGAAATTTTAACACAAATAAGTTGAATACATTCTAATTAGTGCCATTGAAGCTTGATGGGAAGATACTCAATGAAAAATTGCAATTAATGTTAATAATCTGTTCAAAAATAGATTGGACAGGAGAAGAAACATCAGAGGTTGCAGAGACACAGAGTGAAAAAAAAATCCATGAATCTTCAGGCAAAAGCGTGATGAGGAAAAATACCAAAATAACATAATTGTTAGAATCCCTCATGAACTATTTTGTCACATGGAGGATATGAATGATATTTTCAAAACTCATCACACAAGTGGGCACCTTGGCAAAACAAATCTTACTGAGGACTTGAATTTTCAAGAGGTATGCCCAAAGTCTATGTTCTGAAAGCAGAGCTTATGATGAATTCTTGACTTGCCCAAAAATTTCACCTTATAGGCACCTGAAGAAGCGATGAAGGGAAGGTTTCTCTGGAATTAGGATTGCAAAGAATGTGCATTGTACATGAGGTATTGTGATTTCAGCAAAACATATAGCAAAAATGATTTAATCTACAAAAGTGGATTAAATGCTACAATATGGATATGGACCATACTGTAAAGGTACTTTCATATTCATAACTGCTTGAATAACTGAATGCAAAGTCTTGATTGGTGGATCACTGTTAAGCTAAAGAGACGTCTCTAGTGCCTTGCCACAAGATTCTATATTTGCTTCTGTTCCTTTCAACATATTGAGCAATTATCTGGATCAAGACCTAATAGTTTTGCTTGTAGAATTTGCTGATGATTCGATTTTGAGATGGAGAACAGGTAAGATGAATAAAAGACTCAAGATTCAAACTCATTTATAGGTTGGAAGAATGCCCCCAAAGTAATAAAATGAAATTTAATGGGGTAATGATGAAGTTCTGTACATTGATTTAAACATAGAAACATTCATAGAATTTCCACTGTACCATTCATAACGGGGAATGGCTTAGTATCATAGCATTATTAGGAAAAAGACTCTAAGCCTTATATTTCACTGCCAACTCAACAAGGGCCACCACTATGATACAGCAGCTAGAAAAACAAATGACTATGTTGGGTTGAGTTAAAGGATATACTCTGTGTAGAGTATAGGAAAAGAAAGTCAGATCATTCCAAAAGCACTCTTAAGTTTTTGTGCTGCTTATTTTTACTGATGAACTGCTAATGTCCAGAGGGGAAGGCCTGGGTAATATCATGTCACGTGAGAAAAGATGGAACAAACTAGGGCTATTAATTCTAGAAGAGAAGAAACTTAAAAGGGATAAAAAAAAAGACTGTATTTATTTTAAGAGCTATCTTGTGGAAGAAGGATTAGGCTTCTTCTGTAAATTTAGTACCTAGCACAGCCTAGTACACAGTAGATACCAAAAAAAAATTGTTAAAATTCATTCATTGAACAATTACTTTCTTACGTGGCAGGTATTATTTTAAGTGCTCGGTATACAACATTGAACAAAACAGACATAGTCCTTGTCCTTGTAGAACTTACATTCTAAGTAGAGAACAGAGAAGGTAAACTGAACAGATTGTTGCATAATGTAATGCCAGATAGAGAGTGGTTAAAAGGGGCAGACTCTGGAACTAAACTGCCTGGCTTCAAATCTTTGCTCACTCACTTACCAGCTCTGCATGACCTTATACAAATTATCTACCCTTTCTGTAACTCAATTTGTTCATATGTAAAATTGAGATACTAATAGTGCCTACCTTAAAGGGTTTCATGAGGGTTAAATGAGGCACTCCATGTAAAGTTCTGTGGACAGTGTCTGGCATAAAGTACTTAGTAATAATCATTATTGAATGAAAACCATGGGAAGGTGACAGATCAAAGAATGGGAAAAAACATCATTCCAGAGAACTGTGTGTAGAAGATACATGCAGAGATTGGAATTGTGACGTGTCACAGTTCTACACCATTTCACATATTCATCTTCCCCCATTGTCCTCCTCTTCTTTATTTGCCTAAATATCTCTGTTTACCTTTTGAAACCAAGCTCAGATAGCACCTTACCTAGAAGGCTGAACTTATCCCCTTTGCTACTAGAGCTGGCTATTCTCTCTTCCATGCTACTTTAATTTTTAAAAAATTAGCACAAGGTATTATATTAAAACATATGAGAAGGTCTAAGTCATAATGGCTAAGATCTCAGGTTTCGGAGTCAGATAGAACTGAATTTGAATTACCAATCCATCACTTACTGGCTGTTTGACCTTGAATAACCACTATATCTCTCTAATCTTTGGTTTTCTCATTTGTAAATTTGGGGTAATAATATATATGCTATATGGTATTTTTCAGAATTAAATGAGAAAATATATGCAAGAAGAAGTACTGGGTTTTAAATTCCAGATCGGTTCCTTACATATGTGAATTTGGACAAGCCATTCAACCTCTCAAAACTTCATTTTCTTAATCTGCAAATGGGGGAATTAATCCATTCTTCTCAAATTATTGTGAGACTTTTAAAAAATGTATATAAAGTGCCTGGAACACAGTAGGCTCTGAATATATGCTTGTCAAATTGAGTTTGATTAGCAATCAGAGCTTTTAGAAAGTGTTGCCTTTTGAAGCTGTAAGTTCCTTGGTACATTATGAGGCGGTCATAGTAGATGGCAATATACTGGAGACATTGTAGAGGGGATTCCTACAGTGGCATAGTGGATGGATGAGGTCAATACTTCCCAAACTTTGATACATGGACCAACTGCAACAACCCCATCAAGTCAAATTTAATAGGTCTGGGATGAGAACCACCAATCTAGGTGACTACTAAATTGCCTCCAACTGTAAATTAGAATTTACTTCATAACTTATGGACTTCATTAATTTCATCAAATGAACTCATCTCTGTATCCTTTGTACCCAGACTTCCACTTCTGGCACCAGTGCATATTTTTCAATGGTTTCTTAACTACAATAAGCCCAAGAAAAAGTGATTTTAACTTATCTTCATTTATTTATTTATCCATTAAGTTTAAGTAGTGTCAGACATGCAAGAATCATGTTTTCACGCTGTGTTAGATAACTGGTCAATCTTAAAGTTTTCCTATTATTCAATATCCTTACTTTTTACTTAAAGCTGTGTTACTATCGTCAAAGCTTTCCTGAGGCATCTTCTTGAATCTGAAGTTGCAGAATTACAAATTGCCAAAGTTAACCATGACACAAGTATAGAAGGTAAGAGAACTTATATCAGATGACCTTAGGCAAACACCTTTCTGTGTGTCAACTTCCTCATCTGCAAAATGGGAAGAGGAAAATGCAGATAAGGTATTTCTTGTAAAGCTTTTTAAATATGGGAAAGTGTTGTCTACTTTATGATTTTCATTAATTTTGATATTACTGATTTTTTTCTGAATATTTTGCATTTGGATTCATTTATTTTTAAAGATTTGCATATTTAAAAATGTTTAGAATACCTAAATATCAAGGTTCAGAAATTTTCATACATGGTAGAAATCTACTTGTGTTTGATACTAATGTACAAAAGACATAATAAAGGAAATAGAATTAGGGAATTAGGAAAAAGGAGAGGGAAGTTGAATTGGAGAAAGAAAGGTTTTGTTTTTTCAAGTGTAGACTCCTCATTGAAAATATTAGGGGAACAAGCTGAAGTTTTTAAACTCTTCTACTTGGGAAAATATTTTAGAAATGCTTACTTCCCATCTTTATGTATTTCGGGTATCATGGCTCCTTATGGCATCTTTTTTTTTTTCTTTATTTCATCTAAAAAAAATGGTATACATGTGCAGAACCTGCAGGTTTGTTACATAGGTATACGTGTGACATGGTGGTTTGCTGCACCTATTGACCCATCCTCTAAGTTCCCTCCCCTCATTTCCCACTTCCCAACAGGCGCTGCTGTGCATTGTTGCCCTCTCTGTGTCCACGTGCTCTCAATGTTCACCTCCCAGTTATGAGTGAAAACATGGGGTATTTGGTTTTCTGTTCCTGTGTTAGTTTGCTGAGGGTTATGGCTTCCAGCTTAATTCATGTCCCTGCAAAGGACATAATATCAATCTTTTTTATGGCTGCATACTATTTCATGGTATATATGTATCACATTTTCTTTATTCAGTCTATCATTGATGGGCATTTGAGTTGGTTCCATGTCTTTGCTATTGTAAATAGTGCTGCAGTAAACATGTATGTGCATGTGTCTTTATAGTAGAATGAGTTATATATTTTTGGGTATATACCAAGTAATGGGATTGCTGGGTCAAATGGTATTTCTGGTTCTAGATCCTTGAGGAATTGCCATACCGTCTTCCACAATGGTCGAACTAATTTACATTCCTACCAACAGTATAAAAATATTCCTATTTCTCTACAGCCTCACCAGCATCTATTATTTCCTGACTTTTTAATAATTGCCATTCTGATTGGCATTAGATGGTATCTCATTGTGGTTTTGATTTGCATTTCTTTGAGGAACAGTGATGTTGAGTTTTTTTTCATATGTTTTTTGGCTATGTAAATGTTGTCTTTTGAGAAGTGTCTGCTTATATCCTTTGCCCATTTTTCTATGTTTGCTGTTGTTGTTTTCTGATAAATATGTTTAAGTTCCTTGTAAATTCTGGATATTAGACTTTTGTCAGATGGGGAGATTGAGATTGCAAAATTTTCTCCCATTCTGTAGGTTGCCTGTTCACTCTGATGATAGTTTCTTTTGCTGTGCAGAAGCTCTTTAGTTTAATTAGATCCCATTTGTCAATTTGGCTTTTGTTGCAATTGCTTTTGGCGTTTTTGTCATGAAGGTTTTGCCCATGTATGGCTTCTTTTCATGTCCTCACAACATGAACTTGTATGAGCCAATTACGATAATGTGGTTCTTAGCAGGGTCTTAGAGAGTCTAGTATGAAGGATTTCAAAGCAGACTGGAAAGGTATCTCTTTATACTCCCTTTTAATGTCTTTGCAAAAAATATCTGAGAATCAAGAAATACCTGGGTTTTAAACAAAGATATAAACATACTGAGTTTTATTATAACTGACAAATCCTATTAGGTTTTTATAACTCTTTCAACTCTTGTTTCTTTCTATTTAAATTTTTAGTATTTCTTTGTCCTACAGAAAAGACACTCTTGGTTGTATTATGACGAGCCAACTTTTTTTTTCCTCTCATTTTTCTTCATTACTCAGTTGCAGAGAGTGGATACAATTCAACAAGGTTAAGAGAGATAGTCTCTTGCTAAAAGTAACTAATTCTGCATCATTTGCAATTATGCAAAGAATTGAATAGAACAGTAAATCAGAATTTTTCTATACTCTGGAAGAAGCACTTAATTTTAACTGAATGTCGAATCGTTAAAGGTAACAAAGATGGACTGTATGCAGAAGCACTTGTGAAAGAGTTATGATTCTATTCTAATTATACCAATTTATTTTTTAATGAAAGTATTCTCCTATAATTATTTTGATAAATTCTCTTAAAACTCTCCTCCTTCTTTGCTCTGCAGTTAGTATGCCGCTGCAGGCAATTGCCAGAATTATCTTTACATTCAGTCCATAAGAAGTTTATAATTTTGCAAGAGACCACTTAAAGGATGAGAACATTCCCAGGTCCCTTGAGGAGTTAGTCTGGTTGCTTGGCATTAAAGTTGTTTGAACCACAAGAGGTCATGAAAGGAGACTCCATCTATAAATTTCTATGCACGTATGACATCCTTTTAACTTGTTCTTGGTGCTGAATTTGATTGCCTAAACTTTATACTCCTGGTCTTGGAATTAGTAGATTAAAGTCTACTTTTTAGTAGAGGCACACTTAGCTGAAGTAGTCACCATGTCACTTAATGTTTGGGTTTCTGGGGATAAAGTTATTTATTTGTTTATGCATTTAAGTGTTTATGAAACTCATATAACTCCCGACTATTTAAGCTACTCAAATGTAACTGCGTATTCTGCTCCCAGAAATAAATGTTGTCTTGAATCTATATAACACTCTTTTGTTTGGTGTCTTGCCCAGTGCTCTCAGGACCTGCTTGGATAGTGTAATCCATATACATATTTTAGCATCTTATCCCTGATAATCATAGGGCATTTTTGTTATGTATTTTACTGAAATCAAAATACTTTATGTGTGTGCAATACATATTCTTGACAACCTTAGTTCCAGAGAAATCATTTTCTTCATTGCTTCTTCAATGAAGAATGACTCTGAGGTAAAACTGTTAGGTAAGTCAAGAATCCATCATATGCTCTGCTTTCAGAACAACAAGACTTTATGCATAGTTCTTGAAATTCAAGTACCCATTAAGGTTTGTTTTGCCAATGCACCAGTTAGTGGTGTGATAAATATTCAAAGTATCCTCCATATATCCTCCATGTGGCCAAACAAGTCATATGGAATTCTTGAGATTATGTTATTTTGGTATTTCTCCTCACTATGCTTTGGCCTTAAGATTCATGGATTTTTTTGCTCTGTAAATTTGCAGCATCTAATGTTTTTTCCATTTTTGAATAGATTTTTACCATTAACTGCAGTTTTCACTGAGTACCTTCCTAAGTCTCAGTGACACTTACTCAACTTTATTTAACTTCTTAGTGTGAGAATGTCAAGCTACTTTCACTTAGTACCCATACTCTTGTAATTGCAATAAAACATCTCTGGGTAAACTATAGATCACAAGTATCTTTCCTATCATTTCCCCATGATAATTACTGAGATAATTTTCCAATTTTTTTTTTTGCTTTGTTTTCTGTACTTTCATAATCAGATTCAGGCACATTTTTTTTGTTTTACTTTAGATTCAGGGGTACACATACACATTTGTTACATGGGTATATTGTATAATGGTGAGGTTTGGGCTTCTAGTGGAACTGTTACCCAAATATTGAACATTGTACCCAGCAAGTAATTTTTTAACCCTCACTTTTTCTCACCCTATCCCATTTTGGAGTCCCCAGTGTCTATTATTTCCATTTTTTATATCCATGTGTACCCATTGTTTAGTTCCCACTTATAAGTGAGAACAGGTGGTATTTGATTTTCTGTTTATGAGTTATTTTCCTTAGGATAACAGCCTCCAGCTTCATACATGTTGCTGCAAAGGACATGATTTTTTCTTTTTTATGGCTGCATAGTATATCATGGTATATGTATGTGTGTGTATATATATATATACATATATACATATATATATACACACACATACACGTATATATACACGTATATATATATATATATATAAAACAGTGTCTTTATCCAGTCAACTATTGATGGGCACTTAGGTTGGTTCCATGACTTTGTTTTTGTGAATAGTGCTGTGATAAACATACAAGTGTATGTGTCTTTTTGATAAAATGATTTCCTTCGGGTAGATACCCAATAGTGGGGTTGCTAAGTAGAATGATAGTTCTGGTTTTAGCTCTTTGAGAAATCATCATACTGTTTTCCATGGGGGTTGTACTAATTTGCATTCCCAACAGTGTATAAGTGTTCTCTTTTCGACACATCCTCACCAACATGTTTTTTTTTTCCTTTTTAATAGTAGCCATTCTGACTGGCATGAGATGGTATTGCACTGTGGTTTTGGATTTGCATTTCTCTAATGATTAGTGATGATTGAGCTTTTTTTCATATGCTTGTTGGCTGCATGTCTGTCTTCATTTAAGAAGTTTTGTTCATTTCCTTTGCTCGTGCTTTTAATGAGGTCGTTTGCTTTTTGCTTGTTGATCTGTTTAGGTTCCTCATCAATTCTGAGTTTTAGGCCTTTGTCAGATACATAGTTTGCAAATATATTCTCCCATTCTGTGGGTTTTCTTGTTCACTGTGTTGACAGTTTCTTCTGCTGTGCAAAAGCTCTGCGTTTAATTATTAGGTTGGTACAAAAGCAATTGCAGTTTTTACCATTAAAAGTAATGACCCCAACCGCAATTACTTTCGCACCAACCTAATGGGTCCCACTTGTCAATTTTTGTTTTTGTTGCAATTGCTTTTGGACACTTCATCATTAAATTTTTGCCAAGGCCTATGTATAAAACAGTATTTCCTAGGTTTTTTTCTAGGGTTTTTATAGTTTTAGGTCTTACATTTAATTCTTTAATCCATTTTGCATTGATTTTTGCGTATGGTGAAAGGAAGTGGTCCAGTTTCAATCTCCTGCATATGACTATCCAGTTATCCCATCAGCATTTACTGAAAGGGGAATCCTTTCCCCATTATTTGTTATTGTCAATTTTGTTAATGATCAGATGGCTGTAGGTGTGCGGCTTTACCTCTGGGTTCTCTAACCTGTTCCATTGGTCTATGTGTCTTTTTTTACCACCAGGGTGCTATTTTTATTAGAATTGGTGTGTGTGTTTGTGCACACACACAAACGTATGTTTTTTTTCCACATGCATACTTAATAGACTAAGAATCTCATTACTTTCCTATAAAGATGTCAGCTTTAAATTTTGCCAGTTTTGGCAACAGTTTTCACACAGCTGTATCTGCTTCCTATTTGTAAGGTATAAAGAAAAGAAGTTTTAAAGTTTTATTTTCAAATCTAAATAGAAGAAGTGCTTATTAACAAGGTGTCTTTTTTTTTATTTGTGAGAAGCCAAGCGTGCTCATTCTACTAAAGAGCAAACAATTTTAGTCACACTATGGCTGCATTATGTAAACCAACATTTATAATGGGAGCAACAGCAACATTTCTTGTGATGTCCAATTTTCATGATGTCCAAATCAGGGTTTTGAAAAAGGAGGGGGAAACTCATGACTAGATGCAGGTATTTGGTGCTAAAATTTGATGAAACTTTTCAGAAATTAGAGGGTATCTCAGGCCAGCCAGTGATATCTCACAAGGTTTGGCATTTAGCAACACATACACACACACACACACACACACACACACACACACACACACATGCACTCATGCACACACACAGAAAACAGACTGGAGGAAACTCACATGGAAGCAATTCTAACATCAGTAGACAACCCTTTCTTCCATGCAGTCATAGGGTCCCATTTATTGCATTCATGAAGAGAACCATGTTGAGGTTGACAATCCTTCCAGCCATGGGTCCTATTTTACCTCCTATTTGATACAAAGAAGAATTTTGCAGGGCACCAACTTGGGATTCTGATATCTGCTTTACTCTGAAAATTCTATGGATTTTCTCTGAAAATTTCCAATGGATTTTACTCACCATTGAGCTAAATCAGAGGAAAACCAATTTTCAAAAATATGTTTGTAATGATTATCAACTTGCCAATGCATTTGCTGAGCTAGAAGTTTTCAGTTCTTTACAACTTTATCTCCCATGTGCTCCAGGGACTTCCCCAGCACCGCAGCACCACTTTAAGTGTGGCACAGCAGGCAGGCTAGTACGCAATACAGGCAGCATATGGCTCCTCTCACCTTCCTCACAATGGAAGGGATTTTAAGGTAAGGTCAGAAGGAAAAGCATTTCTTATGCTAAATGGCTTTCCCTTTATTCTCCTTAGTAGCAATGAGAAATTCCAGGCTGATGTATAGGGGAAAAGGACATTCAAGCCTGCACCTGCAACAGAAATGCAATTTCCCTGCTTTCCAATGGATTTTACTCACCATTGAGCTAGTTCTGTTTGTGACCCTGCTGCAGTTGGAACTCTTACACAAATGCAGCAATTACAGCAAGCCCAAAGGACTCTCCTCAATTTGTTATAAAACCAGGTGTAGGAATGAACTCTTCCAATGAGTAATGCAGTTACACATCTATGCTAAGGTGTTCCAACACAGCTTTGAAGCCTTTGATCATAAATCATACTCGCAAGCTTCCATCTCTGTCTGTAGCATGCATATAGTGTTGCTACGTTACCATTGAACCTGGAATAAAAATCTGTTCTTGTGGAGGTTATCATAGGACATAGAGATTACTCTGCTGCTGACAGGAAAGGAAGCATGCTAAAAACGCATGAGCTGTCAAACTGGTGAACTTGCTGTGACATGAAACATCAGAAATGCACTGCCTGCCTTGAGAGAGGGGCCTTTTTGAATTGTGGTTCTATGAGAAGCAATAGTGCATAGAGTTGGAAGAGTGGGACTATAGGAAATGAGTTTAGAAATGAGACCAGAGAATCTTTAATGTCTCTCTTGGCATTCAGATTTTCTAAGTTAAATGTTATAAAGACTAAGATTGCTCACCCAGAAACTCAGAATAATAATTAGGGAGTGGAACCTGAGGGAGGGGACCAAATGGAAAGTGGACTACGTGATATAATATGAAGTGCTAGGGGCAACTAAAAGGCACTGGGGAGGGACGCCTGTGGCAGCCCGAGAAAGATTCTACTGTCTGGAAAGGAAAATGAATATAGATTTCAAGGAATTCAGTCTACTGCACATGCCCTTTGGCCTTATCTTTTCCTTTCTTCATGAGATACTTACTTCTGACATGCGATAAGAAGAGGAAGTCTCCATGGGGAGTTCTCCAGATTCTCACCACGGATCTTCCATTTCTTGTAAGACTTTTAAATTAAGGCCAGGATTTATTCTGCATGACGCCTGAACTCCTCTTTTTACTCAAAGAGATGGTCTATTAAGAACAGTTTGGGCACAGTGGGAGGAAGTTGGACTGTAGCTCCCTAGGCTCACCATTAATGGATAAATTGAATGCTTCCATTTGGGTCAAGTAAGACAGGGAGTATCTGGAATCTTTTGTTAGAAATACATTTAAATGAAAGATCTGTTAAATGCTTTTAAATGACAATACTTCAGGTCTTTGTGTCCACAACCAGGTGTTCCATAGGGTTCCAAGTCACTCTAGAGTAATATGCAATTATGTGCAACTCCTGTGTCTCTTTGCAGTCTCTTTCTGACATATGCACCTAAAGAGGCTCTGATGGGGATCTGAGGAAGCTAATGACTGGCCAGGTGGACATATTTGCACTATGCAGACAAATGAGAAAGAGTCAGTGCAAAAATCAGTGATAGAGCACTTGCAGTGAACTAAAAGTCACTTGCCGTGCAATAGAGGAACATTAGCTTACAAGTTTCTTTTAAGGACTGTGAATTTGGGCAATATTTTATGCATGTTTCATCTTGCTGTCAGACGTAATTCTATTCAACATAAAATTTCAATCCTAACTAGCTTCAAAGCTCCAACCTCACAGCTCAAGTCCAGGTTTTATTTTTTTTTTTAAGAAGCAGTTTTACGTATCATCAGTGTTAATGAAAACATTATGTTCAATTCTTAAGTTGAATTGTGGATTTGAAATATGAAGTTCTCAGAGCCATATGCTCATGTTCAAAACTGATGTCTTTGTAGTTGTGCCTATTCAGAGCATGAAGATATATAGAAGTAAATGCACATTTGAATGTGCAGGTTATACTTTATCATTAAGGCAGATTATTTATAGAAGCAGAGCAAGCAGTGCACTGTCAAAATTGCTTTAAATAAAACAAACAAGCAACCACAAAAAGGTATGGTTTACAACAGGAATGCTTGCCATAGGATCCTTTATCTTTAGCAGAAAGAGCTGGCCATGGCTTCTCCTGCAAGCAAAGCATTTTAAAACAGCTGGACAAAATGCTGCAGGAGGGATGCAGCTGGGCTCTTCCTCTCTGGAGAGAAGATGCATCCCTGTGAGGGAGACTCAGATGGCTAGAACACCTCCAGTGCACTAGCAAGCTCAGTTCTCCCTGTTAACCATATCGTATTTTCCAGAAACCATATTTTCCAATAACCTTGA
This sequence comes from Callithrix jacchus, assembly GCF_049354715.1. Lineage (NCBI taxonomy): Eukaryota > Metazoa > Chordata > Mammalia > Primates > Cebidae > Callithrix > Callithrix jacchus. Next base: position 94,188,084 of record NC_133524.1, read on the forward strand.
ATAATAGAAACTTTCTAAGTTGTCTGGAAAATAAAATAATCTGCTACTGGAAAGGAGTAGTAAATGCGTTTTAGATCTAGATAAAACATGTAGCTCAAATAATATTGAAGTAATAGTGATTTGTACAGCAGATAAGAGTACAGTGTTCTGACTGTAAAGAATCTAGGCTCTGTCACTTTGTAGCTGTATGAATTTGTGCAAGTGTCTTAACTAACTTAATTGAGCCTCAGTTTTCTCTTCTATAAAATGGCAATATATAGTGCTATCTTTGCTTCTTTTTAGATAAATGCTAATTCATAATAAATTGCCATTCCTCCCAAGTTTAGAGAAAATCTTTTTAATATTTTTGTTGCTACTGATTCAGACCTGCTATTTTTTATAGAACTTACAAGATCCCGTCAATTTTCATTGTTTAATCTGCCGGTTGAGCCACTTTTGGTAGGTCCAGATTTAAGTGTGATAAATGTTTTGATATTGTGAACAACTATGCCTGTTTCGGTCTTCACTTTCCCTTTAAGTTTTGCACCTGACACTGTGCAATCCTCATATTTTTGTTGACCCAATTCTCTAATTCCTTGTTGACCAGAGTATCACTGTTTATATGTTCCATCAAGTTCCAATTCTAGGAGAACCTATTCTCCTCTTTGCCAAAGATTGTCTTTTGCCAGGTATAGAATATTTTTGGCCTGATTGGAACATGTTTGTGCTTATTTATAAACCATAATGCTGGCTATGTTATTTTCATATTTCACAGAGAGTACTAGCTGCCTAATTAATATCCATTCTCTCTGTCTTAATTAATAACATAACCTGATTTTATTCTGGATGGCCGAGGAGAGGTAACTGGGAGATGAGATGGAATTTCCAAGAACTCTCCTTAAGCAATAGCATTTGGTATATATACTCTTTCCCTTCCCATTTCCTGCTTCCTGCTGATTATATGGACATAATGGCTGGAGCTCCAGTAACCATACTGAACAATGAGGTAATCTTGCATATGGAAGCCACCGCAAAAGATGATGGATTATTAACATAAAAACTCATATTGTGACCTTGAAGTTACAGTTATCACCTCTGAATTGCCTACCTTGGAATGGCTTTTATGTTAGAAAAGAATTAATTTTCAAAATCTTGTTTAAGCCCCTGTTCTTTAAGGTCTTGATTGCTGTTTCTAGATAATACAGCACACTTTCCTGAGATGTGTTCTGAAACTGCAGCCAACCTAGTAATATTCTAGTAGTGGCTATATTGGTTACACTGAGAAAAGATGCAGAAAAGATACTATAAATATTGCTGGGTCACTGTGGACAGTGAAGTTTATGTTTTTAGGGCAAATGTCCTGTCCTTTCTCCCCGCAACATTTAATTCAAATGAAAAATGCTATGAACTTAGGTCACAGATTTTATTGAGACAATTTCTCTAGGCAAGTGTCAATGGATCAGGACCAGAAATAGAAAGACTTTGTGTTAGTATTCTATATTTTTATGACTCCCCAATAATACCACTCCCAAACTTTAAAAAGCAGAAACTCAGGGATTAAAACCATAATCTTGAACTGAAATTTTACTCAAATAGAATGTGGCACAAATCTCAAAATTGAGATTAACAAAGGCCCTCTTGTCTACATTTTTCCCCTCTACCAGTGTTTTTCTAACTTCTAGGCCTAGTCTTCTTTTCATGTTTTAGATTTGAAATAGATATAGATGCATAGGAAGTTGCAAAGATAGAGGAAAGAAATCCATTGCACCTTTCACTCAGTTTCCTCCCAATGGCCACATCCTAAGCACCTATAGTACAATATCAAAATCAGGAAATTGACTTTGATACAATATATGTATATAGTGCTATGTCAGTTAATTGCATGTGTAGATTTGTGTACCTACCACCACAATCAAGATATGGAACTATTCCATCACCACAAAGATCTTTCTCACGTCACCCCTTTAGAGTTATACCCATCTCTCCCTTAGTCCATTCATGTCATCTTTAACCCTTGGAAAGCCATAATCTGTGTTTTCCATCTCTAGAATTTTTGTAATTTTGAGAATGCTTTATAAACAGAATCAAAGTTGTGCCCTTATGAAATTGGCTTTCTGCACTTAGCCATTGTTCTTTTAGATTCTTCCAGGCTGTTGTGTGTATCAATAGTTTGTTTCTTTTTATGACTGAGTAGTAGTACATGCCATGGATATACCATGGTTCATTTAAACCATTCACATCTTAAAGCATATGTCTATCGTTTCTAGTTTAAATAAAATTGCTGTGAACAAAGGTATAGAGAAATACTATGAACAAAAGTGCACAGGTTTTTGAGCAGACATCAGTTTTCCTTTCTCTGGGATAAATGTCCAGGAGTGCAATTGCTGGGTTATATGACAGTTCTATGTTTAGTTTTTTGTTTTTTGTTTTTTTAAGAAACCACCAAACTATATTCCAGAGTAGACCTACCACTGTACAATCTCTCCAATGGCCTTCTGGTCAACCATCTTTGCTTTCTCTGGGTCCTAAGGTTCTTAATCAGTCTGGCTTTTTCCTCCTCACTTTTCAGAGTTTTCTTATGTTTGTCTTACATATAATCCCCCAGATCTGCTAGTTGTACTTAGCCAGAGGAAAAGGAAATAGTACATCTACTCCATGTGCTCAGAAGGAGAAGTCTTCTGTTTTCTTTTGGTGAACACACAAGAAAGCACACTCTTTTTCAATGTTATATAAAATTTCAAAATAAATTAACTCATAAAGAAATAAGTTAACTTTTGCTAGGTATAAAATATTCAAAATTGGCCAGGCGAGGTGGTTCACGCCTGTAATCCCAGCACTTTGGGAGGCTGAGGTGGGTGGATCACAAGGTCAAGAGATCGAGACCATCCTGGCCAACATGGTGAAATCCCGTCTCTACTAAAAAAATACAAAAATTAGCTGGGCATGGTGGTGTGCACCTGTAGTCTCAGCTACTCAGGAGGCTGAGGCAGGAGAATTGCTTGAATCCAGGAGGTGGAGGTTGCAGTGAGCTAAGATCACGTCATTGCACTCCAGCCTGGGTAACAAGAGCAAAACAATGTCTCAAAAAAAAAAAAAAATTAAAAACGAAGACATTTCTGTTTTGTTTTCTAATTAGCACACCATTTTCCTACACTGACATTTATATTTGCCACCCACCTCCTTGAGAGTCATTGTCCCACACATTTTCAAAATTTTTGAGTCTTAATTTCCAATTCCCCTGCTTTTATTTCCAGCCATATCACTATTCTCTAGCTGGGCTGCTCTTTTGGTACTAGTGACCTATTGTGAACCAAAGCACCAAAATCAGTGTCAGATTTTTGGCCCAGTTTTTTAGAACACAGGTGCTCAATTTCACATAAGTTCAGATAAGCATTAGATAAGCATCCACACACTTAATCAATGCTTAGTTGAACCAGCAGCCTTCAACAAAATTTTGAGGCCTGCCCATCAAAAGAGATTTGTTTTTATCAGTATTTGGCTTAATTCAAACTAACCTGCTACCCTATTACTTTGAAGAAAAAAAAAATCACACCAGCTCAGAAGCATCAGGCTTGGAATCAGTTATAGACCTTTCATGTACAGTTTGAGAATATTTTATCGCACTATACCACTTGCCAAATGTAATTATAAAGGGCTATTAGATGAGGTTCAATTTCCGCATATTTCTATGTAAAGGAGACAAGATATTTTCCCCCCTCTTCTCTTGGAGAGGAATATATTTATATTTTCTCTAAAATTTATTTATTTTTCCTGTGGAATGTTTGAGATCATTTTATGATTTCAACTGCAGCAGATAAAATGTTTTATAAGTGGTGTTTTCATCATGAAAGCTGTAATTACGCGTGTGCGCACACACACGTGTCCTTTATGCATATATTTTTCATTGGTTTTTTGGTTAGTTGATTTTAACGAATAGCAAGAAAGGAATACAATATTGGAGACAATGAAATAAAAAAGAATAGAAAGTCAAACAATTCCCAAATGGTTATTAGATTTTGTTTGATCATTTATCCTCATTTTCAGATGAAAATAGTCACTTAAAGTTTGCGGTATTTTTGTGTATTTATTTTTATTGTATACTTTTGGTAAACCCCTTGACATCTTTTTTTTTTTTTAGGGAAGTTGGCTGTCCAGTATGACACATACAAGTTAAGAGAGAGCTTTCTCTTTGTGTTGCCAATTTCAATCATTTAAATTTTGATTTCTTTAGGGTGTGGTGCTTTGTGCTTCTGTTTTCATTTGAAAGCCTGCATTTATATTCTGACAATTAATGAGTGCTTTTTCTAAAATAATGATAATAATTCAAAAACAAATAGCCAAAACCCTAAACAGTGGCTTTTTCTTTTACATCTCCTGTTCTCCTTCAGCAGACAAAAATTCAGTTAGTTTTGTGAAATGCAAAATCTAGCCTCCCCTGCTTTTTTTAAGGCAAAAGATAAACTTCAATGGCTTGAAGCTGACAATGTGCATTCGGCTTCATTCATCTGCACTCAAATTGTAAGTATTCCTCAACCACCTTTTAACCTGCATGCAGTACTGTGTGTTAAAACTACAAACCAAGGCTCCATCATTATCTTCAGTTGCATAGGTCAGGCTGATTTTTAGGACAAAACGCAAATGCAAAATCTAGTCTCTAGAGGGGGAATCAGTCATTCCACTCAGCACTAGCTGAAATACAGAAAAGCAAATTGTAGCATTCCTTGGGAAGAGAAAGCTTTTTTCTCCCTTGTATTGCCCTTCCCTTTTTCTCCTTTTCCATCCACCCCCTCCTATTCTTCCTCAATTAAGTAAATCGTTTATTTGTCTCTTAAGATGGCAAATATAATGGTTTCTCTGAAGTCAGTGTTTATACAGCTAACCAACAGTGCTGTCACTAACAGCTGCTGCTACTGTAGCAAAATTTTCAATGCAGTGTGTTTTCAGTATCTGTGCACACTGTTCCTTTCCAGGTTTTTGAAAGATTGAAAATTCCCACTGGTAATCTCAGGTATCATCCCGGTGGCCACAGATCAGCCTTGATTCTTCAGCTTCTATAGTTATACTGCTGCCCATGGAGCTAGGGTTTTGTTTTGTTTGTTTTGACTTTCTGTCCTTTAGTTAATATTTTGGTAACCATCGGCCTAGTTGTGACTAATTTCAGTACATGTTTAATTTTTTTTGGAGACAGAGTCTTGCTCTATCCTGCAGGCTGGAGTGCAATGGCGTGATCTTGGCTCACTGCAACCTCTGCCTCCTGGGTTCAAGTGATTCTCATGCCTCAACCTTCCAAGTTTTTGAAGCTGACACTGTCATTCATTGATTTCAGGGATTACAGGCGTCCGTCACCATGCCTGGTTAATTTTTGTATTTTTAGTAGAGATGGGATTTCACCATGTTGACCAGGCTAGTCTCGAACTCCTGACCTCAGGTGATCCACACGCCTCGGCCCTCCAAAGTGCTGGGGTTACAGGTATGAGCCACCACACCCAGTCACATCTTTCTTAAATGCTGTATATAAGTTCTCTATCAGTTCAGCAGCACCACTACCTATGCTTTCTGTGTGATTCTCAGTCTAGCAATGTGGTCGAAGAAAGACATACTATATTCTACTCTTGGTTGCATCAAGAGTGTATCTGGGTATGCATTCTTCTAGCCTCTTTGGTCCTTGGACAATTATAGTCTAGGCTTCCCAGCAGTCTTCTCTTAGCTCACTCAGATAATCTGCCATGTTATTCATAGTCTGACTTGTTCACCTGGGATTTGGAGGTTTGCTGAATGCCATTTGTATGAATACCACTTAGGTATTTGGTAAACTCTCCACCAATAATGAGGGCAATATCACCAAACACAGAATCTTCACAAATCCATGGATATTCTCATTCCCTATGTTCTCCATCAACAAAAGGTAAGCTCCAATAAAACCTGCCACTCAGTATAATTTTTCAATATAATATCCTTGCCCAGAAAGAGTTTAGAGGCTTCTATGTGTTAACTGCCATTAGGTCATCCTCTTGCATTCCTCCAGACCTGCTTGTGATTTGGAAAATCCTTGATCAGGAGACTATGCTCCACCTTGATGCTGCACTTTTCAGGGAACATTTCAAAGAGTTAGGCAGAGTAAAGACCAAAGGTCATTGAATTGGTCCTTACCAAGAGTGCTCTTATATGTGATTTCATCTGATACACCTTTTGCAGTCAGACCAGAGCTGCCAGAGTCAATTTTTGAATTGAAAGGTAATAGTACTTGGTACTATTTTTCACAGTTTCCACCAAAGCATCTTACGTAGCACTTCTCAGGTTGTTCTGTTGGTCAGCAGACCTGTCTGTGGTCCCCATGAGCTTCTGAAATATGAGGATAACCAGGAAGTAGCAGTGTCTTCTTGGCCATCACTTATGATGTTTCATAAGCAGCTTCAGCTAGACTGGAAAAAGGCCAGCATGCATTTGAACACATTCTGGGTTCAGCACTCAGGCTTTCCATTAGACATTGTGGCAGGGCAGCCAAGTAGACATCCTTGATGTCAGCTTCATGAAGCAGCTTTCAAAATTTGCCCTTGATCTGTATACTTGTATATAAAAAAATATATACAGGGGTCTTTGATTAATTCTATTATGATAAATATTGCATGTATGACTAGGACTTGTAGCTTTTTGGCTTTCTGTTCTTCCAGGATACAGGCAAAAATGACTAATGAGGGTTCTTGAATGTTCTTTAACAGAAAGAAATACATGTGGGACAGTGTCATCTTCACATCAGGTGGTCAGGAACTTCATCATTTTCATCACTTTTTGCTAGTGTCTGTGTAAGAACTGGAACCACAGTTGTAGAGCTCCCTTGGCACAGAACTTGCTGTGGGCTGTGGGGCCTTCTTTGTTCTGCTGCCTCTTAAGCTTTAATGGGGAAGTCTAATTTTTTATCACAGACGCTGGACCAGAATTTTATTCCTTATAGAACCACTTCATCAAAGTCACTATTCATTACTTCATTTGTGATCGCAAAAAGAACAGGACTCATGTGTGTGTCCATGTACTGATAATATAGGGACATTTTCTTGACCAGATTCTGTAATGTACCCACTCATATCTAATTATCTTGATAATAGGCTGCTCCGTAGATGACCTGCAAAATAAATTGCCTTTCAGGCTCTTCATCAAAGTTTGCCTTGGTGAACTCCCGTAGATCAGGAGTGCCTTAGTATCCACTAACTTCACATTACTATTAGGACCTCCTTTTCTCTTCCCCAGGACAGTGACAGTCAGAATCCCTTTAGATTTATCCTGTAGCTGCTCCCTGTAAATATCTTGGCAGATGTAACAAATTGCATCCTAGGATGACTTTTCCATGTACTCTAGCCTGCTGGGGTTTGCAACATTGGCTACCAGCGAAAGAATGATTTCTGACCACCGGTTTACTGGGCTCTCTACACAAACAGTGTCAGCCATCACAGTGAGGAAGAACTAAGCTGGTAGGTTTCTGTGCCCAAAGTCCACAAAAAAGTTTTCATCTTGTTTGTAAAATAGTAGCATTAACAGCAAACCTTTCTGCTGATGTTGTGCCTTGATGTTAAGATTCCTAGATGTCAAAGAGATCTTGATTAGTAGACCAGCTGCAACTCTGCAAGTCTGGCTGTTTTCTGAATTTTCTGGCACTCTGGAGAGTTCCAGGACTCTTGGCAAGTTCAACCACCGCACACTCCAGGAACTAGGCGGCTCCTAGTTCAAACAGAGGTTGAGATGTGGTTTTCTACTTGGCTCAGCTTCAAGGTGATATTGATAGCAGCAGCTTTTCCCAAGGTAACACTTGGCCTCTCAGGCGAGAGCTCTTATTAGGGATAAGGATTGGGAGAGTGTGAAGAGGATCAAAGTCAGCACAGGTTCATTCCTGCGCTCCTTCTTGGTAGCGCTCTATCACCCTTTTTTCCCCACTCTCTCTCTCCTTCCTTCCTACTTTGCTGTCGGCAGTGGCAGCTACCCCTCTGTTGAATATGAAGCAGTAAAGTTAGGGGCAGCTCAGAGCATGGCCGTAGCTTCGTTGGTGAGGAGAGAAAGAAGAAAAGGAGGCAGTGAGTGAATCGCAGCCAGAAAGGAGGGAGGAATTCACTACTCTTTTGATTACAGAAACTAAAAGCTAAATCATGAATACCAGGGGTCATTAAAATGACTTACACAATTTGCGAGAGTGTGTGCATGAATAGCAATGCTCAGTTCATTGTCATGGCCAGGTGCCTAAGTAGGCAGTGATGTCTTATAACCCCAGTGATTTCCTTAGAGGAAGTTAGATTATAAATTAACAGCCTGCTTTTCACCCAAAGTTTCTGTATGCCAACCTATGTGAGAGAATAGAAGTTTCATTATTGATTAAGTGCTTTGAGATTCAGACAAGTGACAAGCACTTTACAATCTGCTGTTTACTTGGTACTAAAGACCACAGATTAGACTTTTCATTCAGAATTGCATGAATGTGCAACACAACCATTAGTCGTGTCATCTGCAATATCTGGAAGTAAAAGGATTGACTGGTTTTAAGCTAAGTCTTAGACTTTTCTGGCATAGACCCAAAAGACAGGGGTAGTAACTACATGCATTAAAACGTCATGTACGCATACATTCAAATAAAGTTCTAGCATACACGGACAGAAGCACTTTCGGAGAAAAAAGGAAAATCATTTTAGTTTGCTTTGAAATTGTCAAAATTTAGTGGCTAGCCATTCCTGTATATTAGCATGGTACAACTAGCCAGGAAGAGAAATAATCCAGCAGATAGCGATGAATGCAATATAGTCAAAAGCTTCATCCTGGGAGGGGTAGGTGATGCTGGTGTAGCCATAAGGTAGAAGTCAGAAAGCAGATTCTAAAGATACTTTCTTAAGGAAACCTTTGACAGACTGGGAAGGAATAGACAGGAAGTGAGTTCAGGACAAGAGGGCTAGGAACAAGTTTTACACTAGACACAGGCAAGCAGATACACACCCGAGTTTATATTTTGTGGACAGAAATGACTTGTGAGGTTTGTGCAGGGAAGCAGAGAGGAGCAGAGCCTTTCCAAAAAAGCTGTCTAATTTGTGGTTGTAGCTAATGGTGGCAGAGAAGTTAGGGTTACTTATTATCTTAGACATGCAAATTGTGTTTCCTAAACTTGGCAAGAAAGTTTGTGGAGCTGGTGAATACTTTTCATACAATAGTGGCTCTGGGCTGGGTGCGGTGGTTCATGTCTGTAATCCCGGTACTTTAGGAGGCCAAAGTGGGCGGATCACCTGAAGTCAGGAGTCCAAGACCAGCCTGGCCAACATGGTGAAATCCCGTCTCTCATAAAAATACAAAAATTAGCCAGGCTTGGTGATGCACGCCTGTAATCCCAAGTACTCCAGAGGCTGCGGCAGGAGACTTGCTTGAACTTGAGAGGCAGAGGTTGCAGTGAGCTGAGATTGCACCACAACACTCTATCTAGCCTGGGTGACATAGCGGGCTCAGTCTCAAAATAAAATAAAATAAAATAAAATAAAATAAAATAAAATAAAATAAAATAAAATAAAATAAAATAAAATCAGTGGATCTGATCTCTGATCTCTGCTCCATAATTTTAGAGAATGTCCAAATCTCTACCTCTGGAAAGTCACAAACTAAATATAAAATGTGCAATATTAATCTGGAGGTATTAATAACTACATTACCTTTATAATACTTATTTTCTAAAACCTACTTTAAAATTCTGAAATAAAACGAACCTACTGTCACACACTATTCAAGGGGAAAAAGGAACAATATAATGTTCTGTCAATAATATAAAAGGTAAATGAAAAGAAAGTAATATGTATCTAAAAATACAAATGCTCAGTCAATACTGCTTCAGAAGACATCATCAAATAGATGCTTATAAGCACAGGTAAAAATCATTATGACACGACAGCTACCAAGGTTTACTTTGTATGTGCTCAATACCTAAATACCCAAATACCGGAAGTGTAATTGCTGTTTAGGACATGATTTCCGCTAAGTGATTTTTAAAAAGAGAAAAAAAAGCTTAAGTTTCAACAAAACAAAGAATAATATTTTCTCAAATTATAGTGTAAAAGTGATTTTCAACTACATGAATGTGTGTTCGGTCATTTGAAAGTGATTTAACAACTATGTATTGAGCACCCATTAAGTGTCAGGCACCGTCTTAGATAACTGGAATACAACAGTGAGCATCCCTGCCCTCATGGAGCTTCCAGACTAGTTGGGAGTGGAGTGGGAGGAAGACAGACAATGAACACAGTAAACCAATTAAATAGCATATGGAAAGGTGTTAAGTGCCTTGGGAAAGAATAGAGCAGGGTAACTACTGGAATTGCCAAGGAAAGGTAAGTGGTAGGAATTTGAACCGAGAGTGGTTGTGACAGGCCTCATGGAGAAGGTTGTATCTGCAGAAAATCTTTAAAGAGGTGAAGAAGTTAACCATGAATTCCAGGCAGAGAGAACAGTCAGTGTGAAGGCGGTAATGAGGGCTCATGCCAGGTTAAGGTGCAGCAAGGAAGCCAGTCTAGCCAAAACCAAGTGTATGAAGTGGGAAGTAGCAGGGCATGAGGTCAGAGAGGTAGTGGGAGGCAGGCATATCTTTTAGGACTTTGTAGATGACTTTAAGCACTTTAAATATTTCGCTCTGAATGGGAGCCTTTGCAGAGTTTTTAGCAGAGGAGTGACATGATATTTTATTTATGATTTAAATCGATGCTGTGTTGGAAATTGTTGGGGGTGGGGGTCAGTTGGGGCTGGACAAGGATGGAATCTGGAGTCTAGATGGGAGGATATTGTACTGATCTAGGCAAGAAATGACTGTGGCTAGGTGAGGGGTTTATCACTGGAGATGGTGAGAAATAGCTGGGTTTTGTGTAAGTTTTAAAGAACAGAATTTCCTGATCAATTGGATGGACTGTGAGAGAGAGGAATGAAAAAATGATTTTCCAAACTTTTAGCCTGGAAGATTCTGGATGGTAAAAGTTGCTATTTACTGAGAAGGGAAAACTTGCAGCTTTTGTGGGGTGAAAGAAGAGGAATATCAAGTTCAGTTTTGAAGATGTCAAGTTTGAAATGCTTATCAGAGAGTTAAGTGGAGATGTTGAGTAGGCAGTTGGAAATACAAGTATGATACTCAGAAGAAAGTTCTGAGCTAAAGTTAGAAACTTGGTAGGGTTAGCTATATCTATGGTATTTAAAACTATTTATTGGGTAAGCTCACCATTAATGGGAGTAAAAATGGGACCCGCACATTTGGCACTGTAGCCGGTTTCCCCAGAAGGCATGTTCAACTCCATCAACAGGGGTCAAGAGACATCCACACAAATCTTCAAAAGTAATTATTCTCCTCCTCCAAAAGGAATTAATAGGCCTGTGCACTGGGAATCAGATTACACCTTTTCTTGACTTCTATCCCATCATTAGAGTTAAACAAGAAGCCTGGGTACTGGGAATGATGTTCAGCTTCTCCAGGTGTTCTTAACACCATCCACAGGCCAAGAGTGAGACCCCATACTGGGGCTAAGACCCTGCTTCCTCTAGACATTTTTCCCTCCATAATCAGGAATCAAAACAGGTTTTGAGCACTGCATATAACACCTGGCTTCCCCTGTAATTATCAACTCCATAGACATTTTCATTCACTAGTCCTTATCATTTCTAATGACTTCCATTTTTCCATAATCTTGATTTCATTATAATCACTCATCTGCATACTCCCACAATTCCTGTGTCATGAAACAGTTGTTTTGAACCTCTAGATGGGGAAATTTGCCATTCACTGAGAAGGAAAAGACTCTACTAGTTTTTGTGGGGTGGATGAAGAGGTGTATCAAGTTCAATGCAGGAGTGTCCTGTATATTTCAGGACATCTATAATCTCCCGTCTCTGGTCACTAAATGTCAGTAGCGTCCTCCAATCATTATGACAACAAAAATTCCCTTATGTATTATTAAATGTCCCACGGGAAGCCATACCTTCCTTGTCGAGAATTGCTGCTCTATTTTACACAAAATAGCATTGATTCTAAAGTATTGAGTGAAACAGCATGTAATCACTCAGAGTATAATGAAAATTTTCAGAATTTTCTCTTCTGGCTAGCAAGAGCTATAACAATAGCCCCATTTTTATATTTCAATTTTGACAATACTCGCAACCCATAAAATCACCAGCAATTATTTTCAGATGTAGTTATTCTATCTTTAAAATGGGAATAGCATTTTCCAGAGCATCACTTACGTACTGATGCTGGAAGGATGAGGACAGTATATAATATGCCTGAACTTTTCAGAATATCAGACATTACCTAACTCCTATCAGTAATTATTTTAAGACAAAGTTGGAAAACGTACATGATATAGAAAATAAAGAAGATATGTAGATGACGACATTATTAAGCTTACAACAATCTGTTTTCGTATATAAAGAACAGTTCTACTGCAGGAATGAATACCTTTTATTTATTCCAGTGTCATTTCGAAGGAAAATATGGCCATCATACATTGGCAATTTAAGAGACTGTAGAGGCTCAAAGGGGATTTGCCACAAGTTGCTGAGTGATTTTAACCAGGTTTAGGCAAGCATTTTGCAAAATGCATAGCGCTTCAACTAATTCTAAGTGCTTAAAGAAACAGAATTTACATCCTCTTGAATCCAAAGTGTCATCATCATCACCATTTTAGTATTTATTGAGTGCCCCACTGGGCGCCTAATACTGAGCTAAATTTTCAAGTCCGTATTTTCATAGTCTTTGTGGATTGTAATCTCATGGCTGAGACATCACTTAGAAATTTTAAAAAGTAATTTCTCTGTGGTATCATGAAAGGTAGCAGAATTTTGGCTTTATAGTAAGAAGTTTTAAATAGGTATAATGAAAGGACCCCTGGGCACAGATCTGCCATCCAACTGAGAAACCTCCCTACGGGATGTCTGTTTGAATGAACTGGTCCTAAGAGTGAAAGGTCTTTATGATCATTAAATTAGATTGACACTCACGGCTTTGAGACAATGGCAGGAGTTTTTACTGAGCACCTGCAGATCACAATGTAGTTAGCAGTGAATACCCTTATACACGGATATCATTTCCAAAACTTGACACTCTATTTGCATAACATATATGTGTAGTTAATCTTAAAAATTGAAAACTGTAATTCAGTTGTAAAATATTCACCCCCCAATCCAACTCCAGAACATGATCTGTGCTATCTCTAGGACTGGGTACTTCAGAATAAGGTTATTTCTAAACAGCTTCAGAGTCAGACAGTTCTATAAGTTGCACCTCAACATTCTGCCTTCAATTTTAGTGCATTTTGAAAGGGCAAATGCGAAGTCTGACTGCTGGCAAGTCTTAATACTTCTGCCAGTAAATGATGCTGAATCTTTCAAACAGCAAAATGTTATTTTGATCTCTTTTCCCTGCTTCTCAGTTCTTCCCTGGCCTGGCAGTAAAAGATAATCACTTCTGGGAGCAATTAATTCACCTAGAGCTTTTCTTTAAATTCACTGTATTTGTTGTGACAAGATGTGCAACTCTAAATAATAAAATGAATGAAAGCCTTGATTTACATGTTAGGTGAGCCAGAGTTAGATTGAATAGATGTAAAGAGTATCATCATTTCTGATCTGAGGGAGATACCCTTTTTCACAGTGGCCAGTTGTTAACCTTCTTCTGGGTGTCTCTGGGTTCCGGATAGCACAGCTACCTGAGCTATGTCTTTTGAATACAGAATTACTTCCTCTCCAAAACAGGTCATTCCATTCTTGAAGTGTCTTCAGCCGTTCCTTTCCTTTATGAAGGAGTTGCATTGCAATGGCTTTTTGCCCTCTTCGCCGTGACCTGAAAAAGCATACACACCTGGTGGAATCTTCAATAACAGCCAAACATGTTAGCTCCAATTTCTGTCTTCTGCGATGCAAATGATTCATTTTCTGTGTTGCTACTGTGTGATTTTAGATGAAAACCTTTCTCCCTTTCAAATGTAGAAACTCTCTGAAGAGTTTAGGTTACCTTATCTCAGAGCCCTACACTTGCTCACAGTTACATTATTTATGATGCAGGGAGCTGCCCAGACAATGAGATGTTGAGTGAGTACTCCAGAGCACTTTGCAGATGGTCCACACTCTTAAACTGAGTATTGTTTGAGTAAAAGGGGTTTCTGAGTTCTCTTACTAATTAGTAGACACTTTTATAAAACTGCGATCATTCTGTATCTGAAATTTTCAAAAAAGGGCCGACTCTTCTAACTGATTTTCAGTGAGGAGGGAATTTGCTTCTAAAACAGGACACTATTAGAATGTGGGATGCAGGATAAAGGTGGGTTAGGGATGAGGGAGCTAGTAAGAATGAAAATGGTATGACATTCTTGAATGAAATACGTGATGACGCCAGCTATTCTAGTTAAGCCAACAGTGTCAGATAAATCCAGCAAAATGAAACCTGGCAACATTACAAACATCTTTTCAACACTTCAGTGTGGGAAGAGACATGTCTAAGTACGACTATGGCATTCTTTCATAGTTTCGCATGTGGCAGATAGGCTGGTGTTAGCCTTAAGAAATCATTAATAGTTTTCCAACAATTGGGAAGAAGGCCTTATTCTAAAATTAGACATCTTAACACTTAGTGATTTCCTGCATTAATCGGTATATAGGTTTTTCTACTTTATATGGGCCCTAAAATATTCAACATAAAAAATGATACATCTAGCCAGGTGAGAGAAATAAAGCCTGATGCAGCCAGCGAGCCAGCCAGCCAGCCATTTAACAAGTATGCACTTGATCTACCCGTTGTGTGTTAAACACTAACAAAAATACAAAGATGAATCAATCATTGATTCCACACTCAAGAAACTTAAAGTCAAATAGAGGCAACAGGATATAGAGATTAATTGAAAGCAATGAGACCACTAGTTAAATTTTATACTAATTTGTAACCCACATCTCTCTAGAAAGGCACTGTGAAGGCATATATTATGTACAATAAGAAAGTAAATAGAAAATATAAACCAAGAAAAAAGGGTGAATGTATGTATGCTAATTTTAAAAACCAATAGATTTTTTTGTAATTGAGTTGCAGTGATGGCTCTGAGCTTCCTGGAAGCCCAAACAAAATAAGTTACCACGTTATGAAAAGGGCCCACATCAAACCCCTATCAGTTCTTAAGGGGAGGCAAGTTTATATATATATATATATATATATATAATTGCACTTTAGGTTCTGGGGTACATGTGCAGAACATGCAGGATTGTTGCATAGGTACCTACATGGCCATGTGGCTTGCTGCCTCCATCCCCCCATCACCTATATCTGGCATTTCTGGCGGGGTGGGGGGCAAGTTTTTAAATGGCTCAATTCTATCATGTAGTTCATTGCACAGGACAGTGAAAAATGAACACTTTTAAAAGTAAATGCAGAATATTCTGTAAGATTTCTTATAAAAGTGGAGAGGTAATATACAAAGGTAGCCCTGTGAAGGAAATTATAGCAAAGACTAAGTTAAAGTGGTTAGAGCATATACTTTTCTCTGGCCTCAATAATAAAAAAATAGAACTTACAGCAATGAATTCAAGAGACTGGTCTATAGGTTGGTGACTTTCTGTGGTTCTGTTTTTACTGGTACATGGCAAAGGGGAAAATGAATGTATACTAAGTTTTAACAAAGCTCAATTTGTTTAATTTAATGGTATCTATTATTCTAAGATTATTTCCTCCTATTTTTGCTATAAAGATGTCTTTTATTCTGAGAACCAATGTTGATAATAGAAAGTTATTTACTAAAATGCACTAATTTGATGAAATAGAGAGTTGGCAACCAAATGTTGGTCTTTTAACCTGTAGTTTGTTTGTGTTTTGTTTGAATTTTGAAGGACTGTTAAATACAAGTGTAGAAACCATATCTGAAAGTGTCCAAATAAGTGAGGACTACACACTTGTCTGCCCTTGCCAACCTAAGTCATGTCTACTGGCAATAATAAACTGCTAATTATGATCTCAGCCTCACGCAAAGTATGATAGGATTAGACTCAGGCTGAGGGTGTATATTGGAAACACCTTCACTGGTTAAGTGGAACTGAAAAAGTCTGTTTACCTTTCAGCCAGTGATGAATTTCAGGGTGTAATATTTTACCCAGTCATCATCATATGTTGTCAGTCTATTAGCCCATATATTTTCTTAGCCCTTGATTCATACTGGGGCTGGAATTGTCCCTAAACATCATCTTGGGGGTCTATTCTCCTTCATGAGAAGTAGATTCATAATTAACCTCCACAAACCTACATTTACCACATTCCAAGTACTGATTTGAAAATGTAATACAAACAATGAAATATAAAATGATAATCTATTTTTTAAAAAGTAAAGTGGAAAATATGAAATAAATTAAAAATAAAAGTGAAAAGAAACAATAAAATATGGGAATAAAAATATATAGATAATAAAACTGGCAACATGCTTGCAATGGAACAATTTTTTAATTGAGAGCATTAAATGAAATAAAAAGGAATTTAACATATAAAGAATAATGTAATAAAATTGTGAAAACAGTAAGAACAAAGGAACAGATAACTAAACAATTAAAATGTAGTAGAATTCATTTATGAAAAGGTACTACATTAATGATAAGAAATTACATAAGTTCCTTAATGATAAGAGAAAAGAAAAATAAAATAACAATTTCAACGAAATAAAATAGATGACTTAAACAATTTACTTGAAAGACAATGATTTGAAGAGAAACTACATTAAAAAGAAAACTAACTCATGTATTCCAGACTTCATTAACTTGTAACTAAAAAACAAACAAAAACCCTTTCTCTACTCAAATTATTATGTGAAGCATCTCTCATTCCCCTTTTCTGCTTCAAAATAACAGGCTCAGTATATTGTCTCATGTGTGTTTCATAAGGAAAACTTCCAGAATTTCTGTTGTGTGCTTCATGCCTTGACACTACGGGGCTTCTTCTTTAGCCAATAATTCTCATGAAATTGCTGTTCTCTTAAATTGTTTCATTAGGAGTAACTATCACATCTATTCCTCCCCACCAGTCCCTAGGAAGGATACAGCTCTCTCCTTGGATAAGCATTCCTTCCTCATAGGGTTTTTGATGGGAGTCAATGAGAAAAAAATGCATGCAAAATACTTAAAAGGGGGTTGGCTCCATAAATAGTAGTGACAATTACAGCTGTCCCTGGTCTTCTCGCATGGTCCTTGTGGTAGATGGTATTATTGGTTCCAATCATTCACTCCCTTCATAGGAGTATAATTTGTTGCCATGGGACTTGCAGTATTTCCATGGGGAGGAGTATACTCCCTTCCTCATTTATTATATTTGAAGCTTGGCCATGTGACTTTCTTCAGGCAATGAAATATGAGTGAAATGATACGCACTGTACCTGAGTTGAAGCTTTAAGGGATAAAAATAGGGGCTGCTCCTTTAGCTTAGATTCCATAATGAAAAGGCACAGTTGCAGAACTAGAGCTGACTCACAGTCACTGATGGGACTACGAGGGAGAAAAAATATTGGTTGTGGTTAAGACAGTGAGATTATTTTTAACCTTGGTATAACTGCAAACAAGCTGACTGTCATAGCAGCATATCTTCATTTGCTGTAATATTCCACTCCCTGACTGTTCATCCTACATTTTCATTCTTGTTTTACTCTTCCTTCTTACATCTTGTTCCTCTTAGACTATGACTTTTAACTGTTAACTTGTTTAACGTTATGTTTTACTAAGTGTGGAATACTTAGTACTGTTGGGACACAGGCACATAATAGATGATTCATAATGAGAAAGTTAATCTCTTTTCAATGCTCGTTCGGTTCTGATTACATTAATGAGAAACTCTTGGTTTGGTGCTGGTTTGTCATTAATAACTCTCTAACAGTTGCCAATACTTCTTTGAAAAAAGACAAAAGTGATCTTCAAGCTAAGAGACTGGGACTAACAATAGTATCTAGCTGGAACTTAATAATATTGTTTAATCCATATTGTATTTATTGTATGGTTACCCTTTGTTAATAACAAGTGATATTGATCTGCCAGTTACAATATAGCTCCCTTTTAAAATTATTACATTTATTTAAGTAATTAGCTGATTTAAATGAAATTTCAAAGAATGAAATTTGGAAGACTGTGACCCATCTTAAGGCTTCACTTTCTTTAGCAGTGGAAATGTACCTGACTCTATCTGTACATTTTATAGAATTTGCTTACTTTCATGTCCATTTCAGGCCTGGCTCTTAGATTTACACCTTTGACCTCCTGCCCAGTACAAGTTTCTGAGCCTGAAACCTGAAAATATAACTTCTCTTTCTAATTTTTAAATTCCACTGAAAAGACAAATTAATTGCATCTTGTATGTACCTTCCTGTAGACTTAAATAGTTTCAAAGAATGTACTGTTCTAATTTTATTTCTGCTTCTGGTACATATACAGCAACTAAACACCACCAGGACCGTTTTTACTGTGACCTCTTCTCAGCTTCAGTATATAGTCCACTACTCAAAAGTTGATCCCAAGAGTAAAAGGGATCCATTGCTTCTAGTAATAGCATTTCCTTTCCCCTTATTAATGCTCCCAATAATCTTTAGGCTTTAGGGAATCAACTGCTACATACAGCTAACTTGATTGAGCTATATGCTATAACTCATGGTTGTTTTCCTCAGAGACAGCTTTAAATATAGTATTCTATTTATGTTTATGAGAAAGCTAACCGTTTTTCCTATGTTTTTTTTCTTATTTAATATAAACATTTTTGTTATAGTGTGTTGCTCAGTTTCCCAAGACAATTTAGTTCATTTGAAATGAATCTGTGTTGTGCCCTGCCCCTTACAAAGTGATAAAATAAACATTCCCTTTGTGCTAGTTAATGTGCTGAGCCAGTGTCAGGGGCTGGCACAGCCTCAGGAGTGGGCATTATGAGAAGTGCTTGACCAAACACTACTGAAGAGCTTGGAAACAGGCAGCAACTAGTTAGATGCAGAAAGCCTGAAAGTGATGTTGCACTGAGGTCTTGCTCTTTCTATTGCTACTAATAGTATCATCAGAGTTCCCTCCATTTGATGAGATTGCTCCATAGACACCATAAGAAAGAGCCAAATAATAGCTTTTGTATTACGAGCAATCTACGGCTGCCAGCAGCAACTCCAGCAAAACAACCCTGTTGCCCTATACTTGTGTGAGATGTACAGCAGAAGTGTGTACATGGCATTTTCTGGAGCTCTGGTGAATACTATTGGTTTTCTCATCCAGATTTGCCTCTAGTCAATTAATCAAGCACCTTGAGCTTGTGCTTGAGTTTAGCACTTACATGTTTAACTTTTTCAAAATACTTTTCTCACAAATAATAATAATAATAGTGCTACAATTTCTTGAGCACCAACTATGCTCCAGGCATTTTACACATTCATTCAGTCAATAATTACTGAGTTATTACCATGCATCATGCATTTTTCTGAACAATTTGAGTGACAAACAAGATATTTGCCCTTCTGGAAATAAGAACCTACTAGGGGAGATAAGGAGTAAAAACACAATAATAATCAACAAACTTGATACATTTTATAGATAAAATAAAGTTAGTTTATTAGTGTGTTCTCACACCCTATAAAGAACTGCCTGAGATGTGGTAATTTATAAAGGAAATAGGTTTAATTGACTCACAGTTCCAAATGGCTGGGAGACCTCAGAAAACTTACAATCATGGTGGAAGGGGAAGCAAACACATCCTTCTCCACATGGCTGCAGGAAGGAGAAGAATGAGAACTGAATGAAGGGGGAAACCCCTTAAAAACCATCACTCCTGTGATTCAGTTACCTCCCACTGGGTCCCTCCCATGACATGTGGGATTATGGGAACTACAGTTCAAGATGATATTTGGGTGGAGACACAGAAAAACGATATTATTCAGTCCCTGACTCCTCCAAAATCTCATATCCTCACATTTCAAAACACAATCATGCCTTTCCAACAGTCTCTCAAAGTCTTAGCTAATTCCAGCATTAACCCAAAAGTCCAAAAGTCCAAAGTCTCATCTAAGACAATGCAAATCCCTTCCACCTATAAGCATGTAAAATTAAAAGCAAATAAGTTACTTCATAGATACAATGGGGTTACAGGCATTGGGTAAATACGTGCATTCCAAGTGGAAGAAATATGCCAAAATGAATGGGCTACAGACCCCATGCAAGTCCAAAATCCAGCAAGGCAGTCAAATCTTAAAGCACCAAAAATGATCTCCTTTGATTTAACATCTCACATCTAGGTCCTTCTGATGAAAGAAGTGGATTCCCATAGCCTTGGGCAGCTCTGCTTCTGTGGCTTTGCAGGGTACAGTCCCCCTCCCAGCTGCTGTCATATTCTGACATTGAGTGTCTGTGGCTTTTCCAGGTGCCTGGTGAAAGGTGGTGGTGGATCCACCATTCTGGGGTCTACAGGACTGTGACCATCTTCTCACAGCTCCACTAGGCAGTATCCCAGTGGGGACTTTGTGTGGGGCTCCAACCCCACATTTTCCTTCCGTACTGCCCTAGCAGAGGTTCTCCATGAATGTTCCACCCCTGCAGCAAACTTCTGCCTCGACATATAGGTGTTTCCATATATCCACTGAAATCAAGGTGGAGGCTCCCAAACCTAAGTTCTTGACTTCTATGCACTCGCAGGTCCAACACCATGTGGAAGCCAGCAGCTCTTGGGGCTTGCATCCTCTGAAGCAATGGCCTCAGCTGTATGTTTGCCCCCTTTAAGTCTTCTGGCTTGTGATGGGAAGGGCTGCTGTGAAGACCTCTGACATGCCCTGGATACATTTTCCCCACTTTCTTGGTGATTAACATTTAGCTCCTTGGTTCTTATGTGAATTTCTGCAGCAGGCTTAAATATCTCCTCTGAAAATGGGATTTTCCTTTCCTATTGCATCATTGGGCTGCAAATTTTTTGAACTTTTATGCCCTGCTTCCCTTTTAAGTATAAGTTCCCATTCCAAACCATATCTTCATGAACACATGAAACTGAATGCTTTTCACAGTACCCAAGTTACCTCTTGAATACTTTGCTGCATGGAAATTTCTTCTGCCAGGTACCCTAAATCATCTCTCTCAAGTTCGAAGTTCCACAGATCTCTAGGGCAGAAGCAAAATGCCTCCAGTTTTGTTGCTAAAATATAGCTAGAGTCACCTTTATTCCAGTTCCCAACAAAGTCCTCCTCTCCATCTAAGACTGCCTCAGCCTGGACTTCATTGCCCATATCACTATCAGCATTTTGGTCAAAGCCATTTAACAAGTCTCTAGGAAATTGCAAACTTTCCCACATGTTCCTGTCTTCCAAGCCCTCCAAGTCACTAGGAAGTTCCAACCTTTTCACACATTTTCCTGTCTTATTCTGAGCCCTCCAAACTGTCCCATCCTCTGCCTCTTATCCTGCTCCAGTCTCTTCAACATGTCTGGGTATCCATACAGCAGTGCCCCACTCTCTGTGGTACCAATTTACTGTGTTGGTCTGTTCTCACACTGCTATAAAGAACTGCCTGAGACTGGATAATTTATAAAGGAAAGAGGTTTAATCAACTAATAGTTCTGCATAACTGGCGAGGCCTCAGGAAACGTACAATCATGGCAGAAGGGGAAGCAAACATGCCCTTCTTCACATGATAGCAGGAAGGAGAAGAATGAGAACTGAGTGTAGGGGGAAGCCCCTTACAAAACCATCACCCCCATGATTCAGTTACCTCCCACTGGTTCCCAGCTCATAGGGCTTATGGGAACTATAATTCAAGATGAGATTTGGGTGGTTACACAGCCAAACCATATCAGTAAGAAATGGTAACATGCAAAATGTGATTGTAGACAAGGTTAATTTATAGAGAGTAGTCAGGGAAGACCTCTCCATAAGTGACATTTGAGCAAGACTGCAACTGAGTTCTCCCTCTACTTTTCAGACTTCATTCCCTATCACTTTTCTATCACCACATCCAAGAACAATGTATTTTAGACATGCTGACCTCCTTGCTGTACTCCTTGAGTACAACCTTGCTGTCTCCTCTGCCTAGAATGTTGTCATTTATTTACATAGTTCTTTCACTCATCTCATTCAGAAAGGTAAAATCAATCAAAATAGGTTGCTGGTTTATTGTGGAAATTGAGGAAGTGGCAAAGATAAAGGATGACACCTACATTTTGGGCTGGAGCAACTGGTTATAAATATAAAGAACACAGAATGGGAAGGATCTGGTTTTATTGGAAAAATAATAAACTCATCATGAACAGTCAAATACACATGTCTGACAATCTGGAAAGATATCTGGGTTGATAATATGTACTATTTGGTTTTTGAATAAATAAACAAGTTATGAATTTTGGAGTTGACAGTTCACAGGTGGTAATGGTCAACCTGAAGACTGAGTGAGATCACACAGGGAGAGTGTGCATAATGACAAGAGAAGAGGGCTTGGTCTAGAGTAATGAAAAGCAGCAACCTTTAATGCCTGAGTAGCAGAGGATCAGCTCTTGAAGAATATTGGGAAAGAATAACCTCAGGGAGGTAAATAGAAACT
Organism: Callithrix jacchus; assembly: GCF_049354715.1. NCBI lineage: Eukaryota > Metazoa > Chordata > Mammalia > Primates > Cebidae > Callithrix > Callithrix jacchus. The sequence goes on from NC_133524.1 coordinate 94,210,608, forward strand.
CAGGAGAACACAGAGACTTAGAAGTCAGGGAATAGTAATCTTTCAATTAGGGGATGAATAAGAGTGAGAAATGTGATCAAGAAGTCAAACAAGGTGAGCACTGAGAATCCATTGGATTTATCAATGAAGAAATAGATGGCAAATGAAGATCAGTTTTAATTTAGCAATCGCTATGGAAGACAGATTGCTGTGGGTTGAGAGGTGGGTGAGCGCAGAGGGACTAGAAAAATGTATATTTAGGCAACCCCTTAAAAACATTTGGATATAAAGTGGCAGTGAGAGATAAAAGTTTATCTCATTTGATTCTCATACCCTGATAACTCAGACATTGGTATTCTTCTCCACTGTATAGTTGAGTCTCAGAGTGGTTAAAATCTTTTCCAAGATCAAATATTTAGTAAATGTTAGGACCAAAAGGTTAAGCTGAGTCTTCTCTTTCCAACATTTGTTCTTCTCTAGTCCCTATTTTCAATTACAGTAAGTTGTAAACTTTTCCAGGAAGAAAGCACAAAGGTAATTATAACAAAGTCAACAATTTATATTCTTTGGTTCTTTCTTTAGATTAATAGATATGTAGTAAATGGACCACAGCAATAAAACAGAAAGTGCTACCTCCTTTCTGGAGTTGCTGTAAATATTCCTCAGATGTCAAAAAAGGTAGGAAAATTATTGTCACAATTAATTTTGGTAATGGAATGTATATAAAGATACGTACCTCAACTTGGGTTTTTGGTCAGCACCAAGATGCATTGCTTCTTGCAGTAAATATTGATCTTATCTCAGATCAATATTTACCTCACAGTTCAATATGTTGGTTGACTGTCTTCAATACAAGTCAATATCTGCTTAATGTCTGCAACCTGCTTCTTATCAGTGCTTTTGAAACTTCCCTGTTGCCCCCAGGAAGTTTGGAAGTTTGAAGTGTTCTGGATTCTTGTCGGTTCTTTACAGTCAACCTATACACAGTAGAGCTATACAATATGACTGTTTCTAGCATAGTTGTAACTGCGAGACAAACAGTTCCTAAAATTCCTAGAAGCCTGACCTTCTGGAATGTGGAATAAACCTAGATGTGCCCAATCCTGGGCTCTACTCTGTTGAGATCCCTTCATATAGCGCACAATATGAATTAATAAATGGCAAATTGCTGTGGGTAAAACCTACAACTTTGACTGAGATCATGATTATGTCATTTTGACTGAGGTCATGATTATTAATATAAAAAATATATTAATTTTACCTTTTTATCCTTTGGAACAGATCTGCTAGAATCAAGCAGATCAGGAAAGTTCTATTCTTACCCACAAACTGAATAAGGGAGCCCAGTAGGGGATTAATGCCCAAGGTTAGAATTCACTTCCACTGTATCCAACATTAGTCAAAACATTTTTAAAGTATTATGAAGAGTGAATTTTTATACTGTAAAAAGAATAGAAAGATACGGGAGAGTGCAAAAAAGTATAATAAAGAATTTCAAAGGAGTGGAAAATAAGCTCTACAAAAAAAGGTTAAAGGGATTGGAATTATTCAGCTTAGCAAAAAGAGGGCTAAGGCATGAAAAATGTGATCTTAAAGAATCTAAGGGGATTATATGATGAGACCACTGAGTTTTTCTGTTTGTCAGTAGAAAACTGAATAGGAGAAAATTGTATTCAATTGAAATAAGGAGTAGTTTTTGGAAGGTGGTTAGACCAGAAACAGATTTGAGAGTTTTGGGGCCTCAGTATGAGTTTTGGGCAAGATTTTAAAATAGTATGAGAGAAATACAAGGGGAAACACAAGGAAATAGGGATTGGGAGGAGGAATTAAAGTCAGTATGTTCAAAAATGGATGAAGGAAACAGGACAATGTAATATCATCAAAGGAGGGAGTTTTTATTGAGCACTTAGTGTGTGCCAGGCACTTTTCAAGGTACTTACCATATATTACCTCATTTAACCCTAACAACCCATATCACATTTTGGTTTTATGGTACTAGAATTCCCTCTATTTTACAGATAATAGAGCTGAGGCTTGGAGAGGTTCACTGACTTTCTCAAGTCATAGCACTCTGAAATGGAAGAGTTAGGATTCGATCCAGGCAGACTGGGTCCACTGTATCCAATATTTTAACATCTTTGCACTTCTTCTAAATATAGTTTCCAGTGGTGGAAGAGTAGGAAAATATCACATACTGGAAAGAGGACCAAGAGAATGAGGACTGATAAAACTGTTTGGTGATTGAGAGATGAAGATAACATTAGAAAGAGCAAATCTCAGCAGAACAAAGAAGAAAGCTAGGCATTCAGGGAATGTGTTATCAGGTAGTGGCAGCAACAAATATAGATTGGCATTGAATGGAAAGGAAAGTTACAATAGTAACGTCAGGGAATGGCAGAAAAAAGTATACTGCTACTTAAGACAGAGGAGACTTGAATATGTTTTTGTTTATCTTTGAGTAAATGATAGTATTACCATTAATATACTTTATTTAGAAAACCAAGGTCACATGATATGTGTTCCTTCACATTATTCCTCTTCTAAAACTATGTTTGTATCTGTGTGCAATTATCATGAGTCTGCTTTCACAACTCACTTCCTCACTATCCACCAGCCTAGAATCAGAAAGATAGAGAAAAATATTACGTGGTTTCTTCACAACTGGGGATAATAAGAGACATTTACAAGGATGAAATCATGTTGTCACGGACTTCTGTGACAGAGGTATTGCATTTATGAGCAATTTAAAACTAACACATGGTTTACACTTCACTGTATTGATTCAGTCAAGGGATGTTTTCTTACTATTCAATGATTCTATGGTTACAATTGTATGTATGGGTTTATTGTGGATCTGCCACTAACATTTCCTTATCAGTTGACAGACCTCATTTCAATTGTAAACTTTCAAACAATATGCATAAGAAATGATATATTGGAGCAACCACAAAGACCATGAACTTTGGCATTAACTGTGCAACCTATTACCTCTATGACTTGGAAGAGTCACTTAACCTCTTTATGATCCCATTTCCTACTTGTAATATGAGGAAAATAATGCGAGCTATTTTGTGGAGATGTGTTGAGGATTAAGTCGGATAGTGTACAGTTCAGATTCTGTTAATGGTCCAATTCTTTACCCTTTTCTATATCCAGGCCCTTTGCCTGGTTACTTTGCAGTTTCTTCCACTAAAGAAGCAGAGTGCTATTTCCTCAACCCTTGACTTGAGTTTAGCCTTGTAGCTTGCTTCAGTCAATGGCATGTTATAGGACGTAATGTGACAAAAATATGTCAAACTCTTACTCCATTCAGTTTTCTGTCTTCTCCCTTTACCATCAACATAAAACAAACATTCTTGCTTGTTCTTGAAGAACAAACACTGGGGCAAAACAAATCACCTTATTTGGGCCCAGCCTAGATCAGACAACTCCTAGCCAACCTCCAGATCCATGAGCAAAGCCAGCTTGAGATGAAAAGAATTGCAAGCTGTGCCCAACTTCGATCATCGAATGCCTAACTGACCCACAGACTAATGGGAATCAATGAGTGTTGTTTTAAGCTGCTGAGTTTTGGGATGATTTCACAGAATATTTTTGTGGTGATAACTATCCTTGTCAGGGATTTAGCACAGTGCTTGGCACATGATTGTTTTTAACAAATTTTAGCTGCCTTTTTCTTGCACGGATAAAATGCAGTACATATTTTATACAGTTTACCTATAGTATAAAACATGCAGCTATTAAGAAATATTTGGATGAATATTTCCATTTGGTGTCATGCAGACATCACTTTTTCAATATGCAGTGAAACAGCAAATCCTTCACAAAGAATTCTTAGACTTTTGCATGTTGATTGCTATATTCTTCTCATGCAAGTATAACTAACTTCCTCACACTAATGCTAATATGAATTATGTGTGTGCATTGAAAGGAAAATATATTCCACGAATATTACACTAATGAATTAATTTAGCAACTCAGACTCATCTGTTCATTAACTCCCCACTCATCACCTTATGTATTTTGCATGTTGTAGTAAATGCAGAAAGAAACTTTTAGAAATATTCACTTGCTTGTCCATAGAGATCAGCTCGGGGAATAAATCTGAGTTATATCATGCTGCCTTAATGTTACATGCATACTGAGGAAGTATTTTAAAGATTATCTTGACTGGTCATTTTCTGTTATAATTTTCTGAACCTTTAAGTTTCAATTATTGCCTTCAAAGTTTCTTTGATTAATATAATCAGATACCTCCGCTTCTCAGATGTTTCTCAACATCCTCACTGGTACTGTTAACTACTTGTCATATTCAACTAAAATTTAGTATTCCTTTGTTGATGTTTAGTGTATTAAATGCAAGTAATTGACACTCTTTTCTTAAAAAGTCTGCATACCTCCTTAGTAAACAGCTTGTGATAAAAACCTTCAGAACATACATTGCTTCACTGCTTTACTAGTAACTCGATTCTATTTGCAATATTTTTTTTGAGACACAGTTTCATTCTTGTTGCCCAGGCTGGAGTGTAATGGCATGGGCTCAGCTCACGGCAACCTCTACCTCTCAGGTTCAAGTGATTCTCCTGTCTCAGCCTCCCAAGTAGCTGGGATTATAGGCATGTGCCACCATGCCCAGCTAATTTTTGTATGTCTAGTGGAGATGGGGTTTCATCATGTTGGCCAGGCTGCTCTCCAACTCCTGACCTCAGGTGATCCTCCCACCTTGGCTTCCCAAAGTGCTGGGATTAGAGGTGTGAGCCACCATGCCCGGCCTCTATTTGGAATTTTGTATTTAGAGGAGATGGAGAGATAGAGGTTGATGGTAGGTAATGTAGCAAGGGACAGGACAGTTGCCTGCTCTTTATAAATTGTTATCACTACCAAACCATCACATATTACTTAAATCTGTAACTCGATTTTTGCACTCATAATTAAAGGCATGTTACCATGGAATAAATTCTTTCTAAAGGCTTTTAAGGCATATATGGTACTGTATGTAATATGTGAAAGGAGGTAAAATTCAAATAGTATAGGGAAAATTTTTCACCTACTTGAGGACAATTTAGAAATAATTCAAAGATGTTAAATAGACATTAGATACGGGAGACTAGATATTGGAGAAGAAAATATTAGAAGCTATAAATTTATATCCAGCTGCTGTCTGCTAACACCCAAGCATTTATATTTCTATTTAATCAAATTACATGTAAGTTTAGTTTAATTCAGATGGTATTTACGCATCTGACCCACTTCTTTTCCATCATCTGCAAGACCGTGCTCCATCAATTATTCCTCTTACATCTGTATCCTCAAACTCTTTGTGCCCTTCCACTAGAGATATAAGTATGTAAAAATATTTCTCTTTCAAAATACCTTCCTTTGAACCTACTGACTTCGGTTTGTCACTCTAGAGCCTTCTCTCCTTCTCTTCACATCAGTTTATGAAGAATATTTTTCACATTGTCCTTCACTTCGTTATCTTCAGTTTAACCCACATGAATTTATCTTCCATTCCCATCATATTGCTGAAATATCTCTGAAAGAAGTAATTAGTGACTTCTAAATTGGTAATTTCAATTTCAATCCGTTTCTCACTTGACCATTTACAACATTTGATATTGCTGGACATACTCTGTGTCTTGAAAATCTCTTCACTAGTTTCTGCAATTACCCTTTTTTAGTTCTCTTTTGCATATTTCTTTTTGTTCTCCTTTCTCCCTTCAATGCTCCTTTTAATATGGTACTTTCCAAAATCTTTAGCTCTTTTATTTTTTCACTCTACACATTGTTCTTCTTTTTGACTATTTTTTCTTGGCTTCAACTATTACCTGTATTCTAACAACTTCCAATAGCTGAAGTCCAGATTTCTATTTTCAATTCACTAATAGAAATTTTCTCTTGGACATCTTATAGCAAAGTCAAAGAAATTTACTAAAAAAAAAATCTTACTTTTTCTAAAGCATTTTCTTCTCCCTATGCTTTTTATCTTGGTAAATGGCAGCATTAATCACTCAATTCTCCAAGGCAGAAAACTGATAGATTCCTTCTACTCTTCCATTTGCATTATCACACACATTTCAGTTACTATGCATTCATATATATGTTTCTCAAATCTCTTCTTACACTCATCATTTTAATTTGTGTTTTTATGACCTCTACCCTACACAATTTCAGTAGTTTCTTCATTTGTTTTAAAACTTTTGAATTTTAGATACATTAATTAGTGAATTTATCAAGATCACCTGGAAAAAGTCAAGATTGAGAAATATTTCCATTTCTGTAAAGTAATAAGAAATTTTGCAAATAAAATTTAAAATGTCATTTAAAGTAGCAAAAAAAATCATCAAGTACTTAGAATTAAATTTAATGAAAGATATGTCCAACCATTATACCTGAAACAAGACAATTCTGAGAGACACTGAAAAGATTTAAATAAATTGAAAAACATAGCACGTTTATGAATTGATTGGGGGACACAATAGTGTTACAGTGTCAATTCGTCCAAAACTGATCTATAAAGTAAATGCAGTCTCAATCAAATCACTGCAGTGTGTGGAGTGTATGTGTGTGTGTATAAACTGACAAGCTGATTATAAAATTTTAATTGAAATGCAAAAGTATTGAATAGTCAATACAATCTTGAAAGAGAGGAAACAAAGTTGGAGGGTTTATGCTCCTGGACTTCAAGACTAATTATAAACCCATAATGGTTAAGGCTGTATAGTATCGATGGAAGGATTGACAAATAGACCAATGGTACAGAAAAGAATCCAGAAACAGGCCCACACAGACAGAATCACCTGACTTATAACTAAGATTTCACTGTAATTAAGTGCAGGAAAGAATAGTTTTATTAAATAAATGGTGCAAGAGTAACTGAATTTTTATATAAAAGAAAATGGACCTTGATACCTATGTCTAACTATACAGAAAAACCAAAGTTAGATGGACCATGGACCTAAATGTGAAAAATAAAACAATGGAACTTTTAGAACAGACATCAACTAATGATCCTTAGGCCAAATCCAGACTACTGTCTCTTTTTGTAAACAAAATTTTAGCAGAACAGAGCCAGTCCATTCATTTGTGTATTGTTTATGATTGCTTTCATGCTACAATGGCAGAGTTGGGTAGTTATGAAAGAGATGACATGGCCTGTAAAGCCATATATATTTACTATCCAGTATTTTATAGAAAAAAATTGGTCAAACTATGTTCTAGAGAAAACAGGAGTATACCTTTATGACTATGGAATGGTATTCTACAAATTTTATATAAGGAAAAGAAAAAGGTAAGCATAAAACAAAACCATATACGATTAAATAAAGAAATAAATTTGACTCCATTAAGTTAAGAACATCTTTTTATCAGGATTTGTGTCTAGACTATAACAAAAACTCTCAGGTATCATTAAGAAAAAAAGACAAATAATCCAATTTAAAAATGAACAAAGGATTTGAATACACACTTCTCCACAGAAGGATACACAAGTGGCTGATAATCACATATAAAGATGCTCCATACCATTACTCAAGAAAATAAACAAAACCACAATGTGATATCCACTTTATATCTATTAGGATGGCTCTCATTAAGAAGACAGAAAATAACAAGTGTAGGAAAATATGTGGAGAAATTAAACTCTTAATACACCGCTGGTAGTAGGAACATAAACTTATATGTGCATCCTCTTTGGAAAATAACTTGGCTATTCCTCAAAAAGTTAAACAAATAGTTACCACATGATCCAGCAATTTCACTTCTAGATAAGTCCAAGAAAACAGAAAACTATGCCCACAGAAAAACTCATACATGAATGTTTATAATGGCATTATTCATAATAGTGAAAAGCAGAAACCACGCAAGTATCTACCAGTTGACGGATGGATAACCAAAATGCGTTATATTCATACAATGGAATATTATTTAGCCAACAAAAGAAACGAAGTAGTGATAGATGCTACAACATAGATGAAACATGAAAATATTACACGAACTTAAGCCAGATGCAAAAGGCAGCATACTGCATGATTCCATTTATGTGAAGTGTCCAGAGTAGTCAAATCCATAGAGACCAAAAATAGCAGATTAATGGTTGACAGGAATTGGAGTCCCAGGAGAATGGGGGGGTGACAGCTAATTACCATGGGATTTCTCTTTGCAGGAGGAAAATATTCTGGAATTATATATTGTTGATAGTTGTATAACTTTATGAATATTTAAAAAATCTCTGAATTGCATACTTTAAAAGGGTGAAAATTACAGCATGTGAATTATAGCCCAGTTTTAAAAGTTACAACTACGTCATCATGGTTACATGTAAGAAACTGAAGTTTTACTAATCCATAGATCAGCTAAATAGATAAATAAGTACTAAAAAAACCGTAATATTGTTTAGATGACCCAACACACACACACACACACAAAATCCCACAATGAGATATCACTATACACCCACCAAAATGGTAAAAATTAAAAATACCTAATACCAACTGTTGGTAAGCATGTACAATAATTGGAGCTTTCATATATTGGTGATGAAAGTGTAATTTTATGCAGTAACTCTGAATAAATTTAGTTGATACTGTTTGGCATCTTCTTAACATATGCTAAATATATTACAGAAGCTTATATTAGAATAAGTTATATATATATGCTTATTTTATGACCCAGAAATTCTACTCCCACATATATAACCAAGAGAAATGAGTGGATATGTTCACGAAAATACTCATAAAATAATGGGCATAGTGGTCTTATTCATAATAACCCAAATGAGAAATGACTCAAATGTCAATCAACAGGAGAATGGGCAAACAAATTGTGGTGAGTTCATGTATTGAAATGCTACAGAACAATAAAAAGGAAAAAATTCTGCTGAAACTTATACAACAATATGGATGAATCAAAGAAATATTATGTTGACTGAAAGAAGCCAGTCACAGAAACATGAGCACTATATGATTTCACTTATAAACAGTAGAAGAATAGACAGTACTAATTTACTATACATCAATATTGGTTGCCAATGGTGGAGGGGTGGAAATTAAATAGAGTGGGGTGCTAGGACACATTCTGGAGTGCTAGACAAATTCTATATCATAATGTGGGTTGTGGGCGCACAGGTATATACAAATATAAAAATTAATTGAGTTGCACCTTTCATATGTGTGCATTATATACACCTCAAAGTATGCATTTAATATCTCGATTGTGAAACTAAAGATAAACAAAAGAGTAGGGAAATTATAACTCTTTCCAATTGTAAAAACAAAATTGTTATTTTGCTAAGTAAGCCATAAAAAATGATATGGGTAACATCTATATTCACCATTATTTTGTAAAATAAACAGCAAAAATCAGAATGTTGATATTATATCAGAATAGAAAATAATCCTATTTGTAGAATGAATCCAGCTTTACAGGAAACTTATTAGCTCATCCTTAGTTTTGTACTATTTTATACCATTTTGCTTGGTACAAGTGAAAACCTTGTTTTGGATTAGCAACAGTTGAGGACTTACATCTTGGTATTATTGTTCTACTAGTATCTCGGCCTTCAATCTTTCACTTCTTCAGTCTAAACAATAGTTTTGTTTTCTAATATTTTCATTCATTGTTGTGCTTAAAATCCTCCAATGGCTCCCAACTGTATAAAGTAGTGGCTTTCCACTCTGGCTGCAGGTTAGAATAACCAGAGAGCTTTTAAAAATGGCCTTTACTCATCATAGCTCAATAAACCAGAATCTTGGGAGGGTGGTGCTCAGGTGCAGGCATTTGTGTTTTAACTTTACACTTTACGGTATCATGCACCAAGAAGAAACACACACTCAACTACTTAGTATCTGAACGGTTTCTGCATGCTGCTATGTTGCTCCCTCTTGTTTTATCTTTCTTGGGAACTATTAGCCTTCTTACAAGACTGTTTAAATATAATGTCTTTGTAAAGCCACTACCTATTTCCACTGTCCCCAAGCAGACTTAGATCCTTCATAGCCACTTACTATAGCATCTATCATTTCTTATTGTAGCTATACCAGAGCAAGTTTCATCAGGCAGGTCCTGCACTTTCTTTATACTTTTATCTCTAGTGTCTAGTAGAGTATATAGCACAACGTTCAATAAAACTTGAATGAATGAATACATTAATCTCTAATTTTGAGAATTTGCAGGAACAAATCCCCTGATTGCCTGCAGTTAATTTAATACAAGAGGCAATCTCCTAAAAAAAAAAATGTCTGTACTAAAGACATGTGGGAAAATACAAAAATAGAAATCAACATGGGTTAAGAAGTTCATTCAAGCAAGGTAAAGTGCAGTGAAACATACATAGAATAATCTTTCAAAAATATTACATGCAGTTGTGTGAAAACTACGTGAAGCAAATATGGTATTCTTGGGGAAAGTAAGGAAAGCAACGATAGATACCACATATATCAAAAGTATTATGTTGACACCAATGAGAGCTTCTTAGACAAAGCTGACTCCTATGTGAAGGAAGCTTATGGCAAAATAATTCTGACAATTTGACATCCCTTGAGAATAAATTCTGAACGTCACTTTTGAACAAAAAATTGACTGTGTAAAAATTGAAGGACAAAAATAAGACATAGCTTCTTTTTACAATTTCTCCATTTTTCCCACTGCAGGATGGATTGTAGCAAAAGGAGATGAGGTAAGTGGGCAGTCTATCCAGGAGGAAAATTGCGTGTGCTTCTTTTTCCGAGTCCAGCAACTCAAGATTCTTTACTGATTTGTAGAATGATTTTAAGCACCGACACAATCAAATCCAGCAGAAGGTAATTCTAACAGAGTCTTTGGAAGAGAAGTTCTTAACAAATATTTACCTCATCATTTGGTCATTTGATAGAAACAAAACAATCATTTCACGCCTTCTAATCTCGCACTGAATTATCAAGGTAAGGAGACAAGCTAGACTTCAACGCCTTCTTTTGGCAGTATATGCAGTCATTGAATAAGTTCTTTAAATTCAAAGCAGTATTCTAGCACCATAGATTCTGTTAACATTCTTAATAGTACATAGTATTGCTAAATTTCCTTACTCAAACTGTGTAAGAATATGCCCTGTGCGTTTTTGTCACTGACAAAGCTTTAAGAAAACTTGTGAAAAGATTTCGCATCCTACTTTGAAGCTTTAACACTAACTTGGGGGACTGTGAGGATTACTGCTGTGCTGATGGCAAGACTAGAAAAGTGCCATATTTTTCTACTTGTCCTCACTGACTCTCTGGTAAAATTTTTCAAGCTTATTTTTTCTTCTTCATCTCTTTCATTTCTTCCCACCTCATTGTTCCTGGGGATGGGCTCTTGCAAGGCTCTCTGAGATCCACTCCACTTTATTCCAGAAAACACAAAGAACAAGGTGAATTGTTCATTAATCTGTAGTGCTTTCACAATCACAACACCAGCTTTTCAGTTTTATTGGGCACCACATAGGCACTGTGCTATTTTGATAGGAGGCATATTGAGTATACTGGTTTGACCCAGAATATTATTGCCACAGCTCTCTGACAGGGATTCATATTGTACTATCTCCCCTTGACATTTCCAAAGCAACTTTTGCCACATAGGGGTGAAGACTGCAAGATTAGGATGCCTTTTTTTCTGAAAACTTGACTGCATGCTTTTCAGCATTCGCTTCTAATTCTTCCAGTGAAATTTGTAGCCATTCTTCATTTGTTATTTAATTTTCCATGGTTTTAAATTAAGTTATTGAAGAAAGACACTACTCAAACACAATTTTATGTATTAGAAGTTTCATTTCTGTTTTTAAAATGTTTGAATCCCCTTTTCTTAAATGCCAAAAAAAGAAATAGAGAATTTTGCGTCGTATTCTGATCAACATATCAACTGATGAAATCTGTTTCTTTGTTATTTTGAGAGAATGCTGCAAGTAAGGTGTTCTATCATTGAGCCAAAGCATTATTTTTATTCTTAGTCTTGATAGTATGATGTTATGAGTCATCCCCTGGGGTTTGGGGAAGTGCTGAGTGTAAGGTTGTAAAGTTGCAGAATATGAAAACATAAATGTATGTGTGTTATCTTTTCACGGTTTGCAAACTGACATCTACTAATTGTATTTTTTGCTTGTAAAGCTTATTTCCTTATTATATTAGTCTTGTAATTCTTAAGTATCATAGAAGGTAGTTACCCGAGAAGAAAAAAAAATCCATTTACAGTGATTCCTTCCAACTCTGCTGACAGACTACTCTTTAACTTTTCCTTAGTTTTGGATTCTGGTAATGCCAGTCTATCCCTATACAGCTCCAGGGAGAACAGTACTTTTTAAAATGGGGTCAAGATAGACGTAAGAATTCTCTAGAATCTCAGATTGCAGAAGAGTGAAGGTTTGAAGGCAATTAAATGCCACTTTACACCATTTTTAATACTGCCAGGCACAAAATGAAAAGGTTAGCTAGAGAAATTGTTTTACTTGACCTCATTAATATCTATTCTCCGTTTAAAGTGTTCTGAGGTATTGGTCACAGGAAGTATAACTTGAATTACCATGATTTTTACCTATTACAGAACATTTCAACAATATAAGCTGCCTCTCATCTCTGCTTGTGCAGTAATGCTAAAGCATTGGAAGGTATATGTTGAACCAAATACCGTTGTGGGAGTAGATTCTCATGGTAGCAATAAAATGGATAAAGGATTCAGAATTTCATGTCGGAATTCAAAGCTATGTGATTATAATGCATTTGATTCTGTTAAGTGTAAATGACAAAAGTCCAGACATTTATTTAACGTTTGCAAAATAAAACTAGTGACCTTTGAAGGATTTTGTGATCCTCTAACTGGTGAATTACCCTATCAAATATTTTTCTTATTTATAAAGTGTGGTAAAACACTTTATAACATTTCTCAGAACTAAAACCAGCTAATCTTTACAAATAATAATCTGCTTATAAAAAAATGCAATGTCTTACTTTCTTGATATATAGCATCCAGTGTCAAGGTAAGCTAAGGGGAATACCATGCTGGAACAAGCCCATATTTTCACAGATGAAATAATTTTTTAAATGGTATTTCAGATATAGCATGGTCATACTTTTTAGTATACCCTATTTGATATGCCCTAGAATCAAAACAGTAAAGACACGTATATATTTGTAAATAGCAGGGAGATAGATTATTTTAGTCAAATTAAATTCAGGTGCCCTACTCTAATAGAAGTAAACTTAAGCACAGCTTTGTACTCCTTTCTTTTAGCTGTAACTTGATGCCTATAGCATTTTCATTTAAATTATTTCACAATACACAGGCAGAAACTTTTTTGCTAAGTGTGAAACTGCCAAAACCAGGCTCTGTAAGTTCACGCTTTGTAGAGGATGTTAATTGAAAGTGAAAACTCAAAACAATGCAGCTCAATTAAGCTCCTAAAGAAAGCATGGACATTACAAATAAAGTAAGCAGATTTTACCACGTTAAGATTTCTCTTTTCCTTCTTTGTCACATTTTTGAATCGGGTTCTAAAAAAGTGTTTCTCACTAAGACATTTCAACTTTTTGAAGGTTTTGGAAATATGTACCATGTTTGAAACTGATCATCACAAATTATCAATTAGATTTGTAGATGCTGATGATTGACAGCTGTTCTATAGACTACAGAATACTGGGTAAGAGACTCTAATTGTTATGAAGATGACCTAAAATATACATATACACACACACATATATATATATGACTTAGTATGTATCATAGACATATGCTTACTATTTGTGCTTGAAATCAAACAGTAGTTTGAAACAGAAACACAACTAGTTAGAAGAATGGTCCGACTCAGCCAATCAGAATTATAAATTATTTGTTTTGGTGGTATTTGGTGCAATGGCTTTAATAGAACTTGTATGAAATATGATTCAAAATACCTTGAAATTTTCAACTTATTCTTGGAAACATTTTGGGAGTTCTGACTTCAGAGGAGTATGCATTTGTACATTTTGACTGACCAGCTTTTTAGGTGTCGTTAGCTAACAAAAACTATATATTGTATGTGTAATAAGACCATAATATTTATTTTCACAGGGATTACTAAAAATAGAAAGATTCAACAGCCAAACGAGCTACATTTAAAAAGTTTATGTAACATTGAAAAATTTTAGGATCCCCATTAGAAAATTGAACAGGTCTGATTATTAAATAAGCATCCTTTTTTTCTAGATATTTTATCAATTATTCCATGCTTATGGGCAAATATTGTTTCCCCAGATAAATTGTTTGAAATAAAGATTTTAGCACAAAATTGAGTTTAAAGTTCTGAAACTTATTTCGATTCTAACCGTGAAGAGGAAATTACCTCTGATAGCATACTGAAAAGTGTGATCTAACTTCAGGAACAAGTAGTGAGATTTCAAATACTATTAATTAAATTTAGTTCATTATGTTTTAAAATATTCTTTCTTCCTACTCTCAACACTTTTCTCATTTTTATGCTCTAGATCTTTTTTCTGTTGAACTCTAATTTACTTAGAGTGAAAGACACAAATCTTAAGTGTACAGATCAACCAGTTTTGACAGATGCTTTCTATAGCTCACATACTCATATGTATGTAGAATACTCCCAACACCTCAAGAAAGTTTTTTTGAACCATGTCCCAATTAACCCTTGACTGTCCCCCTGAAGCAACCATTGCTCTGATTTCTTTCACTATAGATTTACTTTGCCTGTCCTAGAATTTTATGTAAATCAAGTCATATAGTAAGAGTGCTTCTTTTGATAAGCATAATGTTTTTGAGATTCATCCATTTTCTGGCATGTTTCAATAATTAATTCCTTTTTATTGTTGAGTAGAAGTCTATTGCATACATATCTCACAATTATTTTATTGTCCTGTTGACCGACATTTAGGTTGTTTCTAGTTTTTCCTATTTTGACTAAACCTGCTATGCGTTTTCTTATATGAGGCTTTTTGTGGATATATATTTTCATTTCTCTTGTGTAAATTTCTTGGAGTGATACTACTGGGTCATAAGAGGGGTGTCTTAGTCTGTGCTGCTATAACAAAATACCAAGGACTAGGTAATTTGGAAACAATAGAAATTTATTTCTCACAGTTCTGGAGGCTAGGAAGTCCAAGATTAAGGCACCTGCAGGTTTGGGGTCTGGTGAGGGCTACTCTCTGCTTTCAAGATGTATTCTCACATGGCAGAAGGAATGGAAGGACAAAAAGGGACAAATGCGAACTCCCTCCAGCCCTTTTATAAGGCTGATAATCTCATTCATGTGGGCTTTGCCCTCATAATTTAATCACCTAAAGGCCTCACCTCTTAATACTATCACACTGGCCGTTAAGTGCCAATGTATGAATTTCGAGGGACACTTTCAGTCCATAGCAGAGGGAATATGTTCAACTTTATAAGAAACTGCTAAACTGTTTTCATAGTGGTTTAATGTTTTCTATATCCAGCAGCAGTGTTTGAGCGTGTCAGTTTTTCCATATTTGCTGACATTTGGTATAGTCAGTGTTTTAAATACTAGCCATCTTGATGAATATGTAGTGGTATTCAATCATGGTTTTAATTTGTATTGATCAACTATTACCTAATGATGTTGAGCACTTTTTCATTGTGCTAATTGACCATTTATATATCTTCCTTTGTGACATGGCTGTTTAAGCATTTTGATCATTTATTGCATTGATTTATCTTTGTTTTAATAAGTTGGAAGAGTCTTTTATATATACTAGATTTGAGCCCTTTTGATATGGTTAGGCTTTGTGTCCCCACCCAAACCTCACCTTGAATTATAATCTCTATAATCCCCACATGTCAAGAGAGAGAACAGGTGGAGGTAATTGAATCATGTGGGGCAGTTTCTCTCATGCCGTTTTCATGATGGTGCAGTCTCATGAGATTTGATAGTTTTATAATGGGTTCTTCCCCTTTTGCTCAGCATTTCTCCCTTCTGCCACTTTGTGAAGAAGGTGCCTTGATTCCCCTTTGCCTTATGCCATGATTGTAAGTTGTCTGAGGCCACTCTAGCCATGTCAAACTGTAAGGCAATTTAACCACTTTCCTTTATAAATTACCCATTCTCAGTTATTTCCTTATAGCAATGTTTGAATGGACTAATACGGTAAATTGGTACTGCAGAGAGTGGGGTGCTGCTCAACAGATACCAAAAAATATGGAGGCAACTTTAAAACTGGGTAACAGGCAGTGGTTGGAACAGTTTGGAGGACTCAGAACAAGACAGGAAGATGAGGGAAAGTTTGGAACTTCCTAGAGACTTATTGGTTTTTACCAAAATGCTGATAGTGATACAGATGATGAAGTCCAGGACGATGTGGTCTCAGAGGGAGATGAGGAACTGTTTGGAAACTAGAATAAAGGTGACTCTTGCTATATTTTAGAGTCTAACTATGAATGCATGTTGAATTTATTAAAATGCTTCTTCTGCATCTATTGAGCATTTTGCCCCTGCCCTAGAGATCTGTGGAGCCTTGAACTTGAGAGAGATGATCTGAAATTGGAGCTGTATGTCATTGTTTTCATATATGTGTCCAGTTATTCCAGCATCATTTGTTGAAATGACTTTCCTTTATCCATGGAATTGTTGTGGTGCCTTTGTAAAATATCAGTAGGATGTACAAGTGTGGGTCTAATATGGTCTATATTATCTTCTGTTGATTGATTCGTCTTTATTTAACCTACTACCACACTGTCTTGATAGCTGTAAATTTATAATAAGCTTTGATATCAGGTAGCATCAGTCTTCCAATTTTGTCTTACCTTTTTGCAAGATAGGTTTGGCTGTTTTCGGTCATTTGCTTTTCCACATAAGTTTTAGAATTAGGTTCTCTTTTGGTTTAATGAAAAAAAAAGGCTGCTGGGATTTTAATTGAGATTGCACTGAGATTTATTTCCATATATATCAGATCAATTTTGGGAAAACCGACACCTTAACACTGTTGAATATTCTGATCCATAAACACTGCCTGTCTTCCGTTATTTAGGTCTCCTTTAGTTTTTCTCAGCAATATGTTGTAGTTTTCAGTATAGAGGTCTTGCACATATTTAGATGAGTTCATTTCTAAGTGTTTTATCGTATTGATCTTATTGCAGATATTAATATTTTAAATTTCATTGTTAATTGTTGCTAATACATAAATATAATAGCTTTCTGGATATTGTCTTGTATTGTATGACCTTGCTAAGTTCACCTATTAGTGCATGTAGCTTTTCTGTAGATTTCTTGGCATATTCCACATCCCACATTATGTCATCTTCATATACAGATTGTTTAGTTTCTTCCTTTTCAATATTTTTGGTTTTTGATTTTTTCCCTTGCCTTGTTTCACTGGCTAGGGCCCCCAGTAAAAGCAGACTTCCAGGACTTGTTTCCAATTTTAGAAGAGAGGTATTCAATCTTTTGCTCCTGAGTTTGATACTAGCTATGTGTTTTTGTATATGCCTTTTATCAAATTGAGTGACTTTCTTATTGATTCCTAGTTTCTTGAGTTTTTACTATGAACGCATGTTGAATTTTGTAAAATGTTTCTTCTGCATCTATTTAGGTGATCTTATAATTTTTTTTCTTTTTTATTCTATTTCAAGTGTTGAATTGCATTGACTTATTTTCTCTTGTTAGTCCAACGTGGAATTACTGAGATATATCCTTACTGATCACAATGTCTTATTCTTTTTCTATCTTGCTATATTCAATTAATGGATATTTTGTTGTTAAGAATAATTTGTATGTATATTTATAAAGAAAATTAGGTTGTGGTTTTCTTCTAATGTCTTTGCCTCACTAATGGCAGGATAATACTGACCTCATAAAATGAATTGGGAAATGTCACTCTTCTATTTCTGAGAGAATTTATATAATATTAATATTATTCCTTGTTTAAATATTTACTACAACTTACCATTAAAACCATATAGAAACATTTTAAATTACCACTTCATCTAATTTGTTAGATATACATCGATTTCAATAAAAAAATTGTATCAATCTTGGTAATTTGTGTCTTTCAATTAATTGTCCATTTTATCAAATTGTAATATTTATTCTCATCAAGATGTTCACAATATATCCCAATATCCCAGCAATATCTGTAGGATTTATAAAAATATTTCCCTTTTTTGTTTGTTATCAATAATTTGAGGGTTTTTTTTTTTATAATTTGTGGGTTTTTGTTTTCTTTTTCCCTTTCTAGTCCAACTAGAGTTTTTTTTAAATTCAAGGGCTTTTCATAAAATAACTCTTCATTGCTTTTATTTACTCTATTGTCTGTTCCTTTTGTGTTTTATTCATTTCAGCTCTAACTTTATAAGTCCTTTCTTCGACTTGTTTGAGTTTTAATTTAGTAATCTTTTTCAACTCACTTAGGAGAACACATAGATAATTGATTTTGTTTTCTTTCAAATTTTATGTTAGATGTAGGGGGTATATGTGCAAGGTTTGTTACTAGGGTATATTACATGATGCTGAGGTTTGGGGTATGAATGATCCCATCACCCAGGTACTGAGAATAGTACTCCCAAAGTTAGTTTTTCAGATTTTGCCCCTTCCTCCTTCCCTGATCTAGGCATCCCCAGTTTCCATTGTTGATCTCTTTATTTCCATATGTACTCAATGCTTCTCACTTGCAAGTGAGAACGTGTAGTACTTGGTTTTCTGTTCTGGTGTTAATTTACTTAGGATAATGGCCTCCAGCTGCATCCATGTTGCTACAAAGGACATGATTTCATACTTGTTTTATGGCAACAGAGTATTCCATGCTGTTTATTTATTACATTTTCTTTATCCAATCAGCCATTGATGGGCACCTAGGTTGATTCCATGTCTTTTTGCTATCGTGATTAATACTGTGATGAATATGTGAGTGCATCTGTGTTTTCGGTAGAAGTACTTGTTTTATTTCGAATATATACCCAATAATGGGGTAGCTGGGCTGAGTTGAAGGTAGCTGTGTTTTAAATTCCTTGAGAAATCTCCAAACCGCTTTCCACAGGAACGGAATTAATTTACATTCTCACCACCTGTGTACAAGTGCTCCCTTTTCTCCGTAGCCTATCCAGCATCTGTTATTTTTTTACTTTTAATAATAGTCTTTCTGACTGGTGTGAGATACGATCTCATTGTGGTTTCGTTTGCATTTCTCAGATGATTAGTGATGAAGATTTTTTTCATATGTTTGCTGGCTGCTTATATGTCTTCTTTTAGGAAGTGTCTTTTTCATATTTTTTAATGGCTTTGTTTTTGCTTGTTGACTTAAGTTCCTTATAGATTCTGGATGTTAGAATCTATATTGTTAGATACACAGTTTGCAAATATTTTCACCAATTCTATAGGCTGTCTGTTTACTCTGTTGATTGTTTCTTTTGCTATGCAGAAGATCTTTAGTTTACTTAGGTCCCACTTGTCAATTTATATTTTTGTTGCAACTGCTTTTGAGGACTTAGTCTCAAATTCTTTCCAGAGGTTGATATCCAGAATGGTGTTTCCTAGGTGTTCTTCTAGGATTCTTATAGTTTCATGTCTTACATTTAAATCTTTAATCCACCTCAAAATTAATTTTTGTTTATAGTGAAAGGTAGGGGTCTAGTTTCATTCTTCTGCATATGGTTATCCAGCTCTCACAGCATGACTTATCCAATAAGGAGTCCTTTCCACATTCTTATCAACTTTGTTGAAGATCAGGTGGTTGCAGGTTTGTGGCTTCATTTCTGCATTCTCACATTGGTCTATGTGTCTGTTTGTGTACCAGTACCATGCTGTTTTGGTTACTGTAGCTTTATAGGATAGTTTGAAGTGGAGTAATGTGATACCTCCAGCTTTGTGGTTTTGGTTTAGGATCATTTGTCTATTCAAGCTCTTTTTTGTTTTTACATGAATTTTAGAATATTTTGTTCTGGTTCTGTGAAGCTATTTTAATAGGAATAGCATTAAAGCTGACTGCTTTGTGCAGTATGGCAACTTTAATGATATTGATTCTTCCAGTCTATGAATATGGAATGTTCAAACAAACATTTACTTCTCCCAGTACTAAAGGCTGAGAAGTCCAAGATCAAGTTCCACGCAGATCTGATGTCTAGTGAGGGCCTACTTCCTCACAGATAACACCTTCTCACTGTGTCATCACATGGTGGAAGGGGCTAGCTAGCTCTGTGAGATCTCTTTATGAGGCCACTAATATGAAATGCAAAGGTTCTACCTTCATTACCTAATCACCTCCCAAAGGCCCCACTTTCTAATACCCTGAACTAGGGTGTTTAGGATATCACCATATAAATTTTGAGGGGATACATACATTCAGGTCATCACAGACAGTATCCTATAAATGTGAATTTGGTTACCTTGGTAGATAGTGTTATTCAAATAATGTATACCATAATTGACTTTTTGTCTAGCTGTTCTAGTAATTATTGAGAGAGGAGTGTTAAAAATCTCCAACTATCAATTGTGAATTTGTCTACTTATTCCTATAGTTCTATCAGTTTTTCTTCATATATTTTAGAGCTCTGTTATTAAGTGCATATACACAAGAATTTTATGCCTTTTTGATACATTACAGTTTTATAAACATGAACTAACACTTTTATTTCTTTAGTGATATTTGTGTCCTAAGGACTATTCCTAGACTACTATTCTCATATCTACTACAACTTTCTTATGAGTGGGGTTTGCATAGTATGGTGATTGACATTTTATACTATGATCTTATCTTTGTCTTAAAGCTATTTATTAATTTTTGAAGCACTGAGCTTCCAGCTGTTACTATTCCTCTCTTGTAGTTTCTTATAGTTAGGTCAACTTTATTTATTTGAAAATGTCTCTTAATTTACCTTTATTTTTTAAGGATATTTTCACTGGATATCAAATTGAAGATCAGTAGAGTTTATTTTTCCAAATGTTCAAATATGTCAGTTCATTTTCTTCTGTCTGGTAGTGTCTCTGATGAAAAATCAACACTCTTATTATTGTTCTTCATGTAATATATCTTTTTCCTTTATATTTGATTGTATTATGATGTCCATAGGTGTAGTTTTTTCTTTTCTTTTCTTTTTCTTTTTTTTTTTTTTGAGACAGAGTTTCGCTCTTGTTACCCAGGCTGGAGTGCAATGGCGCGATCTTGGCTCACCACAACCTCCGCCTCCTAGGTTCAGGCAATTCTCCTGCCTCAGCCTCCTGAATAGCTGGATTACAGGCATGCACCACCATGCCCAGCTATTTTTTTTGTATTTTTAGTAGAGATGGGGTTTCACCATGTTGACCAGGATGGTCTCGATCTCTTGACCTCATGATCCACCTGCCTTGGCCTCCCAAAGTGCTGGGATTACAGGCATGAGCCACTGCGCACAGCCAGGTGTGGTTTTGTTTATGCTTACCTTGCTTAATGTTTAGACTCTTGGATCTGTGGATTTATATTTTTCATAAATTTTGGAAAATTTTGGCCACTATTTCTTCAAGCACTTATCTATCCCAATCCTTCTCTTATTCTGGGAAACCCATTATTTGTGTATTAGACTACATGATAGTATCACTCAGGTTACTGAAAATGGTTATTTTTTTCAGGCTTTATTTCTTTCCAGGCTTTCATTTGTATAGTTTTGTTGCCTTTTCTTCAAGTTTATTGGTCTTTTCTTTGTTAGTGTTTAATATGCTGTTAAGCATATCTATTGATTTTTTAAATTTCTGTTTTGTGCTTTCCATTTATCAAATTTCCATTTGGTTCTGTTTTGATAGCTTCCTTTTTTTCTGCTGAAATTTCTCCATCTTTTTACTCATATGTCTATCTTTTTCTTCAAATCCTTGAATTTATTTATAATTGCTCTTTTAAAGTAATTTTCTGCTAATTTTAACATCTATATCGTTTCTAGGTGATTTTTACTGATTGGTTTCTTTTCTCATTTTGGGTCACATTTTCATGTTTCCTCACAGGTCTGGTATTTTTCAAATTATACATTGTCAATGCTGTAGGCTTAAATTTCTTTTGTTATGGTCCTTTAGGGCATATTGAATTTTTGTTTGGGCAGATCATTAGTTTACTTGTGCATCATCTGATTTCTTGAGGCTTGTTTTTAAGTTTTCATTAGGGCAGGTCTAAAGTAGTGCTTGTTCTAGAGTGGACATAGACTTGTACCTTTGGTGCGGTTTTTTTCTCAAGTCTCATCAGAATGTTAATGTAATTCAGTAATGTTTCTTCTCTCTGGTTGGTTATAACTTTAATGACTACTAATACTTCACAAACTCGAATCTCCATTCAATTCATGGATCTTCAATAGTTACTTTCCGCTTTGTATATATATATATAGCTTAGTATTCATCTAAATATTTATTGTGACCCTTCTGTAAATTTTCTAGAGCCTCTTCATTTTTTACTTTCCTCTTGTCTGTTATTCTGCCTCAAAAGTTTCAGCCACCTACTTAGTACCTATCTCTACACTCTATTTCTTCAGTTCAGCAAGACTGCCATGCTCTGGGCTCCACCTCCCTGTGATGTAGTCTGGAAAGTGCCTCTTGGCAAAAAGTCAGGAAATAATTAGCCTCACCTCCTGTTCTTCTCTTCTGTCACCAGTTGTTACCTGTGATGCCTATTTTGCAATAACTGCAAACTATTGTTCCATATATTTTTTCAAGTTTTATAGTTAGGTACAGTAGAAGAAAAAGTCTGGCACTAAGTATTCTGTCATGGCTAGAATTGGAATTACAGTCCCACTAAGTTTTTTAATTTGAGTAATCGCAAACCTACAGATAAGCTGAAAGAAAAGCACGCATACACTTAACTTAGATTTGCCAATTATCATCTGGCCAAATTTACTTCATCCACCTATTTTCATATATCCTTATTATCTGTTATTTCCCTGAACCATCTGAAAAAAAGTTTCATATAGCCTGAAACTTCATCTCTAAACATTTCAGTATGTGTCTCTTGAGAATAAGAAATATTTTAAATAGCTACAATACCAGTATCACATCCAAGAAATTTAACATTGTTCAAAAAATATTATCTAATAGTATATATTCAAACTCTCCCAGCTGTTCTTCCAAAGTCCTTTAGAGCTTTATTTTTAAACCTAGGATCTATTCAAGAATCCCTTACTGTGTTTGAATGTTATATCTTTTTAGCTTCCTTTGATACAAAATAGCCCTTCTTGCCTTTTTGTCTTTTACAAAATTGACATTTTTAAAGAGTTCAGGTCATGTATGTCAGATAGTCTCTTCATGAATAGATTCAAGTTAAACACTTTTGTCTAAAAAAAAATTCACAGAGTTCCCTATACTTTCCATTTGTATAATATGAATAGCATATAGTCTCAGTTCATTTATATCCAAGTCATGCTAAGTTTGATCATTTGTTTAATGTTGTTCATGCCAGAGATTTTCAGTGTAAGGTATCTTTTCCTCTTTACAACCAATATGTAATCTGTGGGGTGATACTTTAAGACCATGTAATTATCCTGTTCTCCAATATTCTTTCATTGGATTATTTTAATATCCACTAATAATTATTACCTGATCAGTTATTACATTGGGAGTTACAAAATGGTGATTTTCCTAATTCTGTAATTTCTTCTACATGTATTATTTAAAATTGCTTTGTAATGAAGACTGTCATATTAGCTTTATCTTAGAAACATTTTTGAAATCTAACTAAGTGACAAAGTCAGGAGAAATCCTTAGTATGCATTTTATTAGTGTCACTGATCCAGCATGACTCCCACCACCTTAGAGATTTAAATTGAGTTCCCCAGTCAGGCACATTACTTTATAATAGTGATATAGAATGTTACTTCATTGAGAAATTCCTTCATGTCCTTTCCCAACCCATTCAATCCCCATCCCATAGGGACAACCACTGTTCTGGTTTTTCTCTACATAAATTAGTTTTTCCCATTATAAAATTTCGCACAAATTGAATAACATAGAACATTATTGTTTTTTGTGAATGGCTTTTTCACTGATAAACATGTCTTGAAGATTTATCAGTGCTGCATGTATCAAGTTTCTTATCATTACAAAGGGATTGTATTCCTTTGTATTTACACACGAAAGTTTGTTCATTAAGTTTCCTATGAACAGCTTTGCTCTTTCCAGTTTTTTGCTATTGTGAATACAACTTTTATAAGCATTGTATCAACAGACTCTAGAGTGGTTCCCCCATGGACCTCAACTCCTGGTGTTCATTTGCTAGTATTATCCACTCATTTTGAATGTAGGGAATTCCTGTAACTTGATTCTAACCAACAGAATGTGGAAAAGGTGATGAAACATGACTCTAATAATTTTGTTATATAGATCCCTATTTTGCTAGTAGACACTTTCTAGAGACTCTCTCTCCCTAGCTAGCTTGGAATAAGTAAGCAGCCATGTTGAGAAGACCACATGGCAAGGAGATAAAGGCAACCTCCAGCCAACACTAAGCCAGAAGCTGGGATCCTCAGCTCCACAACTGCAAGTGTATTGTTTAATTTTCAAGAAATTCTTCTTGTTACTGGTTTGTAGTTTTATTTAATTGTGGCCAGAGAAGATGCTTGATATTATTTCAATTATTTAAATGTTTTCAGACTTGTTTTGTGACTGAACATATGGTCTATCCTTGAAAATAATCCATGTGCTAAGGAAAAGAATGTGCATTCTGCAGCTGTTGGATGAAATGTTCTCTAAATGTCTATTGGGTCGTTTGTTCTATTGTGCAGATTAAGTCTGATGTTTCTTTTTTGAGTTTTGTCTGAGACATCTGTCCAATGGTTAAACTATGGTGTTGAAATTTCCAGCTATTATTGTATTGGATTCTATCCCTCTCTTTAGGTCTAATAATGTTTGCTTTATATATCTGGGTGCTCCAGTGTTGGGTTCATGTATCTTTACAATCCTTAAATCTTCTTGCTGAATTGGTCCCTTGATCGTTAGATAAGACACCTCCTTTTCTCTTCTTACAGTTTTTGTCTTGAAATCTATTTGGTCTAAGTATAGCTACTTCTGTTCTTTTTTGGTTTCCATTGGTATGGAATATCTCTTTCCAACCCTTTATTTTCAGTCCATGTTTTTCTTTACAGGTGATGTGTTTGTTTCAGGCAACAGATTGTGGCCTCTTGTTTTTTAGCCATTCAGCCACTCTATGTCTTTTGATTGAAGAGTTTAGTCTATTTATATTCAATGTTATTATTGATAAGTAGGGAATTACTCCTGTCATTTTGTTGTTTTCTGGTTGTTTTGCAGTTTTCCTTCTTTCCTTCCTTCTTTTTAGTAAAAGTAATTTTCTCTGGTGGTATGTTTTACCCTTGGTTTTTTTTTTTTGACAAGGACTCACTTTGACACCCAGGTTGGAGTTGCAGTGGTGTGATCACATATCACTACAGCTCACTACAACCTTGACCTCCCAAGGCACAGGCGATCCTCCTGCCTTAGTCCCCTGAGTAGCTAGGACTATAGGCACATGCCACCATGCCAGACTAATGTTTGCATTTTTAGTAGATACAGGGTTTTGTCATGTTGCCTAGGCTGGTCTCGAACTCCTGGGCTCAAGCAATCCACCCACCTTGGCCTCCAAAAGTGTTGGAATTACAGACGTGAATCACTGTACTTGGCCATTGTCTGTTTTTCAATTTGAGATCACCATGTGGCCTACAAACACTATGCTATAATCCATTAATTTAAGCTAATGATGACTTAACACTGATTGCACAAAAAAAAAGCCAAAATGCAAAAGGAAACTTATAAAAATTCTACATTTCATCTCCCTGAGATTTAACTTTTTGTTGTTTCTCTTTATGTCTTTTTAAATTTTTTATTCATTTTTTATTTTTTTATTGCATTTTAGGTTTTGGGGTACATGTGCAGAACATGCAAGATAGTTGCATAGTCTCTTTATGTCTTATTGTATTCTCTATGTCTTGAAAAGTTGTTGTGGTCCATCATTTAGTCTTTCTCCTTCTGAAGAGTAATTTACACACCACATTTATAGTGTTTTAGTGTTCTGTGTTTTTCTTTGTGCTTATAATTACCAGTGAGTCTTATGCTTTTGATTATTTTTTCTTGCTCATTAACATCCTTTTCTTTCAGATTGAAGAATTCCCTTTAGCATTTCCTATAGGACGGGTCTGATGTTGATGATATTCCTCAGCTTTTGTTTGTCTGGGAAAGTATTTATTTCTCCTTCCCACTTAACGAATATTTTACCAAATATACTATTCTAGGATAAAACTGTTTCCTTTCAGCACTTAAAATATGTCATGGCACTCTGTCCTGGCCTATAAGGTTTCCACTGAAAGATCTGCAACCAGAAATACTGAAGTTCCATTGTATGTTATTTGTTTGTTTTCTCTTGCTGCTTTTAGGATCTTTTCTTTATCCATGACCTTTGGGAGTTTGATTAAATGCCTTGAGGCAATCTTCTTTGGGCTAAATTTGCTTCATGCTCTGTAACCTTCTTGTACTTGAATGTTAATATTAGTTTTGAGGTGTGGGAAGTTCTCTGATATTATCCCTTTGAATAAGCTTTCTATCCCTATCTCTTTCTCCACTTTCTCTTTAACGACAATAACTGTTAGATTTACTCTTTTGAAGCTATTTTCTAGGTCTTATGGGCATCCTTCATTGTTTTTTATTTTTTTATTTTTGTCTCCTCTGACTGTATATTTTCAAATAGCCTGTCTTCAAGCTCACTATTTTTTTTCTTCTGCTTGAGCAGTTCTGCTATTAAGAGACTCTGATGCATTCTTCAGCATGTCCATTGCATTTTTCAACTCTAGAATTTCTGCTTGACTATCTTTAATTATTTCAGTCTTGTTGTTAAATTTATCTAATAGAATTCTGAATATCTTCTCTGTGTCCTCTTGAATTTCTTTGAGTCTCCTCAAACAGCTGTTTTGATTTCTCTTTCAGAAAAGTCATATATTTCTGTTTCTCCAGGATTGGTCCCTGGTACCTTATTTGGTTCATTTGGTGAGGTCATGTGTTTTTGGATTGTGTTGATGCTTGCTGATGTTCTTCAATGTCTGGGCATTAGATATTTATTTTGATCTTCACAGTCTGGGCTTGTTTGTGCTTGTCCTTGTTGAGAAGGCTTTCCATGTATTTGAAAAGACTTCAGTCTCAAGCCTAATTATGCTGTGGATTTTGCATACTCCCAGAGGTACTGCTTTGGTGGTCTCTACTGAGCCACATGGAACTGGGGGTGTGGTGATGCAAGCACCCCTGTGGCCACCACCATTGGCATGGTGCTGGGTCAGACCTGAAGCCAGCATGGCACTGGACCTTTCCCAAGTCTCTTCCCTTCATGGTGGCAAGCTTCCCCAAGCCCTGTTCATGTCCAGAGATACTGTCTTGGAGCCTCAGATTGGAGTCATTGGCAGGTCAGTTAGTGTTCTATTTGACTGTGTCTGAGCTTGCTCTCACACCATAGTACAAAATCCTTCCTGATCTTCCCTTCCCTTTCCACAGGCAGAGGAGCCACCACCACACAAGTCAATGTTGGCTGCCTGGACACTCCCAATGTTTACTTAAAGCCCAAGGGCTCTTCCGTCAGTTTGTGAATGCTACCTGGCCAGAGACTCATCCCTCAGGGCAGTTGGCTCTTTCACCAAGGGCTAGTCGAGAAATCCAAAAGCTTAGATCTGGACTCGAGGACCCCAAGAGCCTACTTGTTGCTCTGCCACACTGTGGCTGAGATAGTATCTAGGGTACCAAAGTCCCCTTTACTTTTCCCTCCGCTTTTCACCAACAGGAGTCTTTTACTATAGCCATCACAGCTGGGACACAGCATACTCCCTGAGTGTCCCTAGTGGTTATTCAGGGCCCAAAGTATCTTTGGTTAGTGGTTGATGAATGCTTCCAGGGACTGTTCCTCCCTTCAAGGGAGTAGGTACCATTTTTGCCCATAGTGCATCTAGAAATGTCATCTGGCAGCAAGGGCCTGGAATGGGGCCTCAAGACTGTCTGATGCCCTATCCTACTGTGGGTGAACTAATATCCAAGATGCAAGACAAAATCCTCTGTACTCTTCCCTCTCCTTTCCTTAAACAGAAGGAAGGAGTCACTTTCATTGCTACCAGCTGCACTGTCTGATGTTAGGGGAGGAAAGGTGTAAGCCCTCTCTTAGCTGTGCCAGCTGATGTCTCCCTAGGTCACATGCCACTCTAGTTCAGTGGCTCTAAGCCCAACCTTGCACTAAAAGTTTTCTGGGAATTTCAGTCCTTGAGTCCTACACTGCCTTTCAACTTTACATGCAACCCCAGAGCACTTCAGCCCATGGTTACGAGGCTTGTCCAGAAACTCAAAATCCAATGGCTGGGAGGGGTGATTTCCCTCTGGCTGGGGTGGGTCTAAATTCTCCCTCCATGTGCAGATGCTAGCTGAGCCCAGTGTGGCTTTCTTCTCTTATGTGACAAGGTAGCATTGACTTCAATGTAAAGTCCCTTAGTGACTGCACTCTTCCTCCCCAAAGTGTACAAATTCTCTTTCCCTTCAAGACTTCTGTGGGGGGATAGGAAAGGGGTGGCATTGGAATTCAAGACAGTCTTTCTGACCCTCCTCAATGTCTCTTTCCATGACATGTAGTTAAAACCAGGAACTTGATTACTCACCTGATTTTTGGTTGTTGTGATGATGTTTTTCTGTGTGCAGATAGTTATTAAGATTTGTGTTCCAAGAGTGGGGAGATGAACGGCATATGCTTCTATTCTGCCATCATGCTCCATCCCTCTATTAACCAATTTTTATTTTCATTGTTAATTTTTTTATAATTAACTTATTGGGTATGTTAATACACACACAACATATGTATGTGTGTGTGTGTATCTATATCTCCTGAACACTAGTCTTTTATGATTTGTACCCATGTTCTTCCAGTGTTTGGCTTGCTTATTCATTTTCTTAATTGTATATTTTGAGGAGAATTTTACTTTAACTATTATTTTAAGTTCAGGGGAACATGTGTAGGTTTGTTACATAGCTGAACACATGTCAGGGGGTTTGTTGTACAGATTATATAATACCCAAGTATTAAGCCCAGTACCAATAGTTATCTTTTCTGCTCCTCTCCATTTTCCACCCTCTTCCCTCAAGTAGACTCCACTGTCTGTTGTTTCCTTTTTGTGTTCATAAATTCTTATCATTTAGCTCCCACTTATAAGTGAGAACATGCAGTATTTGGTTTTCCGTACTTGAGCTTGTTTGCCAATGATACAAGCCTCCAGCTCCATCCGTGTCTGCAAAAGACATGGTCCCATTCTTTTTTATGGCTACATAGTATTCCGTAATGTATATGTACCACACTTTCTTTAACCAATCTATCACTGATGGGCATTTAGGTTGATTTCCATGTCTTTGTTATTGTGAATGGTACTGAAATGAAGATACATGTGCATGTGGTTTTTGTCTTTAGTTCTGTTTATATGATGAATCACACATATTGATTTGTGTATGTTGGATGAACCTTGTATCACAGGGATAAACCCTACTTGATTGTGGAGGATAAGATTTTTGATGTGCTGCTGAATTTGGTTTGC
The DNA here is from genome assembly GCF_049354715.1 of Callithrix jacchus. Lineage (NCBI taxonomy): Eukaryota > Metazoa > Chordata > Mammalia > Primates > Cebidae > Callithrix > Callithrix jacchus. The sequence continues at coordinate 94,240,074 of NC_133524.1, forward strand.
CAGTGTTTTCTTAAGGATTTTTGCATTGATGCTCATCAAGGATATTGGTCTGAAGTTTTCCTTTTTTGCCATAGCTCTGCCAGGTTTTGTTACCAAGATGATGCTGGCCTCATAAAATGAATGAATGAGGAGTCCCTCCTCCATTTTCTGAAATAGTTTTAGTAGAAATGTGTATTAGTCTGTTCTCATGCTGCTATAAAGGACTACCCAAGATTGGATAATTTATAATGAAAGCAGTTTAATTAACTTACAGTTCTGCAGTGCTAGGGAGGCCTCAGGAAACATAAGATTATGGCAGAAGAGGAAGCAAACATTTCCTTCTTCACATGATGGCAGGAAGGAGATGATGAGAGCCCTGTGAAGAGGAAAGACTTTTGTAAAACCATTAGATATCATGAGAACCTACCCACTATCATGAGAATAGCATGGAGGAAGCCACCCCCGTGATTAAATTGTCTCCCACTGGGTCCCTCCAATGACATGTGGAGATTATTGAACCACAATTCAAGATGAGATTTGAATGAGGACATAGTCAAACCATATAATTCCTCCCCTGGCCCCTCCCAAATCTCTTGTCCTCACATTTCAAAACACAATTATGCCTCTTCAACAGTCCCTCAAACTCTTAACTCATGCTAGCATTAAGTCAAATGTCCAAATTCAAAGTCTCATTGGAGACAAGAAAAGTCCCTTCCACCTATGAGCCTGTAAAGTCAAAAGCAAGTTAGTTACTTCCTAGATACGATGGGGATACAGACATTGGTAAATACACCCATTCCAAATGGGAGAAATGGGCCAAAACAAAGAAACTACAGGCCCTGTGCAAGTCTACATTTAAATAGGGCAGTCATTAAACCTTAACGTTCCAAAATGATCTCCTTTGACTCCATGTCTAACATTCAGGGCATGCTGATGTAATAGATGAATTTCCACAGCCTTGGGCAACTCTGCCCCTGTGGCTTTGCAGGGTACAGACCCCTCCTGACTGCTTTCATGGACCAGCATTGAGTGCCTGTGGCTTTTCCAGGCACATGGTGGAAGCTGCTGGTGGATCCAACATTCTGTGTTCTGGAGGACCATGACCTTCTTCTCATAGCTCCACTAAACAGTGCCCCAGTGCACACTCTGTGTGGAGGCTCTGACCCCACATTTGCCTTCTGCACTGCCCTAACAGAGGTTCTCCATGAGGGCTCTGCCTCTGCTGTACACTTCTGCCTGTACATCCTGGAGTTTCCATACATCCTCTGAAATCAAGGAGGAGGTTCCCAAACCTCAATTATTGACTTCTGTGCACCTGCAAGTTCAATGCCACATGGAAGTCAAGGTGTAGGCTTGAACCCTCTGAAGCCATGGCTCAAGCTGTGGCTGGAGCATCTGGGATGCACGGCACCAAGTCCCTAGGCTGCATACAGTAGGGGGGCACTGGGCCTATCTTAGGAAACCACTTCTCCCTCCTAGGCCTGCAGGCCTGTGATGGGAGGGGCTGTCACTAAGGTCTCTGACATGCCCTGGAGACATCTTCCCTATTGTCTCTGTGATTAGCATTCAGCTCGTGGTTACTTATACAAATTTCTGCAGCTATCTTGAATTTCTACCCAGAAAATGGGTTTTCTTTTCTATTGCATCATGAGGCTGCAAATTTTCCAAGCTTTTATGCTCTGCTTCCTCTTAAACACTTTGCTGCTTTTCTTTCGCTAAATGCCCTAAATCATCTCTCTAAAGTTCAAAGTTCAACAGATATCTAGGACAAGGGCAAAATGCCACTAGTCTCTTTGTTAAATCATAACAAGAATCACCTTTGCCCCAGTTCCCAACAAGTTCCTCGTCTCCATCTGCAATCACCTCTGCCTGGACTTCACTGTCCATATCACTATCAACATTTTCATCACAACCATTCAGCAAGTCTCTAGGAAGTTCCAAACCTTCGCACATCTTCCTGTCTTCTGAGCCCTCCAAGTCTCTAAGAAGTTCCAAACTTTCTCAAATTTTCCTGTCTCCTTCTGAGCCCTCCAAACTGTTCTAGCCTCTGCCAGTTGACTCAGTTCCAAGGTTGCTTCTCCATTTTTAGATATCTTTACAGCAGTGCCCCACTCACTGCAGCACCAATTTATTGTTTGAGTTAATTCTCTTGCTGCTATAAGGGAAAACACTGGGTGATTTACACAGGAGAGAGGTTTAATTGACTAATAGTTCCATATGGCTGAGGAAGCATTAGGAAATTTACAATCATGGTGGAAGGGGAAGCAAACACATCCTTCTTCACATGATGGCAGGAAGGAGAAGAATGAGCATCAAAGGAAGGGGGAAGCCCCATATAAAAAAAAAGGAAGGGGGAAGCCCCATCAGATTTCATGGCACTTACTCATTGTCATGAGAATAGCATGGGGGAAACCACCTCCATGATTTTATTACCTCTTACCAGGTCCCTCTCACAACACATGGAGATGATGGGAACTACAGTTCAGATGAGATTTGGGTAGGGACACAGCCAAACCATATCAGAATGGTACCAGCTTTTCTTTAAATATCTGGCAGAATACACTGTGAATCCATCTGGTCCTGGGCTTTTTAAAATTGTTATTGGCAGGTTATTTATTACTGCCTCAGTTTCACAACTTGTTATTGGTCTGTTCAGGGATTCAATTTCTTCCTGGTTGAGTCTTGGGAAGGTGTGTGTGTCCAGGAATTTATCCATTTCTTCTAGATTTTCTAGTTTATGTGCATAGAGGTGTTCGTAATAAAATCTGATGGTTGTTTCTATTTCTGTGGGGTCAGTGGTAATATCCCCCTTGTCATTTCTGATTGTGTTTATTTGAATGTTCCCTTTCTTTTTTTATTAGCCCAGCTAACAATTTTTATTAATTTTTCCCCAAAAAATGGCTCTTGGATTAGTTGATCTTTCAAATGGTTTTTCATGTCTCAATCTCCTTCAGTTCAGCTCTGATTTTGGTTATTTCTTTTCTTCTGCTAACTTTGGGATTTGTTTGCTCTTGGTTCTATCATTCTTTTAGTTGTAATGTTAGGTTGTTAACTTGAGATCTTCGTAAATTTTTAATGTGGGCATTTAGTGCTATAAATTTCCCTGTTATTAATGCCTTAGCTGTGTCCAGAGATTTTGGTATGTTGTATCTTTGCTTTTATTAGCTCAAATAACTTCTTGATTTCTGCCTTAATTTTATTATTTGCCCAAAATCATTTAGGAGCAGGTTATGTAATTTCCATGTAACTGTATAGTTTTGAGTGAATTTGTCTTGATTTCTAATTTGGTTGCACTGTGCTCTAAGAAACTGTTTGTTATGATTTCAGTTCTTTAGGATTTGTTGAGGAGTGTTTTAATTATATGATCAATTTTTGATTATGTGCCATGTGGTGATGAGAAGAATGTATATTCTGTTGATTTTGGGTGTTGAGTTCTGTAGATAGCTAACAGGTCCATTTGATCCAGTGCTGAGTTCATGTCCTAAATATCTTTGTTAATTTTTTTTGTCTCAGTGGTCTGATATTTTCAGTGGGGTGTTAAAGTCTCCCACTATTATCGTGTGGGTATCTAAGTCTCTTTTAAGGTATCTAAGAACTTGCTTTATGAATCTGGGTGCTCCTGTGTTGGGTATATACATATTTAGGATAGTTAGATTTTCTTGTTGAATTGAACCCTTTATCATTATGTAGTGCTCTTCTTTTTTCTTTTATAATCTTTGTTGGTTAAAAGTCTGCTTTGTCCGAAACTAGGATTGCCACCCCTGCTTTTTTCTGTTTTCCACTTGCTTAGCAGATTTTTCTCCAATCCTTTATTTTGAGCCAATGTGTGTTATCTTGGGTGAGGTGGGTCTCTTAAAGACAGCATAGCAATGGGTCTTGGTTCTTTAACTTGTTACTCTGCGTCATTTAATTGGGGACATTTAGCCCATTTCCATTTAAAGTTAGTACTGATATGTGTGGATTTGATCCTGTCATCATGATGTTAGTTGGTTATTTTTCTGACTTGTTTATGTGATTGTTTTGTATTGTCACTGCTCTGTGTACTTCAGTGTGTTTTTGTAGTGGCTCACAATGGTCTTTCCTTTCTATATGTAGTGTTTTTTTTTTCAGGAGTTCTTGTAAGGCAGCTTTGATGGTAACAAATTCCCTCAGCATTTGCTTGTCTGAAAAATATCTTATTTCTCTTTCACTTATGAAGCTTAGTTTGGCTGGATATGAAATTCTCGTTTGGAATTTCTTTTCTTTTAGAATGTTGAATATTGGCCCCCAGTGTCTTCTGGTTTGTAAGGTTTCAGCTGAGATGTCTGCTTTTAGTCTGATAAGCTTTCCTTTGTAGGTGACTTGACCTTTCTCTTTACTGGCCTTTTACGTTTTTTCTTTCATTTTGACCTTGGAGAATGTGATGATTATGTGTCTTGGGGATGATCTTCTCTCAAGGAGTGTCTTACAGAGGTTCTCTGTATTTCCTGAATGTGAAGGATGTGAATGTTGGTCTCTCTAGCTAAGTTAGGAAAGTTGTCATGAATGATATCCTGAAATATGTTTTCTAAGTTGGTTTCATTCTCCTCATCTCTTTCAGGGACACCTATCAGTAGTAATTTGGTCTGTTTACATAATCCCACATTTTTAAGAGTTTTTTTCTTTCCTTTTTGTTATTTTTTCTCTATTCTTATTCTAGAAAGGCACTGAGATTGTTTACTCTACTTGGTCTCTGCTGCTATTAATACTTGTGATTGCATTATGGAATTCTCGTAGTGTGCTTTTCAGCTCTATTAGGTCAGTTACATTCTTCTTTATGCTGGCTATTTTGTCTGTCAGCTCCTGCAATATTTTATAACAATTTTTAGCTTCCTTGCTTTGGGTTACAACATACTCCTGCAGCTTAGTGAACTTTGTTTCTATTCATAATCTGAATTCTACTTCTGTCATTTCAGCCATCTCAGCCTCAGCCCAGTTCCAAACCCTTGCTGGAGTGCTGATGCATTCATTTGGAGGCACTCTGGCTTTTTGAATTTTCAGCATTCTTGTGATGATTCTTTCTCATTTTTGTGGGCTTATCTACCTTCAATCTCTGAGGTTGTTCACCTTTGGATTTTTTTTTAAATTTTATCCTATTTGATAAACTTGAGGATTTGATTGTGGCATAAGGTGGATTCCGCCAACCAGTTTCATTTCTGGAAGATTTTAGGGGGCCAATGTTCAGCTCCCAACTCCTGGACTGCATGGTCTAACTCTGGGGTACTTGTATTGGATCCTGACTTTGTTCTCTGAATACTTGAGGTTTGGAGTCTACTGAACTGTGGGGGTTGAGGTGCAGCAGTTCCATCCAAGTGTTAGTGGATTCAGAGGTGTTCATCTCCCTGTGGGCATTCACCACATGGCTGAGACAAGGCAGTTGGGTCTGGGGAGTAGGGGGCCCTTGCTGGTGACTGTTAGTGCTGTTGCACTGGAGGTGTTGTTGGTTTGGGGTGAGGTGCTGGCCAGTGCAGGTCTGGTGCCTTTTCTGAGCCCCAAAACAGGAAGTTACTACTCAGGGTGTAGGAGGATCCCCTGTTCTCTGAGTAGTGTTAGCACAAGAGGAGGACACTGGGAGGTATGGGCTTTCTGGTTCTGTGCCTGCCAAGGCTCTGTCTAAAGTGGTAGTCTGTGGGGGTTTGGGTGCATACTGCAGTCCCACATGTTGGTGAGGGAATTAAAGTAAAACCCACTTGTGCAGATACACACCAGCAATGTGATGTGGGGAGTTGCTGTGGGCTCAGGGAAACTGCAATATGGGGAAGCAATGTGCAGGCTGGTTTGTGGTCACAGGTGCCATCTTGCTGGAGCTCTCCATCGGTCAGGCATGGTCCGCCATCTCAGAAGCTATGGTATGGGAATGGTATGGCCCCTCCAGGGGACCCAAGACTGTCCTGTGAGCAGGTGTGGCCAGGCTGGGGTCCCGGGAGATGCCAGCAGATCAAGGAGTGCTTAGGTTGGACCAGTCCTGTCTGATGTGCAAGACCTCCCTGTGAAGAACAAGTTCAACAATTCCCCTAGGGCTAAGGTCTTCTATGAGAGCAAGTCGAACACAGGCGGATGGCTGTCTTACCATGCTTTGCTACAGACAATTCGGCACCAAACCCTCTGGGCCCCACATCAGCTGGCTTGCTGCTCTACCACTTTCCTTCTTTCCTAGGGGTTCTACCCCAGAGAGATGTTGGTCAGCAATAGCTCAGGGCAATCAGCACAGGATGGAAAGACTCTGATGTAGGCCCAAGCCTGGGGTTCCTTGTCTAGTGACAAACAGTTGGGAGTGTGTAGGACCCATGGTAGATAGACTGGCCTCATATCCATGGATCGACTGCAGCTTGTTGAAGGTGTGGATAAAGCACTTAGGGCCTTGGCTTTTTTGTTAGTCAGAGGGTAGGAAGGGCAGTTCCACTGCACAGGCAGTGACACATAGGCTTTCAATTGCCCCTGGAGACTCTGTCCGGGGAGTTGCTGAGCTGCTACTGGCTTGATAGCTCTGTCAGAGAGTGGGTAGAGGCCCAAGCTTGGAGGACCTCCCCAGTGAGAAGATACAGGAATGGGCCACTTTTCTGTATGGCTGCTGAAGTATGCTGGGGTCTGCTCCAGTCCTAGTTGCCTTGGATTTTCCAGTACCTGGAGGTATCACCAGGGAAGGCTGTGAAATAGCAAAGATGGCAGCCTGCCCCTCCCTGTAGGAGCTTTGTCTCAGGGAGGTGCAGGACTGTTGCCAGCCAAACACACCTGATGGAGATGCCTGAAGACCCCAGTTGGGAGGTCCTGCTGTCAGGAGGAACAGGATTGGGGATTCACTCCAAAAAGTAGTCTGGTCATATTTTTTGTAGAGTAGCTGTGCTGTGCTGGGGGAATCTCTTTCACCCCTGGTCTGTTTGAACTCCCCAAAGCCCAAAGGCAGTAAGGACTGTCTCTCAAACAGCAGAGATAGTGGCCCACCCCTTCCTCCAGGAGCTCTATCCCAGGAAGGTGCAATGCTGCTACTAGTTGCTGGCTGTAATTCCGAGTTAGTAGGTTTATGTTTATTATTTAAAGCACCATGGAAGTCTGGCCCACAGACTGTTGCTGCTCAGCCCCTTGGATTCAGCCTCTTTCCTAGGGGTATGTATCGGGGGGGCTAACCTCTCGCTTTGCTGGAATTGCAACTACTTTTGGTGGGATGCCTGGAAAGCCAGAGTATGTAAAGCTCGTGAGTGGCTGCATGCACCTGAGTGGCTGCTCTGCCAAAACTCCACGGAAGTCCCTTTGTCAAACTGAAGACCCTGGTAGAGTGAGTTCATGAGGGGATCTCCTGACCTGAGGGTTTGCAAAGGTCCATGGGAGAAGCGTGGGTTCCTGGGGTTGCACATTCCCTCATAGCTTCTCTGGGCACGGGAATTTTCCTTGGCTTCGTGTTGCTCTGGGTGCGCTGTCATCCTGCCTTGCTTTTCTCTGTTTTTGGTAGGTTGAGCTGTTTCCTTGATTAGTGCCAGTGAGTACTTGGATGTTTCAGCTGAACATGTTGTATTTACTTGCACCTTCCATATTTCTCCATGAGAGCCACACACATTATCTGCTTCTGGTTGGCCTTCTTGGCCACTCCCCAGGGAAATTTTTGAATTTTGATCATATAGTTTATTATATTTTTCTTTTATGGTTTTTACTTTCCGTGCTCCCTCAAAGTTGCGAAGATGTTTTCCTGTTTTCATTCCATGCTTTATAGTGTTAGCTTTTCTGTTTAGGTTCACGATCCACTTGAAATTAATTTCTGTGTATGGTACAAAATTAGGATCAAAGTTGTTCACCCATCTCCATGTAGGTACTGCTTTTTTTTTTTTTTTTTTGAGACAGAGTCTGACTTCTTCACCCAGGTTTGGGTGCAGTGGAACGATCTCGGCTCACTGCAACCTCCACCTCCCTGGGCTCAAGGGATCCTCCCATTTCAGCTGGGACTACGGGCATGAGCCACTGCACCTGGCCTAGCATAGATTTTTAAAAGACTTTCCTTCTATAATTGGATTGCTTTGCAACCCTTATCAAAAATTAAATAATCATGGAAGTGTGGGCCTATTTCTGGGTTCTGTATTCTGTACCATTAGTCTACTTGCTAATCCTTATGTCAGTGTCATGGTTTCTTGATTGCTTTAGTATATATATGGAATTCAATTTGCATCAAATCTCCAGCTTTATTTCTTCTTCCAAAATGCTTTGGGCATTCTAGGCTCCTTTATGTTTTTATAAATATTTTAGAATCAGTTTGTCATTTAAAAAAAATATCCTGCTAAGATTATGACTTATATTGCTTTGAACCTTTAGATCTATAGGGGGAATTGTCATCTTAACAACTTGACTCTTCAAATTCCCACCTATTTGGGTCCTTTTTAATGTCTTCACAACATTTCATAGTTTTTAGGTTAGAGGTCTTGCAGTCTTTTATTAAATTCACTCCTATCCAGCCAATACTTTTGTAGCTATTGTTAAAGCATTAAAAAATGTTTATTTACCAATGTTTTCTGCTTATATAATGACAGCATTTTTGGACTCTTACTTTATATGGTATCTATGTCTTTACCTGAAAAACAGACTAAACCCATCTGTGGTACAAAATGGGAGACTTTCAAAACATATATGAAAATTTGCTTGGTCTGCACATTTTCCCCCTTAATTACCATATCTCCCCTGCCCACAGCTTGAGATCAGCTGATGCCATCCTCAGGACCTGTATAATCCTATATCACTTAGTGGTAAATAAAAGTATCCTAGTTGTCCTTATGAACCACTGACCCTCTATAGGTGAATGGAATAAATTAGATTCTTCATCACTTATAATATTATGTGATCATGGTCTTCAAACCCACAGATACTAAATCAGAACCAGGAAGTCTATGTGTGTGTGTTTAGAAAATTACACCTGAACTTATTAGTAAAAATAGAATGATTTTTATTTTATATATGACTAATTGGTCATAGTGACACTAATACGCTATAGCTGAGATGAAGAAATGGGGAGTAGAAGGATTCTTGTATATTATCACTTGACTAATCACAGAAAGAAATAAAGTCAGAGGTGGAGATAATCTATTTCAATGATTTTTCTTTCTGTATCCTGTTACTATTTTTTTCATTAGAAATAATACACAGAGTTCAAATATTTTTTTAAAAAATAGAAAAGACCACAATTGCTCTGGCTTAAATGACGGTAGAGGTTTTAGATCCAATGTATTACTATGGGACCTTTTTTGTTATGCTAGGGCTCAGAGGAAAAGTTTGGAAAATGCTGACCTAATCACATCACCCTATTTTAAAGAAGTAAAATAGGCCCTGGCCAGAACTTCAAATACTATGTTGAATAGGAGTGGTGAGAGAAGGCATCCTTATCTTTGTTTGTTCTTAGGTCTGGCCTAGCTATTTACACAAAGTTTTGTATCTGAGTAAGTCACTTAACTTTCTCTTAGTATTAGTTTTTCATCTGTTAATTAGGGACATGATACCTGTTGAACATTCCATCAAGTTATTGGAGGGATTATATGAGATGATGCAAGTTGAAAGGGCTTTAGAAACTATAAAGAATTCCCTAAACGTAAAATTATATTATCATTGTTATAAAAGTCACCTCTCCATTGCAACAACATTTTAGTGATAAAAGTATGGCTTATATAATAAACTAAATTGGGTGTGTCTTATAGCAACTGCTATTATCTGTAGCATTAGTCCTGTGAGATTTTATCATGTCTTATTATCTGTGGAAGATAAATGATATTTGTGTGGTGACCTGATGCAGACCAGTCACAAACCAGGGGATTAGAAGAATTGTTATAAATATATAATGTACCATAGCAGTGAACAGCAGGAAATAGGGTGGATTATTTTGAAGCATGGCCATGGGTCACAACTGAGAACTTCCAACAGTCACAAACCCTATAAGACACTAACCACAGACTGTGGCTGAATGATGGTCTTTTCTTCCAGTCACTCTAAGGAAGCTGACACATCTATACACATTTTATAGGCATGAGTTTTGAACATCGTATCCCTTGATGTGGATGACAGTGATGTCACTGTTATAAACCAACCATAGATATTTGTGCTGAGAGTTACCAAACTAAAGAATAAACAATCCTTCAGATGACCTTTTAGTAAGAGAACTAAATCAGTGTAATGGTCTGACCTGCAGTTTGCTTTTGAGTTTGTAAGTATCTGAAGCTTGAGGCTATCTTGGAATCAATAGAAGAGCTAATTTATTAAAATAAGTTGATTTATATTAATCAGCAAGCACAATGTCACATACTTAGGTTTCAAAGTATTTTCTTGCTCCTAGACCAAGTAGGCACTTGAAAAGAAATGGAAAAGGGACACGTTAACTTCTCTGTGAAGAAGGCAATTATTTCATCTTTTAAGTTTATATTCAGAACACATCCATAGCAAATATAATTTAAGCCCACATCATAAATATTCCACAAGAAACGTTCACCAGTTCCCAGAACTTGAAGTCACCTCTTTGGACACCAGACCATTCTGTGACATGCCATCACCTTCATCTAGGAGATAACAATCACAGCATATTTATTACAGTCCTTTTTAGTAGAAAATATCTGCAAAGAACATTGCAGTACCTCTCTGAATTATATAGAAAGAGTCATCCTTTTAATTTTTCTCCCATCTAAATGTTTACTTGTCTAACCAAACATCTGGAGCTCAGGGGGCGTAAGGAGCTCATTTATTTGATGCAGTGCTTCTGCATTGATTTTAGAAGGAAAACAAGACACTGTGTCCTGAATAAAGTTCCTAGAAAAATCTACAGTGTTTTGTTGTTGTGGCGGTGGTGGTGGTTATCATGGATTACCATGTGATCTTTTTTCTCTTCTTACACACACTTAATAGTGAAGCATGCTAACCATGGAAGGTACGTTTTTACCTGTATAGCCCCTACCCTGCATAGAATTGTCTAGGTTGTCTGCAAAACCCATGCTTCTATGACAGTCAGAGCCCAGCAGTGGGATAATATGGTTAATAATAACTAAATAGAACCAAAACACCAGGCTCAATTCAATTAAACAATGGTATATGGGATCTAAGACATTTTTTCTAAATACTCTCCAAGTCATGATCATTAGTGCAGGCTTCTAATACATAGGAATGCAGAGAGTTAAATGGAAGCATTGTATGTAAAGAAGTCAATATATGTGAATTAATGAAAAAAATCCAGACTTTTGCGCAATGCCTCAAATATATTAAGTGCTCAGAAATGTTTATTTTTTTCTTACATCTTTCTATCTCAACTTTCTCCTCTTGGCTTATTTGTAAAATAATGTAAATAAAATTTTAAGAAAAAAAATGGGAGAATATTTTTATGAGTTCAGTGTATGTTTTTTTAAATAAGCAGCAAAAAATACTAACCATAAAAGACAAGATAGATATATTAGAGTACATTAAAATGTAGAACTTTACTTCATTACTGAGAGTGACATAGCAAGCCTCAAATTGAGGAAATGTATTTACAAGACATATAGCTGCAAAATGATTGGTATCTAGAATAGTTTTAAATAAATATATTTTTAAAACCATGACAAATCAATAAGTAAAAATCACAACCCAACAGCTAAAATGGGCGAGTCACTACAGGGATTTTGTAGTATGTAAAATGTGTCGAGAATAAAAGCAGATGTTTATTTCATTACTAATCAGAAAAATATAAATTAAGAGAACTGTGAAATAGCATTTTAAATATCTGAAAAAAATAGGATTATCAATACAAAATGTTGGCAAGCATGAGGGTCAATAGGAGCATTTGGAATCTGCTGAGGGGAAAGCAAATTTGACACATATATTGGAAAACAATTTGGTATTATTTTGTTAAGTTATACGTTTGTCTAGAGTATGGCCCAGCAATTCTAACTCAAAAGTTGGTTTTGGGGAAAATATTATACATGTTCACCAGGAGAACGATATAGGAAATGTGTACAGCAGCATTGTTCACAATAATGCTAAGAGGATGGATAAGTAAATGAATGAATATATTTTGATATACTGAGAAATTAAAATATCATACAGCACTGAAAAATAATTATGGCTCACACACAAAAAATATATCAACAGAAAAAAGTAGAAATGTAAATCACAAGAGACTATGTATAGTGTGATTTCATTTTTCATGAAGCTTAAAAACAAGCAAAGCAAAGAATATACTGTTTATAAATACATAAATGTGAGATCAAACCACTTTCTAAAAAAAGAGAATAATAAACATGAAATTGTGAATGGAGTTATTATCTCTGGAGGAGGCAAGGGGCTGAAATAGGGAAGAAGTCCGCAGGTAAAGGCAATAGCTTTGGTAACGTGGGACAATTAGTTTGGAGACTGGGCTTTCAGGTGTTTATTTTATTATTATGCATTGTATATGCCAATATATATTAACTATATTCTTCTATTTGCATTAACTATTGCATAGTTTTCAGTGAAAATATTCAAACAACATCAGCTCCTGATAGTGATTACCTGTTCACTACTTCACTGAGTCTTGTATTGCTCTTCTCATCTTTGATACTAATCAGACATAGACCTTGAGGGACCTAGAGATGATATTTGTTGACTTTGCATTTCAACTCTATTTCTCAACACTAGACTACGTCTGGGGACCTTTGTTTCCTACTCCTGGATTTCAGTCTGCTACCCTGTCTGATATCCCAGTTACTTACATGCAGATTTTTTGGATATCTCCCTTTCTGACTAGAATTCTAAGGAGTGTTTTCCATGAAGACTGTTTTATGCCTAGCCATTGAGATCCTGGTCTTTCTTTGATTTTGCCTCTCAAGTATTTCTTCAGTTGTGATGAAAACTTTGGTGCTTCTTAGATTCACCCCTATTCAGCTGGCTGCACCTTGCAATTCAGCTTCTATTGCTGTGAGAGTTCCTCCAGCACTTGTCTCCTGCCATTGTTGGGTTTTGCGTTTATGTTTTGTCCTACCTGCTTACATTACTGAGTGAAATCATGAAGTCTCTCAGCCAAGTTCTGAGTTAATATGAGAAGAATGAAAATGGCAAAGAGAATTTTTGAGATAGTTAAGTGTAGCAAAGATAATAATCACCATTTTTTAACTTCTGGAGTTCTGAAATACATTCATAGAAGTGTAGCTCAACTATTAGTTACAGTTAGTGTAAATCAAGGAAACTGCTACACAGATATTGTCATATTACAGATTTCCCTTTCAGAATAAGGAAGACTTTTTTTTTCTGGACAGAATTTGGCACACTTAATTGAGTATGTATCCTGACATGCTAAAATATGAACACTGATGACCCTTGAAATTTTTATCAGATCAGAGCAAAAATTAATTCTACTTTCATAATTTATCTTTCTCTTTCTCAAACAGAATACTAAAATGCCAATTTCCTGCCTTTTGAACTACTTTCAGTCAAATTCTTGGAAGGTGAAGAAAGTTGTGTGGGTTTAAAGTCTTTTCCATTAAGATGCATTGTTCTCATTTCTAAACATTATTCTTACTTATTAAGCATTTATTTTACTAAGTCTTCAAAAAGCATTTTTAAAGTACTTCAGTATTTACTAAGATCTGCCAAGATCCCCTCCTTTTCCTTTGGTTGCTTAATCAATATCTTCTTTTGTTCAGTACTCTGATTTTCACCTTCAAAAATCTCTTGATGGCAATGAACTCTGTCCCCGTTAGAAGTTATATGCCCTTAATACTCCAAGCAACATTTTCTCACTGGAGAAGCTGTTTGAAACCAAAGTAAAGCTTTTAAAGATATGTATCATTTGGCCTCCTTAATCTATTCTCCCTATGTGGTAGAGTTTCTTTTTAATCTTTAAGGACCAACTTGAATATTGGAAGAGAGATGAGTCATCAACATGCTTCACATTTCACCAGCGTTAGCAAGTAAAACCTGATGTTATTAGAATCACTGGTATATCTAGTATTGAAGGTGGAAGAGACCTTAAATGTCATCTACTCGAACTATTCATCTAACTTTTCATTATTCAGACAGTTAGGAATTAACTGACAAGGGCATTGAAAAGAGGCATAACTTTATTCTTTACAATAAATGAATATAGTAAGATGCATTCTTGGGTCCCTAGAAATCACATCTACAGCAGCCAAGAGAATAAGAATGTAACTTCCTTTAAAAATTACAGGAAAATCTTTGTATGCTTATCTGTAATTGAAGAATATTTTATTTCTCTTTTCTGACCAATGTAATGTTCAGCCATTTGAGAAAATTCTACAAACAGTAGGTCTGTCTAAATTTCTATTCAGGGTTTGGTGTTTTTATAGTCTGCTCATAACATATCTGCTAGAATCTCTCATTATGTAACTTTTCCACTGAGGTAAATTCTCCCACCTTTTTGTAGCCCACACTGTATTTTCAACATCTTAGCATTTTTAATCATTATCATGTTTTGTTAAAACAGATTCTTTAAAGAAAAGAATTATTCTAGAACTGCTTAATTTCAGGCTTTTTACCCCGCCATGATGATACCAGAACATGGCAAATGTAATTGATCTGCCCAAACGCAAAAGTCGTGAATTTATTGCAGATTATTATTCATTAAAAAATAAAAGAATTAACATTTCACATGTGCCACAAAGTGGCATTTTTTTCAAAGCCTAATAAAGTTAGATGTATATGATCTATGTGTGTGCATTAAGCTAGATTTTTTTACAGATAAACATGGAAACAGAATATACTTTGATATATGTATTCTATTTTCATAAAAAATGTGGCTTAAATAGAGTTGTGGTCCCCAAGGAAAGCACATGCTGAGAGAGCATTTCAAATATGTCTGGGCTAGTTTAGTCTATGGCTCTGTCTATAAATATAAACTAAAAAGTCAGAGCCACTGAATATCTGCCAAATTGATTAGCCATTGGGTGGCCAGAAGAGAGAGAAGAGACATCCTAATTAGTTAGGTTGTTTGATTTTAGCCTCTGGATAACACGGTCCTAGATCACCCAATCCAGTGCATGACATTACCATTTGATTTTGCCTCACTCAGAAAAGCATTGATTTAACTGTTTTTCTCTGAATTTGTGCATCTTTGAATAAATTGGTGATATCTGACAAGAAGATCTGTAGAGAAACATCATATTTAAATGTCCCAGCACTTGTGTAAACTATGGTCAGTGGGCACTAGCATGAAAGTTTCCTTTTCGCTTCTTGCAATTTGTATTAGGATGTAATCGTGCTCTCTGAGAGCCTAGAAGAGGCAAAGGATTGATCCACCCAGAAAGAAAATTGGATCTGGTGTTATTCTAACCATCTTTCTGATTATTCTGCCAGCAAGTGCTTAAAAAAAATCCCCATCCAATTCTCATTTGGACACATAGAATCCTCTTAGGGCTGATTAGCAGTTTACTTACTTGTTTGTTCATTCATTCATTCATTCATTAATCATTTATTCAGTATTCTTTATGTGAAACACACTGTAGTAGGTAGGCATGGGGGATACTAAGATAAACAATGGTCATGTCTGTTCTTCAGAGGAGCTCTGTTTCCATTGTGGTTTTAATAAATATCCAACAAGGGAGATGCAGAGTATGGGGTAGAAGGGCCTTCCTCCACTGTAATAAGGTCCTCCACGACTTTGAAATCATGCTTCACCTTGGCCCTACTGACTCTTCAATCTATTTTATAGCTATAAGGAAACTGTGTGCAGGTGGAAGAGAAAAGCCTCGAAAGATAGATATCTGTGCTTCTCATTTACATGTACTTGTAATTTCAAACCAAAAGACATCCTTTAGTTCAGTAGTTTAAATATAACACATGTCACAGGGTTAAAGGATCCATATCTTTTGTTTAAATTTCACTGCAGTATCCCGATATGACTTATTCACACGTATTGTTAAAAGTAGATATGGGCCTGGGATACTGGCTCTAAACGTGCAACCAACAGAGATGATGCTGGATTACATTGCGTCTGACCTGTCTGATTTCTCTGATTTAAAGCTATCCGCATTGTTTAAAACTATATTTAACATTATCTATAGGGAGAAATTGCTGCTAGGTTGGCATGGGAAGGGAAAATCTCCACATCATGTATTCCATTTGTTAAGGGAAGAATTAGGAACAGGGCAAATGTTAGGGAAACTGTAGAATGAGAAAGAATCAAAATGACAAATGCAAATTTCTCTCCAAATTTGACGAACAGAATGTTGGTAAATGGGTTATTTCGTAGCAGTTAAATTGTTGAGTCAAAAGTGTAAAACCTTATATGGACAGAAATCAGCTAGAATAATCCATTTTGTCAGCAGGGAGGGAAAACCACTCAAAGGTATTTTACAGAAAGACGGTAAATGTGAATCTTTATTCAAAAAGGAGAATACATACATCTGTTTGTTTAAAGCTTGACATGTATATTTTCTGTGTTTGCTCTGATATTTGTCTCTTGGTTTTGTACTGAAATATTTCAAGTTTCCTTTAATTATTTGCCCTAGGAAATATGTTGGCATCCTGTTGTATAAAATAGGCAGGGTTTACTCTAGAAAATTAGAGAAGAAACTGTGAATACATTTGTTTGGGTATGGTCTAAAATACATCTACATCTAAATTAATAGAAAATGTTTATATTGGCATTTATTAATAACATATTGTACCACTACCAAGGATAATTATATTTTATGCATACAGACACATTCAGTGCAGATGTCAAACTGCCTGCTCAGTAATTAGTGTTACCTGCAGCTTGAGTAAAACTCAAAATTGGTATGCT
Organism: Callithrix jacchus; assembly: GCF_049354715.1. Classification (NCBI taxonomy): domain Eukaryota; kingdom Metazoa; phylum Chordata; class Mammalia; order Primates; family Cebidae; genus Callithrix; species Callithrix jacchus. The sequence goes on from NC_133524.1 coordinate 94,256,776, forward strand.
AACTGCATTCAGTGATTACAGTACATAGGAAATGAATACAACACATCACAAGGAACACATATATGTCTAAACTAAAGAATTTATACTACATGCTAATAAATTTATTCCTTAAAATATAGGCATTTGAAATTTGTTCTGGTAATGTGGTGCATGTTTTGGACAATGACATACTATTCAAGGGCTTCTTGATAATTTAGAGCTATTTTTAAATTGGGCCACGTCCTGCCCTACAAAATGATAATATTCTTGTTTATCATTCTGTCCTAGTCACACTATGGTAGAATGAATCAGTTCCTTACTTATGAATACTGCAGCACAGTAAACCCTGTTTTTCTCTGTATTTAAAGTAACAGTCTGTTGAATAGATGGCTAAGGATATGGATCTCATCATTTAGAATGTATCATTTTTGTGGTCAATGTTCTCCAATGGGGTGTTTACCTGTACAGCAACCACTAGAAGGAAGCTCAGGGAAGAAATCTACAATGCAATGTATGATTTCACATTTGTTTCTGCTTGCAGTCAAAAGTACAATATTGCTCAGAGCTAGTCTGTTGTATGCTTAAGCAGCATATTTTCAAGAGTTTTTATTTTTAGGACTAACACTGCAAAGATGATAGTTACATGAGGACTTAAAACTAAGGATATGTCTAATCAGAGACAAGCATTCTGGTTAAAGAAGAAAAAATTTCTAAATCTATCTAAATAACCAGTATTTGATTATATAAAATAAAAATAATAATGTCATTTGCTTCATCATACTTTATCTTCATTCTAACCATACAAAACAAAACCCCATTTGGCACAAAATTATGCTTTTCATTTTACATATATGGCAACTGAGGCTCAGCTAGGGGATTCGATCCATCTATATCTGACACTAACATGGTACTCTGCTAACCCATGGATGGATAAATTAAACACTTCCAGTTACCTGTATTAATGCTATCTCATGTGATGTTTTTCATGTATCTCAGAAGCCTTCAGTATATATAAAATTAGAAGTAAAATTTTGGCCATTTTCTGACAACATGGAGATAATAAATGTGATAAATCTTGAAAAGCCTCCACTGTATAACTAGAAAGAATTGCTTATTAAATGGTTCCAAGACATCAGATATTATATCATCATAGTGATAATATCTTTCCCAGTAAAAAGACACTCTTTTTAAAAATGTTTATCTGGTCTTTTGATTACAAATAAATATTACTAATCTTATTTCTTTAGTTATAAAATGCATTGTTTGTTGCTTTTAGATATTTAAAATGCTATCCTACCATTGTTTGAGGGATTTACCCTCAATTCTTCTCAATGGATTTAAGATTGACTAGTTAAAAAACATATTAAACACGACTTTATAGTTAATATAAAGAATACTAACTAGTCATCTGGATTAAATATCTGATCCAAATTATGGATTGTTCAGGTATATTTCCCACTATTGCATTATCTGATGTGGTATTTAAAACATACTACCTTGATTAAAACATCATTCTGTGTTATGTGTGAGTTCACCAAGTTAAAAGTCTTTGCTTCTGTCTTTAGAGATCATTTGAAATTACTCTGAAAAAATTAGTTTCTATTATTCTAATAAATCTTCTTCAGCAATTGTTTCTATATGTCATTGGGGTTTCATACCAGTCAATCCATATCAGAACCTCTCATCTCTGACATCAAATCTGTTCTTTTCATTCTATGTCCTAAATATCTCACAGATGGTTCCATTTTATTTCCACATCCACCTCCACTACCATGGTTCAGGCCATATCATAGCAGATAATCTTTAGGGTAAAATTTGGAAAGAAAGCATCAAAATTTACATATTCTTTGTCTTCTGAAGATTAGAAAATATTCATATGAGTATAGCAGAAGATGGTAAGGATCAAAGAAAATAAATAAAGAAAACCATTCTTTGATCTCTTCTCAGCAGGTCCATCATCCTCTCTACTGTTTCTTTTTTTTTTTCTTTATAATATATATCCCAGTTTGTGAATACTTGTTTCAGTGAATTTTGGATGCCATCATTGTAAGATGTGCCATTATTTTATGGATTATTGAAAACAAATTAAAAATCCTGCCAATTAAGTTATGATACACCATCAATTATAAGATACCTCAAGATCTCAGAGATGATTAAATGTAAAAAAATATGAATCAAAGCATTATGGGATTTACTTACATATGATAATCACACATACTTATGTCTATCTTTTCCACTAGAATCCAAGATACATGAGGGTAGCAGACATGTCTAATTTTTTTTATCATCATATGCTCAGAAAAACGAATATAATCCTTGGTATAAAATCAAGACTAAGTATGAACTTGTTAAATTCATGAATGACACCAGGTAGGCTCTAACAATATTTCCTATGGCTCAATGCTACCATTTTTATTTTGTCTGTGGTATGGTAGGGATGGTAGATATTTATTTAAATTATTAAAATACACATAGGAACTACAGAAAGAGATATAAGAATGACAAAAAATCACAACATTGGTAGGCTAGTTGTTACAGACTAAATCTTGATACTTAAGAAGGATCCTTATGGGACTGCACACAAGAATTTTCTACCCAACATTGTGTCTGAACATGCTTTCTTGGAAAAATGCCACTTGATATTTGGTAGGTGGAGTTTTTAAGGGCTGAATGCCCATCAAGGAAATTTTTGTTTAGATTTCTAAGAGGCTAACAGCATTAAAGAAAGGATGTATTGGCTTGGGTTAAAACATACAGAACCAATATTTATACGTAAGACTTGATCAGTCCTGATTTCATGAGGTGGAGATGTTCTTCAGCCATAAAAATTTTAGACAATTCTCAAACTTCATTGAATAATTATAAAATGCAGATTTCTGGATTCCACTCCCAGATATTTTCTGCCTTTTTTATTCAAATATATTTTATGAAAATTCTTCAAAGAAAGCTTGTATAGAAGTGATTCATTCTTCTTTAATGGCTTCAGAAGATATTATTTTGAAATTGTTTTGAAAATGTAGGAGAATAACAATGTCTTTTCTGAAATGCATGCACTTTTTAAATATTTTCCACTATCAACAATGATGATATATGTATATATGTACATCAAGGGATATATATACACATCTATATAATAATTGTATATAATAGTAATGATCATAAGTAAAAATAATAGATAAGGTGTCCATATCTATTTTATTTTTTATTATACTTTAAGTTCTGGGATACATGTGCAGAATGCGCAGGTTTGTTACATAGGAATACATGTACCATGGTGGTTTGCTGCACCCATCAATCTGTCATCTACATTAGGATTTGTCCTAATGCTCTTCCTTCCCTTGCCCTCCACCCCCAACAGGCCCTGATATGTGATGTTCCCCCTCCCTGTGCCCATTTGTTCTCATTGTTCAACTCCCATTTATGAGTGAGAACATGTGATATTTGGTTTTCTGTTCCTGTGCTAGTTTACTGAGAATGATGGTTTCCAGCTTCATCCATGTCCCTGCAAAGGACATGAACTAATTTTATTTTATGGCTGCATAGTATTCCATGGTGTATATGTGCCACATTTTCTTTATCCAGTCTGTCATTGATGGGCATTTGGGTTGGTTCCAAGTCTTTGCTATTGTGAACAGTGCCATAATACATACTGGTGCATGTGTCTTTATAGTAGAATGACTTATAATCCTTGGGTAAATACCCAGTATATACCAAGTAATGGGATTGCTAGGTGAAATGGTATTTCTTGTTCTAGATCTCTGAGGAATTGCCACACTGTCTTCCACAATGGTTGAACTAATTTATACTCCCACCAACACTGTAGAAGTGTTTCTATTTCTCCACATCCTCTCCAACATCTGTTGTCTTCTGACTTTTTAATAATTGCCATTCTAACTGGTATAAGATGGTATCTCATTGTAGTTTTGATTTGCATTTCTCTAATGAATAGTGATGATGAGCTTTTTTTCATATGTTTCTTGGCCACATAAATGTCTTCTTTTGAAAAGTGTATTTTCATATCATTTGCCCATTTTTGATGGTTTTTTTCTTGTAAATTTGTTTAAGTTTCTTGTAGATTCTGGATATTAGACCTTTGTCAGATGGATGGATTGCAAACATTTTCTCCCATTCTGCAGGTTGCCTGTTCACTCTGAGGACAGTTTCTTTTGCTGTGCAGAAGCTCTTTAGTTTAATTAGATCCCATTTGTCAATTTTGGCTTTCCTTGCTATTGCTTTTCGTGTTTTAGTCATGAAGTCTTTGCCTATGCCTATGTCTTGAATGGTATTGCCTAGGTTTTATTCTAGGATTTTTATAATGTTAGGTCTTACATTTAACTCTTTAATCCATCTTGAGTTAATTTTTGTATAAGGTGTGAGAAGGCATCCTTATCTTTGTTCGTTTTCAAAGGGAATGCTTCCAGCTTTTGCCCCATCAGTATGGTATAGGCTGTGGGTTTTTCATAGATAGCTCTTATTATTTTGAGGGGTGTTGAATTTTATCCAAGGCTTTTTCTGCATCTATTGAGATAATCATGTGGTTTTTGCCATTGGTTCTGTTTATGTGATGGATTATGTTTATTGATTTGCAAATGTTGAACCAGCTTGCATCCCAGGGATGAAGCCTACTTGATCATGGTGGATAAGCTTTCTAATGTACTGCTGGGTTTGGTTTGCCCATATTGAGGATTTTTGCATCGATGTTTATCAGGGATATTGGCCTGAAATTATTTTGTTGTTGTGTCTCTGCCAGGTTTTGGTATTAGGATGATGCTGCCCTCATAAAATGAGTTAGGGAGGATTCCCACTTTTTCTATTGTTTGGAACAGTTTCAGAAGGAATGGTACCAGCTCCTCTTTGTATTGCTTGTAGAATTCAGCTGTGAATCCATTTGGTTCTGGGCTTTTCTTGGTTGATAGGCTATTAATTACTGCCTCAATTTCAGAACTTGTTATCAGTCTATTCACAGATTTGACTTCTTCCTGCTTTAGGCTTGGGTGGGCATATGTGTCCAGGAATTTATCAGTTTCTTCTAGATTTTCTAGTTTATTTGCATAGAGGTGTTTATAGTATTCTCTGATGGTAGTTTGTATTTCATTGGGATCAGTGGTGATATCTCATTTATCATTTTTATTGTGTCTTATTCTTTTCTCTTTTCTTCTTTATTATTCTGGCTAGTGATCTATCTATTTTGTTAATATTTTTGAAAAACCAGCCTCTGGATTCGTTGATTTTTTGGTGAGGTTTTCATATCTCTATCTCCTTCAGTTCTGCTCAGATCTTAGTTATTTCTTGTCTTCTGCTAGCCTTTGAATTTGTTTGCTTTTGCCACTTTAGTTCTTTTAATTGTGATGTTAGGGTGTCAATTTGAGATCTTTCTTGCTTTCTCATGTGGGTGTTTAGTGCTATAAATTTCCCTCCAAACACTGCTTTACTTGTGTACCTGAGATTATGTTTTGTGTTTTTTTCTCATTGGTTTCAAAAAACTTATTTATTTCTGTCTTAATTTCGTTATATACCCTGTAGTTACTCACGAGCAGGTTGTTCAATTTCCATGTAGTTGTGCAGTTTTGAGTGAGTTTTTAAATCTTGAGTTCTATTTTGATTGAACTGTGGTCTAAGACTGTTATGATTTTCATTCTTTTGAATTTGCTGACTGTTTTATGTTCAAATATTTGGTCAATTTTAGAATAAATGCAATGTGGTGTCGAGAAGAATGTATATTCTGTTGATTTGGGGTGGAGAGTTCTGTAGATGTCTACTAGGTCCACTTGGTCCAGAGCTGAGTTTAAGTCCTGGATATCCTTGTCAATTTTCTGTCTTGTTGATCTCTCCAATGTTTACAGTGGGGTGTTAAAGTCTCCCACTATTATTGTGTGGGAGTCTAAATCTCTTTGTAGGTATTTAAGAACTTTCTTTATGAATCTGGGTGCTCCTATTTTCAGTGCATATATATTTAGGATAGTTAGCTCTTCTTGTTGCATTGATCCCTTTACCATTATGTAATGCCCTTCTTTGTCTTTTTTGATCTTCGTTGATTTAACTTGTTTTATCAGAGACTAGGATTGCAAACCCTGCTTTTTTTGTTTTTCATTTGCTTGGTAAATACTCCTCCATCCCTTTATCTTGAGCCTATGTGTGTCTTTGCACATGAGATGTGTCTCCTGAATATAGCACACCCATGGGTCTTGACTCTATCCAATTTTCCAGTCTGTGTCTTTTAATTGTGACATTTAGCCTATTTACATTTAAGGTTAATATTGTTATGTGTGAATTTGATCTTGACATTATGATGCTAGCTGGTTATTTTTCACATTAGTTCATGCTGTTTCTTCATAGTATTGATGATCTTTACATTTTGTTATGTTTTTGGAGTGGCTGGTACCAGTTTTTCCTTTTCATATTTAATGCTTCCTTAAGGCAGGCTGGTGATGACAAAATCCCTCAGCATTTGCTTGTCTGTAAAGGATTTCATTTCTCCTTCATTTATGAAGCTTAGTTTGGCTGGATATGAAATTCTGGGTTGAAAATTCTTTGCTTTAAAAATGTTGAGTATTGGCCCCCACTCTCTTCTGGCTTGTAGAGTTTCTGCAGAGAGATCCACTGTTAGTCTGATGGGCTTCCCTTTGTGGATAACTTGACCTTTCTCTTTGGCTGCCCTTAACATTTTTCCTTCATTTCAACCTTGGTGAATCTGACAATTATGTGTCTTGGGGTTGCTCTTCTCAGGGATTATCATGGTGGTGTTCTCTGTATTTCCTGAATTTGAATGTTAGCCTGTCTTGCTAGGTTAGGGAAGTTCTCCTGGATAATATGCTGAAGTATGTTTACCAATTTGGCTCCATTCTCCCTGTCACTTCCAGGTACAGCAATCAAACCTATGTTTGGTCTTTTCACATAGTCCCATATTTCTTGGAGACTTTGTTCCTTTTTATTCTCTTTTACTCTAATCTTATCTTCATAATTTATTTCACTAAGTTGATCTTCAGTCTCTGATATCCTTTCTTCCACTTGACCAATTGGCTATTGATACTTGTGTATGCTTCATGACATTCTTGTGAATGTTTTTCAGCTCCATCAGGTCATTTATGTTCTTCTCTAAACTGTTTATTCTAGTTAGCAGTTCCTGTAACCTTTTATCAAGGTTCTTAGCTTCCTTGCATTGGGTTTGAAGATGCCCCTTTAGCTCAAAGGAATTAGTTACTACCCACCTTCTGAAGACTACTTCTGTCAGTTTGTCAAATTCATTCTCCATCCAATTCTGTTCCCTTGCTGATGTGGAGTTGTGATCCTTTGGAGGAGAAGAAGCATTCTGGTTTTGAAATTTTCAACTTTTTGTGATGCTTTTTCCTCAACTTGGTGGATTTTTCTACCTTTTGTCTTCGATTTTGGTGAACTTAGGATGAGGTTTTTGCTTGGGTGCACTTTTTGTTGATGTTGATGCTATTGCTTTCCGTTTGTTAGTTTTCCTTCTAACAATCAGGACCCTCTGCTGCAGGTCTGCTGGAGTTTGCTGGAAGTCTACTCCAGACCCTGTTTGCCCAGATAGCACCAGTGGAGGCTACAAAACAGCAAAGATTGCTGCCTGCTCCTTTCTCTGGAAGCTGCATCCCAGAGGGATACCTGACAGATGCCAGTAGGAGCTCTCCTGTATGAGGTGTCTGTTGAATTCTGTTGGGAGGTGTCTCCCAGTCAGGAGGCACAGGGGTCAGAAATCCATTTGAGGAGGCAGTCTGTCACTTAGCAGGGCTCAAGTCCTGTTGTGGGAGATCCACTGTTCTCTTCAGAGCTGACAGGCAGGAACTTTTTTTTTTTTGAGACGGAGTTTCGCTCTTGTTACCCAGGCTTGAGTGCAATGGCGCAATCTCGGCTCACCGCAACCTCCGCCTCCTGGGTTCAGGCAATTCTCCTGCCTCAGCCTCCTGAGTAGCTGGGATTACAGATATGCGCCACTGTTTCCAGCTAATTTTTTTGTGTTTTTAGTAGAGACGGGGTTTCATCATGTTGACCAGGATGGTCTCGATCTCTTCACATTGTGATCCACCCACCTCGGCCTCCCAAAGTGCTGGGATTACAGGCTTGAGCCACCGTGCCCGGCCCAGGCAGGAACTTTTAAGTCTGCTGAAGCTGCACCCACAGCTGCCCCTTCCCCCATGTGCTCTGTCTCAGGGAGATGGGAGTCTTATCTATTTGGGCCTGTTGCCTTTCTTTCAGAGATGCCATGCCCAGAGAGAAGGAATCTAGACAGGCAGTCTGGCTACAGCACCTTTGCTATGCTGTGGTGGGTGCCACATCCAGTTTTAACTTCCCAGCAGTTTTGTTTATACTGTGAGGGGAAAACAACCTGCTCAGGCATCAGTAGTGGCGGATGCTCCTCCCCTCACCAAGCTTGAGTGTCTCAGGTCGACTTCTGACTGCTGTGCTGGCAGCGAAAATTTCAAGCCAGTGGATCTTAGTTTCTTGGGCTCCACGAGGGTGGGATCTGCTGAGCTAGACCACTCAGCTCCCTGGCTTCAGTTCTCTTTTCAGGAGAGTAAACAATTCTCTCTCTCTTGCATTCCAGGCACCACTGAAGTACAAACAACAACAACAACAAAACTCCTGCAGCTAGCTCAGTGTCTGCTGAAGTGGCGACCCAGTTTTGTGCTTGAAACCCAGGGCACTGGTGGTATAGGCACCCAAGGGAATCTCCTGGTCTGTGGGTTGTGAAGACTGTGGGAAAACCACAGTATCTGGGCCAGAGTGCACTGTTGCTCACGACACAGTTCCTCATGGCTTCCCCTTGGCTATGAGAGGGAGTTCCTTGACCTCTTGCATTTCCCTGGTGAGGCAACACCCCACCCTTTTTCTGCTCACCCTTTGTTGGCTGCACTAAGTGTCCAACCAGTCCCAATGAGATGAACTGGGTACCTCAGTTGGAAATGCAGAAATCACCCACCTTCTGCATTTGTCTCACTGGGAGTTACATGCCAGAGTTGTTCCTATTCAGCTATCTTGCCTGGGAATGGTGTTTTTATTTTCTTAAACTGAGATTTCTAGATTGAGTATATATATCAAAAATAATTTCCAGAAAATCTTCATTAATTTCACTAGGAACATATGAGAACAACTTTTCCTCTATATGTGAACTATATATATGTCTTATCACTGTTTTTTCATAATATTAAATTTTTATATGGTCTGATATGTCTACCTTTTTTTTCTTTTAAAAACTGAATTTCCAGTTTAAGAAGCTGATTATGTTTTCTGATCCACAATTTTATATGTAGACTCCTACATATTCTTACATGAATTTTATTTGTTCACACTTAAGCCTTTAATTTATTTGAAGCTTATTAATGTTTTTGTTTGCTTTACATGGGGGGTTTAAATTTATTTTCTTTTATATGGATAGCTAGTTATGCCAGTAAAATTTGCAGATAATCCATCCTTTCTCAAAGGATTGAAATAGCAACCTTGCCATGTTAAATGGCCATATATACTGGAATCTATTTCAGTTTTCTCCATTGTGTTCTAATGATCTACTTGCATATTGATTTGATTAAAGTTAGTTTATCTTATGCTCTATTAATGAAGCAAGATTCATCCCATGTATTTTTCATAAGTTTCTGGCTGTATTTGTCATTTAATCTTTAATTAATTTTAAGATCATTTTACCCAATTATGAAGGAACAACATAGTTGGGGTTCTAATTGGAATTGCATTGATTTCAGAGATTATTTTTTGTTTTACTGATAGTTTTATAATATTTACTCAGGACTTGTTTTAAATACTTCTGTAAATGCTTATCATTTTTGTCATATAACTTCTTTCTCTTTTTATTTCAATTTTTATAGATTTTTCATTATTTTAAATGAAAAAATTTTTCCCCACTGTTTTTATAAAGTTCTTATTATAAGGATAAAGAACAGCATTTAATATTTGCATATTTTTGTATCATTCTGGCAACTCATTAAATTCTACTTCTTTCTGTAGAGTACATTTAGTTTTTCCAGTAAATGATTCTATACTCAGTTTTTCCTTCTTCTAAATGTTTATGCCAGTTATTTAGTTGTCAGATTTTACTGCAGTTGCCAGAGTGTCCATCCAAGACAACAGTGAAAATAAACAGGAAAAATTTGATGCCTTAGTTATTGATTTTAACTGTATTGGCTTTAGGGTATAATTATCTGAGATAATATTTGTTTGGGGTTTTGATGGTATTTGTTATATTTAATTAATTTTCTCCCTTGCCATTTTATTTAGCTACTTTACTAAAGATGGCTGCTGAACTTTATTGAATAATTTTTAGCATTTTAAAAACTTTTAAAATTTTTGTGGGTACATAGAAGTGTGTATATTTATGGGGTACATGAGATGTTTTGACACAAGCAAGCAATGTGCAATAATTACATCATGGAAAATGGAGTATACACCACCAAAGCATTTATCCCCTGTGTTACAAAAAATAAGATTGTAATATTTTAGTTGTTTTAAAATGTATGATTGAATTATTATTTACTGTAGTCAACCGGTTGAGCTATCAAATACTGGGTCTTATTTATTTTTTCTATTTTGTGTTTGTACCCATTAACCATCCCCACCTCCCCATCACTCCCTGTGCAGTACCCTTTCCAGCCACTAGTAACCATCCTCCTACCCTCTGTGTCCATGAGTTCAATTGTTTTGATTTTTAGGTTCCTCAAATAGTGAGAACATAGTAGTCTTTCTGTGGCTGGCTTATTTGACTTAACATAATGACTTTCAGTTCCATTCATAGTGTTGCAAATTACATAATTTCATTCATCTTTATGAAGAAACACAACATATTAAGAACAAGAAACACATTTTCTTTATTCACTCATCTGCTGATGGACACCTAGATTGCTTCCAAATCTTCGTTATTATGAACAGTACTGCAACAAACATGGAAGTGCAGATATCTCTTCCACATACTGATTTCCCTCTTTGGGTATATACTTATCAGTAGGATTACTGGATTATATGGTAGCTCAATTTTTAGTTTTTTTGAGGAACATCCAAACAGTTCTCTATAGTGGTTGTAGTAGCTTACATTTCCACCAACAGTGTATAAGGATTCCCTTTTTTCCACATCTTTTCCAGCATTTGTTATTCCCCTTCTTTTGGATGTAAGCCACTTTAACTAAGATAAGATGATATCTCGCTATAGTTTTGACTGGCATTTCTCTGATGATCAATGATGCTGAGCACCTTTTGATACTCCTGTTTGCCATTTGTGTTTTTGTTCTGAGAAATGTCTATTCAAATCTTTTGCCCATTTTAAAATCAGATTATTAGATTTTTTCCTATAGGGTTGTTTGAGCTCCTTACATATTCTGATTATGAATCCCTTGGCAGATGAATGGTTTGCGAATACTTTCTGCCATTCTGTGGCTTGTCTCTTCACTTTGTTGATTGTATTCTTCCCACTGTGGGAGCTTTTTAACTTGATGTGATCACATGTGTCTCTTTTTGCTTTGGTTGCCTGTGCTTGTAAGAAACTTTTGCCCACATCAATATCCTAGAGAGTTTACCAAATGTTTTCTTGTAGTAATTTTGTAGCTTGAGGTCTTAGATTTAAGTCTTCATTACAATTTCATTTTTGTAGATGTTGAGAGACATTGGTCTAGTTTCATTCTTCTGCATATGGATATACAGTTTTCCCAGCAGCATTTATTGAAAAGATCATCTTTTCCTAGTGTGTGTTTTTGGCAACTTTATTGAAATGAGTTTACTGTAGGCATATAGATTTATCTCTGGATTCTCCCTTCTATTCCATTGGTTTATATGTCTGTTTTTATGCCAGGACCATGCTGTTTTGGTGACTATAGCTCTGTAGTATAACTTGAAATCAGGTCATGTGAATCCTCCAGTTTTGTTGTTTTTGCTCAGGATAGCTTTGGCTATTCTGGATATTTTGTTATTTCAATAAATTTTAGGATAGTGTTTTTCTATTTTTGTGAAGAATTACATTGGTATTTTGATAAAAATTGCATTAAATCTGTAGATTGCTTTGGGTAGTACAGTCATTTTAACAATATTGATTCTTTCAATTCATGAACATGAAATATCTTTTCATTTTTGTGTCTTCTTTAATTTATCTCATCAATGTAGAAATCTTTCACTTCTTTGATTAATTCCTAGATATTTTATGTGTCACTATTGTAAATGGAATTATTTTTTATGTCTTTTTCAGAATGTTCCCTGTTGGCATATAGAAATGCTACTGATTTTTGTATGTTGATTTTGTATCCTGCCAGTTTATGGCATTTGTTTATAAGTTCTAATAGTTTTTTTTGCTGGAGTATTTATGTTTTTCCAAATATAAGATCATATCATCTGCAAACAAGGATAATTTGATTTCTTCCTTCCCCGTTTGGATGCCCTTTATTCCTTTTCCTTGTATGCTTGCTCTAGGTAGGACTTCCAGGAATATGTTGAATAAGAATGGTAAAAGTGGGCATCCTAGCCAAGTTCCAGATCTTAGAGAAAAACCTTTCAGTTTTTTTTTTTTTTGAGTCAGTATGATACTAGCTGTAGATCTGTCATATATGGCTTTTATGATGATGTATGTTCCTTCTATATCCAATGTTTTGAGCACTTTTATCATGAAGGGATTTTGAGTTTTATCAAATGCTTTTCCTGGCATCAATTGAAATGATCACATGGTTTTGTTCTTTATTCCGTTGATGTAATGTATCATATTGATTGATTTGTGAACCATTCTTGCATCCCTTGGATAAATCTCTCTTGGTCATGATGGATGATACTGTTAATACATTATTGAATTCATTTTGCTAGTATTTTGTTGAGTTTTTTTATATCAGTATTCATCAGAGATACTGACCTGTAGTTTTCTTTTCTGATATGTCTTTTTCTGGTTTTGGTATCAGAGTAATACTGGACTCGTAGCCAAAAATTTGGAAGTATTCTCCTCTTCTATTGTTCAAAATAGTTTGAGTAGGATTGACCTTAGTTCTCCTTTAAATGTATGGTAGAATTCAGTGGTGCAGCTATCGGTCCTGGGCTTTTCTTTACTGGGAGACTTTTTATTATGGCTTTGATATCATGACTTGTTATTGGCCTGTTCAGGTTTTAATTTTCTTCCTGACTCAATCTTTGTAGGTCGTGTGTGTATAGGAATTTTTCCATTTCTTCTAGATTTTCCAATTTTTTGGTATATAGTTGCTCAAAGCAGCTGTCCTTTGAATTTCTGCAGTATCAGTTGTATTGTCTCCTTTTTCATCTCTGATTGTATTTATTTTGATCTTCCCTTTTTTATGGTTATTCTGGCTAAAGGCTTGTCAATTCTGTTTATCTTTTCAAAAAATCCCTCCACTTTTTGTTTCATTGGCTTTTCATTTTCTTCATTCACATTTATTTATTTATTTTATGATCTTAATTATTTCTTCTACTAATTTTGGGTTTGGTTTGCTCTTGCTTTTCTAGTTCTATAAGTTGCATCATTAGATTATTTAAACATTTTCCTATTTTTTTATGTAGGCACTTGTAGCTGTAAGCTTCCCTTTTAGTACTGCTTTTGCTACGTCCCATAGGTTTCCTTTATCATTTGTTTTAAGAAATTTTTTACTTTCCACCTTAATTTCTTCATTGACCCACCAATCATTCAGGAGTATACTGTTTAATTTTCATGTGTTTATATGGCTTCAAAAATTCTTCAAAATTTCTTGTTATTGGTTTTGTAGTTTCATTTCATTTTGGGCAGAGAAGATCCTTGATGTTATTTCATTTTTTAAAAAAAAATGTTTTCAGACTTGTTTTGTGACCCAACATATTGTCTATCCTTGAGAATGATCCATGTGCTGAGGAAAAGAAAGTGTATTTTGTAACAGTTGGATAAATGTTCTGTAAATATCTACTAGATCCACTTTGTCTATAGTGGAGATAAAGTCAAATATTTCTTTATTGATTTTCTGCCTGGAAGTTCTGTCCAATGCTGAAAGTGTGGTGTTGAAGTCTCCTGCTATTGTTACATGAGGGTCTATCTCTCTCTTAAGGTCTATCAATATTTGTCTTATATATCTGGGTGCTCTCATGTTGGTGTGTATATATTTTTAATTGTTATAACCTCTTGCTGAATTGATCCCTTTATCATTATAAAGTGACCTTCTTTGTCTCATCTTATAATTTTTTCTTGAAATCTATTTTGTCTGATATATATGTATAAATACTTTTGCTTTTTTTGATTTCCAGTGGCATAGAGTATCTTTTTTCATCCCTTTATTTTCAGATTACGTGTGTCTTTATGAGTGACATGTGTTTCTTGTAGTCAACAGATAATCTGGTCTTGTTTTTTCATTCATTTAGCCACTCTATGTCTCTTGATTGGAGAGTTTAGTCTATTTGGAGTCAATGTTATAATTGATAAGTAAAAAGTTACTTACTCTTGCCATTTTATTTGTTTTTTTAATTTTTATTTGTGGTCTACTCATTCTTCTTTCTTTCCTTGTTGTCTTGAAGGTGATATTCTCTGGTGGTATACTTTAGTTTCTTGCTTTTTATTTTTTGTGTATCCATTGTGTACTTTGTGGTTAGAGGTACCATGAAGCTTACAAACACTATCTTTTTTAAAAATAATTTTAAATATTTTTTCTTTATTCCTTCTAAAATTAACAAACAAACATGAAATACATGTGCAGAATGTGCAGGTTTGTTGCATAGGTATACGTGTGCTATGGTGATTTGCTGCATCTATTGATCTGTCCTTTACGTTTCCTCTCCTCACCCTCAACCCCCTAACAGGCCCTGGTGTGTGTCACTCCCCTCTCTGTGTCCATGACAAACACTATCTTATAACCCATTTTATTAAAGCTACATACCACAGTTGCAATGTTATAACATCTGTGTTTTTCTGTATAATTATTATTACCAGTGAGTTTGGTACCTTCAGATAATTTCTTATTACTCATTAAGGTTTTTTTCTTTGGATTTAAGTAACTTCTTTACCGTTTCTCAAGGGATGGGTCTGGTATTGCTGAAATCCCTCAGCTTCTGTCTGTCTGAGAAAGTCTATTTTATTTGTTCTTCATGTTGGAAGGATATTTTCACTTGATGTACTAGTCTAGTTTAAAAGTTCTTTTCCTTCAATACTTTAAATATGTCATGCTACTCTCTCCTGGCTTGTAAGGTTTCCACTGAAAATTCTGCTGCCAGATGTATTGGAGCTCCATTGTATGTTCTTTGTTTTCTCTTCTCTTCCTGCTTTTAGGGTCCTTTATCTTTGAACTTTGGGAGTTTGATTACTAAATGCCTTGAGGTAGTCTTCTGTGGGTTAAATTGCTTGGTGTTTTATTCACCTTCTTGTACTTGGATATTGCTATCTTCATCTGTGTTGAGAAGTTCTCTTCTGTGATCCCTTGGAATGAACTTTCTACCCTTGTCTCTTTCTCTTCTGCTTAGTTAAGGCCAATAACTATTAGACTTTCCCTTTTGAGGCTTTCTAGATCCTGTAGGTGTGGTTTATTGTTCTGCATTCTTTTTTCTTTTGTCTCCTCTGACTTTTTATTTTCAAATAGCCTGTTTTAAGCTCACTACTTCTTTCTTCTGCTTGATCATTCTGCTATTAAAAGACTCTGATGCATTCTTCAATATGCCCATTGCATTTTTCAGCTTGAGAATTTCCGCTTGATACTTATTAATTATTATTTCAATCTCTTGTTCAATTTTATCTGATAGAATTCCAAATTTCTTCTCTGTGTTATCTTAAAATTCTTTCTGTTTTGTCAACACAGCTATTTTTAATTCTCTGTATGAAAGGCCACACATCTCTGTTTCTCCAGGGTTGGCCCCTTATGCATTAATTAGTTAATTCAGTGAGGAAATGTTTTCCTGGATCATTTTAATACTTGTAGACATTCATCTGTGTCTGGGCATTGACGAGTTAGGAATTTATTGCTGTTTTCTCAGTCTGGGCTTATTTGTTCCCGCCCTGCTTGGGAAAGCTTTCTAGGTATTCTAAAGGACTTGGGTGTTGTGACTAAAGCTGTTATCTGCTTTAGGGGTTATTCCAAGACCAGTAACAATGTGGTTCTTGCAGACTCACAGAAATACTGCCTTAATGGTCTTGAACAAAATCTGAGAGAATTCTCTGGATTACCAGTTAGAGACTCTTGTTCTCTTCCCTTACTTTCTACCAAACAAGTGAAGTCTCTCTCTCTTTTCTGATTCACCTGCACCTGGGGGTTGAGTGACACAAGCATCCCTGTGGCCACCACCTCTAGAACTGGGCTGAGTCAGACCTGATGCCAGCACAGCACTGGGTCTCACCCAATATCTTTTGTAATGATTCCCTGGTTACCACCTATGTTTGCTCAAGGCCCCAGTGCTCTACAATCAGCAAGTGGCAAAGTCCAGGCCTGTGTCCTTCCCTTCATGGCGGTGAGATTCTTCAGGCTCTGGGTGGATTCAGAGATGCCATCCTGGAGGCATGGAAAACAGACAAAAACCTTAGATGTCTACCTGGTGTTCTATTGGACTGCAGCTGACTTGGCACTGAAACTAGAAAATGAAGTCTTACTCTTCCCCCCCGCTTTCCAAAGGCAGAGAAGCCTCACTCCATGGCCACCACCACTATAGTCCCAAGGGGAGTACTGTCAGACTATCTCCAGTGTTCCCTAAGGCCCAAGGCCTCTTAAGTCAGACTCACCCTTCAGAGACTTGGTCTCCCCTTTGGCCCAGGGTATGTCCAGAAATGCCATTCCAGAGCCACGTTCTGGAATCAGGGACCCCAAGAACCCACTATGTACTCTTCTCTGCTGTGACTGAACTTATATCTGAAGTCAGCATATCTCAGAGTTTCATTTGAAGCCCTCAAAAGTACCTGGGTATTGCTGTGGGTTATTCAGGGCCCAAGGGCTCTTCATATCAGGTGATGAAGCCTGCTAGGACTGGATCTTTCAAGGCAGCACTTTACCTTCTGTCCCAGGGTGTGTCCAGAAATCTCACCTGCAAGCTAGTATCTGGGAAGGGGGTCTCATGATTCTGACCAGTGCCCTATCCTACTATGGCTGAGCTGGTATCCAAGATACAAGACATAATCCTCTTCACTTTTCCCTCTGCTCTTTTCAAGCAGAAAAAAAGTGGTCTCTTTAGAGCCAGGAGCTATGCCCCTGGGGTTTGGGGAGGGGTGATGCCAGCACTCCCTTGGCTGCTCTAACTAGTGTCTCAGTAGGTCATAGGCCCTCCCAGTCTGCTGTCTCTGGGCTAGGATGTGCCTAGGAGTTGCTGCCTTGTGGCCTAGACTGCCTTTCAAGTTTATTGTAAGACCCCAAAGCACATTAGCCTGTGATGGGATCTGAAGTTCCAACCACTGAAATTAGCAATTTCCTTCTGGGTAGGGCTGGTTTAAAGGCTCCCTCCATGAGCTGGCATCAGATGAGTTTGGTCCTTATAATTGCTGAGTTCTTCCACTCCAATCTCACAAAAATGCTCTCTGCACTGTGTTTCCACTGTTGGAGGATAAGAGAGGGGTGGCGATGGCGATTTCAAGACTATTTTTCCTGCCACTTCACTGCCTTTTTCAACATAAGCACTTAAAGCCAGGTACTATGAGTGCTCACCTGATAATTGGTTCTTTTGAAGTTTTTATTTTTATTTTTTTGGTGTGGATACTTGTTAAACTGGTGTCCTTGCAGGGGGAATGATCAGTGGAGTCTTCTATTCTGCCATCTTACTCTGCCTATTTTAGTATTTGTTTCATGATTTTTTTACTTCTTTTTGGGTCATTACTAAAACTTGCATTTTCTTAGAAGATCAATTTTTTCTCTAGGTTTTCAAATTGGTTGTGCTGGAATTGTGTATTAAATTCTCTTTAGAAGAGAATTGTAATATGTTAAACTTTTATGTATTTGTAATGATGTTTCACTTATGACTCTAATATTGTATTTTTACTCTTTTCTTTCTTAATCCCATGAGTTCATTAACTATTTTATTGATTTTTTAAAAAAGGTTTATATTTCTGTATTATATATAATATAGTTTTTGCTTTCCAATTCACTACTTCAGATTTATCTTTATTAAATATTCCTACCTTTTAGGCTTGAGGTTCTTTTCCAAAAATTTTAAATGAGAAATAGTCTTATGTTTTCATAATTCTCTTTTAATATCTATGGCATTTAAGCCTGTATATTCTCTTCTAAGTAAAGAGGCTTCTGCATCCCATATGTTCTAATTAAAAAGTGCTTTCTTTTTAGTTTATCACAGATAGGTTTTAATTCAATTTTGATTGCCTCTATGATGTAAGTGTCATTAAAGGTTGTATTTTCTAATTTCCATGTAGTAAAGATTTTTTTTGTCAACTTTTTACAATTTCTTTCTAGTTTGTTGGATTATGACAGAAAATATTACTTGAATGTAGAAACTTTTGAATGTATTAAATTCTGATTTTTGGATGAACACATGATTTTTAACAATGTTCAATGGGCAAGTGAAAAAAGTGTCTCTATTTGAGGAAGACAAGGTTCTATGAATGTTGCACAGTTAAATCCAACATAATTTAGTAGTTTACCTTTATTCATGGTGGTGAATACATTCCAAAACCCCACAAAGCACAGGTATAAACACACTGTATACACTATATATGCTATGATTTTCCCTATATGTACATATTATTAAATTTCATGTTTTCACTTAAAGAAAAACATTATGCCTTTTCTTTGACATATCCAAATTGCCAGTATCATTATGCTTGCGCTTTGGGGCCACTATTAGGTAATAGTTACTTGAAGACAAGCATTGCAATACTGCAAAAGTCCATCTGATAGTCCAGATGTCTACTAAGTGACTATTGGGAGGGTAGTGTATACGGTTTGGTTATGCTGTACAAAGGGATGATTCACATTCCAGGCTTGATGGAATAGGACAATACAGGATTCTGTCATGCTACTCAGAATTGAAGGTAATTTAAGACTTATGAATTGTTTGTTTCTGGAATTTTCCACTTAATATTTTCAGACCATGGTTGACTGTGGGCTACTGAAACTACAGAAGGCAAAATCATGGGTAAGAGGAAACTACTGTATTATATTCTATTGTTAACATATATTTGCCCTATTCAGTATGTCCACCTCTGAAAGAGATATATTGATCTCTCTTACCATAAGCCAAATTGTAATCAGTTTCTTCCTTAATCAATCAATCAATCATATCTTCAATCAATTTATAGCAAACTCTTGCTTAACAAATTTGTCTTTTCTGATGAAAAGAACTATATGACTAATACCTTTACATAAATTCCATTTATTATTTTAATAAATCATGCCCTTTACTATGCTTAATGCTTTAACAATGTTACTATTACTTATTGTGGCATTGTCCTGATAGCCACTTTCCAGTTTTAAAATTTTTATTATTTCATTATTACTTTGTTTAAAGAATGCTTTCTGTAGAAGGCATGCTCATTAGATTTTTTTGAAAAAAATTACAGTCCACGAGTCTCAGTCTTTTAATGCAAGAAGCAGCTTCATTCACACTTAATTCAGTGACAGATATGTTTGATTTCATTGTAATCATCTTTATTTTTTAAATTCATTTTATGTTATTTTCTATTTTTTAGTTTCCTTGTCTTTCCTAGTTTGAAAAAGTTAATGTAAGTTTTGAGATCTTCAAAGTTTAGGCTGTATTTAAAGCCATCAGTCAGGATGAGATGACCCAGAAGTGAAAGAGGGTGATAAGAGATCTGAGGACTAAGTCCTCAGGTTCTTCAATATTTAAAGGTCTTAAAGATTAGATAGAACTAGCCAGCAAGACTATA
The DNA here is from genome assembly GCF_049354715.1 of Callithrix jacchus. Taxonomy (NCBI): domain Eukaryota; kingdom Metazoa; phylum Chordata; class Mammalia; order Primates; family Cebidae; genus Callithrix; species Callithrix jacchus. Next base: position 94,276,523 of record NC_133524.1, read on the forward strand.
AGCAATAGCCATTGCTTTAGGAGGCTTTTCAAAAGAGAGACTATGGCCCAGGAGACCAAGTAAAGTCTTTCAATAAGAGAATGATAATTATGTTAAAATGCTGCTAGTAGGTCAAAAAAGATTAGGACAGAAAATTGGATTTAACAATATTGTAACCATTCATGACTTTGACACATTTTGGTGGAGTATTGGGGCAAAATCCTAATGATTTTAATTGTTGAAGAGAATGTTGGAGGGACTTCTAATTACAGAGATGCGAAGATTTTGGTGGCAAATTTTGCGTGTGAAAGTGGACAAAACAGTCAAAGACAAACATTTCAGGGCACTGGAACTTGAGCAAAGGCTAACAACAAATTGAGAAATGTTTATTCTTGAAAAGCTGCAAGAGCTTTTAGTAAGGGTATTATGGTATCCTTGCATGAGGAAGCTCTCATTCTCCTTATGTTCCGACCAATTTGTGGGGTCAGCAAGAAGGATGCATATTTTACCATTTTGTGGCTTCTCATGAAGACCAGAAAATTTGTTGCCAGAAAGCAGGACTTAATTGTGAGTAGTAAAAATTCAATGGCTTTTCTGACTAAAAATTGTGTACTAGGTTAGGAAAAATGAAATAAACCCAGTTTTGCTAACTTGTTGCTGTCCCAGTTAAGTGAACAGCAGACAAGTCAGAAATTTAATAGAAAGATATTGGAAATAAGAGAGGGATAGAAGGTCAAATGTAGCTCTCCATATATCCCTGGTTGAAAGAAAAATTACACATGATCATTAAAAATCTCAAGAGGGCCCGCCAAGAAATAAAAGTCGAAGAAGACTTGATAATTGATTATAAATGTGAATATACTATTGAACCTACACACAGCTTGATCGGCATTGGGTAGGTGTCTTTCAGGCTCAAGATGTTTGAATAAAACTTCTGTCCAAATTATTGGCTGACCACTAAGTTACTCAGGTAAAGGTGCGACTTTAGGAAGCTATACACTAAAAAAAAAAAAAAAATCAGAGGCATTAATGGCTGCAGTCAGGGCAACAGAGTTTATAGTGTAAGTCCAGGCAAGTGACTAAAAGAAAAAATAAACCCTCTGAGAAAAAATTTAAAAAGAATATAAAGTTGCTACATTATTTAAATATCCAGAGGCAAAATACAATAATTTCTTCCTAATAGCCCCCAAGAGTCTATACTCAGTCCAACACCAACTCAAAAAGTCCAAAGTCCAAAGTCTAATCTGAGATTAGAGGCAAGTTTCTTACAGCTCAGAGCCTGTAAAACTGAAAACAAGTGATTTATTTCTGAGATACAATGGTGATTCAGGCAGTGAGTATATATTCCCATTCCAAAAGGGAGAAATTGGCCAAAAGAAACGGGTAATAGGCCCTATGCAAGTCTAAAACCCAGCAAGGCAGACATTAAACCTCAAAGTTACAAAATAATCCTTGACTCCATGTACCTCACCTGAGCACACTGGTACAAGAAGTGGGCCCTGGCTGGGTGCAACGTCTCATGTTTGTAATCCCAGCACTTTGGGAGGCTGAGGTGAATGAATTGCCTGAGGTCAGGAGTTTGAGACCAGCCTGGCTAATATGGTGAAACCCCATCTCTACTAAAAATACAAAAATTAGCCGGGCGTGGTGGCACACGCCTGTAGTCCCAGCTACTCGGGAGGCTGAGGCAAGAAATTCACTTGATCCCAGGAGATGGAGGTTGCAGTGAGCTGAGATCACACCACTGCACTCCTGCCTGGGAGGGAAAACAAGACTGTCTTTCACCAAAAAAAAAAAAAAGGGGGGCCCCAAGCCTCGGGCAGCCTTGCTCCATGGCTTTGCTGATTCAAATGCTAATCTCATCCAGAAACACCCTAAGAAACACACCTAAACACAAGTAATCAGATGAAGTAAACCATCATGGAGTGCCTAAAGGAAATAAAACTAAAGAAAATGACACTTGACAGTATCTCCAATTCATGTGAAGAAATACAGGCTGGATGCGGTGGCTCATGCCTGTAATCCCAGCACTTTGGGAGGCCAAGTCAGTAGGGACACTTGAAGCCAGGTGTTCAAGAGAAGCCTGGGCAACAAAATGAGACCTGGTTTCTACAAAAAATTAAAAAGTCAGCCTGGTGTGGTGGCACACACCTGTAGTCCCAGCTACTAGGGAGGCTGAGATGGGAGCGTCACTTGATCCCACGGGGTCAAGGCTGCAATGAGTCACGACGGCACAACCGCAATCTAGCCTGGGTAACAGAACAAGGCTGTGTCTCTAAAAAATTGGAAGAAAAAGAAAAGGTTTTGGTATTCTAAGCTTGAATGTCCTGTCCTGTATTACAACTCACTAAGTGTGCAGGCTTCACTCATCGCTTGTTTCATTGCCCTGTGTGAACCACGGTTTAGGCAGCAGGTGCAAGTGAACGATGATACTCTGGCTACTGCCATTGGTGTGGAAATCAACTTTCCTTATCGCTGACCAAAAATCTCAGATCCTCTCCCACGAGAAACTATGGAAAATTAACCTATTAACTTGCAAATAGCATGGAATCTCATACTCTTCACAGTTTTTAACAGTGTTAATGAGACAGTAAGGAAGATATTAACTTACAGGATATAAACAAAGTCTATAATGTATGGTAAGTATAAGTAATGAGTAAGCAAGTAGCTCATGAGATGTAGGCAGAATTCTTAAGATGTGTTAATAGTAGGTAATAAGTTTGTAAGATGTTACAGATAAGTAGAGCTGTTAAAGACCAAATAAATGGATATATGACTCAAACAAGAGTGTTACTTTTGGATAGAAAGGAAAGGAAAGATCACATAAGATGCCATTATGGCCCCAGTTGGATTAACAACTATGTCACTCCCAAATTGGCCATTCATCGATAACACCAAGTGTACTTTCTTTCTGGCCCCACATGTGATGTGTCCAAGAAGCAAAGATAACATCATAGTTGCTTATCAAGTTAATTGGTGAGCTACAGCTATTGACCAAGCACACTTACTTCTGCATCTTTCCTATTTAAATAAAGCCAGAAATGCCTTCTCTTTGTCTCTCCTTCTCCCCCTTTACTCAAACTTCATCTCTGGTCCTCATAACTGCACCATCAGTGGGGTAACATGATGTAACCAAGAGACAAGACATATGAACATTGTGTAATCCAGGGTTTGGGTTGTGAGGTCCGTCCACCCACTTGCATCCTATCCACAGTGTGTTGACATGCCAGATTTCTTTTCCTGTTGCTTCTTGTGTGTTTTACATTCATTTACTAGATCATGTGATATAAAAAAATTATAATTTTTCTGTGAGCTCTTCTGTTCTATGATCTCTTAAAGAGTTCGCCTGGTGGTGTGCCTGGTAGACAGCACTGCGTCAAGGAAATTTCTTGCATAAGAATAGTGGGAACCTGTAAAAATTATCTTCTGATTACTTCAATTTTGCTAATTTATTAGGAAATAGGTGATCAGCTGAGAGTGAAGAAAGGGAGGAGTTGGAAGTTTGATAAAAGTGGAAAAATGAAATAATCATCTGGGAGAAATGTAAAGTAATTTGATTAGGAAACATAGTAGAATTATTGGGAAGCAGTAGGGACCTACTTGAAGTTAGTGGTCATGAATTAAAGTGAAACCTGTCACCACAGTCTTGTGTTTTTCTCTGACCACATTCTAACTGTATGGGTATAAAGAGAGAGCTGGTGGAGTTGTATTTATCCAAGATTGAGGTTTTTCCCTAAGGATGTGATAAGGAAAGAGGATGGTAACAGATTGAGTATATAAGCTCCACAAAGGAAGAACTGTTTCTCAATGCTTAGAACAGTGACTGACACAATACGTATTTAAAAAACATTTGCCAAATAAATGGAAACCTGATAGATTTTTCTCTTTATCCTCAAAGCTCAGTAATTTTACAAGTGTGTCTTGTCTCACCAATTCTGGCCCTTTAGTCTGAGCTTAGCTACTTCTTCAGCTCAGAGAAATTTTCTTCCGCTATTTGCTTACTGGGGCCTCTCTTCCATCTGTTTTTCACATCCTTCTGGAACTCTTATTTGCATTTTAAATCTCCTAAGTCCATCTTCTAGAGCTCTTACCCTTTCTCTCATAATTTCTTTCACTTCAAATTTATGCTTTGAGTTTGAAGTATTTGTTCTTTTGATTTTCTAGTTTCCTAATTTAGCTCTCAATAGACATTGTCCTCTACTTAAATGTATCTATTCAGCTCTTTTGTTGACAAATTACCCAATAGGTGTTTTTTTGTTGTTGTTGTTGGTTTTTTTTTCCCCATGGGCATGTACTCTTCTTGTTCTAAGTACTTTCTCTCCCTGGTTTCTGGGTCCTTTCAATTTATTGTTTTCCTTTGTCATCCATTGTTAGATGATTAAGACCAAGACACATTTGTTGGAGTTATGTATGTGATGGGAATCCCACAAGTGTTAAAAGGTGACACAGTGTCTATCATTTAGAGCTAATGGTTTTAAAGCAGGCAGGTTGTCAGTGGTGTACATTCTTGGTCTCCTTGTACATTCCTGGCCTGACCTCAGAGTCTGGGAAGACTCACCTACAATTTTACCTTTTTTTTTGGCCTCTGACAAACCATGGGGATCAGCCACACTCACACAAGTGGTCAACTTTTGTCCCTTTTTCCTTGCCTCAACCAGAAGGCTCACAGATCTCTGTAGACAAAGCTCTGTCTAGAGTCCACTATTGACTGATCCTCTCATTTCTGATGCTATTCTTCAGAAATCTTTTAAAAACTGTTTTACTCTCATAACCTTGTTAATAACCCCAATAAAGAATCCTATATTTTGAAAAACTTTCTGAAGTAACTTACTCTGCTTTGACTAGTGTCTTTAGGTCTTTTGAACACTTAGGTGTCCCACTTTCAACGTGCAATTCTACCTCACCTGAAGCAAGACCAATTTGTGAAGATATAGATTAATGTTAAAGACAAATTTGGAAGTAGCTCTGCTTCATCAAACTTCTCAAAACAGTATTGCCTCAATTAAGCTCCTATTTTTTTTCTCTAAAAGCAATTTAATTCAAGGAAATTTAAGTTATGTATACATTTTCAGGAACATATCATCTATTGAAAGTCAAAAATTTCAATGTAATTTTGTACCTGTTAATGGATTTGCTAATTATTCTCAAGCCACAGAATAAAAATATATTGTGTATCTAGTCCATACAATAGCAACAGTAGAAAATTAGGCACTTTTTGTCCTCTCCACAGTGCCTAATACTGTGTTCTTGTACAACGAAGATTTTCAATCAGTGTTTAATTACCTAGATGGAGGTTAAGTCCAAATTGTAGCAATTATCTGGATAATAATGTTGCAAATGCAAAACTTTATAAAATGAATCATAACTGTACTACCACGATCACAAAGTTTCTCCATTCTTTCAGTTCCTGGCCTGATTAAGAGTTTGTTGTTGGAAGTAAGGAAAAAGTGTGAATAGAAAATTGGTGACATCTGGAAATGTCAGCTGAAGCATATATTTCTCACCATTCTTACCTATTAATTCTACTTTTCTTGTGTCTTTCTTCTTCAATGTGTTGTTTAACCTAACCCTTATATTTTCCTGGGGTCTTCGTAATCTTTTTCTAAAAATCCAAATAGTCATGTGCATATTCATTATCAAATGAAAAACAGATCAATTATTGCATTCATTAAGTCACTACAAGGGAAATATATGTTTTATTTCTCTCTCTAGTATTTGAGAATTTTAAATAGTGTCAATTTGTCTTAACCTCTTTAGTTAGCATGTAAATTTACTTCTGGACTAAGAATTTCCCACTCAACACCTGTAAGAACTAAATATGTTTTTCTCGAAGTTATTACCTTTAAACAAGAAATAATAAAATGTAATAACTTGGAGAAAAACATGTTGAGTTCTTACAGGTATTGAGTTGGAAAATCTTAGTCCAGAAGTAAATTTATATGCAGAAATGAAATACTTCTTAGGTATTGTGTTTCAGGAGAGTAAAAATAAAAATCAACATTAAAAGCAGGAAATTCGACCCCGCATTGTGGCTCACGCCTGTAATCCTAGGACTTTGGGAGGCTGAGGCGGGCAGGTTGCTTGAGCCCACGAGTGAGAGACCAGCCTGGGAAACACGGTGAAACTCCATCTCTACTAAAAATACAAAAAATGTAGACAGGTGTGGTGGTGTGCGCCTGTAGTCCCAGCTACTATGGAGGCTGAGGCAGGAGAATTGCCTGAACCGGAAGGCAGAGATTCCAGTGAGCTGAGATTCCGCCACTGCACTTCATCCTGGGAGACAGAGTAAGACTCCAACTCCAAAAAAACAAAAAAAGAAATTCTATCATATGCTACAACATGTATGAATCTGAAGGATATTATGCTTCAGATGATATGAAAGATATAAGCTTCATACAGAAAGATAAAAATTGTATGATCTCACTTGTATGAGGTATGTAAAGTAATGAAACTTATGAAACAGAAGTTAGAATGGTGGTTGCCAGTAGCTGACGGGAGGGAGAAATGGGGAACTGGTGTTCAATGAATAGTTTCAGTCATGCAAGATGAGTAAGTTCTAGAGATCTGCTATAGAACTTTGTGCTTATTGCTAATAACACTCTTTCGTATACTGTAAAATTTGTTAAGAGGGCAGATCTCATGCTATGTTTTTTCTTCCCCCTAAACTTAAAAAACAATCCATATTAATTTCATCCCTCTTTTTTCATGGCCTCTGGTCTAAAAGTGCCTTCATTTTTTAAATAGAAATTTGGCATCTAAGAACGTTACAATGTGTACTAAGTCATTTTGGTATTTTAAAAATTGTATTCCTTCTGTTCAGTTACAGCAAGAGAATAAAATCCGAAAGTAGCTGGTGATACTCCACATAATGTTTGAGATCAAAACCTCATTGATATCACTGTTTGTGATTCCAGGGCCTTTTACTGTCTCTAAGAGGTGGAAGCAAACCGCGAGACGCCAATTTGTTTCTAACGGTATTTGCCTCATTATAGTAGGGTTTGAGGAAGGCTTACTTTTCAAATTCTTGCTATGTATGTTTCACTGAAATTGGAATGGCTTTAAAAATGTGAAGCAGCTGTTAGGTAACTCATTGTCCTTCATGTTATAAGATAATACTGCTAAAATAGTTTCTTCCTGCAACATGAGTTACTGGTAAGAATATTACAAAGTCTGTGTTCCTTCCTTAACTGATCTCTCCATGTGTCCTTTGCTTAATACCCATAGTTGCTTTAAGGACTTGTCACTTAATAATCACTAGAGTGTTATGCTTTATAGGAGTCTAAATTTCTAGCTCAGTTTGAGACATTCTATTTCTAATTGTGTACCTGTGTGTTTTCTGTATGGGTTGGCTGCTTTGTTAAAGTTCATGACTCCTAATGTAGTATTCATTCAAAAATGTGTTTTTCTGATTCTCGGAAGCTGTATCTGGGCATGAGGAAAGGACTAAATACTCTGAATCAGTGAATGGCTTGCCCTTTACCAGACTCAGCTTGCTCTGCCCTGTTTTCATTGTTGTTCGCTTTGTTTAGTTTCTTCTTTAGTGAACACAGTATCGAGGTCACATGACTGTTCTTCCCCACATGTTGCCCTTTGGTCAGATGTCTTCATATTATTTATTAGCTGAGTCTGCACTCATATTCCCTCGGGAGGACAATCTGTTTGTGGAGATATATGTGTGTCAGGTTGTCCAGATAAAAGGGAATGTCATTGGCCCTGAAAGCCTGCTGATCTGTGTTTGTTTCTCTAAAGTCAGATAGCATGAGCAGAGTGTTCTTCCCTATTGACCCCCTGCTGGTGTCACTATTTACAGATTAATTCAACAGCCAAAATATGTGGGTTCATGGAGGCCTTTGAAACCTGACTTTACTGTTCCCTGAAAAAAATATATACATCTTATTGAATTCTCTTGCATACCAAATATTATTAAAGATAATGTGACCTTACCTCCAAGCATTCTTAAAAAAACAAAAACAAAAACCAACTATCCTTTACTCCGAGAAAGTGGTACAATTACACATATTACTATGCTTTCAGAACAAAGCTGTAGCTTGGCAGAGTGCTATTAAAGTGAAATAAAGAAGGTAGAATGGAAAGGAAATAAAACAATCTCTAATAACAATGCCAACCCAGCTCCACAAAGTGTAAAACACAAAGAGATGCAAGTGATGGTGCCAAAATCAACCACTGAGGCATCGGCATAGATAACTGTACTCTTGATATTTGATACTGTCAGCTGCAATTTAAACATATTGGTGTGCTGAATAAGTTGGATGCAACCTAAGACCTTCTTGACCATCACTCAGAATTGTGATTTATTTGCCTTCTCAGCCAAAATCAAAGAGATTAACCATGCCACAGCCTAGCTCTCCAATATTAATGACTTACGGTTGTTGAACACTTTCATATGCTTCTTACATGCTTTGCCACAATTATAATCATATTTATGTAAATTGTGATTATAATTTAAAAATCAATATCTAATATTCATAATAGCTTTATGAGGTAGATTTATTATTATCATTTTAGATAAGAAAAAGCTAAGACTGAGTAGCTCTAAAACTTGCCTAACATCATAAAACTAGTAAAGGGAGAAGTCTGAATTGGAAAGCAGCATTGACTTCAAGACCCACATGCTGAACTGCTACCTAGTACTGCTTCCCTGCCCCTTTTTATCATCACCAATAATCTCTTTTGTAAGTAAGGCAAAATATATCCAGATTTGTATCCACCTCCCTGCTCCATGCTGGGCCCCTAATTATTTTGTACAGAGTGGACGAGTCACGCTTTCGTTGGATATCTAAGGCAAAATGGAAAAATAGATTAAGCAGTAGGCATGGAAGTGATGTCCTAATCACGTTTAGGGTCTGTTTGGAACAAGGAGTCTGAAATAAGTCCAGACAGAGAATTAATTCCAGAACAGAAGATCTGGAGTGAAATTGGGCAGCGGGGTGGTCAGGAATTTTTCATATCATACAGATATTAAAGAGCAGAGTGAACAGGAAGTTTGGGACCAAGAGAAAGAACTTAGGCATTAATTATGAAGTCAGAAACACAGACAAACACCCTGCACCAAAACAGATCAGGATTAAAGCAAAGGATCTGAACACTACACATGAGGTAGTAACAGCATTACAGATCTTGCTATGGAACCTTCTGCCTCATGTTTGGAACTTGCCAGCGCTTCCTGTTAAAGTAGCCAAGCACTAAGCTTGGTTAGTCAGAGGATGCAAATGAAGAGATCCATCATTTTTTGTCAAAACTGGAAAATAAGAAGCCTGAGATAAAGGCAGCCCTCAAAACTTTCCATCTCCTTAAAAATATTTTCTTTCAGTGAAAGAGCTAATACCAGTTATTTTTACTTTGGTGAGAATAAGGTAAGTTATGTGTTGCATCTCCTGGGAGATTTTACGTTTTCAGCTTTGGCTCCCAATGTAGAATGAAAATCTTAATCCTGGTTTATAGGGCTTTCTAGCTCAGGCCTCAATATGGAAGTAGATTTCCAGAGAGAAGCAGAAGTTCTTCCCATACTCGTGATACCAAACTACTTTGCTTATGCTTTGAAATTGCCCTGCCAATCTTGATCATTTGTTCAGTGAGAATGCATGAAAGAGTTACATATTTTGGTGACTTGTTTCATTTCTAGTTGGAAGTCTTTGTGCTTCTATCTATAATAATCAGTGTAGATATTTTAAAAATTAGAAGACCTAAGGGTAAGACGATAGACACAACCAGTACAGAAGTTCTACATTGTTCTAGAATACTGTAGAATACTGGGTAATGCAATGTAAGTGTTTACATCCAGATGGAGTTAAATGACTCAAGAGGACAGAACATGCTAGTAGCTATGTTAACTTGTTTCTGTACTTGATGGATCTACTTACAAAAATCAACATGTACTCAAAACCAGGGCTTAAATGAAATATCCAAATCTTTTTACATGAGTTATACTTTCTCACTGTGTAAACTCAGGCCAGCTATGTAAGCTCAATAAATTTCAGTTTCATCCTTATATAATGGTGATAATAACCTAGTTCTTCATTAGGTATTGTGAGAAGTAAATGAGATAATATATGTAAATCACTCAACACAGAGTCTGGCACAAAGCAGATATTAAGTAATAGAATCTATTATTATCCTTTTAGGTTGTTAAAGCAACCCTGGACAGTAGGAAGAGAAGCTATTGATAATCATATAACAACTAGAGAAACTGAGTCTCGGGGATTAAATTATTTGTTCCAAGTTGGTTAGTAGAACAATTAGGTAATTCATGAATTCATGAATGTTTATTATTCTTACTTTTAGAATTTTATTCTTGATTTATTTAATTCTATTTTTGATTATACATTTTAAATGTACTTTATTTGGAATTTAATTCTCTTGTGTGTGTATGAGTATTCTTTGCAAAAAATTAGAATAGGATGCCAAAAACTGAGGACATAGAGTTTTGCAAAGAAATATTACAATCATAGTAGCTCCAGGAAATGGCCGGGTTCAGGGAAGAAATCACTTGGATTTTTAGAATATGAAGAATTTCAGAAAGTAAACAGTGAACAGAAAAGAAAGGAAAACAAAAACAGAAAGCAAAGGGCCAGTGAAAAGGTCTAAAGAGGTAAAGCAGGGATCAGAAGCTCAAACATCTTCAGAGTCTGGGCAGGTAACTGACTGAAGCCAGTGAATACAACACAGTAGAAAAGAATCAGGGCTGAGACACAGTCAAGAGTGTGCGTACCAGCTAAACGTATTACAAAGAAAAAAGAAACACCTCTGTTCAAACCTGAAGCTAATGATGCCTGGAATAAATGACCGGGCAAGGTGTCAGAAGAAATAGGATGAAAGGGATCGAAAGAGAAGATGAAGTAATTAACAAAGGGAGGAGACAACTTTCTTGGGGTTGCACAGAAGTTGGAAAAATATGGTTCTAGATATTCTGATGTGGAAAGGAGAAAGTTGCAGAAATTCATGCCCCTCAATCTTCTCCGGAAAGTACGTATTTGTTAGGAGTGTTTTTGAAGACAGAGCAGTAACTGTGGGCTTGGGAATTTGGAGAAGACCCACCTAGGAAAATCACCATAAGAAACACAATAGGAAGTCACTGAAAAGAAAGAAAAGGACTACTCACTAGTAGAGGAGGAACAGCTGAGGTTAGACCGCATGGGTGTGAACTGGTCCCACTCAATACAGTTTCAGGATTTTTTTCTAAGCATACACCAAAACTGTGTCTATTGTGCTTTTTGTCACTCTCATTTATAGTGTCTGAGTAATACAAACTCTTGCATTATTAAGCTATGCCAAATGTCACTGTATGTGAATAACAACAAAAATGTCATATTACCTTAAATATTATAAAAATGATTTTTGTCTTCTTTATGCCACTGGTCCTCACTATGAATGTAGAAGATCGAGACTTCAGCAAATAGTACTTTCTTTATCTTAATGTTTAATTGATTTTCTCTTAGGAGTAGTGTGTGTGTGTGTATGTGGTGTGGGAGAATCACGCATTCATTTGTGAATGTTCTCTTAGCCCTGGGATATCAGAAAGAGGGACATGATTCTCAGATAGAGGATGCGGTACAGGTCAACGTGAATGACACCACTGTCAGTTTCAAATGTGGAACAATATTTTTGTAGGCCTACATGGCGTTTAAAAATTTCTGCAGTGTTTATCTCATGGATTATATTTTTGGTACTTTAGGATATGAGCCTGTTTTAACATTTCTCATAGAGAAGAAAGTGTATTACAACTTCTTTTTTTCTAATATGGCATGGAGAAGATTGAGAAGTATTTCCTGAATATGACACCAGTAAAATCTGCACATTTCTTCTACCAGCAAACACTTTTAAACCCTAGGAATGTGCTAGGTATAACTGGGCATTTCGAATGTAATGAGAAATGTTTTGTGACAATTTCTTGCAAGGTAATAGCAGGCAGTAGAGAAGAACCACATCAACTGAGAGGCTCTGGGGTTTAGAGACATCCTCTGAAGGGGAGAAAAGGAGGGAAGGGAGCTTGTGGATCACTAGTCATTCTTGATTGGCCTGTAGAAGAAAAGTGATGTATGGGAGATGGCTTCTGTTCAGAGGACCACGCAGTGTGCCACAGGGCAAGGAAAGAAGAAGTGAATAGAGAGACCATTATGCCAATGAATTAACTTAGTAAATGATGGAGGGAAGAGAAGATTTTTGTCAGTTTTTAATGCTGAGGAACTTTGAGGAGAGAGGAACATGCATACGTCATATTTCTGTTAAGCTCTTTGAGAGCAGTGCTATGTAAATCTTCCAGGGTGGCCTGTGCCTTTAAGAATTTATCATTCTTTTTAGATGCAACTCCATTCATATATTGGGCCATGTAGGGGGCCCTGGCATTTATTAGGGTTACACAGAGGCCCCAAAATGTTATGCCCTTCAACCTAAGGAAACAACAGTATTGCAGAATACTGAAGTACAAAATCTTACTGCACAACTTGGAAAGAAGTAGAAATTGATGGGAACTCTTTTTTCAGGTCCATAGCTTCATCAATAGGTTTTGCACTCTGAGCCTTCAGATAAAGAACAAAAGCACAATAACTCAGAGACTGCTCTGCAAGCTTTAATCAGACATTAATGCTTATGTTGAAAAGGCAGCTTATATAGACGGAAGCTTCTTGGCTATGCCCTCACAACTGATGTTCAAATATGTTAATAAAAGATACTGGCTGGAGTGCACACTGGTCTAATTACCCTTCTTTTTTTTTTCCGTAGCCATCTAATTACATACCATTTAAATGAATGTTTTTTGCCATGTCATGCATACTCAGTATTCTTAAAAATAGCTGACACTTTTCAGTAAAATCAGTCAAGAGAAATAAAATTGTTTACCTGCTTATAGCCATGTTTTTTGCTCCTTTGAACATTATACTTTCAAATAAAAGTATCGGCTTTTGAACCCTGTCAAAATCTAAAGCCCATGGCATTTCTTAATAGCCTTGTAACTTTATCCAGATCTCTGAAGACTGTCTGTAGACTTGAAGCTTCTGTGATTCAGGTAGAATTCGGACTTTACAGAAAAACTAACCTTTCAGTTAAAAGCTCGCTTGTGTCTGCATGTGTATGTTTTCTTCATGAATTGATCCAAGTGCAAAGACTTACAAACTTGTTCTGAACAGGGGAAAATATTTCCTTTTTCATCCCTTAAAATTATGCCTGTCTATGTTTTTCACTCAGTCAAACTTTCCCAGCTATCTCCTGGCACTAGAGAGTTAAGTCAAATAGTGAGGCAGGGAGCTGCTGTAAGATTTTTATAGCTGTATTAAAGTGAGAAATGGTAATGTGGCTAAGCAATTTCTGGTCAGGTGGTCTTAAAAATTTATACATCTGGTTTTGAAATATCATTCACCAGTCATATCACCCTGCTTATCTTGTTCATTTAATAAGCATATTTTGTTACTTTCATTCAGTTCTTGGCTAATGAAATTATGTGGGTAGTTTGAAACCGGCACAAAGAATACAAAATTACTCTTCTGTGATGTGATCTGATTTGGATTTGGACCACCGAGAGACTTATATAAGGTTTCAAAACAGAAATTTGCACATACCAAGCTTGAGTCCAGTGGTTTCCAACATTTTTGTAATGGCAATGTCCTGCCAGGAATTTGATTTTGTGAACCTTCCACTCCATTCTGGGTGGTAACAATAACACACAGTTTAAAACAAAGTAAATTAACCATACATTTGTTTTGAAAAAAAATTCTACTTCCTTGGTAACTATTGAGATAATTAGAAATGCAAACTTCACGTTGAAGTATTACAATGGTTGAAAATAACCATTTTTTATGATGGACAGTATAAACATAATATGCCAACTGACTGAGAGAATACTTCTCTTTTTCCATCCCCCAAATTTTAGCATTTCAATTTTAACTGGTTTACTCCAGTACATTTGTTTACTCCTAGGACACTAACAAATATAAATTAGACTTCAGAAAGTCAGTTATTAGTATTACAAGTATTTGTAATTTCAGTACTTTCACATTTTCATTAGCAGTCTGAACGCTAATTACCAAATTTCTATATTTCTCTAAAGCCAGCGATTGCAGAGTGTGCAGCAGAAAAATATTAATTATTAGTAGAAAGGCTAATTAAAAGTTGAAAGCAAAGCTTTAATAACTATAAATACCATTGTTTGTCAAATGTGAAAAACACACATTATTATTTTGCAAAATCCTATCCTTAGACTCATATGTGCGACTCCCTGATGCACAGACAATAGCATTATGAGGTGGTGATATGGGTAGGAATATAAGCTTTAAGGAGATAAGTACATCTAAAGGCAATCAGCATATTAGGATTTTGAGGGGAAAAAAGCTACTTTTTTACACAAAGATTAGTATTTTTGATAATGGCAAAAGAAAAATAATGCATGTAAAAACAATTTGCTCTTCCATCTTTTTTGGTGACTCTAAATACAGTAGGAAAGGGAAGCAAAAAGCAGACGGCAAAATGAGAGCTTGTGAAATGCACACAATTTATCAGATTGCCAGAAGTTGTGAAGAATGGGGAAGTAAAGGGAAGAAGACAGAAAGAAAAGAAGATGTGAGAAATTAGGATGCTTTCCATTTAAATGATGTTTTAGCATAAATTACATTTCTAAACCAGACTTTAGAAATAATGAAACTAGTATCATTTTTCTTGTTTTATGATACGAGTTTAGTATAAACTGGGTCTAATGGTGCTATTTAGCAGTGACAGTTAACTGTGAATTCTCTCATGGAGCATGACAGGAAATGCTGAATTGTTTGGGTTGATCAAGGTGCAACCAATACCTAGATTTCTAGTCTTGTATATAATGATACAAAATAGATCCTATACCCACAAATTATAAGAACCAGAGGCCAATTAATTCAAGCAAACATATAACTGTGAATAAATAGGGACCATCAAGAAAGGCTGAGTTGAAGACAACACACGTAGACCGATGGTCATTGGTATGAAACTGATCAAATTGTTAAAGGCAATGCCTAGTCCAGAGGAGGCCCAAGAGGAAAACAATGACGTCTTTATGTGGTTAGTGGTATACAGCCAAAAAGAAGAATTTATATGTCTATATTTGTATACTTTTTATAATCGGAAGGCTGCTATATCTTGCTCTCTTCTCTATCCACAACTTTATTATTGCCAAGCTTCTTGAAAATAAAAATGTGGGAGTGATGGCTCACGCTTGCAATCCCAGTGCTGTGGGGGGCTAAGGTCGGAGGATTGCTTGAGGCCAGGAGTTTGAGACCAGCCTGGACAACACAGCAAGACCAAGTCTCTTTAAAAATGTTTTAAATGTTAAAAAAAAAAAGAAAGAAAGAAAATTTGTCTACAATAATTATCTACACTTTTTGAACTCCAAACCCATATCATTCTGATTTCCTCCATTACTACCCTAAGTGGCCACCAATAATATCCTAACTGCTAAATCTGTTGAACATTTATCTGAATCAGTCTTTGATATCTGACTTTGTTGACAACTACCTCCTTCTCAAAGCTCTGTCTTCCAGGATTTCTGTTCATCCTTTCTTCCCACATTATTCCACCGATGCCTGTGTGTACAGCACCTGGCAAAGTGTTTGTCACAGAGAAGATTCTAGGTCTGTGTTCTCTCCTTTCATTCCACCTTCCATTTAGACTTTAGTGCCCTACAGGATCTTGTCAGCCCTCTTTTCACTTTACATGCTTTCCTTGTGCATAATAAGAATTTCACAGGAGCATGTCTTTTGTCATTCTCTACACTACTTCTTGTTAAAGAGTTTTAACTTCCCGTCTTTACCACATCTCTAGCTTATTAAATTATATTTAACTTAGGAAACACAGTGACAACTAGATTTAGCTCTGTTGCTTGGAGCCTAGTTAATTACCCTTCATTTATTATTATTCACTTTTTATTTAGATTCTCAGGTTAAATATGGAAAATAACAACACCACAAGTTAGATTGTTCAACACAGTGAAAATCTAGCAAACTGATTATATTGACTGGTCAAGGTCCTCAAAGTGATCAAGCTAGTAGCCTCCCATAGAGATACAATCTCAATATTTTTTTATTTTTAAAATGCCATGGAACTTCATTGTATTTCCTGTATTAAATGACTGTCTCTCATTGTGTGTTTTGTCCCTGTTTAGACAGATGTTATCATTCCCACCCAACTTTCTTTTCAAATTAATAAGTACTTTAAATTTTTTTATTTTTAAACTTTAAGTTCAAGTGCAGGTGTTTTACATAGTTACTCTTGTGTCATGAAGGTTTGTTGTACAGTATATTTTCTCACGCAGGTATTAAGCCTAGTAACCATTAGTTATCTTTCCTGATCTCTCCTTCCTCCCACCTTCCACCCTTCAAAAGGCCCCAGTGTGTGTTGTTCTCCTCTATGTGTCATGTGGTATTTGGTTTTCTGTTCCTGAATTAGTTTGCTAAGGATAATGGCCTGTAGCTCCATCTGTGTCCGTGCAAAGGACATGATCTTGTTTTTTTATGGCTGCATAGTATTCCACGATGTATATATATCACATTGTCTTTATCCAGTTGATCATTGATAGGCATTTAGGTGGATTCCTTGTCCTTGTTATTGTGAATAGTGCTACAGTTAACATACACATGCATGTGTCTTTATAATACAGTGATTTTTTTTTTTAATTTTTCAGTTTAGTTTTATTGTGTTTGAGACTTTTTTTTTTTTTTTTTTTAATTTTTTATTGGATTATAGGTTTTGGGGTACATGAGCAGAGCATGCAAGACAGTTGCGTAGGTACACACATGGCAGTGTGCTTTGCTTTTCTTCTCCCCTTCACCCACATTTGGCATTTCTCCCCAGGCTATCCCTCCCCACCTCCCCTCCCACTGGCCCTCCCCTTTTCCCCCAATAGACCCCAGTGTTTAGTACTCCCCTTTCTGTGTCCATGTGTTCTCATTTTTCATCACCCACCTATGAGTGAGAATATGCGGTGTTTCATTTTCTGTTCTTGTGTCAGTTTGCTGAGGATGATGTTTTCCAGATTCATCCATGTCCCTACAAACGACACGAACTCATCATTTCTGATTGCTGCATAATATTCCATGGTGTATATGTGCCACATTTTTCCAATCCAGTCTATTATCAATGGGCATTTGGGTTGATTCCAGGTCTTTGCTATTGTAAACAGTGCTGCAATGAACATTCGTGTACATGTGTCCTTATAGTAGAACGATTTATAGTCTTTTGGATATATACCCAGTAATGGGATTGCTGGGTCAAATGGAATTTCTATTTCTAAGGCCTTGAGGAATCGCCACACTGTCTTCCACAATGGTTGAACTAATTTACACTCCCACCAACAGTGTAAAAGTGTTCCTTTTACTCCACATCCTCTCCAGCATCTGTTGTCTCCAGATTTTTTAATGATCGCCATTCTAACTGGCGTGAGATGGTATCTCAATGTGGTTTTGATTTGCATCTCTCTGATGACCAGTGACGATGAGCATTTTTTCATATGATTGTTGGCCTCATATATGTCTTCTTTCGTAAAGTATCTGTTCATATCCTTTGCCCACTTTTGAATGGGCTTGTTTGTTTTTTTCCTGTAAATCTGCTTGAGTTGTTTGTAAATTCTGGATATCAGCCCTTTGTCAGATGGGTAGACTGCGAAAATTTTTTCCCATTCTGTTGGTTGCCGATCCACTCTAGTGACTGTTTCTTTTGCCGTGCAGAAGCTGTGGAGTTTCATTAGGTCCCATTTGTCTATTTTGGCTTTTGTTGCCAATGCTCTTGGTGTTTTGTTCATGAAGTCCTTGCCTACTCCTATGTCCTGGATAGTTTTGCCTAGATTTCCTTCTAGGGTTTTTATGGTGCCAGGTCTTATGTTTAAGTCTTTAATCCATCTGGAGTTAATTTTAGTGTAAGGTGTCAGGAAGGGGTCCAGTTTCTGCTTTCTGCACATGGCTAGCCAGTTTTCCCAACACCATTTGTTAAACATGGAATCCTTGCCCCATTGCTTGTTTTTGTCAGGTTTATCAAAGATTGTATAGTTGTATGTATGTTGTGTTGCCTCCGGTGCCTGTTTTGTTCCATTGGTCTATATCTCTGTTTTGGTACCAGTACCATGCTGTTTTGATTACTGTAGCCTTGTAGTATAGCCTGAAATCCGGCAGTGTGATGCCCCCCGCTGTGTTCTTTTTGCTTAGAATTGACTTGGCTATGCGGGCTCTCTTTTGGTTCCATATGAAGTTCATGGTGGTTTTTTCCAGATCTGTGAAGAAAGTCAATGGTAGCTTGATGGGGATAGCGTTGATTCTGTAAATTACTTTGGGCAGTATAGCCATTTTCACAATATTAATTCTTCCTAACCATGAACATGGAATGTTTCTCCATCTGTTTGTGTCCTCTCTGATTTCATTGAGCAGTGGTTTGTAGTTCTCCTTGAAGAGGTCCCTTACGTTCCTTGTGAGTTGTATTCCAAGGTATTTTATTCTTTTTGTAGCAATTGCGAATGGCAGTTCGCTCTTGATTTGGCTTTCTTTAAGTCTGTTATTGGTGTAGATGAATCCTTGTGATTTTTGCACATTGATTCTATATCCTGAGACTTTGCTGAAGTTGTTTATCAGTTTCAGGAGTTTTTGGGCTGAGGCGATGGGGTCTTCTAGGTATACTATCATGTCGTCTGCAAATAGAGACAATTTGGCTTCCACCTTTCCTATTTGAATACCCTTTATTTCTTTTTCTTGCCTGATTGCTCTGGCTAGAACTTCCAGTACTATATTGAATAGGAGTGGTGAGAGAGGGCATCCTTGTCTAGTACCAGATTTCAAAGGGAATGCTTCCAGTTTTTGCCCATTCAGTATGATATTGGCTGTTGGTTTGTCATAAATAGCTTTTATTACTTTGAGATACGTTCCATCGACACCGAGTTTATTGAGGGTTTTTAGCATAAAGGGCTGTTGAATTTTGTCAAATGCCTTCTCTGCGTCAATTGAGATAATCATGTGGTTTTTGTTTTTGGCTCTGTTTATGTGGTGAATTACGTTGATAGACTTGCGTATGTTGAACCAGCCTTGCATCCCTGGGATGAATCCTACTTGATCATGATGAATAAGTTTTTTGATTTGCTGTTGCAATCGGCTTGCCAATATTTTATTGAAGATTTTTGCATCTATGTTCATCATGGATATTGGCCTGAAGTTTTCTTTTCTCGTTGGGTCTCTGCCGGGTTTTGGTATCAGGATGATGTTGGTCTCATAAAATGATTTGGGAAGGATTCCCTCTTTTTGGATTGTTTGAAATAGTTTTAGAAGGAATGGTACCAGCTCCTCCTTGTGTGTCTGGTAGAATTCGGCTGTGAACCCATCTGGACCTGGGCTTTTTTTGTGAGGTAGGCTCTTAATTGCTGCCTCAACTTCAGACCTTGTTATTGGTCTATTCATAGTTTCAGCTTCCTCCTGGTTTAGGCTTGGGAGGACACAGGAGTCCAGGAATTTGTCCATTTCTTCCAGGTTTACTAGTTTATGTGCATAGAGTTGTTTGTAATATTCTCTGATGATGGTTTGAATTTCTGTGGAATCTGTGGTGATTTCCCCTTTATCATTTTTTATTGCATCTATTTGGTTGTTCTCTCTTTTATTTTTAATCAATCTGGCTAGTGGTCTGTCTATTTTGTTGATCTTTTCAAAAAACCAGCTCTTGGATTTATTGACTTTTTGAAGGGTTTTTCGAGTCTCAATCTCCTTCAGCTCAGCTCTGATCTTAGTAATTTCTTGTCTTCTGCTGGGTTTTGAGTTTTTTTCATCTTGCTCCTCTAGCTCTTTCAATTTTGACGATAGGGTGTCAATTTTGGATCTCTCCATTCTCCTCATATGGGCACTTATTGCTATATACTTTCCTCTAGAGACTGCTTTAAATGTGTCCCAGAGGTTCTGGCACGTTGTGTCTTCGTTCTCATTGGTTTCGAAGAACTTCTTTATTTCTGCCTTCATTTCGTTGTTTACCCAGTCAACATTCAAGAGCCAGTTGTTCAGTTTCCATGAAGCTGTGCGGTTCTGGGTCAGTTTCTGAATTCTGAGTTCTAACTTGATTGCACTATGGTCTGAGAGGCTGTTTGTTATGATTTCAGTTGTTTTGCATTTGTTGAGCAGTGCTTTACTTCCAATTATGTGGTCAATTTTAGAGTAGGTGTGATGTGGTGCCGAGAAGAATGTGTATTCTGTGGATTTGGGGTGGAGAGTTCTGTAAATGTCCACCAGGTTTGCTTGCTCCAGGTCTGAGTTCAAGCCCTGGGTATCCTTGTTGATTTTCTGTCTGGTTGATCTGTCTAGTATTGACAGTGGAGTGTTAAAGTCTCCCACTATTATTGTGTGGGAGTCCAAGTCCTTCTGTAAGTCACTAAGAACTTGCCTTATGTATCTGGGTGCTCCTGTGTTGGGTCCATATATGTTTAGGATCGTTAGCTCTTCTTGTTGTATCGATCCTTTTACCATTATGTAATGGCCTTCTTTGTCTCTTTTGATCTTTGTTGCTTTAAAGTCTATTTTATCAGAGATGAGAATTGCAACTCCTGCTTTTTTTTGCTTTCCATTAGCTTGGTAAATCTTCCTCCATCCCTTTATTTTGAGCCTTTGTGTATCCTTGCATGTGAGATGGGTTTCCTGGATACAGCACACTGATGGGTTTTGGATTTTTATCCAATTTGCCAGTCTGTGTCTTTTGATTGGTGCATTTAGTCCATTTACATTTAGGGTTAATATTGTTATGTGTGAATTTGATACTGCCATTTTGATTCTAAGTGGCTGTTTTGCCTGTTAGTTGTTGTAGATTCTTCATTATGTTGAAGCTCTTTAGCATTCAGTGTGATTTTGGAATGGCTGGTACTGATTGATCCTTTCTATGTGTAGTGCCTCTTTTAGGAGCTCTTGTAAAGCAGGCCTGGTGGTGACAAAATCTCTGAGTACTTGCTTGTTCACAAAGGATTTTATTCTTCCTTCACTTCTGAAGCTCAGTTTGGCTGGATATGAAATTCTGGGTTGAAAGTTCTTTTCTTTAAGAATGTTGAATATTGGCCCCCACTCTCTTCTGGCTTGTAGTGTTTCTGCCGAGAGATCTGCTGTGAGTCTGATGGGCTTCCCTTTGTGGGTGACCCGACCTTTCTCTCTGGCTGCCCTTAGTATTCTCTCCTTTATTTCAACCCTGTTGAATCTGACGATTATGTGCCTTGGGGTTGCTCTTCTTGCGGAATATCTTTGTGGTGTTCTCTGTATTTCCTGCAATTGAGTGTTGGCTTGTCTTGCTAGGTGGGGGAAATTTTCCTGGATGATGTCCTGAAGAGTATTTTCCAGCTGGGATTCATTCTCTTCATCCCCTTCTGGTACACCTATCAAACGTAGGTTAGGTCTTTTCACATAGTCCCACATTTCTTGTAGACTTTGTTCATTCCTTTTTGCGCTTTTTTCTCTGATCTTGGTTTCTCGTTTTATTTCATTGAGTTGGTCTTCGACTTCAGATATTCTTTATTCTGCTTGGTCAATTCGGCTATTGAAACTTGCGTTTGCTTCGTGAAGTTCTCGTATTGTGTTTTTCAGCTCCTTTAATTCATTCATATTCCTCTCTAAGGTATCCATTCTTGTTATCATTTCCTCGAATCTTTTTTCAAATCTTTTTTCAAGGTTCTTAGTTTCTTTGCATTGATTTAATACATGATCTTTTAGCTCACAAAAGTTTCTCATTATCCATCTTCTGAAGTCTAATTCCGTCATTTCGTCACAGTCATTCTCCGTCCAGCTTTGTTCCCTTGCTGGTGAGGAGTTTTGGTCCTTTCTAGGAGGCGATGTGTTCTGGTTTCGGGTGTTTTCCTCCTTTTTGCGCTGGTTTCTTCCCATCTTTGTGGATTTGTCCGCTGGTCGTCTGCGTAGTTGCTGACTTTTCGTTTGGGTCTCTGAGTGGACACCCAGAATGTTGATGATGAAGTATTTCTGTTGCTTGGTTTTCCTTCTACCAGTCTAGCCCCTTTGCTGTACGACTGTTGAGGTCCGCTCCAGACCCTGCTTGTCTGGGGTGCACCTCTAGTAGCCGTGGCACAGCGAGGGATGCTACCAGTTTCTTTTTCTGCTCTCTTTGTCCCAGGATGATGCCTGCCTAATGACAGTCTTTTGGATATAGAGGGGTCAGGGAGCTGCTTGAGGAGACAGTTTGTACTTTATAGGGGTTTAATTGCTGAGCTGTGCACTCTGTTGTTCATTCAGGGCTGTTAGGCTGCTATGTTTGATTCTGCTGCAACACAGCTCCTTAAACAACCCTTTTTTTTTTCTCAAATGCTCTGTGTTGAGGGGTTTGGGCTTTATTTTTGGATGTCCGATCAGGTGTCCTGCCCAGCTCGAAGGCAGACTAGCCACTGTTTGGCTGCCGAGGCTCCGCCCTGCTGTTGTGTGATTCGCGCTGTTCCTGCCGGCTCTGCTGTGATCTCCGCCACGCCCTGCGGCGGAGTCTCTTCGTTGTAGCGTGTTGCCTCAGCAACGGCAGGCTGCGTCAGCAGTGGGCGTGTATCTCAGTAGGGACGGGTTGCCTCGGCAACGGCTGGCTGCGTCAGCAGTGGGCGTGTATCTCAGTTGGGGCGGGTTGCCTCGGCAATGGCTGGCTGCCTCAGCAGTGGGCGTGTATATCAGTTGGGGCAGGTTGCCTCCGTAGTGGTGGACGCCCCTCCCCCACAGAGCGTCTCGGACCGTCTGCTCAGGATAGTTTGAAATCGCGGTTTTGTTCGTCCCACTGGGTATCCCAAACGATCTGTCCCTGCAATCCCCTGGGCTGGGCTACTGTGCAAGTCTCATTCAGTCTCAAGTCCAGCCCTCTCAAGTCTCAGGTTGCCGGTTCAACAAGGCACCCGGACAAGCGCGCCCTGTGGGGATTGCTGGGTAGGGCCGGCCGCCGCCGCCCCGGCTGCCGGCTTCGCCAGGCAGACCTACTGCCTGGCGTCCCGTGTCTTTTTATACTTGGGAGTTTCCCCGTTCTGTGGGCAACAAAGATCAGTCTGGAAATGCAGCACTGACTCACCGTTTGCGAATTCAACGCGGGCTCCAATCCTGGGTTGTTCTCACAGCGCCATCTTGAGTCTCTCTCCAATACAGTGATTTATATACCTTTGGGTATATTCCCAGTAATGGGATTGCTGACATGAATATTTCTGTTTTCACGTCTCTGAGGAATTGCCACACTGTCTTCCACAATGGTTGAACTAAGCTACACTCCCACCAATAGTGTATAAGCATTCCCTTTTCTCCATAGTCTTGTCAGCATCTGTTATTTTTTGACTTTTTAATCATAACCATTCTGACTGGTGTGAAATGGTATCTCATTGTGGTTTTTATTTGCATTTCTCCAATAATCAATGATGTTGAACTCTTCTTTATATGATCGTTGGCCATATGTATATCTCCTTTTGAAAAATGTATGTTCATGTCCTTCACCCACTTTCTTATGGGGTTGTTTTTCTTATAAATTTGTTTAAGTTCCTTATAAATACTGAATATTAGAGGTTTGTCAGATGCATATTTTGCAAACATTTTTCTCCCATTCTGTAGATTGTCTATTTACTCTGTTACTGGTATCCTTTTCTGTGCAGAAGCTCATTAGTTTAATTAGGTCTCATTTGTCAATTTCTGCTTTTGTTGCAATTGCTTTTGGCATCTTTATCATGAAATCTTTGTGCATGCCTATGTACTGAATGATATTGCCTAGGTTGTCTTCCAGGGTTTTTATAGTTTTGTGGTTACATTTAAGTCTTTAATCCATCTTGGGTTAATGTTTGTATATAGTGGAAAAAAGGCACCCAGTTACAATTTTCTGCATATGACTAGCCAGTTATCCCAGCATTATTTATTGAATAAGGAATCCTTTCCCCATTGCTTGTTTTTGTCAGGTTTGTCAAAGATCAGATTGTTGTAGGTGTGTTGTCTTATTTTTGGGTTTTTTTTCTGTTCTATTTGTCTATGTGGTTTTTTTTTTTTGTATCAGTACCATGCTGTTTTGGTTACTGTAGCCCTGTAGTATGTTTTGAAGTTGAGTAGCATGATACCTCCAGCTTCCCCACCCAACTTTTTACTTTTCACACCTAATCAGTATGTTTTCAATTCTGTTGGTCAAGTGAGTCTTTTTGACATGGCATATTGTATGAGATTTGGAGTTCAGCAACATTGACTTGAAACTTCAGTCTCCTCATTTATAAAATGGTCCTAACAATGTTATATGGTCTTAAGGATTGAATTCAGTAACAGCTATCTTTTAGCCTTATGTCTTCCACATGGAAAACAAACTCAAAGTTTAATATTACTGTATCTTTTGCCTTTGTTTCTCCCACATAGGGGCAATATCCTGTACACTTATTTTATGTAACATAGAGTCCCACGTTATGTCAGGAATAAAATTCCACTACCTCGAACAGGAATGGAAGGAGGCCATGCAAGTTTATTGGGGTTTATGTATGGAAGACACTTTTATTGGGGATAGTAAAAGAGAAAGGGCAATGAGATAATGCTTAGGTTGGAGTTGAGAATGAACAATTTACGAAAAAATAGTGGGACCCAGCATAAGTCACCATGGTAGTGACAGATGAAAAGTTAAGCAGATTGCTGTTTAAAATGGAGGAAGAGAACAGATATTATGTTTTGTTACCCAACTTGACATTGGTCAGTGTATAGTTAAATGGACAAAGCTATAGCATATAAAATAGTCATCAGTAGAAAAGGTGCACTCTATTTTACTTATCTTTCAAAATTTTATTTCTAATAATTTAGAAATCATTTATCAGTTGACCAGCCTTACTATATGTGCTTTTGATGAAATCCTGTAAGTTTTCCACATTTATATAGGTTTGAAAATTAGAATATTAATCAAATCACTAGAGTAGATACAGGCATTTTGATGTCCCTGGTTATTTAAAGTTGGCTTAATTTAAGGTGAACTGCTGTTTGTATCTCCTCTCCCATTCTCTGTTATTTATATAGATATCCTAAATTAAAACAGAAGTGGTACACTGAATCCCAAATGTCCTAGCAATGCTATATATGCCACCTACAAGCATCTTTGAATCATATCTTAATTTTCTGATGGACTCAGGCCTTTGATCCTATTAAGAATTCAGCACTGAGACCACTCAGGAAGAGCCAAAGTGCTTTCTGTTGGGGCTCATGCATCATCAACCAAATTGTCAGCTAAATTCTTGTTGCAGAATCTTTATTACTGGCAATGATGAAAGAGGCAGAGAAAACACAGCTTGAATCTCAGATCTCTGGATAAAAATAGATCAAGTATTAAAAATATTCTTTTACCTAATAAGTCAATTAAATGTAGATATGTCTCTGATTAATTAAAATTAGAAATACCTGTAATGTCATAGTTTACTTACTTTCTCAGCCTAAAAACCAGTTGTGACTACTGACCCTAGGTCCTGTTCTGTCATCATAGCACCAACTTTCTTAACAAAAGGAACAATAGAATCAAACTAGATAGCATGGTTTGAAATAGAAAGAGTCAGCATCATCCCCCAAATCTGTACATTCTGTGATGCTTATCAAAGATAGAGAATAAATGACGTACCAATGAATGTGGGAATCAAAGGACGATCACCAATTGAAGACATTTATTGGTAATTAAGATGATGGAGCATGGGTTGATTGGAATTTATTATAAAATTTTTATAGCAGTAGGATTGGTGTGAATTAACATCATCAATATTAGAGCTCTTGCTACTTCTCCATCATAAGGTAGTGACAGATAATTAATAAACCTGATTAACTACGAAATTACATCTGCTTAGGTTTTTGCATATGGCTTGACTATATTTTAAAGTAATTGAAGTTATTTTCAACTGTTAAAAATATACCCCAAGACATCTTCTTACTGAAAGATCCATTTTCAGTCAATTTGAGCATAAAAGTTCTTCAGAAGATGGAATAAATCTATAGAGTGGTCTGTAGATTCTTACCCTTCTTTCATTCCCTTCACCAGCCTCCACAGAGAGATTGGAAGAAAGCAGACAGACCTCTGTAAATATGATAGCTTATTGCTATCATTAAGCACTATCTGTTTTCTGGGAAAAGTTTGTGAAAATAAAAGAAATTAGATATGTCTCTACTGTCACTGAGATTTTAATTACAGAAGTCAAATATATGGCACAGAAGAGTTGAAACATTAATTAAAACAATTTTGATAAATGCAATTGGATTAAATTATACACAATATAAGGTGGCGATGTGGATATTATGGTATGAGAAATGCAGCAATCCCCCCCTCTACACTTTGGACTAAATAAAGAAGGAAGAGGTCATATACATTCAACGTACCTTGATATAAATATTTGGATAATTATTTGTTCTTTGATTTTCTTTTTCTTATCCCTCAAAACCTTTCTCTTTTAATGTGGAAATTTCTGTCTATCTCTGTGTTTCAAGAGCAGCAGGAGGTACAGCAATATGAGAGATGTGTGGAAGGGTCATTGGGTGGAAAAAAGAGCCAATCTGAGCATGGAACACCCACTGGGGTCAAAGAGAATAATGGGATGTAACTGAACGGCTTCCTAGGGAGATGAAGCAAGAAGAGCAACCCTTCCAAAGATATTTTTCCTCATGTTTGACAACATAGAACCTCTGCACATATAAAAGTAAATGCTGTTGGTTTATAGGAAGATCTATAGGTGTGTAAACATTTTGATCCAATTTCAGAATGGCCACTGATTTTCATCTATGGTGGTTTCATTAGCATTCTGTTTTAGACATTCTACTTTCTAGCTCAGAGAGTATACATGTTTGCCTGTGACAAAATCCAATTTTCAACCCCCAAATGAATAAACAAATAAACAAACAAAATAACCCATAAAAACTCAACAGTAAAGAATACTCTCCAATGCCTATGGACTAATTTTTTGTCTTTAATTTATTAGCATAATGACAAAAACTATCAGTCACTTATGGAAGTACAAGAATAAAAATCAGAAAAATCATGTGAGTAATTGCACTTAGAAGGAATTCAATACATGCTGTGTTGGAGCTAGCAATGTCTTGTGAAAGCCAAATGTTAAATTTTCAAGAATTTTGCAAGCTGGTTGACATCACATTGGTAGCTAAAATCAGCCTTAGTGAGATGGAAATTGGCAAATGCTAAAAATCAGAACTTTGTTTGCTACATGAGACAGCCAGTTTCTAAAGATTTATTTGTGTATCACCAGATTCGATCAAATCAATGCATTTTTTTTTTAATTTCTTCAGCTAGTTTTCCCCTAGGTTAATAGCATGACATAGAATGGTGCTTTTCAAATCTCTCTTTTTTAACATAAGGAAATTTTTCCAAACAAAATCTTACATAGAAACTTGTATAAGCAATAAAGACAGATATGCTTTTATTGAAGTAAATGGGTAAGAGTGTGCCATTCCCTGGCCTCCCTTAGTCCTATAAGCTACCAATCAAATGATCCTCTGAAACCCCACCATATCCTGGACCCTGGAAGCCTATTTATACCGATTGATAAAAAGGAAGGAACAACAGCTGGACAACAACGAATACACGAGGAATTATAGTCCCAGTTTTGACTCTAAGCAACCACTTCAGATCTTGACTTCTTTATTGTAAAGTGAGGAGTTTAGACAAAGGACATTAGAATTCTCCAAGCTACAAAACTTTGTGTTTTTCTGATTTAAAGATTCATGAAAGTTCCATGGAAATAATGTTTTGAATTTGACTTAAAGATAAATTATACTTCAAGTCAGCACTCTCATATACTTTCATTTAACTTCTAGGGAAATTACTTTTGCATTTAAATTAATTGGCAATTGCCACATACTTGCACCTAGACTCACAAAAGCGATAATCTTACCAATGCCTATACAAAAATGAGAATATTTTTACCAACAAATATTCTCATTAAATTGGTGCGTACCTAGCTAAGCAAGACAAATTGTCTTTCTTCACATGCATATTTGTTCTCTGCAGTGCTGGCAGCACCACTCTTGGTTGTTTACTGACTTGTTTTTATGCTTTACCTTACACTAAATTCTCCTATGTCTACACCCTGTCCTTGATGATACTCTCTTCAGAGTCAATATGAGTCATATTAGTAAAAGAAGAGCTGAACCATTCTGGAGTGGGTGTCCATTGCTAGAGTATTTGGAGGTGATGGAAACAAAATCTGCAAAGTAAGATGATAAGTTTTCCCCAGCAGAAGCAATTCTGAAAGCTGAAACAGGTATGTTATGTGTGGGTTTGTAAATGTGTGTAGGTATATGTATATGTATGTACTGATAGGCTCATAATTGCCCAAAGGAACTATTTCAAAAGAAGAGTAGTAATATGCCTACCCACCTTTCAACTATCTAGGCATAGATTAGTAAGTATGTGGACCAACTAAAATAAAAATATATAATAGCATATTTATAAAAATTATTACTATAAATCAATTAAAACAGCCACATATAAGGATCTGTTGTTCAGAACTAGAAAGTAACTGTAGGGTCTTGGCAGGTGCTACGATCTGAATGTTTGCAACGCCCCAAATTCACATATTGGAATTTGAACCCCTAAGGAGATGGTATTACATGGTGGGGTCTCTGGGAGGTGATTAGATCATGAGGGAGAGCACTCATGATTGAGATTAGTGCCCTTAAAAAAACAAAAAATACTGCTGGCCAGGTGTGGTGGCTCACCCCTGTAACCCCAGCACTTTGGGAGGCCAACGCAGTTGGATCACCTGAAGTCAGGAGTTCGACCAATACGGTAAAACCCTGTCTCTACTAAAAATACAAAAAAATTAGCTGGGCATGGTTGCAGACACCTGTAATTGTGGACCTCCAGCTAATCAGGAGGCAGAGGCAGCAGAATGGCTTGAACCCAGAAGGTGGAGGTTTCAGTGAGCCGAGATCATGCCATTGTACTCCAGCCTGGGCGACAGACTGAGACTCCATCTCAAACAAAGAAAAAAAAACTGCCAAGGGCTAGTAGTAGCCCCTTCCACCTTGTGAGGACAGAGTAAGAAGATTCCATTATGAGAAAGCAGGCCTTTACCTGACGTTGAAACTGCTGGTGACTTCGTCTTGGGTTTATCTTCCTCAAAAACTCTGGACAAAAAATACTTCTGTTGTTTTTAAGCCTCCAAGTGTGTGGGAGTTTGTTACAGTAGCCCAAATAGACTAGGAAAGCAATAATAACAGTACACCTACAGAAGGTGTTTGAAGGGATTTTAAATAAAAAAGCTATTTTTAAATGTCTGAGAAGCATTAAGAGAAACCAACAGAAAATGTTGAAGCACTCAGGGCTAATGACAGAGAGGAGCTTTTATCATCCCATGGCCTAACTGGATGGGAGAAGGGAAATGTTACCAGATACTGGAGAAATTAACCTTACAGTAAGAGAAGGCTACCTGCTGGGAGCTGCAATATTCGGAAGAAGGGTGTAGCTGCCAGTTAACTCTTTGGGAGGAAGTTATTACAATAAATACTCTGATCTCTTTCTTCTCTGACCCTTGAATCACCTATTGGTGCCTCCCATTGGCTGAAACCAACCAGAACAAAGAGAGCAAGAAAGCCTATTGACCTAGATATAAAGCCAGCTTCTTGGGGCACAGAAAAAGGTGAAAATGGTAACAAGAGAAATAGGCAAGGAAAATTGAGACTATCCACCATGGTAACCAATAGTCGCTACTTTTGGTCTACTGAAATGTAAGAATACCCTTTCTCCTTTATTCATTAATTCAATCTATATTTAGCACTTACTCTATACCACACACTGATCACAGTTTTAATTTTACAGCAGTGAGCAAAATAAAGGTTTTGTCCTCGTGAAAAAAAAGGGACAAGAAAAAATAAGTAAATAGTCAAAACAATTTCAGATAATGTTAATATTCAAAAATAAAAATGAAGAAGTATGATAGAATTATCACAGTGGTGGTATGGAGCTTCTCCAGGTAATGTGGGTAAGAAAGACCTATTGGAGGAGATGATAATTGAACAATAATATCATGATGAGAAGACATTAACTATGCTCTTAACTAAGGAAGAGAGAAGAATCAAATAGATGCAATAAAAATGATAAAGGGGATATCACCACCGATTCCACAGAAATACAAACTACCATCAGAGATTACTACAAACATCTCTCTGCACAATAACCAGTAAATCTAGAAGAAATGGATAAATTTCTGGACACTTACACACTCCCAAGACTAAACCAGGAAAAATTTGAATCCCTAAGTAGACCAATAACAAGGTCTGAAGTTGAGGTAGCAATTAATAGCCTACCAACCAAAACAAGTCCAGGACCAGATGTCTTCACAGTCAAATTCTACCAGTCGTGCAGAGGAGCTGGTACCATTCCTTCCGAAACTATTCCAAATAAAACAAAAAGAGGGAATCCTCCCCAACTCATTTTATGAGTCTAATATCATTCACCGGGGATGGGGGATTGGGAAGGGATAATATTAGGAGAAATACTTAATGTAGATGACAGGGGGATGGATGCAGCAAACCACCATGGCATGTGTATACTTATGTAACAATCCTGCATGATCTACACATGTATCCTAGAACTTAAAGTATAATAATAATTTAAAATCCCAATTTTTATGCTCTGTCACCTCTTGAATGCTTTGCTGCTTAGAAATATCTTCTGCCAGATACCCTAAATCATCTCTCTCAAGTCCAAAGTTCCACGGATATCTAGGGAAGAGATAAAAAGCCGCCAGTCTCTTTGCTAAAGCATCCCAAGAGTCATCTTTACTCCAGTTCCCAACAAGTTTCTCATCTCCATCTGAGACCACCTTCAGCCTGGCTTCACTGTCCATAGCAGTATTTTTGTCAAAGCCATTCAACAAGGCCCTAGGAAGTTCCAAACTTTCCCACATCTTCCTGTCTTCTGAGCCCTCCAGTTCTCTAGGAGGTTCCAAACTTTCCCACATCTTCTGAGCCTACCAAACTGTTATAACCTCTACCTGTTACTCAGTTCCAAAGTTTCCTCCACATTTTGGGATATCTTTATAGGAGTACTCCATTCCTGGTACCACTTTACTGCATTAGTCCATTCTCATGTTGCTATGAAGGAATACCTGAGTCTGTAATTTATAAAGGAAAGTGGTTTAATTGACTTACAGTTCTGCATGGCTGGGGAGGCCTGAGGAGACTTAAAATTGCAGTGGGTGGGGAAGCAAACATATTCTTCTTCACATGGCGGCAGGAGAGAGAAGTGCCAAGAAAAGGGGGGAAAACCTCTTACAAAATCATCAGATCTTGCAAGAACTCACTATCATGAGAACACAATGGTGATGACTGTCTCCATGGTTTAATTACCTCCTGTTGGTTCCCTCCCATGACACTTGGGGATTATGATCATTCACAGATGACCAATTCAAGATGGGATTTGGGTGGGGACACAGCCAACCCCTATCAATCACATAGAAATAGTATTAATAATTTATGCTTAGCACTTACTATATGTCCAGCACTGTTATCAGAGCTGCACCTACATTAACAGTTTAAAGTTTGCACCAACCCTGTGAGAAAGGTGGTATTAGCATTTGTGTTTTACAGATGGGAAAACCTGAATTATAGTAAGATTAACCGACTTGCCCCAAATCACACAATTATTGATAGGTGGATCCAGGATTTGAACCAAAGTGGTTTGTATCTGAAGTCCATTGTTGGAACCATTGCATTGTACTAGCTCTCCAAATGATACAAAACACTTAAGTGTTTCATACAAAGGCAGGCTAAAAAGTATGGGAATGTGTAAGAAACAAAAGAAGCAGCTCAAAGTCAGACTAATGAATAAAACCCATAGCTCATTTTTGTTGGTGCATGTTCAGGGCCTCAGAGTTGCTTAGGCATTAAACATTATGGCCAGCCTTGTAGTTACTTTGGTGATACTGTTTCCTCAAAAAAACTGCAGGCATTTGATCAAAATTTATTTCTCATGATATTAACTCATAGAGATTATCTTTACATAGATCTTTAAGAGCGGCTCTATTGAGATATAATTCACATAAAACAAATTCACTTAGATAAATTGAATATCATCAAAATTAAAATCTTTTTTGATACAATTCATACAATCAAGAAAGTAAAAATCCACAGAATGGGTGAAAATATCTGCAAATCATATATCTGATAAAGCAGTGGTCCCCCAAATTTTTGGCACCAGGGACTGGTTTCATGGAAGGCAATTTTTCTACAAATGTGGGGGGTGGTGATAGGGACAGATGGTTTCGGGATGAAACTGTTTCACCACAGATCATCAGGCATTGGAGTCTCATAAGCAGTCTACAACCTAGATCACTCACATGTGTACTTCATAATAGGGTTCACGTTCCTATGAGAATCTAATGCCAGCGCTGTTTTCGCAGGAGGCAGAGCTCAGGTGGTAATGCTTGCTCACCAATTGCTAACCACCTGCTGTGTCGTCAAGTTCCTAACAGGTCATGGAACAGTACCAATCTGCACCCAGGTGTTGGGGACCCAGGTGATAAGAAACTTGTATCCAGAATATATAAGGAACTCTTTCAACTCAAAAAGACAAGCAACCGAATTTAAAATGGGCATAGGATTTGAATAGACTTTCCTCCAGAAAATATATTTATCTATTTTTCACTTATCACTCATTCTTTTTGTGTCTTATCTAAAAAGGTGGGTCTATGATCCACTTAGAGTTGATTTTTGTATATAGAGTAAGCATGGAGTGCAACTTCATTCTTGTGTATGTGGATATATAATTTTCCCAACATCATTTTGCCAAAAATGCTATTCCTTTCCCATGAAATTGCTCTAGCACCTTTGTTAAAAATCAACTAACCATAAACACATGGATTGATTTCTGGACTCTTGATTCTGTTCCTTTAATCTTTTGGTTTAAGTCAGTCCCATATCGTCTCAGGTATAGTAGCTTTGTAGTAGTTTTGAAATCAAGAAGCATGAATCCTCCAGCCTGATTTTTTTTGGCGGGGGTCAAGACTGCTTTCTGCATCTCTATATGAATTTTAGGATAAATTTATCACTTTTGGAAAAAAAACAGCTGGAATTTGGTATGATTTGTATAAAATTTATAGAAAAATTTGGGGAGAGATCCATCTAAACAAAATTATGCCCTGTAATTCAGACCACTAAATGTTTATTTTATTTAGGTCTTCTTTAATTTATTTCAACAATATTCTGTAGGTGTCAGAATACAATTCCTATATTTATTTTGTTATATATATTCATAAGTCTTTCTTGTTGATGCTGTTGCAAATGAAATTGTTTCCTTAATTTAATTTTCAGAATGTTCCCTGATAGGATATAGAAATACAGTTGACCAATGTACTCACGGAAATTAAAAAAAATAAAAATTGTAAAAAAGCTTATCGATGACAACAACAAAATAAAAATACAGTTGATGGCAAATTAAGCTTATGTTCTGCAACTATACTGAACTCGTTATTAGCCATACTTTTTTTTGTGGATGCCTTAGGATTTCCTGCATACAAGAGCATGTCATCTGCAACAAAAGACAATTTTATCTTTTTCTTTCCAATATGGATGTTTTATTTATTTTCTTGCCTAATTTTCCTGGCTAGAACTTCTAGTACAATGTTCAATAGAGGTAGTGCGAACAGATATTCTTGCCTTGTTCCTGATCTTAGGGGGAAAGCATCCAGTCTTTCACCTTTAAGTATGATATTATCTGTGGGTTTTTTCCTAGCTGCTGTTTATCAGGTTGATAAAATTTCCTTTCATTCCTGGTTTGTTGAGTGTTTTTATCATGAAAATATTGAATTTTGAGATGATTATACATGTTTGCCATTTATCAATTAATAGGGTGTTTTAAGTTCATTGATTTTTGGATATTAAACTGACCTTGCAGTCCTGAGATAAATCATACTTGGTCATGGTGTATAAATCTTTTTATATGTTGCTGGATTTGGTTTGCTAGTATTTTCTTTAGGATTTTTGTATTTTTACAAAATATGCTGTCTGTAGTGTTCTTTATAAGTGATGTCTTTGTCTGGTTTTAGTGTCAGGATAATACTGTTCTCATAGAATGAATTGAGAAGTACTCCCTCTACCTCTATTTTTTTAAGTGTTTTTGAAGAAAGTGTTCATTCTTCTTTAAATATTTGGTATAATTAACTAGTGAAGCTGGGACATAGGCTTTTCTTTGTGGGAAGATCTTTTCCTTTAATTAGTAATTAAATTTCTTCACTTGTTATATTCAGATTTTCTATTTATCCTTGAGCCAATCTTGGTAATTGGTATCTTTTTTAGAAACATGTCCATTTCATCTAAGTTACCTAATTCACTGACATAGAATTTTTCATAGTTTCTCTATAATCCCTCCTCTCCCCTATAAATGTTGGTAGTGATGTTTTCTCTTTCATTCCTGATTTTAGTAATTTGAGTCTACTCTCTCTAAGTCTAGCCAAAGGTATGTCAATATTTTTAAATCTTCTCAAAGAACCAAAATTTGATATTTACATATACATTTAAGCCTAACTTCTCTAATCTTTCACTTCCTAGAAGTTGAATGCTTCTCATCACCCTCTCACTAACATAAAGACAGAGTAGGTTAATTTCGGAGTCGAATGAACAACTAACATAACACTGAAAATCTACGTTTTTTGCTCACTTAATGTAGGCAGTTTTGGGCCAGTATGATACTCCATTATTATAACTTTATTTTCTATTATCTGACTGTTTAGTCATTCTCTAAAGTTGACCAATTTGGCTACTTGAGGCTTATCATTTCAGCATTCCAGCCATCGCATCAATATTCTGGTCAGCAGTAAATAGACTAGGATTTTCACTCCTTTTAAGAAGACTTCCCCAGTTTTCATGTACCACTTTCACTTACAACTCTTTGGCCTAATCCTATTATTTGGACACACTGAGCAACAAAGAGGCTTGGAATTGCCATTTATTTATGGTGTTTCCCTTGCCCAAATAAAATTCTGACCTCCAATTATTGAGGAAACAAGGAAAGAATGCATATTGAAGGATATAACCTTGTAAAGACAAAGTATGTTGTAATATTTAGTGTATGTGTATATTTTGAGTTTATGACAATTTACTCCATGCCTTGTTCAATATTCTGCATTTTATATTTAATAGTATTTATGAAAATAATTATAAACTAATAAAGCAATACTCTCTGTATAGCATATATGTATACATATGTATATTATATAGTATTTGTGTGTTTTAGATATGATTATGAGAGTGAACATTCATGATTTATTCTCCCTCCTTCTCTTTTCTGTAAGATATCTGTAATATAAGAATCAGGGCCAGGTGCGGTGGCTCACGCCTATAATCCCAGCACTTTGGGAGGCCGAGGCCGGTGGATCACGAGGTCAAGAGATCAAGACCATCCTGGTCAACAAGGTGAAACCCTGTCTTTACTAAAAATACAAAAATTAGCTGGGCATGGTGGTGTGCACCTGTAGTCTCAGCTACTCAGGAGGCTGAGGCAGGAGATTTGTCTGAACCCAGGAGGCGGAGGTTGCAGTGAGCCGAGATTGTGCCATTGCACTCCAGCCTGGGTAACAAGAGCGAAACTCCGTCTCAAAAAAAAAAAAAAAGAAAGAATCAGAATACTCTCATTCCTTATTCTCTCTTTAGAAATGAAAAGGATTTTTCATATGCTCTATAATCATTTAGCATACTGATTCTCAGTTGTTTGTATAAATAAGAGTCACCTAGGAAATATAAATGTAGATTACAGGTTCTATCCTAAGAGAGCCTTATTCGGTAGTCTAGTGTAGAGCCAGAAGCTTGAATTTTAAATAAGGACCCCAGGTGGTTCTGGCCACATTTTTGAGAAATTCACTGAGTTAGGGAGTGTGGTGACCAGCATTTTCATTAACAAAAAATGGATTTAGCAAGGAAGACACATGCATTCCTCCTCCCTATGGACTCTTGAATATGATTTTTCCATTGCTTGTAATGAAGCCTGTCTGCGTAGTTGCTTTAAAGTGAAACTTTAAAGATATCATTATGTTAGTTAAATGATTTATGAAAGCAGTGAAAGCAGAGATGGAGAAAGGTAGGTCTCCTTATTCAGCTTATAGACAGATAATCTATATTGTTCTTGGTTGAGTAGAGCTGTTATAATGGGATGATCAAAGCATTGTCTTTTTTCGGAAAGATCAAACCATTTTATTTTCTGTGACAAAACTTATCTCTCTCAATTTAGTCTTTGAGATACATCTCACCCAACTGTCCTACATGAACAGAATTTGCCAATTAGATTCAACACCAGATCTCAGCATGGGGTTTTATTATAGATGCATAGATACTATTTTCACAAGCGATTCTGGGAACTTCTTGATACTCTCTATATCAATGAGCTGTGATGAGGATGAAGTTTGAGCAGAAATATAGTCTGTGATGTGATTAAAATTAAATGACAAAGTTTATTAATTCTATTTACTATATAAGCAGTAGATTTAAATGAATTTAAAAGTAGATTTTTTTAAACATTATTTTAGTTTCAGGAGTATATGTGCAGGTTTGTTATATAGTTAAATTGTGTGTCATAGGGAATTGGTGTACAGATTATTTCATCACCCAGGTAATAGGCAAAGTACCCAGTAGGGACTTTTTTTTATACTCTCTCTCCTCCCATCTTCCAGCCTTAAGTACACGTGTCCATGTGTACTCAATGTTTAACTCCGAAGTAAGAACATGAAGTATCTGGTTTTCTGTTTCTGCATTAGTTCACTAAGGATAATGGCCTCCAGTTTCATACACGTTGCTGTAATGGACATGAACTTATTCTCTTTTATGACTGTGTAGTATTCCATGGTTTATATATGTCACATTTTCTTTATCCAGTTTATCATTGATGACCATTAAGGTTGATTCCATGTCTTTGTTATCGTGAATAGTGCTGTAGTGAATATATGAGGGCATGTGTCTTTTTGGTATAATAATTTATTTTCCTTCAGATATATACCTAGTAATGGGATTGCTGGGTTGAATAGTTTTAAGTTCTTTGAGAAATCATGAAATTGCTTTCCACAATGGCCAAACTAATTTATATTGTATAAGTGTTCCCTTTTCTCTACAATTTTGCCAGCATCTGTTATTTTTTTTTTGACTTTTTAATAATAGCCATCTGACTGGTACAAGATGGTACCTCATTGTGGTTTTGATTTGCCTTTCTCTAATTATTAGAGATGATGAGCATTTTTTCACATGCTTGTTGGCCACATGCATGTCTTCTTTTAAAAAGACTTTGTTTATGTACTTTGCCCATTTGTTAATGGGGTTATTTTTTGTTTGTTAAGTTCTGTATCTTAGACCTTTGCTGGATGCATAGTTTGAAAATATTTTCTCCCATTCTACAAGTTGTCTGTTTACTCTATTGATAGCTTCTTCTGCCGTGCAGATCTTTAGCTTAATTACATCCCATTTGTCAATTTTTAATTTTGTTGCTATTGCTTTTGGCATCTTGATAATACAAGCTTTTCCAGGTCCTATGTATAGAAGGTTTTCCTAGGTTATCTTCCAGAGTTTTTATAGTTTCATGTTTTAAATTTAAGTCTTCTTTAATCCATCTTGAGTTGATTTTTTTGTATATAGTGAAAGGAAGATGTCCAGTTTCTATCTTCTGTATATGACTAACCAGTTATCTCAGCACCACTATTGTACATGGAGTCCTTTTTCCATTGCTTGTTATTGTTGAGTGTCAAAGATCAATAGTTGTAGGTATGTGGCTGTATTTCTGGGCTTCCTGTTCTGTTTCATTGGTCTGTGTGT
This sequence comes from Callithrix jacchus, assembly GCF_049354715.1. NCBI lineage: Eukaryota > Metazoa > Chordata > Mammalia > Primates > Cebidae > Callithrix > Callithrix jacchus. The sequence continues at coordinate 94,314,238 of NC_133524.1, forward strand.
TTATTTTTGCACCAGTACCATGCTGTTTTGGTTATTATAGCCTTCTAGTATAGTTTGAAGTCTGGTAATGTGATTGCTTAGAATTGCCCTGACTATTCAGGCTCTAAAAGTAGGTTTAAAATAAGTGTTAATTATTTCCTTAGAGTAAGTTTCTGTAGGTAGAATTGTTGAAGTGTAAAAAGGGTTTGATGCAGAAACTCCAATTTTAGAAATTTATTTTTAAGCAGTTATAATAGATATAAACTAAGATGCATATACAATGAAGTTTATATCAGCTTAATTTATAATCAGAAAATATTAGAAAGAATGCCCTATAGAAGGAGACTTATGTGAATCATGGCATATTCATATGATTGAACAATATATCACATTAAAAAATCATATGTTAGGCCAGGTGTGGTGGCTCAATGCCATCACCCCAGCACTTTGAGAGGCTATGGCAGGTGGATCACCTGAGGTTGGGAGTTCAAGACCAGCCTGACCAACATGGAGAAACTCCGTCTCTACTAAAAATACAGAAAATTAGTTGGATGTGGTGGAGCATGCTTGTAATCCAAGCTACTCAGGAGACTGAGGTAGGAGAATCGCTTGAACCCAGGAGGCAGAGGTTGCGGTGTGCCAAGATCATGCCATTGCACTCCAACCTCAGCAACAAGAGCAAAACTCCATCTCAAAAACCAAACCGTATAATTATATGTTAGAACTCTGTTAACAAATGCTCATAACATATTGTGAAGTTTTTAAAAACCAGGTTAAAATACAACATAAAGTATATAATCTAAATTTGGCAAAAAATATAAATGTATCTGCATACACACACACACACACACACACACACATACACACTTAGAAAAAAGACTATAAAAATATGTACCAATCTAACAAAATGTTAACAGATTTATCTCTGGGTGGTGGTATTACATGTAATATTTATTTTACTTTGTGCTTGTGGTTGCCTATATTATACTTTCTATCACTTATGTTTTTTTACATGATGCTTTCTCTATTTTACTTACATATTAAAAAGTGTTATTTTATGGAATAAAATTATAAAAAAATTAAAATGTGCCATTTGTCCACTAAGATGTACTATAACTCAGGTTTAAATGGATGTACAGACTCACCATCCCACTAAATCTATTAGCACAAATTTTATCAGCTGAATTTGTAACATGTGACCTTCATCCTCTTTTACATAAACTGCATTTTTAAAACTCTTTTTGGGGAAACTGGTTTGGTGACATTGAGGGATCTGATGATATGAATCATTTGGTTTGATTATTGCCTACACCATGAACTCCTTTGCTCACGAAACAGGTAAATATTCTTGAGTAACAACAGTTTGCATTTCTTAGATAGAAGATTTGCATATAAATGGTAGAACTTCAGATCTTTAAAGTGTATCTTAACTCAGATTTCAACAATGTTCTTGTTAACAGAACAAACAGCAGTGCCACTAAATCCCCACACATCCCATGGAATATTTTGTCATTAATTAACTATCTCTTTTTCTGAACATAAGCCATTTAGCTTCTTGGTCAATGAGTTCAAATTTTAAAAAGAAAAGAACAAACTCAGGATTGTATAAAGATCAGAGTTTTAAGATCCTGAGACTTCAAGTGAGTAAAAGCCTACAAATCCTTTAGAAATCTACGGTGAAGCAGTATTTCCTCCAAAAGTGTTCTGCATGCAGGGCAAAGCATGTTGGGGGTGAAATTGGGTTTTGAATATTTAAGATACAGTTGAAAAACTAGGATAACCACACAGGGAGCCTAACACCACAACAAATCGGGATAACCAGTGTAAAATCATATTGGGCAAATAGTTATTAAGAGGAAACTAACATTTATTGAGCATCAATTCTTTAGCGTACTCTGTTGATGGGCCAGTAAGTAAAGAGGGGCATCAAGTACTACTACAAAATTTGGATTCAATTAAGAATGAACAAGAGATAAATAATTTCTTACAATGTTTGTCAACATTCCATTTCAGTGAAATTAGAGTTATTATTTTTTGTATAAGTCGAGACTTGTCCTGAATATATAAGTAAGCCACTTCCTTGGCAGCTATTCACTTTCTTGTTTGAATTTAGTTGTTTTTTTCAATCAAAGTTATACAAGTACATAACCTGAATAATTAACTAATGTAGTTCTATAAAACTTGTTAACATAACTTCTCTGACTCCCTCTATTCCATATTTTTTGCCACTTAGAGACAACCAATCTTATTCTTGCAACAGCACTGTAGTACTTTCCATCACATTGATAAATAATGTATTTTTATTGCTACTTAATTTTAGTCCTTTTTGGGCGTTATATATTTTCTTCTTACCATAGAAAATGAGAAGTTAGTTCTCTTTTACAACCTGTACTACATTTCATGTGCCCCATCTCATCAAGAAAGTTAGTAAATTTTTTACTGTTTACATGATTATGAAAAAGCAAATACCTAACTGAGTTGGGCTATGTAGTAAGTTATGTTTGCTTGCCCTTTCCTACCTATATTTTAGTTCTCCCAGTTACTAATGAATTTGGCTTTGATTGCTTAGTTTTCTGTGCATTTATCAATAATTTGGCCCCAAACTCTTCCCAGATGTGTAAATCTTCTTTCATACATTGAAGCACAATTTCCTTTCCTTAATGTGGTTCCCAGAACAAATGTGTGTGTGTGTGTGTGTGTGTGTGTGTGTGTGTGTGTGTGTGTGTGTCTGATAGAGCCTCTGCTTTCTTGCTCTTAGTATTTTCCCTTATTTAAGAGGTGCATATTCTGTAGCAGCTTCCTAGGAAATGGTACACGGGTGGCACAGTTTTTGAGACTCTGCATATCTGAAATGTTTTTATTCTACCCTTGGCTTGACTAATTGATAGTTTAGAAGTATAGAACTCTAGGATGAAAATAACTGTCAAGATTTTGAAATCATACTTCCATTGTCTTCTAGTTTCCAATATTGCTGAGAAATCTGATACCATTCTGGGATCTGAGCCTTTGTATAAAACATGTTCTTTCTCCCTGAACCTTTTAGGAGCTTTTTCTCTGCTTCAGTGTTCTAAAATTTTATGATAATGTTTTGGTGAGGGCAATTTTTATCCACTGTGCTAGGCACTTATGGGCCTTTTCAATCTGGAAACTCATGTTCTTCAGGCGTGGGAAAGTGCATTGAATTATCTCTTTATTTTCTTCCCTCTGATTTCTATATTCTCTCTTTCTGCAACCCCTATTTTTGAATTTAAATCTCAGGGATCGATCTTCTATTTTTACTATCTTTTTCTACTTCTTTGCCTTTTTGTGTTACTTTCTTGGATATTTCTAAATTCATCTTATGAGCTTTTCCTATCTGACAAATTATTTTAATTTTAGGAGCTCTTAACCCTTTGAAGATACGAGTACTTTCTAAACCATGTTTTCATTCATAATCTCTGTTTCCTCCAAATTGTTTGGTTACGTCTATTTGTTGTGATATTTCTTTTTTATATAGGAGACTTTTTTCATATTACATAGTTATTCTCGACTTCCACTTTATAATGAATGTTCTAAAAAGCAGACTGGAAGCTCTGAGTAGAGGATAAGTTTTGTTCACTGTGGTTTCATAGTAGTATAATCTGGTAAATCATTTCTTGAAGGACACCTGCATTTTCTGATCTCCTTACCATATGGTTTAGGCCTGGCTGCCAGAATTCTGGATTCTTAGTGGGGAAAGAATTACGGGTTCTTAATAGTCAACATATGAACTTTCACATAATCCCTTTTTAAATAGAATAGTCCAAACGTTAGTTAAACCTAATATCTCCCATTCCAGAGACTGTTTTAGTTACTTTTTCCAGAGAATGATTTTCATCAGTTTTCTCTAGGTAGAGAAAAGATAGCATGTCAGTTGCATGAAGTAGGGAAAGGGCTTGAGTTCTAACTTCTCAAGTTCTAACTTCTAAGTTCCTGCTTTTAGCCCTTCATTCATCTTCCAGGTGTTCCAGGCACTACCATTTCCTGAGAATTCTGGAGGTACAATGATAAAAATCTGCTTGTTTCTTGGCTTCTCCACTGAAAGCTTGGGGTTAGCCTTTCTGGGTGTGCTAAGTCAGTTTCCACTCATCCATCTGCTTTCCATATTGCAACATCTTGTTATCTCCTTTTCTGTTCTTTTGGTCCTATTAATAGCATGCCTCCTTTTGCTTTAATCTTTAATGGAGTGTTACAAGGGTAAACAGTCATTCAAGCACCGTTTTTAACTACAAGTTGGTAGATGGTTTTTGTAACTTCAAAACAAGATGTAGATATATGATGATAAAGTAAATAGCATGAAATTCTACTGCATTCTTCTCTGTGGAAACATGGAGTAGCTTCTTTTCATTAGTTTAACTTAGGCCTCAGCTTAAATATCACATCTTCAGTGAAGTCTTCTGTAACTGTTTATTTCAGGCAACTCCTCAGTCCTCCATATTTTCTTTCTTTCTTTTTTTTAAAATTATACTTTAAGTTCTGGGGTACCTGTGCAGAACATGCAGATTTGTTACATAGGTATACATGTGCCATGGTGATTTGCTGCACCCATCAACTCACCTCTACATTAGCTATTTCTCCTAATACTATCCCGCCACTAGCCCCACACTGCTTGACAGGCCCAGGTTTGTGATGTTCCCCTTCCTGTGTCCATGTGTTTTCATTGTTCAACTCCCACTTCTGAATGAGAACATGGAATGTTTGGTTTCCTGTTTTTGTGTTAGCTTGCTGAGAATGATGGCTTCCAACTTCATGCATGCCCCTGCAAAGGATATGAACTCGTCCTTTTTTATGACTGCATAGTATTCCATAGTGTGTACGTGCCATTTTCTTTATCCAGTCTATCACTGATGGGCATTTGGGTTGGTTCCAAGTCTTTGCTATTGTGAACAGTACTGCAATAAACATACATGCACATGTGTCTTTATATTAGAATGATATATAATCCTTTGGGTATATACCCAGTAATGAGATTGGTATTTCCAGTTCTAGATTCTTGAGGAATCACCACACTGTCTTCCACAATGGTTGAACTAATTTACACTTTCACCAACAGTGTAAAATAGTTCTTACTTCTTCACATCCTCTCCAGCATCTGTTGTCTACTGACTTTTTAATAATCGCCATTCTAACTGGTGTGAGATGGTATCTCATTGTGGATTTGATTTGCATTTCTCTAATGACCAGTGATGATCAGCATTTTTTCATGTGTTTATGGGCCACATAAATGTCTTCTTTTGAGAAGTGACTTCATATCCTTTGTCCACTTTTTGATGGGGTTGTCTTTTCTTGTAAATTTGTTTACATTCTTGGTAGATTCTGGATATTAGCCCTTTGTCAGATTGATAGATTGCAAAAGTTTTCTCCCATGCTGTAGCTTGCCTGATGACAGTTTCTTTTGCTGTGCAGAAGCTCTTTAGTTTAATTAGATCCCATTTGTCAATTTTGGCTTTTGTTGCAATTGCTTTTGGTCCTTTAGTCATGAAGTCTTTACCCATGCCTATGTCCTGAATGGTATTGCCTAGGTTTTCTTCCAGGGTTTTAGGTTTTATGTGTAAGTTTTTAATCCATCTTGAGTTAATTTTTCTGTTGTAAGAAGGGGGTCCAGTTTCATTTTTCTGCATATGGCTAGCCAGTTTTCCCATTTATTAAATAGGAAACAAACACCATTTATTAAATAGGGAATCCTTTCCTCATCACTCATTTTTGTCAGGTTTGTCAAAGATCAGAGGGTTTAGAGATATGGTGTTATTTCTGAGGCCTCTGTTCTGTTCCATTTGTTTATATATCTGTTTTGGTACCAGTACCAGTATCATGCTGCTTTGGTCACTGTAGCCTTGTAGTATACTTTGAAGTCAGGTAGCATCATGCTTCCAGCTTTCTTCTTTTTGCTTAGGATTGTCTTGGTTATGTGGGCTCTTTTTGGTTCCGCACGAAATTTAAAGTAGTTTTTTCTAATACTGTGAAGAAAGTCAATGGTAGCTTAATGGGAATAGCATTGAATCTATAAATTACTTTGGGCAATATGGCCACAGAAATACAAACTACCATCAGAGAATACTATAAACACTTTTATGCGAATAAACTAGAAAATCAAGAATAAATGGATAAATTCCTAGACACATACACTCTCCCAAGTCTAAACCAGAAAGAAGTTGAATCCCTGAACAGACCAGTAACAAGTGCTGAAATTGAGATAGTAATTAGAAGCCTACCAACCAAAACAGCCCAGAACCAAAGGGATTCACAGCCAAATGCTACCAGAAGTACAAAGAGGACCTGGTACCATTCCTTCTGAAACTATTCCAAACAATAGAAAAAGAGGGACTCCTCCCTAACTCATTTTATGAGGTCAGCATCATCCTGATACCAAAATCTGACAGAGACACAACAAAAAAAGAAAATTTCAGGCCAATATCCCTGATGAACATTGATGCGAAAATCCTCAATAAAATACTGGCAAACCAAATCCAGTAGCACATCAGAAAGCTTATCCACCATGATCAAGTCCGCTTCAACTCAGGGACGCAAGGCTGGTTCAACATATGCAAATTGATAAATATAATCCATCACATAAACAGAACCAAAGACAAATACCACGATTATCTCAATAGATGCAGAAAAGGCCTTCAATAAAATTCAACAGCGCCTCATGCTAAAAAATCTCAATACACTAGGTATTGATTGAACATATCTCAAAATAATAACAGCTATTTATGACAAACCCACAGCCAATACCATACTGAATGGGCAAAAGCTGAAAGCATTCCTTTTAAAAACAGGCACAAGACAAGGATGCCCTCTCTCACCACTCTTATTCAACATAGTATTGGAAGTTCTGGCCAGGACAATCTGGCAAGAGAAAGAAATAAAGTGTATTCAAATAGGAAGAGAGAAAGTCAAATTATCTCTGTTTGCAGATGACATGATTTTATATTTAGAAAACCCCGTTGTCTCAGCCCCGAATCTCCTTAAGCTGATAAGCAACCTTAGCAAAGTCTCAGGATTCGAACTCAATGTGCAAAAATCACCAGCATTCCTATACTTAGTAACAGACAAACAGAGAGCCAAATCATGAGTGAATGCCCTTTCACAATTGCTACAAAGAGAATAAAATACCTAGGAATACAACTTACAAGGGATGTGAAGGACCTCTTCAAAGAGAACTACAAACCACTGGTCAAGGATATTAGAGAGGACACAAACAAAATGGAAAAACATTCCATGCTCATGGATAGGAAGAATCGATGTCATAAAAAGTCCTCCTTTATTTTCTAGGGCAGTTCCTCACCTTCCCCCACCCCATAGAAATAACAGTTTAAATTTATTTTTTTCTGTACTATTAAGGGGTTTTGGTCATTTTTTCCATGTTAGATTGTTAGTTCCTTGAGGGAATGAAGAACACTTAAAATAGCACCAGGCACAGAGTAGACACTAAATAAATATGCATTGAATTAAATAAAATTTAGAGCTTTCTCTAAAGTGGCATTGAAATGCTGCCCTAAACCTTTTCAATGATAGATCAAAATGGAAAATGGCAAAGCAAAATGAAACAGAAATGAATAAGGCTCAGTTTTATAGAAGACAACTATTTATTTCTCAATCCTCAATCATAATCTAGTTTTCTTTTCTTGCACTAATCCCATAAATGTCAGTCCTATATGTTGTATTATCAGTTAAGGAATCAGAGAAGGCCAGAATCAATAAAAATTCTGTCTAGCTTTTGTAACAGAAGTTCACAAAGCCTCAGATTTTTCTGGCCTCTCAGGTCCTGCATTAGCAGGACTTTTTTTTTTTTAATTGAATCTGGCCTATGATGGGGAAAAACAGTTTTGGAGCTAGAAAATGTTTGAATTGCTGCAGTATTAGAAAAGAAACCAATTTATAGAATGGCACAGCTGTTCACTGTATGATCATTATGATCCTTGTTATTTGGGTGCTGGTTGGTATTTATGTCTAATTAGCTCTCTCACACACCATCAAGCAATCTGCATTTTGGGAATAGAGAAAAACTAAAATATATAGAGTTCCAAGCTGCCAAAAACATATAACAGAATGAATACAGGTTTAATTCACTGCAGACCCATTATTAACAAACCACTGAAATTAGTTAGTTGGCATTTTTACTTGTATGTGTGTGTGTTTTTATAGGAGATGAGAAAGCCATGAAAATAAACTTCAGAAATTATTTTCTATCTTAAATGGTTGACACTTTTTTCTTGTTACTCACTGACCTTGGAGAGCTGGACTGCTGTCAAAATGAGATTTTGCAACCCATTGCCTCATTGATGTCTATTTATTGGTATACATATAACATTTTATAATACATTAATAAAAATGTCAGTTCTTAGTTCTCTGTTAGCAACTTACGTGTTTCGCAACTAGAGTCATGTTTCTGCTATAGTGATAACAACTAGGTTTTAACAAACTATATTATCCTATATTAATGAGAAAGAAAACATAATGACTCCACTAAGTTGTCACATTACATTTTTGTTCCATTTCCCATTTTAACTTTTTGTTTTAAAATAATTTTAGATTTACAGAGCAATTGCAAGGGTATTACAGATATGTTATAAACAGAATGTTTGTGTTCTCCAAATTTCATACGTTAAAGCCCTTTCAGTGTGGCTTTATTTGAAGATGAAGCCTCTAAAGAAGTAATTAATGTTAAATGAAGTCATAAAGTTGGGGACCTGATCTGATAGGACTAATGTCCTTATGAGAAGAGACATCCAACACTCACATGATCTCTCTTTCTCCTCTTGCCCATGTGCAAAGGAAAGGTCATGTGAGGACATAGCAAGAAAGTCACCATCTACAATCTTGGAGGAGAGCCCTCACCAGAAACTGTACATTCTGGCACCTTGATCTCAGACTTCTGGTCTCCAAATCTGAAGAAATAAACTTCTGTTGTTTAAGCCACCAAGTCTGTGGCATGTTATGGCAACATGAGCTGACTTAAGAGATTTCCCATATACCTTCTACCCAGATTCTAGTAATAACATCATCTATAAGCATACTACACCTATCAAAATTAGTAAATTAACATTGGTACATACTGCTAACTAGACTGCAAACTTTATTCAAATTAACTCAGTGTTTGCACTAATGTCCTTTTGCGATTCCAGGATCCAATCCAGGATACTCCATTGCATTTAGGTGTTGTGTCTTCTAGATCTGTCAGTATGTGACAGCTGCTCCGTTTTTCCTTATTTCATGACCTTGACAATTTTGTCTAATGTTTTCTCATGATTGGTCTGAGGTTACAGAATTAATGATATATATTAAAAGAGGTGACATCACTTTCTCATTGCATCATATCAGGGGTTCAATACCATCAATAAAACTGACTACTGATGATGTTAACCTTGACTGAGTGTGGATAGATTAAGTGAATCATCAAAGCGGTGTTGCTAGGTTTCTACACTCAAAGTTGCTCTTTTTATTTTTCTGCACTATTTTAATAAATAGTCACTAAATCCAGCCATATTCAAGGGTAGGGGAATTACATTCTACCTGCCATAGAGAAGAGTATTAAAGAATTTTGGAATATGTATTAGAAACCAATCACAGTAATTCATATTTTGGGGAAGAAACTGAGGTTATATACATACACTCTTTCTCCTTAAAGTTTTACCACTAATTTCACCATTTTGTCTAATGTTTCATTGATATTGCCTGCATGAATTATCACTATGATATTCTTTTTCTATTTAGTATTTTGTGGGTACATACTATGTGTATTTATGGGGTACATGAGATGTTTTGATACAGGCATAATAATCACATCATGGAAAATGGGATATCCATCCCCTCAAGCATTTATCATTTGTGTTACAAACCAACCAATTATACCCTTTTAGTTACTTCAAAATGTACAATTATTATTGACTATAGTTACTCTGTTGTGCTATAAAATACTAGGCCTGATTCATTCATGCTAACTATTTTTGGACACCTTAACCATCCTCACCTTTATCCCACCCCCATCGCCACTACACTCCCAGTCTCTGGTAATCGTCCTGCTGCTCTCCATAGGTTCAATTATTTTGACTTTTAGATCCAACAAATAAGTGAGAAAACACAATGTTTGTTGTTCTGTGACTGACTTATTTAACATAATGACTTCCAGTTCCATCCATGTCATTGCAAATGACTGAATCTCATTCTTTTTTATGGCTGAAGAGTACTCCATTGTGTATAAGTACCACATTTTCTTTATCCATTTGTTGATGGACACTTAGTTTGCTTCCAAATCTTGGCTATTGTGAACAAAACTGCAATAAACATGGAAGTGCAGACATCTCTTTGATATACTGATTTTCTCCCTTTGGATATTTATCAAGCAGTGGAATTGATGAATTGTATGGTAGCTCTATGTTTAGTTTTCTGAGGAACCTACAATGTGTTCTCCACAGTGGTTGTATTAATTTACAGTCCCACCAACAGTATATGAGAGTTCCCTATTCTCCACATCCTTGCCAGTGTTTGCTTGTCTTTTGGATGTAAGCCATTTTAATTGGGGTGAGATAATATCTCACTGTAGTTTTTGTATTTCCCTGATAATCAGTGATGTTGAGCACCTTTTCATATCCGTTTGCCACTTGTATGTCTTCTTTTGAGAAATGTCCATTAAAATCTTTTGCCCATTTTTTGATTGGACAGACTTTTTCCCCATACAGTTGTTTGAGCTCCTTGTATGTTCTGGTAATAAATCCTTTGTCAGATGGGTTGTTTGCAAACATTTTCTCTTATTCTGTGGGTTGCCTCTTTACTTTGTTGATTGTTGTTTTCTTCACTGTGAAAAATCTTTTTAACTTTATGTGATCTCATTTGTCCATTTTTGCTTTGGTTGCCTGCCCTGGCAAAGAATTACTCAAGAAATCTTTGCCCAGAGTGAAACTTTGGATAGTTTCCCCCAATATTTTCCTGTAGTGGTTTCACCATTTGAGATCTTACATTTAAGTCTTTATTCCATTCAGAGTGATTTTTGTATATGGTGAGAGATAGGCATCTAGTTTTAATCTTCTGCATATGATTATCCAGTTTTCCCATCACCATTTATTGAAGAGGCTGTCCTTTCCCCAGCATATGTTCTTGCCACCTTTGTTGAAAATGAGTTCACTATAGGTGTGTGGATTTGTTTTTGGGTACTCTATTCTGTTCCATTGGCCTATGTGTCTGTTTTTATGCCAGTGCCATGCTGTTTTGGTTATTCTAACCCTGTAGTATAATCTGAAGTCAGGTAATGTGATTGTTTTAATTTTACTCTTTTTCTTAGGATACTTTGGCCATTCTGTGTCTTTTGTGGTTCTGTAGACATTTTACAATATTTTCTTTTTTATGTCTATGAAGAATGTCATAGGTATTTTGATAGGGATTGCATTGAATCTATAGATTGCTTTGGGTAGTATGCACATTTTAACAATACTGATTCTTTTAATTCATGAACATGGAATATCTTTCAATTTTTTGGTGTCTTATTCAATTCTTTTCACCAGTGTTTTATACTTGTCATTAAAAAGAGCTTTTACTTCTTTGGTTAAGTTAATTCCTATCTATTTGATTTTACGTGTGGTTATTGTAAATGGGATTGTTTATTACTTTTTCAGATTGTTCACCATTATCTTATAGAAATTTTACTGATTTTTGTATGTTGATTTTGTGACTCTAACTTTACTAAATTTATTAGTTGTAATAGTTTTTTTTGTGGAGTTTTTAGATTGTTCTAAATATGAGATCATATCATCTGCAAACAAGGATGATTTGATTTCTTCCTTTCCAATTTGGATGCTTTTTATATCTTCCTCTTCTAGCTAGGACTTCTGGTACTATCATGAATAACAGTGGTGAAAGTGGATATTCTTGTCATGTTCCAGATCTTACAGGAAAGGCTTTCAGGTTTTCTCATTGCATATAATACTAGCTGTGGGTCTGCAATATATGTCTTTTATTATGTTGACATATGTTTCTCCTATACCCAGTTTTTTGAAGGCTTTTATCATGAAGAGATGTTGAATTTTATCAAATGCTTTTTCAGCATAAATTAAAACAATCATATGGTTTTTGTTCTTCATTGCATTGATGTGATGTGCCACATTGATTTGCGTATGTTGAACCATCTTTGCATCCCTAGAATAAATCTCACTTGGTCATGATGATCTTTTTAATGCATTATTAAATTTGGTTTGTTGAGGATATTGGCATAAATATTAATCTGTGATATTGGCCTGTGTATTCCTTTTTTTGATGTGTCTTTGTTTGGTTTTGGTCTCAGGGTAATTTTAGTCATGTAGAATGAGTTTGGAAGCATTCAGTCTTCCTCTACTTTTTGAAATAGTTTGAGTAGGATTGGTGATAGTTCTTTAAATATTTGATAGAATTTAGCAGTGTAGCCATAGGGCCACAGGCTTTTCTTTAGTGGGAGTCTGTTTAATTTTGTACTTGTTACCAGTTATTGGTCTGTTCAGGTTTTGGATTTCTTCATGGCTCAATCTTGGTATGTTTTTTGCCCAGGAATTCATCCATTTCTTTTAGAGTTTTCAATTTATTGGCATAAAAACTGCTCATAGTAGCCACTAATGATCCTTTGAATTTCTGCAGTATCAGTTGTAATGTCTCTTTTCTCATCTCTGATTATATTTATTTGGATCCTCTCTCTTTATCACGTGGTGAAACTAAAAGTTTGTTGATTTTGTTTACCTTTTAATAAACAACTTTTTGTTTCATTTATCTTTTGTATTGTTTTTTTTTTCATTTCAAATTCATTAAATTCTATTCTGATCTTTATTGTTTCTTGTACTAATTTTGGGTTTGGTTTGCTCTTGCTTTGCTAGTTCTATATGTTGCATAGTTAGGTTGTTTACTTGAAGCTTCTATTCTTTTTTGATGTAGGTGTTTATAGCTATAAACTTCCCTCTTAGCACTGTTTTCCTGCATCTCATAGGTTTTGGTATGCTGTGTTCCTATTATATCTTGTTACAAGAAATTTTTCAATTTCTTTCTTAGTTACTTCATTGACCCACTTGCCATTCAGCAGCATATTAATTTCCACGTATTTTTATGGTTTTCAAAATTCCTTGTTATTGACTTCCAATTTTATTCCACTGTGGTCACAGAAGGTGCCTGATATTATTTAAATGAAAAAAATGTTTTAAGACTTGTTTTGTAACCTAACATGTGATCTATCCTTGAGAATAACCCATGTACTAGGGGAAAGAATGCGTATTCTTCAGCTCTTAGATGAATTATTCTGTAAATATCTAAAAGATCTATTTTGCCTATAGTAGAGATTAAGTCAAATGTATATTTGTTGATTTCCTTTCTGGAGTATTTGTCTAATGCTAAAAGTGGGATGTTGATGTCTCCAGCTATTATTGCATTGGGGCCTATCTCTAATGCTAATGACATTTTCTTTATATATCTGGGTGCTCCAGTGTTGAGTACATACATATTTACAATTGTTATAATCTCTTGCTGAATTGACTCCTTTATCATTATATAGTGATCTTGTCTCTTTATATAGTATTTTTCTTAAAATTTATTTTGTCTGACATATGTATAACTACTCTTGTTCTTTTTTGCTTTCCATTGGCATGGAATATATTTTCTGTCCATTTTTTTCTAGTCTATGTGTGCTTTATAGGTGAAGTGTGTTTCTTGCAGAAAACAGATCAATGGGTCTTATGTTTTAATCCATTCAGTCATTCTGTGTATTTTGATTGGAGAGTGTAGTCCATTTATATTCACTGTTATTATTGATAAGTAGGGAATTATTCCTGCCATTTTGTTGTTTGGTTTTTTTTGGTTGTTTTGTGGTCTTCTCTTCCTTAATTCTTTCATTCCTGACTTCATTTTAGTGAAGGTAGTTTTTCCTCTGGTAATATGACTTAGCTTCTTGCTTTTTATTTTTTGCATGTCATTTATATGGTTTCTGGTTTAAGGTTACCATGAGCCTTGCAAATACTATCTTATAATGCATTAATTAGACTGAAAACAACTTAACACTATTTGCATAAACAAACAAGCAAGAAAAAAAAAACTAATAAAGACTCTAAGTCTTAACTTCGCCCCTGTTCTTTAAACGTTTGTTGTAACTATATCTTTTTGGACTGTCTGTGTCTTGAAAAGTTGTTGTAGTTATTTTTGACTTTCATTTAGTCTTTCTACTTAAGAGTAATTTACATGGCGCAGTTACAGTATTATAATTACAGTGTGTTTTTCTGTGTGTTTACCATTGAGTTATGTAGCTTTAGATGATAATTTCTTATTGCTCATTAACATCTTTTTCTTTCTGATTGAAGTACTCCTCTTAGCATTTCTTGAGGACAGATATGTTGTTAATGAAACCTCTCAGCTTTTGTTTGTCTGGAAAAGTATTCTTTTTTTGTGTTGGAAGGATATTTTCACTGGGTAAAAGTTTTTCCTTCAACACTTTAATTATGTCATGCCACTCTCTCCTGGCCTGAAAGTTTCCACTGAAAAGTCTGCTGCCAGATGTGTTAGAACTCTATTGTATATTTGTTTCTTTTCTCTTGCTGCTTTTAGAATTCTTGCTTTATCTTTGACCTATGGGAGTTTGATTACTAAATGCCTTGAGGTGGTCTCCTCTGGGTTAAGTCTGCTTGGTGTTCTATAGCTTTCGTGTACTTGGATATTGATATCGTTCTCCAGGAGCGTTCTACCCTTATCTCTTTCTCTACCTCCTTTTTAAGGCCAATAACTTTTAGATTTGCCCTTTAGAGGCCATTTTCTAGATCTCGTAAGCATGCTTCATAATTTTTTATTCTTTTTTCTTTTGTCTTCTCTGACTGTGTAGTTTCAATTAGCCTGTCTTCAGGCTCACTAATTCTTTTTCCTGCTTGATCAATTCTACTATTAAAAGACCCTGATGCATTCTTCACCATGCCAATTTTATTTTTCAACTTCAGAACTTCTGCTTGATTCTTCTTTATTATTTCAATCTGTTTGTTAAATTTATCTGATAGAATTTGAAATGTCTTTTCAAATATTTTGTCCATTTAAAAATCAGATTATTAGGTTTTTTTTCCTATAGGGTTATTTGAGCTCCTTATATTTTCTAGTTATTAATCCCTTGTCAGATGGGTAGTTTGCAAACATTTTCTCCTATACTCTGGATTGTCTCTTCACTATGTTAATTTCCTTTGCTGTGGAGAAGCTTTTTAACTCTACGTGATCCCATTTGTCCCTTTTCGTTTTGGTCGCATGTGCTTGTGGGGTATATTGCTCAAGAAATTCTTCCTCCTTGAGAAGGCTTTCCAGATATGTTTGAAAGAACTTGCATGTTGTGATCTATACTGTATCTTCTTTGGGTAGGGGGACCCCAAGCTCATTAACACTGTGTTTCTTACAGACTTGTCAAGGTACTAACTTGATGGTCTTGTCCAAGATCTGGAAGAATTCTTTAGATTACTAGGTAGAGACTCTTGTTTTCTTCCCTTTCTTTCTTCCAAACAAATGGAGTCTCTCTGATCTGAGTTACCTGGAGCTGGGCATGCAGTGACACAAGCATCCCTGTGGCCACTACTCCTAGAACCGTGCTGAGTTAGACCTGAACTCAGCACAGCACTGGGTCTCTCCCCATCTGTAGTAACCATTC
Source organism: Callithrix jacchus (assembly GCF_049354715.1). NCBI lineage: Eukaryota > Metazoa > Chordata > Mammalia > Primates > Cebidae > Callithrix > Callithrix jacchus. Next base: position 94,329,854 of record NC_133524.1, read on the forward strand.
TCTGGCTGCTACCACCTATGATCGCTCAAATCCCTGGAGGTCTACAATCAGCAGGGGACAACACCAGCTAGGCCTATGTCACTGTCTTCAGTGTAGCAAGTTCCCTCATGCCCCAGGTAGGTCTAGAGGTGCCTTCTGTGAGCCAGGGACTAGAGTAAAAAATATTAGAACTCTATCTCGTGTTCTACTGTGCTGAAGCTGAGCTGGTACTCAAACCAGAAAATGCAGTCCTTTCCACTCTTTCCTCCTTTTGACCACCACGGGATCATGGGGAGTAGTGCCAAACTGCCACTGGTATTTCCTTAAGGCCCCAGGGCTCTTCAGTCAGCTTGTAGTAAATGCTGCCTGGCCAGGGACTCATCCCTCTGGGGAGCTGGCTCACCTCTGATCCTGGGCAGGTCCAGAAATGCTATCCCAGAGCCAAGTCCTAGAATCGGAGACCTCAAGTGCCCATTTGGTGCTATAGGTCCTGTGGCTGAGCTGGTATCTGAAGTCAGCAAGTGTCAGAGTCTCACCCAAAGCTCTTGATGAAGCATCTGGGTATTGCTGCTCATTGTTCAGGGATCAAGGGCTCTTCAGTTTGCAGGTGGTAAGGCCTGCTGGGATGGGTCCTTCTTTTCAAGGAGAGGGTTCCCTTCTGGCACAGGGTTTGTCCAGAAATGTCCAGGAGCTAAGACCTGGAATGGGGGCCTCATGACTCTGACTAGTGCCTCTCCTGTTGTGGCTGAGCTGGTACCAAGATGCAAGACAAAGTCTTCCCCACCATTCCATCTTCTCCCCTCAAGTAGAAGGAAGAGGTCTCTTTTGGTGCTGTGAGGTGTGTAGCCTAGGTTTAGGGTAGGGGGGTGATGCCAGCAATCCACTTGCCACCATAGCTTGTGTCTCAGTAGGTCATGTGCCCCCCTGTCCACTGTCTCTGAGCCCAGTTCAACCATAGCACTCACACAGGTATTATAATACTTGTGGTCTAGATTGCCTTTCAAGTTTATTTGGGGTTGAGAGCACGTTAGCCCATGGTGGTGAGGCTTGTGGGAACTAAAATTTCAACCACTAGGATCAGTAATTTTCCTTTTGCTTGGGCTGGTTTAAATGCTCCTTCTGTGGGCAGGCATCAGCTGAGGTTGGTCTGGTTTTGCTTTCTGCTGAGATAGAACAGCACTGAGTTCAATGCCTCACAAGCACTGGTTCTCCTTCCCCCCAGGGCACAGAAATGCTCTGCCCCCACAAACTGCTGCTGCCAGGGTGACCGAGATGGATGGCACTAGTGATTCAGGACTGTCTTTTTTTTTACCTCTTCGGTACATCTTTCAGTGATATGAAGTTAAAACCAAGTACTGTGAATGCTTACCTGATTTTCAGTTCTTACAAAGTTGTTTGTGTGTAGTTGTTAAATTGGTGTCCTTGTGAGAAGGATGATTGGTATAGCCTTCTATTCCACCATCTTGCTTCATCCCTCTTCTTATCACTGTGATACTAACAGTGATTTTCTAGTTTCCTCATTTATTTTATATTTATTAATTGAAACTTCCTGCAAGGAAGATTTTCCCTCCATCCCTATTATTTACTTAAATTAGTATGGACTCTCAGATATTTCTTTTATTCTTTGGGCTATAATCCAATTGTATGATTTATTTTGTTACTCAAATTGTTCCATCTTAGGCAATTGGGAGATCTTGCAGACCCACTCCAATATCGTTTTTCTTTCTTTTTCTTCTTGAGTTCTTCCTGACTTTCATGAACCCTAAGATGCTACAGGCACAGTTTGTATTTTCTCTGACCTAGCCCTAGAATCAGCCATTTCTCCAAATATCCTTGGTTGCTTATATTTTATACAGACACACACACACACACACACACACACACACACAGATACACACACACACAACTCTGTACTGTTATATCCAAGTATAATCTAGCACCGCGGGGTTCATTTTAGCATTCCTCCTCATTTATGTCCTTAGTGTGAAACTTATCTCAATGATCTACAATATATTTACTCAATTGTTCAAACCTATTATACATGTCATTTCAGAACTGCTAAATCCTTTAATTGTGAGAAACCAATTTATCAGCAAAGGCCCATTGTTTTGTAGTTTTTTGTTTTCATTTTTTTTTTTTTTTGTATTTAGCCTAACACTGTTCAAAACACTGTTTTACAAAGTTGCTTAGGTCAACTGCTTTTTTCTCCAGCACCTTTAGAAAGTATCCTGAACCCTATTCTAAGAGATTTTCTTTTACTAATTTTGGGTGTGGCTCTGGAATTTTTATTTTTAACCAGCATCCCAGTGATTCATATGCCGATAAACCCTGGTCCTCACTTTTTTATTTGCTAATCTAGGATATGTTGGGTATAAATTGAGCATACCTCCACCCTTCATTCCTGGAGAGCCCACACAAGTTAAAAAACACAAGGCTAAAAAAGTATCTCATTAAGCCAAGCCAGATAGGAGCATTATATGCACTCCTTGGAGATTAAACCCTTCTCATATTTACTTTTTCTCTACTTCTGCACTGATTTATACTTACTTATGTGAATTCTAAGGTAAAGAAATACAAAATAATTTGTGGCTTCTTGTTTCTCCTTAAGTATTACTCTAGCAACAGAAACTGGAAGACAATTTCAGGAAATGGGGAGATCAGAGACTATGGAACTCCTACAGCAAGAACACGCTGGGTCAACCTCCCTCATAACCTTGAATGAATTCTTTATTACGAGGAGTACTCTGGCACATGCCTGCTTTGGCACTTCATTGCTCCAGCAAAATACGACATGAGAGCTGCTGCCTTTGGCAAGCAATACTTAATAATACAACTGTGCACCTCTCATTTGTAAGCTCCAGAAAATAGTACTAATGATAATTTCTGTTGCAGACTTAAAATTAGGGCCATTTGATTATTTACATTTTAGATATGACAAAAGAGAAAACACAACTGAAGTGAGAATTTGGTACTCAAATTACTAACGTAATGATCCAGCTTAACTCTATCAACTGCATAACATGAAAACCTTCTGTTTGTGTGGCCTGTCTCTTATACTGGTCATTTTCAGGGAATATTTACTTGCATAGACTTTGAGGAACAACAAAAATTTCTACTCTGGTAACATAAAGAAAGTTAAAATATGACTGAAATATGGTAAAGGGTTTGATTTTTATAGTTTTTTTTTTTTCCTTTTCAAGTTTCAACTCTAAGGTAATGTTCTTTCCTTGAGATATGAAAACTGCGTACCATTTTGTGAGATAATTCCAGCCAGCAGTTAGTTGTATAGAACTTCTAGCATTTCAAAAATAAGAATACCACTTTGTAACTTGGCAATACAGCGATGTTGTTAAATAGAATGAAGAGCTTGCACAGAAAAGACACAACCCACTTTGAAGAGCTTTGTTGTTCAATTGGTAACCATCACTGGGGCAGTTCTCTCTGATTCAGTATCTGGTACTCAGAATTCCTAATTCAGAATAACTAAAAGGAAACCCAGTCAGAAGCTTATTGGATTTGGATCCACCTTATAAAAAAGAAAAAGAAAACATCAGAAGTCTATGTGCCTTAGAAATCATGTAATACATTTCTTATCGGTCTTTTGCCTGATATAATGTCCTTTATTGCCTTTTCTAATATAGAGAACACTCTGCTGTAATGCAGCAGTCACTTCCAACAAACATATCATTATTACGTTGCTTGCTCTGACTTTTCCCCCCCTTTCCTCATTTCTTCCTCCTCTCTCTTACTAATCCCCCCCTACACCACCCTCTATACACCCAGTCACTCATGGATAATAAACTGTCATTCTACCATGAAACCAAGTGGGCCACTGTTCACAACAACTCCACAGCAATCTGTGAAAATAGAGTAGAGATGAGAATTCAGAATGCATTTAATCTTACAGCTGGTGCAGCTGTGCTCTGAATCTGGTCAATGTATATATTTATTTCAGAAGGTTGTGAACCAGTAGAAAAGAGGAATTTTGCAAATATCAAATTATTATGCCCCTTTATTCCTCTGAATTTTAGTATCTGCCAATTGGCCAATTAGCAAAGAACCTGTATGTGTTTTACGTGTTTCATTTGGCATAACTCAACACCCTTCTATCTGAGGAGACTACAAATACAGTAAATGACTGTACTACATAATTATATGCTATATTATCTATAGCTAATAGAAAGAGACATTGCTGCATAGAGATATGTCAGGTTTACATGTTTAAATACTGTTAGAATGATAACTCTTTGTTCAATTGCATATAAATGGAATAAAAGGAAATGATTTGTTTAGCCTGGACAGTGTTCTCAGCATAGTACAGAGATTAAGCATTTAAGTCATATTGAGAGAGACACTCTCTCCTCATGGGATCCATAAACAACATCTATCACACTCAAAGAAAGACTTCTCATTTGATCTCCTAGAAATATTCCCGGGGTATTTTTCACCCTGCCAGCTGTTGCCACAGTTTGATAGTGAATGTATCAGCAAGACAACAATGCTTAATTGTCTGCACCCTGTCAATTCAATATATAGTAGCTTTGGTCATCCATACCCTGCTTATGATAATAGTCCAAGGAAAAGTGGATGTAGAAGAAACACTGAAACATTGAAATTTCTGTCTGTTAAGTTGTCAAATAGTGAAAGAACTCTTTGCTTGATACCCAACTATCTTTAAAATTGCCACTCAATGTAATTATTAGTATTAAGCCTTACATGATATACTGTAAAACTCTGAGGAATCAGGATCTTGAAGGCAGAATGATGTTGACATATGTACCTAAAACCATTGTCCCTGGGAATTTTCATTCCCTGTCAAATTTATACATGCCTATATTTTTTATAGCAGAGGAATATTGGAAGAAGAGGCATTATTCTGGGAAAAGGTATTGTTACAGCCAACTCAGCAATAAGGCCACAGCAATGAAAGAAGACAGTGTCCATACCCACATTAAGTCTTCTGATAACTTCCAAGGCAAAAAGAAGTGAAGGTAGGGAAGGAGACTGCATCTATGAAAGGGAATGAGGGAGGAGATAGCCCAAATAGCAGCCCATGAAAGGAAAGTGCTAAGACAGACCTCACTAGAATGTATCCAAAGGATCTTTACTGTAGTGAGTGAAACCTTCAGAGAATACCATAGAGAATTAAAAAAGAGAGTAAAAATATTTGATGTCCCTACTATGCCAGGCATCGTGCTTGCTGCTTTATATATGTTGATCTCCCAATCTTCGTAACAGCACTAACAAGAAAGTACTGGTTTAGAGAGGTTCCATGTCTCATCCAATGCTGCCACTTATTATGCATGTACCACTGAACTTGTGACTACAATAGAATCAACTCAGGCATACTTCCCTAACCACAATTAGGGAAATTAATGAACATTGAAAATTGGAGATGGCTAGAGGAACCTCCTTAGCTACTCAGAGTGGTTCCCCATGATCCTTTCACTGTTTTCCGAAACTTGCTTCATTATCAGAAAACTGTTCTATATGCACAGCTTCTCGGAATGTTTCCTTCATTTACTTATCTAACCTGAAATTTGGTAGTTCCTAAAAAATTCTTTCTTCCTCTTGCTAACCTCTCAAGTGAACATTGTTTCATTTTCCTTTCATGATCCATGTAACTCAGAGGTTGAAATTGGTCTCTTCCTTGTTCCTCAACATTACTTATAGACATTTGCTTTTTTTCCCTCTTGCTAAAACCCCTGTTTTTATTAGGAACACACAGTCATTATAACTTGGCTCTTTTTCAATAGCATTAATCTGGAAAAATTTGAATCTAAGTGACCAATCTCTTGCCCAGAAGAAAAGAATCAAACAACCATGTAGATTAGTATCTAACACCTTACATGTGTGATCACGAAAACAAAATTAGTACTCAGAAAATCCCAGCCATATTCACAAATGTCTCTTTCATTTTGCTTTCAAACTCTCTGCAATCAGTTTTTCATACCTTGCTTATTCTTCCTAAATATTTAAACAACCCATCACTGCCCTATGTCTCGTGCTGTATAGAGAAAGTAGAATCTATTAGATAGAAATTGCTGCATCATCATTAAATCAGAAAAAAATAAAAACAAAACATAGGTGTGTCTACTCCCCTATTTGGCTTTTCCCTCCTATTAAAATAGAGAAAGAAGAAGTGATTCCAATAAGTACATGACCCTCAAACCACAGTTTCCAAAGGACTGCGAGACAGATTTAATTCACAGATCAGTTAATAGTCACAAGGAAGGCAATGAAGACAAGAAATATGGAGACTCACTCATTAGCCCAGAGGCAGCAGATTCAAGATAACAGCAGCACAAACAACTTCCTGGAGGGAAGTTGTTCTTAGTTTTTGCTGAAAACTAAGTGTAAGAAATGGGTGAGTGGGGTGAGACCCCATTTCTTTCAAATAATAAGATACAGAGCTAGATGAAGAATCACATGTACAAGTCATGTTTCTAAGAGGTAATCTTCCTCTGTGGCAGTAACGTAGAAATAGTTCATGGAGTGTAAAGCTTAAAGGGCTACAGTTGCTCCTACCCCAACCAACCTACAAATAGCTGGTATAGAAAAATTCAATTCATTCAGTGAGGAATAATATAGGAAAAAAACTGGCATGATATTGACACAAAAAAGTCATAAGGAATATAAAGAAAAGAGCTACAAAATGTAGAAACTAAAGGACATTCACCAGAATGTGTTTCAATAAAACAAATGACTTAAAAATAATGAATCCATGACATTTACAAATAAAAACCATAGATCAGAAATGTATAGTCAGGAAAGAAATGATGTGACAACAGAAACAATGAAGTATGAGCTAGAATCACCAAGGAAATAAGAGCATGAATTTTTACAAAAACCTGAAACAAATATAAAACTGGTGGGATGACAAAAGAAAACAGATATTACGGAAAATTGGATGTGATACTGTGAAATGATGTATAATCACATATATATATATATGTAAAGTGAGAAAGTGTGTGTGTATAAGACCTTTATAATTTCCTGAGTGATACGAGGATATGGCCAAGACCTCCAAAATCAGGTAACAGATGCATTGCTTGTTCTAATGAGGTAACCTTTGGTGGGCTCCTGGATAACATCAGGATAAGGGCTAGTTGCCAGGCAAATGAACCATGTCATTAGATAGGTAGAAGTGTCAGTCCAACCCCAACCTCCAAGGAAGAAGAGAGGGGCCAAAATTGAATTTATGAACAATGGCCAATGATGTAATCAATCACACGTGTCTGACGTAGCCTCCATAAAACCCCAAAAGGACAGGGTGAGAAGAGCTTCTGGATTGCTGAAAACATGGAGGTTTCTGGGGGGTGTCATGTGTGGAAAAGGCATGAAAGATCCATGTCCCTTACCACATACCTTACTTTATGCATCTTGTTGATTTGACTATTCGTCTGTACCCTTAAGTTTCTCTTTTTGATGATAGCTTATTGATTATTCACATGCAGAGATGTTTTATGATCTTTTATCTATTCTTGAGATGTTTAACAATTCCTTTTTCTTTCTTCATGTTGTACAGATTTATAAAGATCTATTTGATATTTAATCTTGCATTAATGTTTCTTACATACTGTTTTATCACTTCTTAAAACTTAAAAAGCTTTTTTTTATTGCTGTACTTTGGGTTCTGGGGTGCATGTGCAGAACATGCAGGTTTGTTGCATGGGTGTGCATGTGCCATGGTAGTTTGCTGCACTCATCAAAAAAACTTTTAAGTATATAAATGCACAAGCCGTACAAAATTACTGACTATAAAAACCTACAGAAATGTAAAAGGTTCTTATAAGCATTTGTCCATACTTTATTAGCTTCAAAATATTGAAAACCTGTTTAAAGTTATAAGAAACTGTACATCTTCTTTTAAGGTATATAACAAATAAAGCTCAGAAACCACACAAAAAATAAAAATAAATAAATGAATGAATGTAAGTAAAGCAATTCCGTGAGTTCTGTGAGGCACTCTAGTCAATTAATTAATGAGGAGAGTGTTATAGAAACCCCCAGTTTACAGCTGGATAGTCAGAAATGTAGGTTCCAACTCCTGCTTGTCATTAGAATATGAAGTTAGGGGCAGTCTTGCAGGACTGAGTCCTCCACCTGGGGGATGTGATGCTATTTCCGGTTAGATGGTATAGGAATTGATTTAAAATTATAGGATACCCATTTGTTGTCCATTGTGAGGAATTTCTGCACATTTTGGACACAGAAGTATACTATGTTGAGTACTGTAAGAGTAGAGGGAAAAACTTTTTTAAAGACGTGGTTAGAAACTTGGAAGATAGAAATTAGGAAGTAAGTGATGGTGATAATAATAAAGTGAATAAAGAGCTTAAAAGGGATGGGTGAGGCAATGATAGACTTAGAAACCTGGCAAAGGAGAGTGAACTTATGTGTAACTGAAGTACCTAATGAAGAAAACTAAAATAACGGAATAGAACAAATATTTCAATGCATTATTCAATAAAACTCTACTAAAAAAGAAGGCAAAGTCATATATAGAAAGAATTGTGTAAGAGACACTATGTGTGTAAGAGAAGATGGAACCAGAATGGTCAATGGTGGGAAATGTCCTAGTAAAGTTGTGGGTTGTTAAAGATAGTGAAAGAATTCTTTGAACAGTCAGACAAAAAGATCAAGTCATGTATAAAGAGAAAAGAATTAAACTAGCCTCAATTTTTTTCCATAGAACAATTCTATACTAAAAGATAGTGAAACACCTACAATATAATACCTTGTAGATTACAAGGTATGCAAAGATAAAAAATGTGAGCCAGTAAATTATATCCAAACTGTCCTTCATGTGTAAAGACTGTAGGCACATGCATTTGAATTGGCCAGAATTTGGAGGCTATTTTTCTGTGAGCTTTTATGAGGATACTGCCAGAGAACTGTTTTGAGCCAAAAGAAGTGATGACAAAGAAAATTAAGCCAAAAGATTCGCAATGAATTTTGAATATTTTTAACTGTATAAATAAGGCCAAAACAAATGTGGGAATAGAGTGAAGGAGCAGAACGTAAATGTCATATGCCTTAAAAAGGTCAAAGTCATGTAATTAATACCGGTTGGGAGAAGTAGGGAAAAGAATGTGCAGGTAGAGTAAGTACAGTGATTACTTAATTGTAATAGATAGGAATCATCTTATGTGCCTAAATATAGTAAGGCATAGTAATAGTTGAGGCAAGCAATAGCTATATATATGACTATACAAAAGAAAATTCAGAGAAACGTATATTATTGAATTCATTATTTTATCATAAAAACAAATAAATACACCTTTACCAACTGCAAAGATAAATAGACTTGCATTATCAATTTAAGGAAAAGAGGAATTTAAGATTGGATCACAAAGCAAAAGTAAATTCTCTGTTGTATATATAAGAGATACACAGAAAACATGGTGATTCAAAAGGGTAGCAAATAAAAATATATCCCAGGTAAATGCAAACAAAAAATGGCAAAGGTAAGGTTTTTAATATAAACAAGGTAGAATTAAGGCCAAAAGCACTAAAATGAATGGAGGACAGTCCAAAGTGATAAAGGATGTAATTTATATGTAAGATAAAATAGTCATATACTTAACATTAAGTAACACAGTAACAGCATTCATAGATCAGAAACCATAGGAAATAAGAGGAGAAATTGATAAGAAATACACAGGTAGGATTTTGATTCTTTACAATACATTTAGAAATTTATAATTCTTTTTTTAAATTATGAAAAGGTTTTCCATATGCAAATTAAAAACAGATCTCTATAATTTTAGAGCGTCAAAGAGGAAATATGAAATTAAAGCATATTTGTGTCTCAAATAATATAATAAAAGCATTGTACTTTACTATCTAAGTGACACAGCTAAAACAATGCTTGGAGAAAATTCAGGATCTTAAATATGTATATAAATAAGAAAGCAGAATGTAAGCAAGTGAATTAGTAATCTGACTTAAAATTAGACATATGGCAGAAAAATATTAAAGTTTGAATTAATAAATTAACAAAGATAGAGAATATGAGATTTGGTGGGAGGGGTTTGGAAAAGTATCCAAACTACATCGTTCCACCATGAGCCACACTGTCTTTCTCACACTGCAAAATACAATCATTTTCCCAATATAGACTTTTAAGACACTCTCACAAACACACTAAGAAATAGGTTTTAACCTGGATACTTCATGTCCAGTCAAGTAGCTACATGAAGTAAACCACCATGGAATACTTAAAGGAAATAAAGGACACTAGACAGAAATTGCAATCCATAGTATTTCCTAAAGTTTTAACTTAGTTCAGCATCAAGTCAAATGTCCAAAGTCAAAAGTCTCAACTGAGACTTGAGGCAAATTTCTTACAGTTCTGAGCCTGTAAAATTAAAAACAAGTTATTTCTAAGATACAGTGGTGGTACAGGCATTGAGAAAACATACCCATTCCAAGGGAGAAATTAGCCCAAAGACAAATAATTTGACAGTAATAAATACCACAGATAGATAAATAATCACAAAAGAAACACTTGTACAACACCATGAACCAATTATGTTTAACAAACATCCATACAACACTCCACCTAACAAAAGCAGAATATGTATTTTACCCAAGTGCACATCAAACAATTTCTGAGAAAAACCATATCTTAGGCATAAAATAAAAGTCACTAAATTTAAAATCAATGAGGAACTGGGGCAGAGGAAGATGGCCAAATTGATGGTTCCACTGGTGGTCCCCCACTTTCACAGGAACACCAAATGTAACAACGACCTACATAAAAAAGCACTTTCATAAGTACCAAAAATCAGGTGAGCACTCACAGTACCAGTTTTTAACTTCATATCACTGAAAGAGGGACTAAAGAAGGTAGAAAAGACAATCTTGAATCCTCAACACCACCTCTCTCTGCCATCCTCTGGCAGTGGCCATGTGGTGTGGAGAGAATCTGTGCACTTGGGGGAAGGAAGGTACAGCAATTGTGAGATTTTGCATTGAATGCAGTGCTGCCCTGTCATAGCAGAAAGAAAACTGGACTGAACTCAGATGATGCCTGCCCATGCAAGGAGCATTTAACCAGGCCTAGCCAGAGGGAAATTGCCCATTCCAGTGGTCAAAACTTGACATTCAGCAAGACTTGCCATCATGGGCTAAAGTGCTATGGGGCCCTAAATAAACTTGAAAGACAGTCTAGGCCATATGGACTACAATGCCTAGGCAACTCTTAGTTCTGAGCTAAGCCTGGAGCCAGCTGACTTGGGGGGGTGTGCAACCTACGGAGACAGCAACTGGGACAGCTAAGGAAGTGCTTATACCACCTGTCTGCCAACCCTAGGGACCATAGCACATGGCTGTAAAAGAGACCCTTTTCTTCTGCTTGAGGAGAGGAGAGGGAAGACTAAAGAAAACTTTATCTTGCATTTTGGATACCAGTTCAGCCACAGTAGGATAGGGCAACTGGCAGACTCAGGCCCCAGTTCTAGGCCATAGCACCCAGATGACATTTCTAAACACACCCTGGGTCAGAAGGGAACCCATTATCTTGAAAGAAAGGATCCAGTGCTGGAGGTATTCATCACCTGCTAACTAAAAGCCCCTGGGCTCTGAATAACGAGCAGCTATACCTAGGTACTACATTGAGGGCACTGGGTGAGCCTCTGAGTCTTGCTGGCTTAAGGTGAGACCCAGCACATTACCAGCTGTGGGGCGAACTGCGGCTTGAGAAAGGCAGAGGGAAAAGTAAAGGGGACTTCGTCTTGCACCTTAGGTACCAGCACAGCCACAGGGGGATAGAGCATCAAGTGAGCTCTTATGGCCCCCAATTCTAGGACTTGATTCTTGGTCTGCATTTCTGGACCTACCCTGGGTCAAATGGGAGCCCACTGCTCTGAAAAGTGAGCCCCAAGCCAGAGAGTATTTACCACAAGCTGACTTAACAGTCCTCGGGTCTTAAGGGATCATTGGCTGCTAGACTGGTAGTACTCCTTGTGGCCTTGGGTGATTGTGGCTATGGAGTGAGGCTCCTCAGTCTTTGGAAAGGGGAAGGAAGAGTGGGAAGGACTGTGTTTTATGGTTTGAAAGCCAGCTCAGCTGCAATACACTAGAATAACAGGGATGCTTCTAAGGTTTTGATTCTAGTCCCTGACTCCTGGATAGCTCCTCTGAACCCACCTTGGGGACTTTGCTGCCCTGAAAAGAAGGAAAGGCAGAGACTTCGGTAACTTTGCCACCTGCTGACTGTAAAGGCCCAGGGTCTTGAGGAAGACATAAGCAGTGGTCAGGGGGTAGTTACAGTAGGCCTTGGGCGAGATCCAGCACTGTGCTGGCTTCAATACATGAAAATTAATGAATATGCTCCTGAATGACCAGTGGGTCAATGAAGAAATTAAGAACAAAAGTGACAAATTTTTTGAAAGAAGTGATAATGGAAACACAACATACCAAAACCTATGGGATACAACAAAAAGAGTACTGAGAAAAAAGTTTATAGCTGAAGGTGCCTACATCAAAGAGAAGAAACACTTCAAATAAAAAAAATCTAACAATGAGTCTTAAACAATTACAAAAGCAAGAGCGAAGCAAATGCAATATTGCTAGAAAAGAAACAATAAAGATCAGAGCAGAAATAAATGAAATTGAAATAAAAAATACAAAAGATGAATGAAACAAAAAGTTGGTTTTTTGAAAGTTAAACAAAATTGACAAACCTTTAGCTATAAAAACTAGGACAAAAAAAGGGAATGTACAAAAAAAAATTAGAAATGAAAAAGGAGACAATACAGTCCCTTTCAAAATACCAATGACATTCTTCACAGAAATAGGAAAAAAAAAAATCCTAAAATTTACATGGAACCACAAAAGACCCAGGGTAGCCAAAGCTATCCTAAGCAAAAAGAACAAAACCAGAGAAATGACATTCCTAACTTCAAATTATACTACAGATCCCGTCTCTTGCTATATAAAAAATCAAATAAAAATGGTTCAAAGATTTAAAATTAAGACCTCAAACTGTGAAACTACTACCATAAGACATTGGGGAAAATTTCCAGGACATTGGTCTAGGCAAAGATTTTTTGAAAAATACCCAGCAGCACAGACAACCAGCGCAAAAACGGACAAATGGGATTCCATCAAGTTAAAAAGCTTCTGCACAGAAAAGGATACAATCGACTAAGTGAAGAGACAATACACAGAATGGGAGAAAATATTTACGAACTATCCATCTAACTAGGGATTCATAACCAGAAAATATAAGGAGCTTAAACAACTCTACAGAAAAAATTCTAATAATCCGATTAAAAATTGGCAAAATATTTGAATAGACATTTCTCCAAAGAAGACCTTGAGATGGCAAACCGACATATGAAAAGCTGCTCATCATGTATTGATCATCAGAGAAATGCAAAACAAAACTACCATGAGATAGTATCTCACCAAAGTTAAAATGGCTTATATCCAAAAGACAGGCAATAACGAATACTGATGAGGATGTGGAGGAAAGGGAATCCTTGTCCACTGTTGGTGGGAATGTAAAGTAGTACAACTACTATGGAGAAGAGTTTGGAGGTTCCTCAGAAAACTAAACATAGAGCTACCATTCGATCCAGGAATCCCACTGCTGGGAATATACACAAAATAAAGGAAATCAGTATGTTGGAGAGTATTAGCACTCCAGTGTTTATGACAGCTCTATTCAGAATAGTCAAGATTTAGAAGCTGGTGTCCATCAATTGATGAATGGATAAAGAAAATGTGGTACAAATACACAATGGAGTGTCCAGTCATTTGCAACAACATGGATAGAGCTGGGGGTCATTATGTTAAGTGAAATAAGCCAGCCATAGAAAAACAAACATTGCATATTCTCACTATCTGTTAGAGCTGACAATTAAAATAACTGAACTCATAGACATAAAGAGTAGAAAGGTTACTAGAGGCTGGGAAGAGTAGTGGGAGGAAGAGTGGGAAGGGAAGTGGAGACGGTTAATGGGTGTAAAAGAATAGTTACACAGAGAGAATAAGACCTAGTATTTGCTAGCACAGCAGGGTAACTATAGTCAAAAAGAAGTTATAATTTAATTTTACATTTAAAAATAACTAAAGGAGTATAATTGGATTGTTTGTAACACAAATAAATGCTTGAGTAGATGAATATCCAGTTTCCCCTGATGCGATTAAACATTGCATGCATGTATCAACATATCTTATGTGCCTCTTAAGTACACACACCTATTATGTTCCCACAAAATTTAAAAATTAAAAAATCAAAAATTAAAGCAATGTATTCTTATAAAATATGTGCTTTAGCCACAGTGGAATGAAATTAGAATAAATAACAGAAGGAAATTTAGAAAATTGAAAAATGTGTAGAAATTAAACAACTTACCCTAAAAAACCAGCACATCAAAAAAAATCACATGAGAAACAATAAATGAAATGAAAATACAACATATCAAAATTTATGTGATGCAGTGAAAGCAGTCCTGATAGGGTGATTTAGAGCTTTACATATCTATATTACAAAAGCAGAAAAATCTTGAATCAATAATAGAAACTACCACCTTACTAATTTATAAATAGAAGAGCAAACTGAACCCAAATTAAGGCAAATAAAAGAACTAATCAAGATTACAGAAGAAATAAATGAAATAGAAAACAGAATAACAATAGAAAAATTTAATGACGCCAAATGTTGGCTTTTGAAAATAACAACATTGAAAAAATTCTAGCTAGACTGGCCAAGCAAAAGTTAATGGGGACTCATATTACTAAAATCAACAGTGGATGATGAGACATTACTATTAGGTTGATGCAAAAGTAATGGCGGTTTTTAATGGCAATGACTTTTGCCTCAGCCTAATACCAATCTTACAGAAATAAAAAGGATAATAAAAAATCATGATGAAAAACTGTGCCAAAAATTAGATAATGTAGAATGCAATGGACAAATACTACCAAAACTGACTCAGAAAGAAATAGAAAATCTGAATAGAACTATAACAAACAGCTTGAAAAATAGTTCCATAAAAGAATCCCAGGACCAGATGGCTTCACTGATCTCATCAATTATACCTAATATTACAAAAACAATTAAAAACAATTTTTCATAAACCCTTAAAGAGGAGAAACATTTTCAAGCTCATTCTATGAGTTCAGTATTATCTCATACCAAAAATCAGACAAAACCATTATAGTTAAGAAATCTATAGCCTAATATCCCTTATAAACACAAAAATGTTCAACAAAAAACTAGCAAACTGAATTTAGTAATGTTTTATATAAAACATTATCTACCTATCCATCCATCCATCCATCCATCCATCCATCCACCCATCCATCCATCCATCCATCCCATGTTCAAGTAGTATTTATCTCAGGAAAGCAGGTTAGTTTAACATATGAAAATTAATATAATACATCATACTAATAGAATAAAGGAAGAAAACACAGATGGTCACCTAAATAAACAGAAAAATTGTATGAAAAAATCCAACACACTTTCCTGATAAATATGCTCAACAAACTAAAATGGAAGTTAACTTCCTTAACTCATTAAAGTGCATGAATTAGTATCCCACAACTAATATTATACTTAAAAGGTGAACAACTAAAATGTGTACACCTAAAATCAGAATCAGGAGAAGAATGTCTGCTCTCACCACTTTCATTCAATGTTGTACTAAAGGTTTTAGCCAGGGAAATTAAATTAAACATAAATGTGTAGTTTTATTTTTGAATGCTCAATTTTATTCTATTGATCTTTATGTCTACGAATCTTCACTTCTTTTCTTAAATTTATATTTAAATTTCTTTTTTATGATATTGGTAAATGGGATTGTGAATTCGATTGCATTTTTGAATTGCTCACTGCTAATGTACAAAGATGTCATTGGTGTTTTTATATGATCTTATATCCTATGAATTTGCTGAATTTGTCATTAACGCTAATAGCTTTTTTTGTGGATTCCTTAAGATTTCCTATATATGGGATCATTTCATCTACAAATAAATACTTTTTTCTTACCAATATTAATGCCTTTCATTTAGTTTTCTTGCCTGTTTTCAACAAGGGTGCCAAAACAATTCAATGGGGTAAAGAATAGTCTTTTAAACAAATGGTACTGAAAAAACTGAATATTCACTTGTAAACTATGAAATTGGATTTCTATTTCACACCACATACAAAACTTAATTCAAAATAGATTAAAAGCCTAAATAAAAGAAGTGAAACAGTAAGACTCTCAGAAGTAAACATAGCAGTAAAATCTTGGTGACCTTGGATTGGGCAATAAGATCTTAAATATACAGGTATAACACAAGCAGTCAAAGGGTTAAAATAGATATATTGGACTATATCAAATTAAAAATGTTTGTGCTCCAAAGAATATTATCTTAAAAGTTAAAGGACAACTCACAGAAAATATTTGTAACTCATATATCTGATAAGTATATAGGACCCAGAATATATAAGGAATTTAATATTAGACTGTAAAAAGACAACCAACGTTTTTTGTTTTTGGTTTTTTCTTTTTTTTTATTATTATACTTTAAGTTCTAGGATACATGTGCAGAACATGTAGGTTCGTTATGGTATACACATGCCATGCTGGTTTGCTTCACTCATCAGTCCATCATTCACATTAGGTGTCTCTCCTAATGCTATCCCTCCTGTAGCCCTCCACCCATCAAAGCCTGAAATATGTGATATTCCCCTCCCTGTGTCCATGTGCTCTCATTGTTCAACTCCCACTTATGAGTGAGAACATGCAGTGGTTGGTCTTCTGTTCTGGTATCAGTTTGC
This sequence comes from Callithrix jacchus, assembly GCF_049354715.1. Taxonomy (NCBI): domain Eukaryota; kingdom Metazoa; phylum Chordata; class Mammalia; order Primates; family Cebidae; genus Callithrix; species Callithrix jacchus. The sequence continues at coordinate 94,346,619 of NC_133524.1, forward strand.
TGAGAATGATGGTTTCCAGCTTTGTCCATGTTGCTGCAAAGGATATGAAGTCATCCTTTTTTATGGCTGCATAATATTCCATGGTATATATGTGTTACATTTTCTTTATCCAGTCTATCATTGATGGGAATTTGGGTTGCTTCCAAGTCTTTGCTATGTAAACAGGGCTGCAATAAACATACGTATGGACTGTCTTTATAGCAGAATGATTTATAATTCTTTGGGTATATACCCAGTAATGAGATTGCTAAGTCAAATGGTATTTCTGGTTCCAGATCCTTGAGGAATCAACACACTCTCTTCCACAATGACTGAACTAATTTACACTCCCATCAACAGTGTAAAGCGTTCCTATTTCTCCACATCCTCGCTAGCGTCTGTTGTTGGCCTGACTTTTTAATGATCACCATTCTAACCGGCGTGAGATGGTATCTCATTATGGATTTGATTTGCGTTTCTCTAATGACCAGTGATAATGAGCTTTTTTTCATATGTCTGTAGTCCACATTAATGTCTTCTTTTGAGAAGTGTCTGTTCATATCATTTGCTTACTTTTTGAAGGTGTTGCTTTTATCTTGTAAATATGTTTAAGTCCTTTGTAGATTCTGGATATTAGCCCTTTGCCAGCTGGATAGACTGCAAAAATGTTCTCATTCTGTAGGTTGCCTATTCACTCTGATGATAATTTATTTTGCTGTACAGAAGCTCTTTAGTTTAATTAGATCTCGTTTGTCAATATTGACTTTTGTTGCCATTGTTTTTGGTGTTTTAGTCATGAAGTCTTTGCCCATGCCTATATGCTGAATGGTATTGCCTAGGTTTTCTTCTAGGGTTTTTATGGTTTTAGGTTTTACGTGTAAGTTGTTAATCCATCTTGAGTTAATTTTTGTATAAGATGTAAGGAAGGGGTCTGGTTTTAGTTTTCTGTGTATGGCTAGCCAGTTTTCCCAATACAATTTATTAAATAGGGAATCCTTTCCCCATTGCTTGTTTTTGTCAGGTGGGTTGAAGATCAGATGTTTGTAGATGTGTGGTATTATTTCTGAGACCTCTGTTCTGTTCCATTGGTCTATATCTCTGTTTTGGTACCAGTACCATGCTGTCTTGATTACTGTGGCCTTGTAGTATAATTTGAAGTCAGGTAGCATAATGCCTCCAGTTTGTTCTTTTTGTTTAAGATTGTCTTGGCTATACAGGCTCTATTTTGGCTTCATATGAAATTTAAAGTAGTTTTTTCTAATTCTGTGAAAAAAGTCAATGGTAGCTTCATGGGGATAGCATTGAACCTATAAATTACTTTCACCAGTATGGCCATTTTTGTGATATTGATTCTTCCTGTCTATGAGCATGGAATGTTTTTCCATTTGTTTGTGTCCTCTTTATTTCCTTGATCAGTGGTTTGTAGTTCTCCTGGAAGAGGTCCTTCACACTCCTTGTAAGTTGTATTCCTAGGTATTATATTCTCTTTGTAGCAATTGTCAATGGGAGTTTACTCATGATTTGGCTCTGTTTATTATTGGTGTGTAGAAATGCTTGTTAGTTTTGCACATTGATTTTGTATCCTGAGACTTTGCTGAAGTTCCTTATCAGCTTAAGGAGATTTTGGGCTGAGACGATGGGGTTTTGTAAATATGCAATCACGTCCTACGTATTTTATTTTATTATTCCACACAATGAAATATTATTTAGAAATAAAAGGCATGAAATACTAATACACACTACAACAAGGATGAACCCTGAAAACATCATATTAATTAAAAGAAGCCACACACAAAGGCCACATATTGTATGATTCCACTTACATAAAATGTCCAGAATAGGCAAATGCATAGTAGGAGAATGCAGATTAGTGTTTGCCAGAGGTTAGGGATGGGGGATTGAGGAGGAGGACTGAGGTAAGGAGTTTCTTTTCGGTGTGATAAAAGAATACTGAAATTAGTAGTCATGGTTGTGTAACTTTGTGATTTTAATAAAATAACTGAATTACACACTTTAAAAGAATACATGTGCCTCTGACGTTAATAAAAATTGATGAAAAATATGAATAAATTATGGTATGTGAGTCATATTTTAACAAAAAAATAACTGAAAAAATTCTAACCAAAATATTAATCAACAGAATCCAGCCATACAGTATAAGAAATAAGACCAGTGGGATTCATTGTAAAAATCCAGAATTAGTTACTATTTGGAAACCTATTTTTAAAATTTATCATATTAATTGATCCAAGGAGAAAATTATATGCTCGTCTTCATAGATGCTGAAAAGGTATTTGAGAAAATTCAATGACAAATCTCCATTTAAAGAAGGTAGTATGAATAAACCAATGCTTATTTAACATGATTAACTGCTTTATCTCAGCCCCAAATTCCATATCATAGGGAAATACAGGATTCGTTACCACTAAAATCAGCTAGAAGTTTGGAATGTGCACAGTCTTCACTAGTATTTAGCATTATACTGCATACAATAGCTAATACGATTACATAAGGGGCATCAAAGTATAAAAAGTAGAAAGAAGAGAAAAGTACTATCTTTTGTTGAAGATACATAATTGTGTATATGGAAAATACAAGAGAATCAACTGAGAAAACTACTGCAAGCAAACTACAATTCAGTAATGTAGTAGAATATATATTAATGTATGGGATCAAAAAATAAAATTTGACAAGTGGGACCTAGAGAGAGAGTAGCTGATTTTTAAGTCATATAGAAAAATACACAAATATACAACAACAATACCAAATAAAATTCTGAAGAAAAGCAGCCATGGGGTTATGTTTTGAATGTGGCCCACTCTGATAGGCATCGTCATGTGGAATAAATTGCTTATAGTTCCCCTGCTGTTCTCCTTTGATATCTGCAGTCAAATCTGAACCCCAGCTATAGACAGGGTTATTTTCTCCTCCATTAGAGCCCTGGACAAAATTCGTATAAGGAAACATAATATGATCCCTATTTCAGTATCCCTGAATATTCTATAATAGGGAGGATTTGTATACTCTGATATAACAAATTCTATAATAGGGAGGGTTTGTATACTCTGATGTAAGCCTTTTAGAGTGTTGCTTACTGCCAAGGCTAACTTATTCAAGTTTTAGCTCTGGCTCCATGAAGATACTAATAGACTCTGATAATCAAGAGGTAATAAAAGGAAATGAAGGACAATTCTACTACCGTCATGAACCAGGACCCTGTAAGCATCTTCTACATTGGGAAATATTCCATCATCATTTGTCATCCAATATCATCTCCCTAGTCAACAAAAAGATTCTCCCACACCAACTGCAGGAATCTTGAATATTTCAAAGAAACTGTGCCTATGTTAGTGATTTTTTTCTGTTTACAGGTGAGGCTTTCAGACGTTTTACACAATTGCCCATGTTAAACATGTAGTCAATTCTCTATCCTAATCAACATAAATGCATAGCACCCTGCCCATCATGCATACTGAATTGATATGTGTTAACATCAAAAGGGATGGATTCCCATTTCAATGAGCAAAGGGATTTGTATGTGTGTATAAGGTGATAGATAATCTAAAGGAAGGCTCACGTAAATTTTCTTAGCATGTAATTAAGCTGTTAAAAAGAAATATTTTCCTTAATGTATGTTAGCAAAATGTTAATGTACCTCCTGAGATATTTTACTTGTTACTTAATACACAACTTAGGTTAAAGAAAAAGAGAACAACATATTAATATTGAAAATGTAAGAATCAAGGTAGATTGTCTAAGACTGCCTATGTGAATATGTGATATAGAAATAATTAAGGATATTAACATCAACAGTTCTAACTTTAAAGCCTACAAATCATTCTACCCAGGTTCATTTTTTTTCTTTCTATTCTACTTCTTCCCACTTTTAATTAAAATTTGGACAATTTAACATAGGAAAAGATTTCTGGATAAAGCGAAGAGTAAAGCAGCCATTACCTGAAGCTTTCCTCAATGATGTTTTACTAAACCTTGACAGGAAGATTACAGTACCTTATATATTTACCTCCTGTCTATCTACAATTACAAACTAATTACCTGTGGAGTTGTTACTGAGTGATCAATCTAATAATTTGAGTTAGTTCTTAAGGTGACCAAAAATCTGGACTGTATTCAATTTCTTTTTCTTGATTGTCCCATATTATAATCAAACAAGTTGTTAGGTGTAATGACAAAGATAGCCCCTACAAAAAGGGTCAGTAATGTTCTGTCAGTGTATGTCTTCACTGTAAAAAAACCTCTAGTCTCATTTGCTATGTAAGTGCAAAAAAGACCAAACAATATATGCTTTCATTTAATTACCATCATATATTTAAGACTGTGGTTTCTAATGTTTTTTATTTCATGCATATATGCTTCATATAGCTGCCACCTCTTTCATGCTTGATAGCTGAATTTTCTGCTGAGCACTTTTGCTTTTTCTGATCAAATAAAGACCATCATTTTGTTGTGAAGTTTCATTTGTCTTTTTCTGCACTGTAGTACGAAACACCTAAATGCTCTTTCCAGCTGCTTTAATTTCCTGTTAGTCATTATAAATCTTTGGACTCTATTCTAAAACTAAAACTTGTTTTCTTTTAAAATTCAATAGAAAAATCTGTCAGAATACCTTATTAGGCTCACTTCCTTACCCACCAAAAAGACCATAATTATATTAAGAGAAATAAATATATAGATTGCCCCAATTTGCTGAAATTTCAAGATCACATCCTGTTGTGTGCAAACTAAAGAGTTGTGATTACAAATGAACTTCTCAACTTTTGACACTACATTTGAATTTTCCCTCTTTTTATGAGGTGATAAAACTATACTAAGAAAGGTTACTAGGCATGTGTATAGAAAATAATATAGAAATAGTAATAATATAGTAAATGTATAACAAGTACATTAAACAAGCATGATATATTGAGTGAAATCAGAAAAAAAAATTAATCCCTCTGCCCTATTAACATTTATTCAGAGGGAGGAAGATCTTTTTAAATTATGGATAAAAACCTGGAAAATCCCTTAACATTTTTAAAACAATGTTCTTGAGTCATTTTTAGTGACAAAAATCAATAATTACTTTTCTTGGGAAATATCAACATAAAAAGGGAAAATGAACTCTTTTTTTTTTTTTTTTTTTTTTGACAATCAGTTCGAGCTTATGAGGTTGCTCAGGTTAGTCTTGAACTGATGACCTCGCCTTCGCGAGCGCCATGACCTCCGGCGGGAGCCACTTTGGACCCCCGGAAAATGAACTCTTGATGTTACATTTGAATTAGAATATCAGTATGAACTTGTGATTTCTTAAAAGTGGTTAGTGTCCTCATAGTGCCTATTAGCATATTGTAGAAGCAAAACCACTGAGTAGTAATTAGTACTCTTAGCAGTCAGGTCTTGGTTTCTAAATGCCATTTTCTAGAAAAGGAAATGGAGCTCCTTGAAAAAATTAATGATTCCAGGTCTGGAGCAGGCAAGGTACAGATAATCCTATATAAGAATGTGCTGTTGTGCTAAAAAGCAAGTATTATTTACAGAATGAGGGGACATGTCAAAAAGTTACACATAAAAACAGGCCCTCACTGCCCATATCTGGAGCAATTTGAGCACCAGAAAAAAAAGGTAATATCTTTAAATATATTACAAAATAATTAACGAGTCCATAATGACACTCAAAAAGAGGGTGGGGAAAAAAGCTTTTCTTTACAGATGAAGGACGGCTAATAAAAGTAGAAGGAATGACATAAACAAAATCATCATTTTAGAACTACAAATATAATAATTGATTAAGGCATGAATGCAAAGTTACTGAGGAATAGGATATTCACATAGTTTCAAAGTATCACTCTGTAGATTAAATACTAAATTATGAAGAGGGAAAATGTACCTTTAAAATGGCCAAATCTAGGATTTACCACTTTAGATGCAGATAAGATATTTTGGGCAGGAACACCATGTAGTTAATCTTGTGTATTTTCAGTCATGACATTACTGAGTCAACTTGTAGAGAAATAACTTTATAAAATAAATCAATGTTGCTTAGAAATCATATATACGGTTTTAAAACATAGATAAAAGCAAGGGAGTAATAGACAAAATTTTGGATAATGCTTCCTTAAAAGGAAAAATAAATAGGTGTTGTGAAGGGGAAGGCATATAGGCACCTTAGAAGCACTGATATTTAATTATTTAACTGAGTGGCATATACACAGGCATTCATTTGTTATTTTTAAACTGTACATATGTATTGTATATACTCTATTTTATGTATAACACATTTCAGAAAAAAATAAAGGATGAGCCTATATCTAGCAGATATGCTCACAAAGATAAAAGAAAATTAGAAGAGAAACTCCATCTTTTCTTCAGGCATATATGGAAATGAAAAGTTGATATATATATATATATTTTTATTATACTTTAATATCTGGGACACATATGTAGAATGTATAGGTTTGTTACATAGGTATAAATGTGCCATGGTGGTTTGCTGCACCCCTCAAACCATCATCCAGGTTTTAAGTCCCACATGCATTAGGTATTTGTCCTAATATGCTCCCTCCCCTTGCCCCAACCCTGAGAGGCCCTGGTATGTGATATTCCCCTCCCTGTGTCTATGTGTTCTCATTGTTCAACTCCTACTTATGAGTGAGAACATGCAGTGTTTGGTTTTCTGTTCCTGTGTTAGTTTGCTGAGAATGATGGTTTCCAGCTTCATCCATGTCCCTGCAAAGGACATGAACTCATCCTTTTAATGGTTGCATAGTATTCCATGGTATATATGTGTCACATTTTCTTTATCCAGTCTATCATTGATGGGCATTTGGGTTGGTTCCAAGTCTTTGCTATCATAAATAGTGCTGCAGTAAACATCCATGTGCATGTGTCATTATAGCAGAATGATTTATGATCCTTTGGGTATATACCCAGTAATGGGATTGCTGAGTCAAATATTTCTGGTTCTAGGTCCTTGAGGAATCCCTACACTGTCTTCCACAATGGTTGAACTAATTTACACTCCCACCAACAGTGTAATGACTTTTTAATGATCACCATTCTAACTGGCATGAGATGGTACATTGTGGTTTTGTTTTGCATTTCTCTAATGACCAGGGATAATGAGCTTTTTTTCATAGGTTTGTTGGTCACATAAATGTCTTCTTCTGAGAAGTGCCTGTTCATATTTTTTGCCTACTTTTTGATGAGGTTATTTGTTTTTTGCTTTTAAATTTGTTTAAGTTTCTAGTAGATTCTGGATATTAGCCCTTTGTCAGATTGATAGATTGCAAAAGTTTTCTCCTATTCTTTAGGTTGCCTGTTCACTCTAATAATAGTTTCTTTTGCTGTACAGAAGCTCTTTAGTTTAATTAGATGTCATTTGTGAATTCTGGCTTTTGTTATAATTGCTTTTGGTGTTTTAGTCATGAAGTCTATACCCATGTCTGTGTATTGAATAGTATTGCCTAGTTTTTATGGTTTTAATCATATTTATAACATTCAAGCTCTTGGTAGGGTTAAAACTTTCTCCCATAATCTGGATTTTCAGATTCCCTAGTGGGGATGTATTTTCAGAGGCAGGTAGGTGCTTTCCTTCTCATACTATAGAAATTTAGTTTTTTTCTTGTCTCCTGGAAAATGCTGCAGCAATTAGACAAGAGAAAGAAATAAAGACCATGCAAATTAGAAAAGTAGACGTCAAACTATTGCTTTTCACTGGTTATATGATCGTATACATAGAAAACCCTAAACATTCATCCAAACAGCTCCTAGATCTGATAGATGAATCCAGTAAAGTCTCAGGCTACAAAATCAGTGTACACAAATTAGTAGTACTGCTATATACCAACGATGACCAATCTGAGAATCAAATCAAGAACTCAACCCCTTTTACAACAGCTGCCAAAAACATTTAATAGTTAGGAATATACTTAACCAAGGAGGTGAATGATCTCTACAAGGAAAACTACAAAACACTACTGAAAGAAATCATAGACAACACAAACAAATGGAAATACATTCCTTGCTCATGAATGGGTAGAAAAAGTATTGTGAAAGTGACCATACTGTCCAAAGCAATCTACAGATTCAATGCAATTTCCATCAAAATACCATCATCATTCTTCACAGAACTAGAATAAACAATCCTAGAATTCATATGGAATAAAAAACAACCTACATAGCCAAAGCAAGACTAAGCAAAAGTAACAATCAGGAGGCATCACTTTACCCAACTTCAAATTATACTACAAGGCTATAGTTACTGAAACAGCACGGTAGTGGTATAAAAATAGGCATGTAGACCAGTGGAAAAGAGAACCCACAAATAAAGCCAAATACTTACAGACAACTGATCACTGACAAAGCATACCAAAACAAAAAGTAGGAAAAGGACACTCTATTCAACAAATGGTGCTGAGAAAATCAGCAAGCCACATGTAGAAGAATGAAACTGGATCCTCATCTCTCACTTTATACACTTTAAACCTAAGACCTAAAACCATAAATATTCTAGAAGTTAACATCAGAAAATTTCTTCTAGATAATGGCTTAGGCAAAAAGTTCATGACCAAGAACCAAAAAGCAAATGCAACCAAAACAAAGATAAATAGACGGGACTTAATTAAACTAAAAAGCTTCTGCACAGCTAAAGAAATAATCAGCAGATTAGAGAGACAACACATATAGTAGGAGAAAATATTCACAAACTATATATCTGCAAAGACTAATACCCAGAATCTAAAAGGAACTTAAACACATCAGCAAGATTAAAACAAATAATCCCATTAAAGACTAGGCAAAGGACATGAATAGACAATTCCCAAAGAAGATATACAAACAAACAAAAAATATGAAAAAATGCTCAACATCACTAATTATCAGGAAAATGTAAATAAAACCACAATGAGATACCACCTTACTCCTGCAAGAATGACTATAATTTAAAAAAATTAAAAAAGAATAGATGTTGGTGTGGAGGTGGTGAAAAGGGAACACTTTTAAATATCTGGTAGAACTGTAATCTAGCTCAACCATTATGGAAAACAGTGTGGAGAATTTTTAAAGAATGAAAAGTAGAACTACTATTCAATCCAGCATTCCCATTAGTGGGTGTCTACTCAAACAAAAAGAAGTCATTATAAGAAAAAGACACACGCATACACGTTTATGGCAGCACAATCTGCAATTGCAAAAATATGGAACCAACCTAAAAGCCCATCAACCAACCAGTGGATAATGGAAATGTGGTATATATACATCATAGAATACTACTTAGCCATAAAATTGAATGAAATAATGGCCTTTGCAGCAACTTGGATGAAGCTGGAGGTCATTATTCTACATGAAGTGACTCAGGAATAAAAAACTAAATATTGTATCTTTCCACTTATATGAGCCAAGCTGTGAGAGCTAAGCTATGGAGATGAAAAGGCATAAGAATGATAAAACGGACCTTGGGGACTCGGGGCGGGGGAAGATTAGGAGTGGAGTGAGGGATAGAAGACTACATATTGGGTACAGTATACACTGCTCAGGTGATGGGTGTACCAAAATCCCTGATATGGACACTAACAAATATCCATATAACCAGAAACTACCTCTACCCCCAAAACAATGGGGAAAAAAGGACATTGTTATTTCTATTATGTACGCTTTCTTGAATTACTCACCATGAGAAACCCAGCTTCATGTCATGAAGATACCAAAGCAGCTCTATGGAGAGGTGGTAAGAAACTGAGTTCTCCTGCTAACAATCAGAACTTGTCAGTCATGTGAATGAACTGCCTTGGAAGTGAATTCTCCAGGCCCAGTCAAACCTTTAGATGTCTGCAGACCCAGTCACATTCTTGACTACATCATGAGAGACTATGAACTAAATTGACCCAGTGAAGGCACTCCCAGATTCCTGACCCATATTAATTATGTACCTTTGATTGTTTTAAACTGTTAAGTTTAAGTTTGGTATAAAGTTTTGGTGTAATTTGTTGTGAAGCTGTAGAGTACAAGATTTTGACCTATAGCGTTTGTTCAGTTTTCTTAGTTTCTGTCTATTCTTAGAGTTCCGCTATTCTCCTAACATTCCAGTCAATAGACTGCCACATCCAGTTAACTGAGAATTCTTATTGTCTTGGATTTCGGTTGATTTCTGCTCATCCGTAGGAACCATGACCTGGCACCAATAAGTTCTGCTCCTTCCAAACTGAGTCAATCTAGACCAAGATATGGAGGTAGAATAGACTGTTTTCTGTTACCAGTGAATAGGCTCTTCCTATTCTATTTTGGTGCCTTTTATGGCATGGATGAAACTTTGAGTCTCCTCTCCCTAACTCTTGTCATGTTTACATGGATGCTGGTTCTTGGACTTGAACAGAGCTATAAATCTGACTTGAACCCAACTTGCTTAGCTGGGTGCCAACGCTCTAAATCTGAGTTTGAATCCCAGCTTTACTACTAATTGGTACATGATTTAAATAAGTGATTTATCTGTACTTACTGGTTTTTCAGCTCTAAAATATAGATAGGACTTACTTTACGGAGTTGTGAGTAGAAAATGAGAACATATATATGAAGTTCTTAGCCCAGTGTGTGTGAGAATGAATCTTTCATGTGCCATTTAAATCTATAATATAGCTACTGCAAACTACTGGACCCTTCCAACAGACTAAACCTCCTTGGATACTAATTTCAATCCAGTGAAAGTCTGAATTTAACACTATTTTCTTAACATCCTGATCATAAATCTATAGTCCACCCTCTATAAAAAATAGTTGTTCTTCTTTGTCAACTATTTATAATATAATATAATATAATATAATATAAAATATAATATAATAGTTGGTCTTTTTTGTCAGTAGCCATCCCTGGAGTTCCCCAAATGTGGTCAGTTTTTGTCTGTGTTTTCACAACCTGGGGCTTCACTGTGATTTTTAAAAAGAAACATTATTTTTTTGTAGGTATTATATATGTTGCTTTGTCTGATCAGAATACTTCCCTTTGGCTAACAGCCCACGTGTTACACGACATAATTCTGATAGGGCTGTTACTTACAAGATATTGCTCCATACAAGACCATAGGGTGGGTATGTGACCTGAGCTAGGCTTATCCAGTGCTTCTTCCTGCTAATTTTATTGTTGAGTGGTTACATATAGAAACTAAAGTGATTAGACCTAAGAGCTCAAATGAAAGCACCCTGGAGAGATGGTGCTGGAATAACTAAAACTAAGAAATTTTAAATTGCTCTGGTTCCTTTTCTTTGTGAGGCCTCATTTCTCTATTCTTCCTTTGCTGTAGTGAGGGACACTATATCCATCCCACAAATTTCTTTTTTATTACTTAATCTAGTCAGAGTTGTTTTTTCATGCTTTCAAAACTTATTTTTGAAAATGTTTGCAAAAACATAACATTCATTGTAAATCATTGGAAAATACAGATTTGTATAGCTAAAATATTGAAAATCACCCATATTTCCACTATCTAGGGAGATCTACTTCTAACATTTTGTATTACAATGTGTACTGCTTTATTTCACTTAACATTATGTCGTAAGATTTTTCTATAGCATTTTGCTTAATAAATATAATTGTAGAGGTTGCTTGATTTCCATTATATGTATATGCCATAATTCATTTAATTGTTTCATTATGGTTATTTTGGTTGTTTCCAGATTTTTGTATTTTAAAAATTCCTGCAATGGAATGTCTGCACATAAGTTTTTGTTTTCATTGTGATTTACTTTTTTTTATAGTGTGTTTATTGAGCTAAATCCCATCTAGATTTCCTTTATTTCATTTCTAGCTTCCTTTGATCTAGAAGTGGTCATTTGACATACTTCAAAACAGTGAAAAGGAAGTAGAAGTTGCTGGGTGAGACTTTTGTGAAAGATTTTTAAGAGGCAGAATTCATACTTTCTTTTCCAAATCAAAGATAATAACGATGGAAGGATGAAAGGCCTTCCTCTGTACTTTTACTGGGCTAAAAACACTCTCCTTATTATGTTGTCCTCTGTATGAATTCTCTCAGCTATTTTCTCTGCCTAAATAAAAGTTTTAGGCCATCTAGTCTTCATCTAAAAGTCCCTGACCTTACCTTTATTTAAAGAGTCAATGATTTTACTAGCTACATCTTACTTTCCTGCTATTCACGACAAGGATCAACTACTCTCAACCTCTTTTCATTTTCAATGTCCACTCCGGCCTGTATAATAGAGGAAAGGATGGTCATAATGTGAAAAGAATAAGTGTAGCTTCGTAAATAAACGCATGTTCTCTGGAGTCCATTTGGTTTTTATCCTGGCTTTGTCATCAGTAATTTTTTAAATTTCTCTGTTTTTCAGTTGCCTTATATATAAAATGGGGAAAATAATTGTAGTCACTTCACAGGCTTGTTACGAGGACTAAGCAAGGTAATATTTAGAAAGCACATGTATTAAGCACTGCATGAATGTTTATAAAATCCCACATCTCTTCCTGTCTGATCTCCCATCCTCAAATTAAAAAGAATAAAAAGAAGAAAGAAAAGAAATCCACAGCACTGCTGTGTTAATTACTGCTCCCATGGCTTCCAGACTTGAAGATTTTCCAAATTTTCTATTCTAGTGTTCCTTTTATGTAAAACAAAACAAAACAACGAACACAAAAACAGTCTCACAATTTCTCTGCCTCATTCAAGACTGTTGATATTTACTGATCTGTTAGCAGACATGTGGGCCCCACACCCCATGCTTAGAAATGGGTTTGTTCAGCTCAATCAGTAGAAATTCTCTTCTTTTGATCAGTAGCGCACATTTGTGAGTGGTTTAATGAAAACAGGGGCACATTTTTTCCAAATGTAAATTTTATGTATCCTTATTTTATATATAATGCAGTGGATCTCAGGCATTTCATATTTACAAAATGTACTTTGTAAATACTTCCCTACCATTCCTGAAATAGTTGGTATTTTAATTTTACCGTCTGTGACTGGGCCTACTTATTAAAGGAGGCCAGATTGCAAATTATTAATAAATTCCTTAGAGCTGTCAAATGGATGAGATAAAGGTAGCCTACTTTGGATCAACTGTGTCATTCAAAAGAAACAACAATAAAATAGAATCAAATAAATAGGGAGGGGAGAACCCAGCAAGACCATTCTTAACATTTGCATGACACAGAATTTTCTATCATAAATTATTTCAGAAATGGTGAAAATTCCTTATGATTTGATAAATTTTTGTTTTAAGATTTAATATGATGAATCTTGTTGTTCTTAAAATATTTTCTTTGATCCAGATAAATTCACATACATGCCAGGTACAAGAATCTTTGTTTTTGTGGTTGATCTCTTCATAAAAGGTCACTACAAATAATATTTCTTATATTTGAATCTTTAGAGGTGGCACAAGGGCAAAATTACCTGCTAACCAACATTTCTTCATTTGGAAGTGATAACCTTTCCCATTTTAACAAAATTTTATCTGAAGGGAAAAAAAAGATGAATTTAATGTCATTCACTTAAAGATATTTAGACTTTTTGTCAATAAGGTCTGGACTTTTTAATCCATTAAATACTTGAAATGCCTAATATTCATTCATTCAAAAAACTTTTATTGGTTCTTGCAATATGTAAGGCATAGGGAAAATACACATAAGAAAGACAAACAATATTTAGCTATAATAGCATCTTCCCAGATAGTTGGAAAATTTTCATGGTTTAATAAGGCTCATATTCATGAAGATCACAAATTTTCTCAATAAACATATATACCTTGCTTTATTAGTAAATAATAAAATTGCCTTAATATATAAAACAAAAAAGTTTCTCATCAGCAATGAATAACACCTAAAATGTATGTACTATAATTACTTTAGCTATAGAATAAAGTGAATACAGACAATTAAAAATAATCTTCTCCTATGTTTAAAATTATTTCTGTTTATGTTGGGAAAGTTATGTATTTATCAATCAATATACCTTCAGAAGTACAAAGGTAAAGTTATATATAGAGAGACCAAGAATAAAAATACAAGCATGTCAACAACTGTACGACTTCTTGGTGAATGCTCCACAGACTTAAAATATATAAGACAAAAACTTCCCTAAAGCACAATTTAAAAATAATCCAGCTTAGAATAATCTTAGCCAAATTGATCTGTCCCCTCTTTCACATCAAACACAGTCACAAGATGCCTACATCCTGAAATCATCTTTCACCAAGCTGACAGATTTAATGGATCACATATTCTGAGTTTAAGTGACCTGTTTGGTCTTATGTTTTCTTTGGGATTTAGAAAACAAATGTAATGCAACTATATATACTTACCTTTCAGTTTTAGGTCAATTGACAACATTTCTTACAGGAAGAAATTGATAAACTCACATACTTTGTAAGACTATCTTTAAAATAAAATTTACCCCATCCTTTTCACATTTATTTTGTTAATTTTATTCTTGCTTCTCACTTGTTCATATTTTCTGAATAACAAATTGCCACGTGAAACCTCACTGGTTGACTGTAAAATCTGTAAAGTCACAAAACTGAAAAAATGTCCCTTGACAATAATAAATCCTCAAAAATTCAGCAATACCAATTGCTTTTCCCATTCACCTTGCTGATAGCAAAGAATATTTATGAAAGATTTCTTAGACTGTGAGACCCTTAGTACATCAATTCCATTCAATATAGTTAGCATTCTATAATAGTCAACTATTTCCAGACACAGTTTCTAAAATCACAGCAAAAGGTCCTTGGAAAAGTATTTGGTTTCTTACACTTTTTATTTTTAAAAATGTGATAACTAGCAAAACCAAACAAAATCACTGTTCAGGATGGTGTTTCATGCAATCCCTTATTGTATGTCTCCTCTTCAAAATAGAAATAGTATAATAACAATAAAAATGGAATTCTGTAAATAATTTCTAAAGAGTCAGAGTAACAATGAAAAACAAATGTTTATAATGATAGGAATTAGCTGGCTTACAAATTTTTTTAGTATGAATGGATTTGGCTTAGTAGCAACATTTTTTGACCTCTTCATCAGTATTATTACTCTCAGACATTTTTTAAAAATTAGGTAGGAATTCATAATATACTTCTCATCTATTTTTAAATTAATCTGTGGAAAGTGAATAAACACAGCAAGAGCCCAGTGTCAATCATGAGGGAGTAAGAGCTTGAAGATTCTGAATACTGGAGGCCAAAACACAAGGTTATCTCCTCAGCAGAATTACTAAAAGTGTCAATAATTATCAGACTATCTCTACAATACTTATATGAATTATGTGTTCTAGACCAGTGGGGTTCAATGTTCAGGTCTGGGCTAACATCATCAACATCACCTGGGAAATTGCCAGAAATGCAAGTTGTCAAGTCCCTCATCAGATGGGCTGAGTTGGAAACTCTATGGCTGGCACTCAGCAATCTCTCCCTCTTTTAATAATTCCATCTTTTATTTTCGATTCACGGGTACAAGTACAGGGTTGTTCCATGCATATATTGTGTGACATTGAGGTTTGGGGTGTGAATGATTCCATCATCTAGGTAGCAAGCACAGTACCTAGTAGGTCGTTTTTCAGCTCTTGCCTCTCTACCTCCCTCCTTTGGGAGTCCTCAGTGTCAATTATTCCCATCTTTATGTCCATGTGTAACCAACGTTAACTCCTACTTGTAAGTGAGAACATGTGATATTTGTTTTTCTGTTGCTGCATTAAGTTGCTTAGGATAGAGGCCTCTAGTTGAAACAGTGTTGCTGCAAAGGGCATGTTTTTGTTCTTTAGTATGGCTGCATAGTATTCCATGGTGTATATGTACCACATTTTCTTTATCCAATCCACCATTGATGGACACCTAGTTTGATTTGATGTCTTTACTATTGTGAGTAGTCCAGAAATCTGTTTTAATAAGCCCTTAAGGTGATTCTGATACACACTAAAGTTTGATAATCATTCTAGAATGTCACATTTAATTTTCAGCAGTTGTAAACTTAACTCATCATGGAATGAACTTTTACAAATGTTGTATTCTGTGTATTATAAGGACACTACAATAACATAATAAGGTGAAACTTCAATTTTAAATATATCATAATGTGGGAACTGAATTATGCCCTTTTTCTTTACCAATTTGATTATTTTTCCTTTCCTCCCCATCTCCCTCTAAACAGGAGATTATGTTAATTTCCCCATTAAAGTCCTTTAATGGTTGCCTGTCTCACTCAAAGTCAAAGCTACTCTCCTCATAATAGCCAACAAGTCCCTTTAGGATCTGCCTCCCACTCTCCCCTCCTCATTATTTCTCTGACCTCATCTCTTTCCACATTTCCACTCATTCCTTCAGCTTCAGCTATAGTACCCTTCTCATAGCTCTTCATAATTGCCAAACATGCTCTCATATCAGAGACCTGGAATCTACTGTTCCCTCTGTCTGTCAACACTCCTTCAGACATCCCTGTCACTGACTTTATGTTTTCTTCCTCCTTTGGGTCTTTGCTCCAATGTTTCTTGATGATACCTTCCCTGGCCACTCTTTCTAAAACTGCAATGTTCTCTCCATCCTCTTGTCCCAATTGACTGCTATATTTTCCTCCTTGGCATTTTATATCTATTCTTGGAATATATTCTGTTTACATCTTTTATGGAAATATTTCCCCACTAGAATGAAGGCTAGTGAGAGCTGTGATTTCAATCAGTTTTATTGACCACTGATCGCTAAGCGACTAAAACAGTACCTGACACAAGGTTGGATTTGATACACACTTGGAAAATGAAGGAAGAAAGTAAGGAAGGAAAAAGGGAGGGAGAAGAGGAGCAGGGAAGGAGAGAAGATAATTTGGTAATATTCCTCTGCTTGTTAGAACTATTTTCTACTTGACATGGCTATATTTTCTATAAAGTATTAAAATTCTCTTTTTCCTAAACATCTCAAATATGTTTATATTTATAATTTTGCTACTTTCCTATCAAGTAGTTTTCTTGTAATCTTTCTACAATGTTGATGTATTCCTTACATTTTAACTAAAAGTGAATGCCATCTTGTTTAATTTTAATAAGATCATAATCTATGTTTTCTTTCTCTTTCTTTTCCCAACATAAGTTTATCCAATTTTCTTTTCTTTCTTTTATTATATTTTAAGTTCTAGGATACATGTGCAGGATGTGCAGGTTTGTTACATAGGTAAACATGTGCCATGGTGGTTTGCAATACCTATCAACCCATCACCTCGTTATTAAGCCCTGCATATGTTAGCTATTTATCCTGATGCTCTCCCTCCCTCTGCCCCCTATGACAGGCCCCAGTGTGTGTTATTCCTCTCCTTGTGTCCATGTGTTCTCATTGTTGAGCTCCCACTTACAAGTGAGAACATGCAGTGTTTGGTTTCTGTCCCTGTGTTAGTTTGCTGAGGATAATAGCTTCTAGCTCCATTCATGTCCCTGCAAAGGACATGATCTCATTCATTTTTATGGCTGCATAGTATTCTGTGTAGATGTACCTCATTTTTCTTATCCAGTCTGTCATTGATGAGCATTTGAGTTGATTCCATGTCTTTGCTATGGTGAACAGTGCTTCAGTGAACATACTCATGCATGTATCTTTATAATAGAATGATCTATATTCCTTTGGGTATATACCCAGTAATGAGATTGCTGGGTCAAATGGTATTTCTGACTCTGATCCCTGAGGAATCACCACACTGTTTTCTGTAATGGTTTAACTAATTTACCTTCCCACCAACAGTGTAAATTCATCCCTATTATTGTGCCATTGCACTATAGCCTTGGAAACAAGAGTGAAACTCCAACTCAAAAAAACAAAAACAAAAACAAACAAACAAACAAACAAACATTTCTATTTTTCCACAACCTCTACAGCATCCTGTTTCTGGACTTTGTAATAATCACCATTCTGACTTGTGTGAGATGGTGTCTCATTGTGGTTTTGATTTGCATTTCTCAAATCATCAGTGATGGTGAGCTTAGAGAGCCAAGAGCAAAAAAACCCAAAAGCTAGCAGAAGACAAAAAATAACCAAGACCAGAGTGGAACTGAAGGAGATAGAATCATGAAAAACCTTTCAAAAAAAATCTATGAATCCAGGAGCTAGTTTTCTTGAAAAAAATTAAGAAAATAAAGAGATCACTAGCTAGACTAATAAAGAAGAAAAGAGAGAAGAATCAAATGGACACAATAAAAGACAATAAAGGGGATATTGCCAGTGACAATACAAATAATCATCAGCGAATACTGTAAACACCTCTATGCAAATAAACTAGAAAATCTATACATAAACTAGTAGAAATGGATGAATTCCGTGATACATACACCCTCCTAAGACTAAAGTTGGAAGAATTTGAAACCCTGAATAGACCAATAACAAGTTCTGAAATGAAGGCAGTAATTAATAGCCTACCAACCAAAAAAAGCCCAGGACCAGATGGATTCACAGCCAAATTCTACCAGAGGTATAAAGAGAAGCTGGTACCACTCCCTCTGAAACTATTCCAAACAATAGAAAAAGAGGGACTCCTCCTTAACTCATTTTATGAAGCCAGAATCATCCTGAAACCAAAACCTAGCAGAAATACAACAAAAAAGGAAAATTTCAGGCATATATCCCTGAGAAACACTGATGCAAAAATCCTGAATAAAATACTGACAAACTGAATCCAGCAGCACATAAAAAAGCTTATTCACCATGATGAAGTCAGCTTCATCCTTGGGATTCAATACTGCTTCAACATATGCAAATCAATAAACATAATTCATCACATAAACAGAACTAGAGACAAAAATCACAGATTATCTCAATAGACACAGAAAAGGCCTTCGATAAAATTCAACATTCCTTCATGTTACAAACTCTCAATAAACTAGGTACTGATGGAATATATCTCAAAATAAGAGCTATTTATGACAAAACTACAACCAACATCATACAGAATGGACAAAAGCTGCAAGCATTCCTCTTGAAAATTGTCACAAGACAAGGATGTTCTCACTCGTCACCTCTGTGCAACATTGTATTAGAAGTTCTGGCCGGGGCAATCAGGCGACAGAAAGAAATAAAGGATATTCAAATAGGAAGAGAGGAAGTTAAACTGTCTCCATTTACAGATAACATAATCCTATATCTAGAAAACCCCATCGTCTCAGCCCAAAAGCTTCTTAAGCTGATAAGCAGCCTCAGCAAAATCACAGGATACAAAATCAATGTGCAGAAATCACAAGCATTCCTATACACCAACAACAGACAAGCAGAGGGCCAAATCCTGAATGAACTCCCATTTACAATTGTCACAAAGAGACTGAAACACCTAGGAATACATCTAACAAGTGAAGTGTAGGACCTCTTCAAGGAGAGCTATAAACCACTACTCAAGAAAATAAGAGAGGACACAAAAAAGTAGAAAAACTTTCCATGCTCATGGAGAGCAGAATCAATACCATGAAAATGGCCCTACTGCCAAAGTAATTTATGGATTCAGTGCTACTCCCATTTGATAGCCATTAACATTCTTCTTCACAGGATACCATCCTGTGAAAGATCAGTTGAATCTCATTGGTATGAATTGATTTCTAGACTCTATTTTCTTTCATTGGTTTATATGTCTGTGTTTATGTCAGTACCATAATGTTTTAACTACTGCACCTTTGTAATATATTTTAAAGCTAGGAAGTGTGATACCTTTAGCTTTGCTCTATTTTCCCAAGATTATCTTGGTTATTTAAGATGTTTTGTGGTTCCATATGATTTTTAATATTATGTTTTCTATTTATATAAAAAATGCCATTGAAATTTTGACAGAGATTTCATTGAATTTATATCACTTAGAGTAGCTTGGACATCTTAACAATATTAAATCTTCTGATACATGAACACATGGCTTTGGTATTATGGTGATGCTGACATTCAATGAGGTTGGAAGTGTTCTCTGTGTTTCAATGTTTTGGAAGAGTTTGAAAAGAACTGACATTATTATTTTTTTCTTAAATATTTAGTAGATTTGACCAGTGAAGCTATCTTTTCCTGTACTTTTCATTGTTGACAAGTTTTTGATTACTGATTCAATTTCCTTACTAGGAATACGTTTGTTAAGACTTTCTATTTCTTCATGATTCAGTCTTAGTAGGTCTGTATTTCTAGGAACTTATCAATTTCTTCTAGGTTATCCAGTTTATTGGCATATAATTATTCATAGTCATCTCCTGTGATCTTTTTTTTTTCTGACATCAGTTGTGATCTCTCATTTCACTTATGATTTAATTCATTTGAGTCTTCTCCTTTTTTTCTTAGTTTAGCTAAAGGTTTAGCAATTTTTCTGAACTTTTCAAAAATAACTCTTAAATTTGTTGGTTTTCTATTATTTTATATTTTCTATTTCATTTATCTCTGCTGTTACTTTTATTCCATTTCTTCTGATAACTTTGGGCTTAACATTTTTTTCTTTTTGTATTTCCTTCAGGTGTAACATTAGATTGTTTGTTTAATATATTTCTTCTTTTTTAACATAGATGTTCTTTGCTATAAAGTTCTGCTATGGTCTGAATAAACATTCAGACCATTTCACATTTACAAAATTGTGAAAGTTAAACAACTAAACCATTAAATTTGGTCCCTTCAAAGTTTATATGCTAAAGTCCTAAGCCCCAAGGTGATGGTATTAGGACATAGGACATAAGACATTGGAGAGGTAATTAGGTAATTAGAGTGGTACCTTTATTAATGGAATTAGTGTCCATTTGAAACACAACCTGGAGTGCTCATTCCTTTCCCACCAATATGGGAGCCTACAGCAAAAGGCAGCAATGTAGGAAGTGGTCCCTGCCAGATGTTGTGCCTGGATGTTGGAATTTCCAGCCTCTAGAACTGCGAGAAATTTTTGTTTATAAGCAACACAGTTTTTTGCTATTTTTGTTATAGCAGCCTGAATGGACTAAGATGGCTTCCTTGTTAGTAATGATTTTGTTGTACCCAAAAGTTTTGGTATATTGTATTTTCATTTTCATTTGTCTCAAAGTATTTCCTAATTTTCTTTTATTCTTCGTTGACCCATTGATTGTTCAAATGTGTGTTGTTTAATTTTCACATTTTTGTAAATTTTCTAGTTTTTCTTCTGCTATTGTTTTCATTCCATTGTGGTCAAAACAGATTATTGGTATGACTTCAATCTTTTTAAATTTGTTAAGACTTATTTTGTGACTTAACCTGTGATCTATTCTGGAGACTATCTTGTGCTCTAGAGAATGGTATATATTCTGCTGGTGTTGCGGGAAGTGTTCTATATGTGTCTATCAAGCCCATTTGGTCTACAGTTTTTTTCAAGTCTGCTGTTTCTTTGTTGATTTTTTTGTCTAACCCTAATGCTAACCCCTAACCCCTATCCATTATTGAAAGTGGGATACTGAAGTCCCCTAGTACCATACTATTATGGTATTGGTATCCATTTCTCCCCTCAGTTCTGTCAATGTTTTCTTTCTTTCTGTGTGTGTGTGTGTGTGTGTGTGTGTGAGAGAGAGAGAGAGAGAGAGAGAGAGAGAGAGAGAGAGAGAGAGAGAGAAAGAGAGAGAGAGAGAGCAATATGGCTGTTTATTCACCTGGGTGCAGGTGGGCTGAGGCTGAAAAGGGTGTCAGCGAAGGTGGAGGTATACAAGTCAGTTTTATAGGTTTGGGGTGAAAAGTAGAAAGTTACAGAAGTTACAGTTAGCAGTTTTTGCAAGCTGGGAGGGGGTCATAGAGTGTGGAGTCACGAGATTGGCCAAGATTGGTTACAAAGTCCAATGGCCTTGTTTACTGAGGCCAGAATAAGAAACAACAGAAGAATGTCTCAGGTTAGTTAGGTGCCGCAAGGGTTGATCATTCTTCCTTCAAGCTACTTCAGGTTTTCTAATTTCGAAAGGCCTTCCAGAGGTGTATGTGCCATTCATGGAGGTTGCCATGATGTCCACAGCACAGTCAGACCTTATAGTGACAACTATTTCTGGCTACTTCCTGCTGAAAAGGGGTGTTGAATGGGGAACAGTGGCTAGGGCTTCTCTTGGGGTCAATCTAAGGGTCCTTGAAAAAATGGTGTGTCCATGTGTGGTTTAGTTTGCAGCACCATTTGAAGTTTGATTGCTTCTGTTAGTTGGGTGATTCTCTCCTCTTGAGGTCCCAGGATAAACTTGGAGCTTCCAGACATGATCACAAGGTCCAACAATAGGCTGTCTGCAAGCTGAGGAGCAAGGAATCTAGTCTCAGCCCCAAAGCTGAAAAACTTGGAGTCCAATGTTTGAGGGAAGAAAGTATCCAGCACAGGAGAAAGATGTAGGCTGGGAGGCTAGGCCAGTCTCTTGTCAATGTTTTCTAAATATATTTAGGTGCGCCGATGTTGGATCCATATAAATTTATATTGTTATGTCTTGCTGGTGAGTTGACCCCTTTATTATTTTATACTGGCCATCTTCATCTCTTGCAACAGTTTTGACTTTAAGTCTATTTTGTCTGATATAAGGATTGCTACTCCTGCTCTCTTTTGGTTTCTGTTTACATAAAATATCTTTCACTATCTCTTTACTTTCAGCCTGTGTGTCCTTAAATCTAAAGTGAATTTTGTGTAGACAGCATATAGTTAGATTTTATTTATTTATCTTTTCAAGCATTCTATATCTTTGAATTGAGAATTTTAACCCATTTACACATAAAGTAATTATTATTTATTTCCATAGGTTATTGGGGAACAGGTAGTATTTGGTTACATGAGTAAGCTCTTTAGTGGTGATCTGTGAGATTTTGGTGCACCCATTACCCAAGCAGTATACACTGCACACTATTTGTAGTCTTCTATTACTTACCCCTTTCTTACCCTTTCCCCTGAGTCCTCAAAGTCCATTGTGTCGGTCTTATACATTAGCTCCCACTTATAAGTGAGAACATACAATGTTTGGTTTTCCATTCCTGAGTTACTTCACTTAGAATAATAGTCTCCAATCTTATCCAGGTCACTACAAATGCCATTAATTCATTCCTTTTTATGACTGAGTAGTATTCCATCTATCTATCTATCCACATATACACACACACATACACATACACACACACGCACCACAGTTTCTTTATACACTTGTTGATTGATGGGCATTTAAGTTGGTTTTATGTTTCTGCAGTTGCAAACTGTGCTGTTGTACACCTGTGTGTTCAAGTATCTTTTTCATATAATGACTTCTTTTCCTCCGGGCAAATACCCAGTAGTGGGATTGCTAGATCAAATGGTAGTCCTACTTTTAGTTGTTTAAGGAATCTCCTCACTGTTTTCCATAGTGGTTGTACTAATTTAAATTCCCACCAGCAGTGTAGAAGTGTCCTCTGGTCACCAAAGCCATGCAAACATCTACTATTTTTTAATTTTTTGATTATGATCACTCTTGCAGGAGTAAGATGGTATTGCATTGTGGTCTTTATTTGCATTTCCCCAATCATTAGTGTGATGTTGAAGATTTTTTCACGTATTCTTTGGCCATTTGTATATCTTCTTTTGAGAATTTTCTATTCAGGTGCTTAGCCCATTTTTTTGAGGGGATTGTTTTTTTTCTTTGTTGATTTGTTTGAGTTCATGTAGATCTGGATATTAGTCCTTTGTCAGATGTATAGATTGTGAAGTTTTTTTTCTCACTGTTTGGGTTGTCAGTTTACGCTGTTGGCTGTTAGTTTTGCCATGCAAAAGTTCTTTAGTTTACTTAAGTCCCAGCAATGTATCTTTGTTTTTATTACATTTGTTTTTGGGTTCTTTGTCATGAAATCCTTGCCTAAGCCAATATCTAGAAGTGTTTTTCCAATGTTATCTGCTAGAATTCTTATAGTTTCAGATCTTAGATTTAAGATTTTTAGTCCATCTTGAGTTGATTTTTGTGTAAAGTGAGAGATGAGGACCAGTTTCATTCTCCTACATGTGGCTAGCCAATTATCCCATCACCATTTGTTGAAGAGGGTGCCCTTTCCCCACTTTACATTTTGTTTGCTTTGTCAAAGATCAGTTGGCTGTAAGTATTTGGGTTTATTTCTGGGTTCTCTATTCTGTTCCATTGGTCTATGTGCCTATTGTTATAAGAGCACTATGCTCTTTTGGTGACTATGGCCTTATAGTATAGTTTGAAATCAGGTAATGTGATGCCTCCAGATTTGTTCTTTTTGCTTAGTCTTGCTTTGAATATGCAGCTTCTTTTTTGGTTCTTCTCCAGGACTCTTCTACTCTTCTCCAGCTCATTCTATGAGGGCAGCATCATCCTGATACCAAAACATGACGGAGTCACAAAAAAAAAAGAAAGAAAAGAAAACTTCAGGCCAGTATCTTTGATGAACACAGATGTAAAAATCCTCAACAAAATACTGGCATGTTAAAAACCTTCAACAAATAAGGCATTGAAAGAATATACCTTAAGGTAATAAGAGCCATCTATGACAAACCCATAGCCAACATCACACAAAATGGGAAAAAGCTGGAAGCCTTCCCCTTGAGAACCAGAAGACAAGATTGCCCATTCTCACCACTCCTATTCAATGTAATACTGGAAGTCCTAGCCAGATCAATTAAGGAAGAGAAAAAAATAAAAGTCATCCAAATACAAAAAAAGAAGTCAAACTATCTCTATTTGCAGACAATATAATTCTATACCTGGAAAAACCCATGGTTTCTGCCCAAAGGTCCTTCTTCTGATAAACAACTTCAGCACAGTTTTGGGAGAAACATCAACACACAAGAATCAGTAGCATTTCTATACACAAATAGCATCCAAGCTAAGAGCCAAATAAAAATGCACTCACACTCACAATAGCCACAAGATTAAAATACCTCATAAAACAGCCAACCAAGGGTTGAAAGATTTCTACAATAAGAATTACAAAACACTGCTGAAAGAAATCAGAGATGAGACAAATGGAAAAATATTCCACGCTCATAAATTGGAAGAATTAATTTCATTGGAATGGCTATACTGCCCAAAGCAATTTACACATTGAATGCTATTCCTATTAAACTACCAATGACATTCTTCACAGAATTAGAAAAAATTATTTTAAATTTGTGTGGAACTAAAAAGGAGCCCAAATAGCCAAAAATAACCAAAGCAATACTAAGGAAAGAAAAAAAGAAAAAAAAAAGCTGGAGGGATCACATTTCCCAACTTCAAATAATACTACAAGGTTACAGTAAACAAAGCAGCGTGGTACTGTATAAAAACACACACAATAGATAAATAGAACAGAATAGAGAGCCAGAAATAAAGCAGCACACCTACAAATGAGTGATCTTTGACAAAGTTGAAAAAAATGAGCAATGGGGAAAGGACTCCCTATTAAATGAATGGTGCTGGGATAACCAGCTAGCCATAGGCAGAAGATTAAAAGTGGACTGTTTCCTTACAGGATTTACAAAAATCATCTCAAGTTAAATTAAAAAATTAAATATAAAACCTAAAAATATAAAAAGCACTGGAAGGTAATCTGGGAAATACCATTCTGGATATAGGCCTTTGCAAAGATTTTTTAATGATATCTCCAAAAGCCATTGCAATCAAAACAAAATTGACAAATGTGATCTAATTAAACTAGGGATTTTGTGCACAGTTAAAGAAACTATTAATGGAGTAAACAGACAACTCATAGAATGGGAGAAATTATTTGCAAACTGTGCATTTGACAAAGGTCTAATATACAGAAACTATAAGGAACCTAATAAGCAAAAAGCAAACAACCTTTAAAAAGTGGACAAAGGACATTAACAAACACTTTTCAAAAGAAGATACACTCATGGCCAACAAGCATGTGAAAAATTCTCAACATCACTGATCATTAGAGAAATACAAATTAAAGCCACAATGAGATACCATCTCACAACAGTTAGAATGGATATTATTAAAAAGTCAAGAAATTATAGATGCTGGCAAGGTTGTGGAAAAAGTGATCATTTATACACTACTGGTGGGAATATAAATTAGTTTAACCATTGAAGAAAGCATTTTGGTCTTTCTCAAGAAACTTAAAATAGAACTACCATTCATCCTAGCAATCCCATGAAATCCCATTATTGGGTACTACCTAAAGGAATATAAATCATTTTACCATAAGAACATATGCATGTATATGTTTATCACAGTACTATTCACAATAGCAAAGGTGTGGAATCAACCTAGATGCCCATAATAGTGGATTGGATAAAGGAAATGTGGTACATATACACCACAGAATACCATGCAGCCATATCAAAGAACACAACTATGTACATTGCAGCAACATGGATATGGCTGGAGGTTATTCTCCTAAGCAAACTAATAGAGGAGCAGAAACCAAATATCACATGTTCTCACTAGTAAGAAGAAGCTAAACATTAGATACACATGGATATACAGTAGGGAACAACAGATACTGGGGCCTACTTCAGGGTGGATGATGAGAGGAGGGTGATAATCAAAAACAACCTATTGGGTACTATGTTTATTACATGGTCAATAAAATAATCTGTTTATGAAACCCCTATAACATGAAATTTACTAATGTAACAAACCTGCACATGTGCCCCGAATCTAAAATTAATTTTTAAAAAAGCAAAAGAGTGAAAATAAAAAGAAAAATAAATTTTAAAAAACTATAAATAAACTTACAAATAAAGGCAGATCTTTAGAATAAATTAAGAGCATCAACAGGATAATATGTTATGGGCAAGTAGAGTTGATTCCAGGAATTTTAAGCTTTTTAAAATCAGGTAAGGTATCAACCGAATCCATTAATTACATTAGTATATATATATATATTTTAATTTTTTATTGCATTTTAGGTTTGGGGGTACATGTGCAGAACATGCAAGACAGTTGCATAGGTACACACATGGCAGTGTGCTTTGCTTCCTTTCTCCCCTTCACCCACATTTGGCATTTCTCCCCAGCCTATCCCCCCCCACCTCCCCCTCCCGCTGGCCCTCCCCTTTTCCCCCCAATAGACCCCAGTGTTTAATACTCCCCTCCGTGTGTCCATGTGTTCTCATTTTTCATCACCCGCCTATGAGTGAGAATATGCAGTGTTTCATTTTCTGTTCTTGTGTCAGTTTGCTGAGAATGATGTTCTCCAGATTCATCCATGTCCCTACAAAGGACACAAACTCATCATTTCTGATTGCTGCATAATATTCCATAGTGTATATGTGCCACATTTTCCCAATCCAGTCTATCATCGATGGGCATTTTGGTTGATTCCAGGTCTTTGCTATTGTAAACAGTGCTGCAATGAACATTCGTATATACATTAGTATATTAAAGATGAAAATGAAAAACCAATCGATTACATTTAGTAGTCAATAATAAATTTCCAAGTAAACTGTTAATAGAAAGCAATTACTTAAATATAATGTGTGCTATTGAAGAAAAAAATATTTAAAATAACAAAAAGCATTTAATAATTCTTATAAATGCATTAAGATAAGGAAAATAAAAAAGAAGGTTTGAACATGTTTTATTTAATGGAATATATGTATATTTATATAAATATATATGTGTGTATTTATATGTATAGTATATTCCCTTTCATTTAACATTTGGAGGGCATAACTTTTATTTTTTAAGAATACATGGAACTATCATAAGACTTGAGTGCATATTAAATCACAAAGAAACTGTCAAAAATTTTAGAATGTAGGGATGTGGAGCAAGATGGCAGAATAAAAAGCTCCACAGATCATACCCCGCTTCAAGGACCCAGGAAAATTACCTTCATAAGAATAGAAAATCAGGTGAGCACTCATAGTACCTGGTTTTAACTTCATATCACTGAAAGAGGCACCAAAGAGAGAAAACACAACAAACAAATAAAAAAAAGTCCTGAATTGGTGGCACCATCCCTCCCCCACCACCCAGCAGCATTGCTGGCACCATCTCTCCCCCACCGCCCAGCAGAAGCAGCATGGTACAGAGAGTATCTCTAGGCACTGGGGGAGGAAGAGCACAGCAATCTTGAGGCATTGAACTTAGCGCTGTTCTGTTAGAGCAGAAAGGAAAACTGGACCAAACTCAGGTGATGACTGCCCATGGAGGGAGGACTTAAACCAACGATAGTCACAGGGGAATTGCTGATCCCAGCAACAGGAACTTGAATTCCTGCAAACCTCATCACCACAGGTTACAGTGCTCTGAATCTCTAAGTAAAATTCAAAGGCAGTCTTGGCTACAATGACTACAACTCTTAGGCCAGTCCTAGTGCTGAACTAAGCCCAGAGACAGTGGACTGTAGTGGTGCACAGGATCTACTGAGACACCAACAGCTAGGGTGACTATGGAGGTACTGGTATTACCCCTCCCCTAAATAAAGCTGCAAAGCTCATGACTCCAAGAGACCCCTTCTTTCTGCTTTAAAGGAGAGGGAAGAGTAGGGAGGATATTATCTTGCATCTTGGATAACAACTCAGCCACAGCAGGATAAGGTATTGGTTAGAGTTGTGAGGTCCCCGTTCTAGGCCCTAGCTCCCAGATGACATTTATAGACACACCCTTGGCCAGAATAAAACAACAAACAAAACTGCTGCCTTGAAGGAAAGGACCCAGTCATGGCAATATTAATTACCTGCTAAGTGAAGAGCCCTTGGGCCCTGAATGACCAGCAGTGATATCCACACACTACACTGAAGGTCTTAGGTGAACCTCTTATATATGCTGGCTTCAGGTGAGACTCAATACATTACCAGCTGTGGTGGCTATGGGCTGAAATGCCTTCTGCTTGACAAAAGAGGGAAAAGTAAACGGGTTATAAGATAACCTCAAAACAAAGAACATACAATGGATATAGAAATAATAAAAAACAAGAAACTAAGTGATATCACCAGAGAAAATCACCTTCACTAAAGGAAGACTAGAAGGAAAGACGAAGGGAAGAGAAAACCACAAAACAACCAGAAAACAAATAATAAAATGTCACGAATAAGTCCTTCTCCAATCAAAATACATAATGTGGCTGAATGGATGAAAAAACAAGACCCACTCATCTGTTGCCCACAGGAAACACGCTTCACAAACAAAGACAGTCATAGGCTGAAAATAAAGGGATGAAAAAAGATATTCCATGCCATGGCAATGAAAAAACAGCAGAAGTAGCTATGTGAGACAAAATAGATTTCAAGTCAAAAATTATAAGAAACAAAGAAGGTCACAACATAATGAATAAAGGGTCAATTCAGCAACAGGATATAACAATTTTAAATATATATGCATCCAACACTGGAGCACCCAGAAATATAAAACAAATATCAGAGCTAAGAGAGAGAAAAAGACTCAAATAAAAAAATATCGAGAGACTTCAACACCTCTCTGCATTGGACAAATCACCACAGGTTACAGTGCTCTGACAGAAAAGCAATAAAGAAAAATCAGACTTAATCTGCACTATAGACCAAGTGGATATAATAGGTATTTACAGAACATTTCATCCAAAGGCTAAACAATACATATTCTTTTCCTCAGCACATTGATCAATCTTAAGCATACACCATGTTAGTTCAAAACATGTCTGTCTTTGTATGTGAAGTGTGTTTCCTGTGGGCAACAGATCAATAGGTCTTGTTTTTCATCCATTCAGCCACACTATGTATTTTGATTGGAGAGTTTAGTCTATTTATATTCAATATTAGTGATAAAGAAGGATACTCCTGCCATCTTTAAATTTGTTTTCTGGTTGTTTTGTGGTTTTCTCTTCCTTCCTTCCTTCTTTTTCTTCCTGTCTTCCTTTAGTGAAGGTGATTTTCTCTAGTGATATCATTTAGTATCTTCTTTTTATTATTTCTATATCCATTGTCTGTTCAAAACAGATGAAACAAGTCTGAAAACATTCAAAAAACTTGAAATAATATCAAGCATTGTCACTGACTACAATGAAATAAAATTAGAAATTAATAATGAGGAATTTTAAAAACGTAGTCAATAAAGAAACTAAGAAAGACATTGAAAATTTTCTTAAACAAATGACACCAAAACCTATGGGGTATAGTGAAAGCAATTCAAAGAAGGAAGTTTTTGGATATAAGGGCCTACATCAAAAAAGAGAAAAAACTTCAAATAAACAATCTATCAATATATTTTAAAAAACTAGAAAAGCAAGAGCAGACCAAACAAAATTAATAGAAGAAATAATAAAGATCAGAGAAGAAATAAATGAAATTGAAATGGAAAAAAAATAGTAAAGACCAATGAAATAAAAAGTTAATTTTTTGAAAAGTTAAAATTGATAAACTGTTAGTCAAACTACTAGGTCAGTATTACTCTGATACCCAAAGCAGACAAAGACATGTCCAAAAAAGAAAAATACAGGACAGAATCTCTGATGAATAGTGATATAAAGATCCTCAACAAAATAATAACAAACCGAATTCAATCACACATTAGATCATTCATCATGACCTAGTGGGAATTATCCCAGAGATGTTAGGATTGTTCAACATATGCAAATTAATCAATGTGATATATCATATAAACATAATTAAAAATAAAAACCATATGTTCTTTTCAATTGATCCTGAAAAGCATTGATGTAATTCAATATTTATTCATGATAAAAACCCTCAAGAAATTGGAAATAGAAGGGACATAGTTAAATATGATAAGGCATATATGACAGACCCACAGATAATATTAAACTGAATCAGGAAAAACTGAAATCCTTTCCTCGAAGATCTAGAACACAACAGGGATGCCTGTTTTCACCACTGTGCTATTTAAAATAGCAGTGGAAGTACTAGCTAAAGCAATCAGAAAAGAGAAAAATAATAACGGGCATCCAAATTGATAAAGACAAAGTCAATTTATCCTTGTTTGCAGATGATAAAATCTTATATGTGGAAAAACCTAAATACTCCGGAAGAAACTATTAATATTAACATTGATCAATTCAGTAAAGTTGCAGGATACAAAATCAACATATGAAAATCAGTAGCATTTCTATATGCCAACACTGAACAATGTGAAAAATAAATTTAATAGTAATCTCATTTACAAGAGTCACAAATAAAATTAAATACCTAGGAATTAAGCAAACAAGTGTAAGATTTCTAGAATGAAAATGATAACACTGATGAAAGAAATTGAAGAGGACACCAAAAAATGGAATGATATTCCATGTCCATGGATTAAAATAATATTGTTAAAATGTCCATATGACCCAAAGCTATCTACAGATTCAATTCAATCCCTAGCAAAAAACTGATGACATTCCTCACAGAAATAGAATGAAACTATCCCAAAATATTTATGGAATCACAAAATACTTAGAATAGCCACGGCTATCCTAGGCAAAAAGAACAAAACTGAAAGAATCGCATTACCTGACTTCAAGTTACACTACAGAGCCATAGGAACCAAAGTAGCATGGTAGTGGCATAAAAACAGACACATAGGTCAATGTAACAAAATAGAGTGCCCTGAAACAAATCTGCAAACATATAA
Organism: Callithrix jacchus; assembly: GCF_049354715.1. Classification (NCBI taxonomy): domain Eukaryota; kingdom Metazoa; phylum Chordata; class Mammalia; order Primates; family Cebidae; genus Callithrix; species Callithrix jacchus. Next base: position 94,378,015 of record NC_133524.1, read on the forward strand.
TAAACTCATAGTTTACAATTGTGCCAACAACGTATGCTGGGGAAAAGACAGTCATCTCTTCAATAAATGGTGCTAGATAAACTGGATATCCATATGCAGAAGAATAAAAGTAGACACCAATCTTTCACCATATGCAAAAATCAAGTCAAAATGGATTAAAGACTTTAAGGTAAGACCTCAAACTATGAAACTGCTACAGGAAAACATTGGGGAAAATCTCCAGGACATTGGATTGGGCTAAAATTTATTGAGCATAACACCACAAGCCGCAGTAAACAAAGCAAAAATGGACAAATGGGATCACATCGAGTTAAAAAGCTGCTGCACAGCAAAGGATACAATTAACAAACTGAAGAGACAACTCACAGAATGGGATAAAATATTTGCAAACTACCGATCTGATAAGGGATTCATAACCAGAATATGTAAAAAGCTCAAACAATGCTATGGTAAAAAATCTAATAATCCAATAAAAAATATACAAAAGATCTAAATACACATTTCTCAAAAGAGAAATGCCAGATATAGGTGATGGGGAGGGAGGCAGCAAACCACACTGCCATGTATGTACCTATGCAACAATCTTGCATGTTCTTCACATGCACCCCAAAACCTAAAATGCAATAAAATATATATATATATAAAGAAGACATACAAATGGCAAACAGACATATGAAAAGGTGCTCAACATCACTGATCATCAGAGAAATGCACATCAAAACTAAAAATAGATACCATCGCATCCCAGTTTAAATGGCTTTTATCAAAAAGTCAGGCAATAAGAAAAGCTGGCAAGGATGTGGAGAAAAGGGAACCCTTATACACTGTTGGTGGGAATGTAAATTAGTATAGCCACTGTAGAGAACAGTTTGGAGGTTCCTTAAAAAACTAAACAGAGATCTACCATATGATCCAACAATCCCACTGCTGGGTATATACCCATAAGAAAGGAAATTAGTATATCAAAGACATATCTGCACTCCTTTGTTCATTGCAGTGCTGTTTATAATAGCTAAGATTTCGAAGCAACCTAAGTGTCCATCAGCAGAAAAATGGATAAAGAAAATGTGGCACATATTCACAATGGAGTACTATTCAGCCAAAAAAAGAAATGAGATCCTGTCATTTGTAACAACATGTATGGAACTAGAGATAATTACGTAAAGTGAAACAAACCAGGTACAGAAAGATAAACATCACATGTTCTCACTTATTTGTGGATCTGAAAATCAAAACAATTGAACAAATGGACATAGGAGTAGAAGGATGGTTACCAGAGGCTGGGAAGGCTAGTGGGGATTTGGGAAGGAGGTAGGGATGGTTATATAGTACAACATAATTTGTTAGAAAGAATGAATAAGATATACTATTTGATAGTGGATAATAACTTAATTGTACAATTTAAAATAACTGTAAGAGCGTAATCATTTGATCATTTGTAATACAAAGAATAAATGCTTGAGGGGCTGGATATCTCATCTTCCATGATGTGATTATTTCACATTGCACACCTGTATTGAAACATTTCATATACTCCATAAATATACACACCTACTATGTACTCACAGAAATTAAAAATTAAAAAATTTTAAAAAAATCAGTATTGATATTATGCAGATAATTTTCTGAGGACAATGCAATTAAGTTGGATTATCAATAAGAAAAAGAATAAGAAAGAACCTTGATACTTTCAGACATTAACATAGACTTCTAAATCACTCATGGGACAAATAAGAAATTATAACATAAAATTAAAATACTGATTAGGTGCGGTGGCTCACAACTGTAATCCCAGCACTTTGGAGGGCCAAAGCGGGTAGATTACCTGAAGAAATTATTAATATTAAAATTGATAAACAAATTCAGTAAAGTTGCAGGATACAAAATCAACATACAAAAATCATTAGCATTTCTATATGCCAACACACAGAAATGGGTTTCACCATGTTAGACAGGAGTTGGAGACCAGCCCGTCCAACATGGTGAAACCCTGTCTCTGCTAAAAATACAAAAATGAGCTGGGCGTGGTGGTGGGCACCTGTAATTGTAGCTACTTGAGAGGCTGAGGCAGAAGAATCGCTTGAACCCAGGAGGCAGAGGTTGCAGTAATCTGAGATCACACCATTGCACTCCAGCCTGGGCGACAAGAGTGAAACTCTACCTCAAAAAAAAAAAATTACTTAGACATAAACAATAATAATTAAGTCAAAACCTTTAAATGTGGCCAAAATGGTACTGCCTTTGTCCACTCTCTTAAGCTGCAATATCCAAGGTCTTCACGTTTATTCCTGCCTCCACATCTTTACTAGTGCTAATTACTTCCAGCACCGAAAAGATTTTTTTTTAGTTCAGATTTTCTGAAGTTCACTTGCAGTTTCACTTCATTTCTGAGGACCTAGAATCCACTTATTTGCTAATTATTTCTCTCATTAATTTTGGATCCCAACTTGGTTGGTAAGGTTTTTGAGGGGACAGGAATCTTGCTTTATTTTATTTATATACTTTGCATTTTCCATAGCACAATGTTAAGCATCATGCTTTCCCATCTCTGTGCCTACTATTTGTGTTCAAAAAAGGCTTTTGAATGATTTATAACATTATTTAATGCCTTATAATGATTAAGTATCATTCCAGTATCATTTAGAACATTGTACCATGAAACAATATTGCTGCATAGTCTTCTGGCTTTATATCTTGCTTCATTCCTCTTCAAAACAAGATTTATGACATAGAAAACTATTTGTCATTTAAATGCAAGGTTTTAATTTGAAAATAACATCTGTATTTTTTGCTAAGTACACCATTAGCTACTTGAGCTTTTTGTGGGGGTATGAGGTGTAAAATGTGCTTAACATGAATGAAGTGACCAAAAAAACCCCACAGTAGAATAAACAAAATGAGGTCTTTAATCAGTTAACATTTTATAATTTCATTTGTATACTAATAATGGGCTAATACACTTGACAGGTGGAAGTGCTTGAGGGCGATTGAGCATTGAATTTTCCTAAAGTAGCGCAATTACAGAAACACCTGTGTTAAATAACCAAGTGCTAATTTACTATGAAAATACGTGAAGTGTTTAACACTGCTCCAAAATTGTGATTTGCTTTTGATCGACTTAGTGGATTTACAATGAGTAAATGACAGTTTATTGTCAGGCAAACGATTACACTTTATAAATTAGTTAAAACTGTCAATATCCTCATTAAATTCATATGAAAACAGAGATGTGTGCAGAGTGAAGTCTCTTCAAAGAAGCTCTATTTGCTCTCTGATACGGTAAATAACAAAGAGACCAAACAAAACTTTACCTTCTTGTTCATCTCATTAGAGGTGTTGGTTTTGATTTTTAAGACTGGATTTTGTAACTCTACCCAAAAAGTGGCACGAAATGGCTAAAACTTCTTCTAGAAAGCTAATAATGTATCTTTTATGTGGATGAAACAAAAAAGTAGGAAGGCAGTCACAGTAGTGAGTAAGTTATAATACACACTTAGAGGAAGGATGGAGGAATCAATAGTTTCTAGATGGAAAAAGACAAAATGGATGAAGAAAGAAAAATACTTTCATGTTCTTCAAAGGACATTACAAAACTGCAAAGAAAAACTGAAATAATATGGTGGTGGACTCCATTGGAAGCAATGTTGACTCAGCATAATATTGAATTGACTAAAGCAGGAGATAGACAAAAGTAGATTTTAACATCTTTTGGATGAAGACAAGGCTATTTTTATAAGCAAAAAGACCACAATGGATTGATTAAGGGAGTCTGAAAAAATTTGCAAAATAATGTATTTTGGACTACCCTGAGACTTTCTCTGTATTTTGGCCTACAATTGTTCTCAGAAACACATTTTGCCTTTCTTATATATGAACTCAACTAACGAAATATAACTCTAATGCACTTCTAAGAAGATAAACACAAATGATAAATCATAAAATAAGTAACTGAAATATTAGATCCCTCTTGCCCCTCAGCAGTGTTTTTCTTCCTCAGTCTACCTTCAGTTATAGGGCAAGGAAAACAAAAGACCCACTTTGGTGTTAGGTGAACTGTAAAATATACAAGATTAATTCTCCACTGAGCCAGTTGTCTGTACTATAAGAGAGAAGAAAACTTGATCAATAAAGTACATATAAGTTTGGAAACACTTTTTGCATGTAAGGAATCTCCAAAAATACACAGTGTTTTATACACACACACACACACACACACACACACTCATGTGCATATGCACACATTCTTTGGGTAGACAACTTTTCTATCCATTGTTTAGACAAGAAAAGTAGCTAGGTGGGAAAAGCCTGGTAACAGAATAAAAACGCTATGAAGATAAAGTACCACCAGTTTTGAAAAAGGGAACTTGTACCATTTATATCCCAAGGAAGTGATCATGTTTGGGAGAGTTGGATGGGAGTATTGTGAAGAAACAGCAAGTATGGAGTTATCACAGGGGATAATGTTCCAGAAGGGCCTGTGGAGAGTGGAGATGAGGTGAGGAGCCAGCAGGGTTAGGAGAATATATTAGTGATACTGATACCACAGTGATGTTGTATAGCAATCTCAAAACCTCATTAACATATAACAAATATTTACTGCTCATGTACCTTATACAGTTTTCTCGGTGATGTATTGATCTTGGTTGGGTTCTCTCACATGTCTGGGATTGGGCTGACTTTTCAGTCATCTAAGGTGACCTGGACTGGCATGACTAGGCCAACTTATGGCATGTGTGTTCTACACATCTCCTGAGGCAGGAGAACTGCTTGAACCCGAGAAGCAGAGGTTGCAATGAGCCAAGATCGCGCCATTGCACTGCAGCCTGGGTGACAGAGTGAGACTCCATCTCAAAAAAATAAATACTGTTCTTCAAAGTTGCTTGTAAGCAAAATAATTCAACTGAAGTGCTTTTTTCTTAAGTGGGGATGAACTGCTGCTCTCTTTAAGAACTACTACTGTTTAGGAACAATCCTAAAGACCGTGGAGTTTTGCAGGTTACCCCAGGTATATTCTTATGGCAATGGAAGGGCAAAAAAGAGAGAAGACATGCCCAATCATCCAATCAGTTTCAAGACCCTTCTCATTTCTTTTGCAAACATCCCAAAGGAAGTCATGTGGTGAAACCCAGAGTCAGAGTATACGACCCTGAAAAATAATATGGCAAAAGGGCATGGATAAAAGGAGAGATGAGACTATTTTTGTAAGCTACCATAAGGTTTCCGGGGGGAGGACACAGCTCTATCCTCAACTTTGTAGCCCAAAGGTAAAACAAAAACAATCTAACATCTATAGTGATAAAGCTTCGATAGGCTTAGGGATTTTGTTTTTCACTTTTTTTCCTCATCAAAATATGCTAGATTATGCTGCAGTAACTGTAAAACTTCAAAATCTTAGCTGCAAGTAGGGTCATGCCCAGAGTAGTAACAGGGATCTGCTCTAAGGGAAGCTGTGTCCAAGCCCTGCTTACACTACTGCTGAAGATGCAGGAAACAGGAAAAAGGCAAAATGAACACCAGTTCTTTTTATGTATGAAGTAACACAAGTCCTTTCTGCTCAGCTTTTGTTGGTCAATGTAATTTACATAGCCTTAACAAAATACAGAGGGGTAAGGATGTACAATCAAGTCCTTCCATGTACCAGAAGGAAGAGAAGCAATATTTGTGAACAGTCCTAAGGACTGTAGAGTTTCGCACTGGGGAGTAGTTCTTAAAGAGACCATCAATGTATCCCCACTTAGGAAAAAAGCAAAAAGCACTTCAGTTGAATTATTTTGTTTACAAGCAACTTTGAAAAATACTATTGATTTATTATTTTGAGACTGAGTCTCACTCACTCTGTCGCCCAAGCTGGAATGCAGTGGTGCAATCTCGGTTCACTGCAACTTCTGCTTCTCCGGTTCAAGCCGTTCTCCTGCCTCAGCCTCCTGACTAGCTGGGACTACAGGTGGATGCTGCTACACCTGGCTTTTTCTTTTTTTTTTTTTAGTAGAGACAGGGTTTCGCCACCTTGCCCAGACTGGTCGCAAACTCCTGACCTCAGGCAGTTTGCCTGCCTCAGCCTCCAAAAGTGCTGGGATTACAGGCGTGAGCCACTGCACCTGGCCAGTATTTATTTTTACAGTGAGAAATGCCTAACATATTGAGAAATATCTTTAAAAAATTATCAAGTTCATTATTCTAATTGCCTTTTTGAAGTAATAGGTAGGTCAGCCAACCCACAGTGGAAATACTTAAACAATTTTCAGAGACAAGACTATTAAAAGTAAAATTCTAATTAGCTAATTTGGCACAAAACAACTTCCTTTTGGCCTATAAAATTTTCAAACATTATTTGATTGAGTTCAGAATACCTGGGATTAAAACTGATATTTCTAGTTTGGTGTCCTCATATAACAAACACTATGCTGTGATCTTGCAAAGAACAAAAAATAGTATATGCCTACTGAGAAATTGAAGAAAAAATAATCTGAAAGCCAGATTTCTATATTGGGAAGTCTTTCAAATTATTGACTGATGTAGTTATTGTTATTTTAAGCAGGCTGCTGCTGCCATCAAATCTAATGCTCTACTGCTTATTCTCCCCATAAAAATATTTAGTGACTTTTTTTCTTAAAAGCAAGGCACAGTGAAGTATTACATTTTGAAAGTATCTGCATGATAAACAGAAAAGTGAAACCAAAGGAATATGTGCTCCACTTCTTACATTATTGTAACTGTAGAATCTGTATTAGCTGGAGACTATCATGGGGTATACTGTATGTACATGTTTGTATTTCTTAAAAAGAAGGTGATGCCCTGCAGCTCACAGATAACACAAATAGCATATGATGCAGTAGTTGCTAAGGGCAACCACACATATTTTCTGTCATTTCTTTATCCCTAAATGGCTAAAGTTAATGATGTTCCCAATACCGTAAAATCTGTGGATCTGTCCTTAGAAGTCTGACAGGATACAGTCTATAATGATTATTGGCTGTGTGTGCATTGGGGAGGGGGTGTGAAGCATTTGAAATGAGTGGACCTAAAATTCATTACTTTAAGCTGAGAAAAAAAATATGTACACGATATTAAAATCTACTCAATATCAAATAGACCCCAAACATGAATAAATATTGAATAATCCAAGAAGATTGATTCAGCATGTGATACTGCTACCTTTTATGTTCAAATTTCCATAATGTGGTTGAGCCAAAGTAGAAAATGAATTTTATGCATTCTTTTGAAAAATTCTAGAGATCAAAAAATTATTCTGGTTGATGATAACCAGAGAAATACTGAGCAGCAAATATCGTCAGCTGAGGGAATAAGGTATTTCTATCCACTTTTGTTTGAATTTAATAGAAAGCTATATAATGGAATTCAACAGCAATCTCTTCTAAAATAGAAAAGGAGATTAAGAGAAAAACATATAACTCATATTTTCAAGGCAGAATCTTTGTTTCATAGCAAATAGCATACATAGTAAAGTTCTAATTAGCTAATTTGGCACATTTGATCACATTAAGACTGAGTACAAACGCTTACTAAATGTGAATATTCAATTCCACCCACCAAGATTTTCAAGTTTTTCTGTTGCCCTTTGTTTTGGAAATGATGTCGCTATTTTTGCTTTCTTCAACTTCTGCCACAGGGGTCCATGATAAAAAGTGAATGGGTTCAAAGAAAAACAATGGCTAAAGGGTCTCCTGTCGCTTTGGCAGAATTATTATTGTCTCTGCAACTACTGCCCTTCAGAGTTCTAACATCAAATCCTTGGTAATACAAGGGCTTGAATAAAAAACAGAAAATGTGTCCACAAAGTTAGCTTTTACTTGTATTGAATCTATAGTTGACTATTTAATTCAAAAATATATATTTATTTCTACATAACAAGTGTTAGTAGAAAAATGTAGAGCTTCAGTATTCCGACCTAAGAACGCTTCCAAGTCTCAGAATATTATAAGAAGTTACTTTCTAAGCACATTTTTTTTCTTGTCAACCACAAAGTTATAAATGACCCTGTAGGCCTTAGGATACATTGATTTTTGTGTTGCATCAATAATTTGCTAATTGACACACTAGTGTGTATTTAGTTATAAATGGGTAAATGTGTGTATCGACATAGAGATATATATGTATGTTAGTGAAATTACTGAGGTAGGTCTGAGCACAGGAGAGCAGCTTTCTTCCCATGTTTGGTCTGTCTTGATCATGAAAATTTCTGGCATTTTTGCTAAGGATCATGAAAGCAAGAAAGGAAATGAATTAGCCCTTTATGTAAGATGGGCCTTTTGGGTAATGTGTGGAAAGTGATATAGACTCAGGGAATGCTGTTTTATGAGAAACAACATAAAAGTAAAAATAAAGGATGAGAACAGAAAGACAAAATTTCTTGACTTTAAGCTTCTGTTTTGAAAAATTTATCATTTTCCAAACTCTTAGCAAGTTTCTACCCATCAGTAGCCACTATTAGCCGAAGAGTAACTTCTGAAATAGCTAGAATATACAGTCCATCAACAGCAATTAATCTAAAAACACATGAATATATGGGAGTATGTGTGTATGAGACATGTGTCAGTTTCCAGATTAACACTTATGAGTGCCCTACAATCCATACAGATAAAAATAGAAGTTTGGATGGTAGAAGTTACCATACCCTGGTGGTGCTACCTTGGGAATCTTGCTGCAGAATCTGACTTGGCAGAGAAGTAGAGGCTGAAGAGGTTATAATGGTAGGAGAATACGATATTCTGCACACTGTAGAAAGGGGATGGTTATGCTTGACAATAGCACAGTGGACTAAGCATAGTGCAGCGGGAGAGGATGACGAAAGGTTTCAAAAAAATGCAATGCCTAAAAGGCCTCCTGTCACTCTGGCAAAAGTATTATTGCCTCTGCAGCTGCCATGTCTTCTGGTGGCAAAGGAGCCCTTACCGGACAAAAAAGTTTCTAAAATGCACTGAATCTTAGAGGCCATTAGGATACATTGATTCTTGTATTGCATCAGTAACTTGCTAAGTGACACACCAGAGCATATTTAGTGAACTGCTGCAATGCTTTGCCAAATGAAATCTTAGTGGCCATGACCGAGTTAATGTACCCCTGAACATTTTGGTGTATTCTTCAGAAGAACCTTGCTCACAGAAAAAAGTTGCAAAACACAGCTATCTAGCAGAATTGATTTTCTTTTTGTAGTTCTGCCTATTCAGCACACTTAGGGGAGGAGGCTAATGTCTGTCCGACTAGGCTTATAAGAATGGACAGCCTTTTTTTTTTTCCTTTTTTGAGGATGTGTCTCGCTTAGCCACCCTGGCTGGAGTGCAGTAGTGTAATCTCGGCTCATTGCAACCTCCGCCCACTGGGTTCAAGCAATTCACCAGCCTCAGCCTCCCGAGTAGCTGAGATTACAGGTGCCCACCACCACACTCAGCTAATTTTTGTATTTTAATAGAGATGGGGTTTCACCATGTTGGTCAGGCTGGTCTTGAACTCCTGACCTCAAGTGATCCACCCACTACGACCTCCCAAAGTGCTGGGATTATAGGCGTGAGCCACCACACCTGGCCTTTTTTATTTTTAATTTGGCTTACAATGTTTGTTTGCTTGTTTGTTTGACCAAACATTCTATGCCCCTAGTCTGTCTGTTTGCTTACTTATACCCTAGCTTATTCTAAAAAGGGTTCAAGGTAGTTTTGCTTAATTTGTTCCTTAATGTGTCTGATTTATGTTAGCACTGCTACCTCTGTAGAACTGAGATCCCACCAGTTTCTTCTAGGATCACTAGAGTTTGATTATACACAGAACATTCCACCTCCTCCTCAGTCTTTCCTTTCTGTGGCCTATTCTCACTTCATTTAGAAAGGAAACAGACACCTCATTGTCGTAGTACCTCAGCCTGATTATATCATATATGAAATAATCACAGTGCTAATCAGGCTGGTTCTGCAGGTCTCACTATGTGACTGCAACTCTCAGCAGCACACAGCAGGGCCTGACAACTTCCATACTGACAACTCCTCCCAGAAAAAATGCTTACCAATTAACCTCAGTCACGTTGGATCGAAGACTGACATTCATTATTTTAATGAAAACAGTAAGAAAGAACACTATTGAAACACCCAAAGACTAACTCATTATTCTGTTGGATGTTCGGCTTAGCCAAGTACAAAAAGCAAGCTCAGGGTCAGAAAGACAGGATGCTGGGTGTAAAGGGGAAATAAAGAACAGGTGCCCCCTGCTTCTCATGAACCATCCCCAAAAGCTTTTGTAACCATTTTCCAGAGGAGAAGAGAATAGAAGTTGTTTGTACCTCAGGAGGGAACTATTTCAAGGTAACTTAAGTATAACTGCACATAAAATGTTACCATGGCTTTCTTCTTAACTTCTCTTTTCCCACGGCCAGGGATATGTTTCTTCCAGAGGCTTCGCTTTGTTGTTACTCTGAATCTACACTTTCAACTAAACTCAAACTTTTTGGAGCAAAAGTTACTTTATCTATTGGTGTATTTGACAGAGTTAATAAATAGTCTTTTTTTTTCCCCAAGAGTACTGTTGAAATAAAATAAAATGTCCTCTTCGTTCATGCTTAGGGAATAGAAAATATGTATTGAACCATTCATCTTACAGTCATTGAGTGCCTACTATATGCCAGAAACCACACTGCATACAATGGATCTAATCATGTATAAGATAGAGGTCTCTGCTTTTAGAAAACTCACTGTTTAAAATCTTGGGGTGGGAAGGGGATGTGGTTCATAACGTGGCCTTTCCTTGCAGCCTTTATTTGAAATACTTCATACAGGCAAAGCCCAGGCCTGCGGAAGGCCTCTGATACTGTGAGCCTTTTCAGATCTACTTCAAAGCCCACTTATGCAGGGATACCAGTAAGATCCACTGCTTTTTTGAATCACAAAAATTAGCTTAGGAAATCTAAATCATTAAAAAAGAAAGTAGAAAGAGACTATGGAATTGGGGCAGGAGGGCATTCAAAAGCTCACAGTAAATCCAAACAATAGACCCCAGCTAGAGTTGAAATGTCTTAGTTTGTTCTCTTAATTTTTCATGCATCATTTCAGGATATTTTTCTTTTCAATTAAACATAAACATAAGCATAAAGACTGATTCACAGAAGCATAAAAGAAATGTGCTCTGGAACTATCTGGCTCAATTTAACATTTTCAAACACTGAATATTATCTCTATTGTGTACAGAGAACTAGAGGATCTTTCTCTGGGTACAGCCCCAGAGTCTTCCCTGGGGCCCAACCCGGACTCAGTTTTTGTTGAATAGCTGAGCTGTGATAGTGGTCTATACACGTGATACGCCTCCACACTTCCTTACACATTTCTAGAGACACAAGTCATCCTTGAAGAAGGACATCGTCTCTTTGTTTCTGGTATTGTAGATAGTGCCAATCTGGCTTTTAAGTGTTGTAAAGAGGCACAACCATGTTCATTTCCAAAATAGGGGAGCAGAGATGCATTTCCCTGCCTTTCTTTCCTTGCTTCTATAAGCCTTGATCAGACTTGCTTTTATGAAAATCTGCTCTCCAATCCACTTGAACAGAAAATCAAGCAGTATACATTTTCAGACCTATCACATTCCCTAACTAGGATTTCTAGCATATATGTAATTTACATATATAAGAAATATTTAGAATTTGCAGATTACCCCATCTTTTCTTATTCAAACCAAATGGCATTGATCTCAAAGCCAACATTTTCAACAGAAGGGATTTGAAGTGATTCATTTGTGTATAACATACAAGGTCAGAACATGAATTTATCCTCAGTTTAGGGTTCATCTCAGTAATTACAGATTACAAGTTATTTTGGATAATTCTCCCAACGGGACTTAAAAAAAAACAATTGCTGTATAGTGGTTAAGAGCACAGATATTAAAGACGGGCTGTTGGGTTCAAATCACAATCCCTACATAAGCTAGCTGTGGCTTTGAGTAAGTTGCCTAAACTGTTTGCTTCGGTTTCTATATTTGTAAATTAGAGACATTATTTGTCTTCTACCATTACAACATAGCTCCACAGGGAGTCTTGTATTATTTGCTGTTTCTCAAATGCACTGTGCCTGTTACAGGGCAGATGCTTAAGTTTTATTGAATGAAGAGAGCCTAACTGCCGAACCTGGGTTACATGAGGATTAAATAAATGCATATACAGAGAGTGGTAGTGCTTGGTACACTGTAAACCACCAAGACATGGCAAATGACTATTATTATCATCATTATACCCTCAAACTTGAATAGAAATGAGCAGGCTTCCCCACCTTCTAAGTTTGGAAGCTCCGTCATAAGCTTTCTCAAACAAACACATGTTCTGATTGAAATATGTTATTTATTGAGGACACATTATGTGCCAGGCATGGTACTACATGCTTTACGGTATTTCCTTCTTCTTTTTTTTTTGAGACGGAGTTTCACTCTTGTTACCCAGGCTGGAGTGCAATGGCACAATCTCGTCTCACTGCAACCTCCATCTCCCAGGTTCAAGCGATTCTCCTGCCTCAGCCTCCCAAGTAGCTGGGATTACAGGCATGCACCACCATGCCCAGCTAATTTTTGTATTTTCAGTAGGGACAGGGTTCCTCTATGTTGGTCAGGCTGGTCTTGAACTCCTGACCTCAGGTGATCCGCCCACTTCAGCCTCCCAAAGTGCTGGGATTACAGGTCTGAGTCACTGTGCCAGCCACTTTATGGTATTTCATATAATCCTTATAGTAATAGTTGGAAGGACCTGTTATCTCTGTCTTACAGAGGACGAGTAAAAGTGATCTGTATTTGCAGCAAACATTGTGGGGAATATAAAGATGTGTGAGATGCATATTGCTTGCCCTTAAAAACATGAGATAGTTACAATAATTACCTCTTGGGGCTGTCGTAAGGTTTGAATGAGAAAGTAAATGCCATCTACCATGTATCATAACAGGAACATAGTAAATGCTCAATAAAACTTAATGATAAGGAGGAGGAGGATGATGTCAATGATGACTGATTGTGAAGATCATGATGTTGGCATGATGTAAAGAAGGAATAACAATGAAAAGGTAGGATGAGAACAGAGCATCCTTCTTGAGAGCCTAGGGACTCTGGCCTGAAGCAAGGAATCAACTGACCTGCCATTTGATTTCCCTTTCCTGTTGGGTAGTTATAGTATTTCTATTAGGAGAAATAGATATCCAAGATCCATGTAATCAATGCTAGATATAATAGGAGGAGGAAATTCTTATGTTCTTGACCTGTATAATGACTGTGGGACATGTTTTATCCTCTTTCAATTGAGGGTCAAAATTGAACTTTTAAAAAATTCTTATTTTTTCCAATCTATTAGTTTACATATTATGACTAATTTTTTTTCTTGCTCAGTTTTAACAAGGTGGGGATTTGGGAATAGAGTTAATTATAAAGAAATACACATTTATCACCATATTGTAACACTCTAGGTAGTGCTTAATTAAAGATTAAATTTTTTTTAAATTAATATATGACACTTTGTCTTTCCAGACAAAAGAGAAGGTTCAAGGTTTAGAGGAAAGGGAACCAAGCTTGAATTTGCAAGAGTTCCTTAAACAGAAAATGATTCAATAAAATTGGGTAAGTTATTCAGCATCTTAGAGCTTCAATTTCCTAACTTTTAAAAATGTAGTTTATAAGAAAAATATTGCATATTTGTGTGCAATGTAGCCATTCCTGTGCTCTTCTTTTGTTCTTTACAATGACCCTGAAAGGAGTTAGGCAGGCATTATTATACTAGCTTAACAAGGAGGAAACTGAGGTTCAGAAAGATTAAATAAATGTCCAAAGCCACATACATAGCTAGTAAGTGCTACATCCGGGGCTCAAAACCTTGTTTTCTATTTCACATACAGTGTTTTCTTTGTATTACACATACAAGTTCACTAGGAAGAAACCTGATGAATGGAAGAGGCTCTCTCACCAAGAAGCTGTGTGATATTGGACAAGTTATACTCCTTCTCTGTGCCTTTTCTTTACTCATATAGTGAGAGATGTGATTAATTTTTGCAAGGTCTCCACAGAGCCTGCTTTATCACCATTTTCATAAATAAGGAAACCTAAGCAGATTAAACTAACCTGCTCTGCATAACATCACACAGAAAGCAATAGAGAAGCTGCTTCCACCTCCAGAATGATGTAACTTTTGCCTAGCAAGAGGTAATTATCTACACAGTTCAAAAGAGGAAAGAAAGAAATGAATATATTTTTACATGGTGGGATGCATAGTGAAATCTACTTCCTCGGTGTAATAACAGGCAGAGAGGAGAAATTTCCTACTGCCCCAAAATTCACAAAAATCTCTATCATTGGAAATCTAAGTGATGACAAGGGTGATAGACTACTCCAATTACACTACCAAACAGTGGTTCTTGCCAACATTTTCCTAAGAGCCATATTCAAGTATCTGAAAAGGGGAACCTATAGATAATTTTGTTGATTTTCATGGGCCGTGTAATTCATTCCCACACTTAGGAGTAGCGGTCATGTGGCTAATAATGGAGATGACTGCTAATAGATAATCCATGCATGCTGTTGAATTGGCAACCACAAGGCAAACTTTTTAAAGTTAAATTTTATCGTTAATTAGCTTTTTCTCTAACCACATACTGTGCATTCTCTATGCCTAGAACGCTACTCCCCTGATGACATTTGCACCCGGTCTTTCCCTAGTTAATTCCCCTCATCCTTCCTGTCTCAGTTCAATGATTACTCCTCCAGGAAACCTTTCCTAAGGTTTATGCTAGTTCTCCTTTTAAGTAGAAATCTGTTGTTTTTTTACCAGCATAACAATGGTTCTGCTTCTGGGAAATACAGCTTGGTTTTCTTTGAAAGAACTTTTTCCTCATGCATGTAGTATTTATAGGGCTATCAATCAAGGCCATCTCCTCTTTCTTAACTAAGTAATGGAAATTTGACCTGCACTAGGCCACTCTGACTCTCCCTCACAGGCATTTGTACCTTGTGCAGCATTGCACAGATGGAAAACTGAGCCGATTCATCTAATGACCCTGTCCATTAATCCCTGCTCCCTGGATCCCCTGAAGCTGTTCTACTGCTTGTTTCTTAGACTTTTAGTTTATCAGCTATTCCTTCTTTACAGCTTTACACACTTTCAATTTTTGCTCATGTTGATCCAAATAACCTAATCATACATCCCTGTTATATGTATGGTCTTATGATACATGGACTTCTTAATAGCACTTATTTTGTAAGTGTATATTTTGGTTGATTATTTGGTTAATGTTGACTACCACCATTGGGCTGTGAGCTCCTGGAGAGCAAAATTATACCCTCAAGTCTTAGAATAGTATTTAGCACTTTCCAGGAACTTAATAAAATTTGATTTTATTTAGTGGATGAATGAATGGAATTTCACGTTCTCATTGCTCTCTACTGTTTCTTAGGATGGGGATTCTCTACCAGAACATGCCATCAATACTTCCTCTTCGAAAGTCTCATATTTGGACCTTTCTTGTTTTCCAATCTCTTGCTTTCCCTCCCTTTCTTGCCATTCCCTCTCCCCTCCCCTTCTTCTCTCTCTTCCCAGTCCCCAATTATGCTGATGTCTTCAGGACTGGGTTTCTCCCTTGTCATAGAACTCCACTTTGACCATCTTTTGTTTCAGGAAAATGTCAAGGTCTTTCATGATCTTAAGCCTGATTGCTTCTGTTGTCTCATATCCTGTCTTAACCACACTTGTATTTTCGACTCTGGGCAGGCAGAATTCTTACAGTTCTTGGATACACCAAACTCTCTTATACTCTTGTCCTTTTGAAATAACAACTGTCAGCTCTTTCTGCAGTGACTTTTATCTTCCTCTCTTCCTCAGTTCTCAGCCCTAGAGTTTCTTCCTCCATGGAGCTTCCCCCAACCACAACATCCACCTTTGGCCAATCTTTGACTAGTTTAGATAACCTGCCTTTGTGTTCCTACAGCTCCTTTTGTACGGCTTTATTCTAACATTTGTTATTTATTTTATTTTTAAATTTTTCTATTGCTTTACCTTCTTCTTTTAAACTGATCCTCTTAAGGGCAGAGACCTAAAATTTTTACCTGTATATCCTCAGAGCCCAGCATGATACCTGGAATACAGCAAGTATTCTATAAATGTTAAAAAAAAAAAACCCAATTACTAAATAAAAGATTGAATCATCCTCCTAGCTGAACTCTTTTCACTGCAGTTTTAGTGTCACACTTGTAATCCTCTCTTATAGCTTTTATTGATTTCAACTTTTCATTATAGATATCTGTATACATGTCTTATTTTCATGGTTTTTATATTTTAAAAGTAGAGCCAGACAGGAGAATTGCGTGAACCCAGGAAGCAGAGGTTGCAATGAGCTGAGATCGCACCATTGCACTCCAGCCTGGGTAACAAGAGTGAAACTCCATCTCAAAAAAAAAAAAAAAGTAGAGCCTACTCCTTTATCTATATGTGTATTCTGCAGCATCTGACATGCTTTCTGGCCTATAATAGGTGCACAACAGTTACCTGTTGGAAAAAATGAATGATGAATCAAGCCATGCTAGTGATATGGTATATTAAAATGGGTAGATGAAATAGTCACATTTCACAAATAGTTTTAAGATGACAGTGACTTATTCTAAAGGAATGAATCCAAAACATTGAGGTTAAGATTGGTTAAGACAGAGATGAAAGGATGGGAACCCTTTCATGATACTTCTTAAATTTTATTATATTAGCAATTATAATTTCACCCCAAATAAGTCCAGCCAGTATTGAAATTAGATAGTTAGCTGAAATATTAGGCTATTTAGCAGTATGCAGACATCAGGATCTACAGTATGACATTAGATACATCTTAGAATAATATTGATTCAATATATGTATTTCAGTGACATTCTAGATGGAAAAAAAGAGCCTTTTTTAACAGAACACATGGGCATAAATCCCTAGTTTTCTTTAAATGTACCATGATAGAGGGATGAGAAGGACCAGTCCAAGACTGCACAGGCACATTTATGTTACTCCACCATAAATAGATAAATCTTTGTGGGGGGCCTCATGTTTGCTTTGTTAGAAGATGAGGTTTGTTAGTATAATGTTGTATGAAAAAGACAGAGTGAGAAAGAAAGGTTTAGTAATGCACAATGCATTTCTATGTATAGTTTTTGATGTTGAGATTATTTCCTAATTCTACTTGAATAAGCAAAACTTTCTGGAAGATATACGATTAAAGTGAGAGATAAAGAGAAGGTAGAAGATAGATCCAAGATGGCCGAATAGCAACAGCTCTGGAGTGCAGTTCCCAGCGAGAAGAACACAGAAGGTGAATGATAACCACATTTCCAAATGAGTTTTTACTGCCCAGAGACCAGGAGATTCCTGGGCTGAAAAGTACCACAAGTTTCCAGCACGGCTGTTTCAGCCAGCTCTGCAGGTCTCCACACAAAAATTCGCACAAATCCAGGCAGCTGTTTCAACAGGCACCTGGAATGCCTGGGATACAGAGCCACCCATGCAACTGAAAAGAAAAGGGGGCTGAAGCAGGGAGCCAGGTGATCTGGCTCGGCGGGTCTCACTCCCACAGAGACCAGCAATCTGAAATGCCTCTGGATTGAGAGTTTTGCAGCAAGCATAGCTGGACCCAGGACAGTCCAGCTCGGTGGGGGGTAGGGTGTCAGCCATTACCAAGGCAGTACAACATTACCGAGGCATTCCACCATTAACGATGCCATCTGTCATTACCAAGGCAATCTGCCTTTACTGAGGCAGTCCACCATTACCAAGGCAGACCACCATTAACGTGGCGCTTCTAACAGGAAGTTCACGCAGCAGCTGGGCAGAGCCTACAGCTGCTCAGTAATGCCTCTGCAGGCAGACTGTGAATAGACTACCACCTTGCTGGGCAGGGCACCTCTGAAAAAATGCAGAGGCACTTCACAAACTTATAAATAAAGCGCCACCTTACCAGGACACAGCACCTGGGGAAAAAGGCATTTATGAGTTCCACTGCAGCAGATTTATACATACATGCCCAGCAGCTCTGGACGAAACAACAGACCTCACAGCTCAGCACTTGAGCTCCTATAAGGGACAGACTATCTCCTTAAGCAGTTCCCTGACCCCTATATATCCAAAGAGACACCTCATAAAGGAGAGCTCAGGCTGACATCTGGCAGGTACCCTTCTGGGACGAAGATAACAGAAGAAGAAACTGGCAGCAACCCTGACTGTTCTGCAGCCCCTGAGGGTGATCCCCAGGTGAGCAGGGTCTAGAGTGGATCTCCAGTAGACCTGCAGCAGAGGGTCCTGACTGTTAGAAGGAAAACTAAGAAACAGAAAGAAATAACTTCAACATCAACAAAAAGGCCGTCCAACAGAGACCCCATATGAAAGTCACCAACTACAAAGACCACAGTTAGATAAATCCACAAAGATAAGAAGAAACCAGTGCAAAAAAGGATGAAAACATCAAAAACCAGAATGCCTCTCCTCCTCCAAGGGATCACAACTCCACATGAGGAAGGGAAAAAAGCTGGATGGAGAATGAGTCTGATGAATTGACAGAAACAGGCTTCAGAAGGTTCATAATAACAAACTTTTCTGAGCTAAAAGAACATGTTCTAACCCAATGCAAAAAAACTAAGAACCTTGAAAAAATGTTGGATGAAATGCTAATGAGAATAAACAGCTTAGAGAAGAATATAAATGACTGATGGAGCTGAAAAACACAACAAGAGAACTTCCCAAAGCATATACAAGTTTCAATAACCAAATTGATCAAGCATAAGAAAGGATATCAGAGATTGAAGATCCATTCAATGAAATAAAAGAAGGCAAGATTAGAGAAAAAAGGGCAAAAAAACAAACAAACAAACAAACAAACAAAAAACAAAGCCTACAGGAAATGTGGGATTATGTGAAAAGACATTATCTAAGTTTGATAGGTATACCTGAATGTGATGGAGAGAATAAATCCAAGCTGGAAAACACTCTTCAGGATATTATCCAGTAGAACTTCCCCAACCTAGTAAGGCAGGCCAATATTCAAGTCCAGGAAAGACAGAGAACACCACAAAGATATTCCTCAAGAAGAGCAACCCCAAGGCACATAATTGTCAGATTCACCAGGATTGAAATGAAGGAAAAAATGCTAAGGGCAGCCAGAGAGAAAGGTAGGGTTACCCACAAAGGGAAGCACATCAGACTCACAGTGGATATCTCAGCAGAAGCCCTACAAGCCAGAAGAGAGTGGGGGCCAATATTCAACAACCTTAAAGAAAATAACTTTAAACCTAGAATTTCATATCCAGCCAAACTAAGTTTTGTAAGTGAAGGAGAAATAAAATCCTTTATGAAAAAGCAATTGCTGAGAGATTTCATCACCACCAGGCCTGCCTTACAAGAGCTCCTGAAAGAAGCACTAAACGTGGAAAGGAACAACCAGTACCAGCCACTCCAAAAACGTACCAAATGGTAAAGAACATCAACACAATGAAGAAACTGTGTCTACTAATGGGCAAAACAACCAGCTAGCATCAAAATGACAGGATCAAATTCACACATAACAATATTAACCTTAAATGTAAATGGGCTAAATGCTCCAATCAAAAGACACAGACTGGTAAATTGGATAAAAAGTCAAAATGCATCGGTGTGCTATATTCAGGAAACCCATCTCACATGCAAGGACACACATAGGCTCAAAATAAAGGGATGAAGGAAGATTTATCAAGCAAATGGAGAGCAAAAAAAGCAGGAGTTGCAATCCTAGTATCTGATAAAATGGACTTTAAACCAACAAAGATCAAAAGAGACAAAGAAGGGAATTACGTAATGGTAAAAGGATCAATATAACAAGAAGAGCTAACGATCCTAAATATATATGCACCAGTATAGAAGCACCCAGAAAAATAAATCAAGTTCTTAATGACCTACAAAGAGACTTAGTCTCCCACACAATAATAGTGGGAGACTTTAACACTCCACTGTCAATATTAGACAGATCAACGAGACAGAAAATTAACAAGGATATCCAGGACTTTAACTCAGATCTGGACCAAGCAAACCTAATAGACATCTACAGAAATCTCCACCCCAAATCCACAGAATATACATTATTCTCAGCACTGCAGTGCACCTACTCTAAGATTGACCACATAATTGGAAGTAAATCACTCCTCAGCAAATGCAAAAGAACAGAAATCATAACAGTCTCTCAGACCACAGTGCAATCAAATGAGAACTCAGGATTAAGAAACTTCAGAAGCACACAACTTCATGGAAACTGAACAACTGGCTCTTGAATGTTGACTGGATAAACAATGAAATGAAGGCAGAAATAAAGATGTTCTTTGAAACCAATGAGAACTAATATAAAATGTACCAGAATTTCTGGGACACATTTAAATCAGTGTCTAGAGGAAAATTTATAGCAATAAATGACCACATGAGAAGCAAGGAAAGATCCAAAATTGACCCCTATCACCAAAATTGAAAGAGTTAGAGGAGCAAGACCAAAAAAACTCAAAAGCTAGCAGAAGACAAGAAATAACTAAGATCAGAGCAGAACTGAAGGAGACAGAGACACAGAAAACCCTTCAAAAAATCAATAAATCCAGGAGCTGGCTTTTTGAAAAGATCAACAAAATAGACAGGCTGCTAGCCAGATTAGTAAAAAAGAAAAGAGAGAAGAATCAAATAGATGCAATAAAAAAGTATAAATGGGATATGACCACCAATTCCACAGAAATACAAACTAAAATCAGAGATTACTACAAACAACTCCATGCAGATAATCCAGTAAACGTGGAAGAAATGGATATATTCCTAGAAACTTGCACCCTCCCAAGCCTAAACCAGTAAGAAGTTTAACACCTGAATAGACCAATAACAAGGGCTGAAGTTAAGGCAGCAATTAATAGCCTACCACCCAAAAAAAGCCCAGGTCCAGATGGGTTCACAGCCGAATTCTACCAGACATACAAAGAGGAGCTAGTACCACTCCTTCTGAAACTATTCCAAACAATCCAAAAAGAGGGAATCCTTCCAAAATCATTTTATGAGACCAACATCACCCTGATACCAAAACCCGACAGAGACTCAAGAAAAGAAAACTTCAGGCCAATATCCACAATGAACATAGATGCAAAAATCTTCAATAAATTACTGGCAAACCGATGGCAACAGTACATCAAAAAGCATCTTCATCACGATCAAGTAGGTTTCATCCCAGGGATGCAAGGATGGTTCAACATACGCAAGTCTATAGATTTAGTCCACCACTTAAACAGAACCAAAGACAAAAACCACATGATCATCTGAATAGATGCAGAGAAGGGCTTAGACAAAATTCAACAGCTCTTTATGTGGAAAACTCTCAATAAACTAGGTATAGATGGAATGTATCTCAAATTAATAAAAGCTATTTACGACAAACCCACAGCCAATATCAGACTGAATGGGCAAAAACTGGAAGCATTCCCTTTGAAATCCGGCACCAGACAAGGATGCCCTCTCTCACCACTCCTTATTCAATATAGTATTAGAAGTTCTATCTAGAGCAACCAGACAAGAAAAAGAAATAAAGTGTATTCAGTTAGGAAGGGAGGAAGTCAAATTGTCTCTATTTGCACCTATTACATATATACATGATTGTATATTTACAAGACCCCATTGTCGCAGCCCAAAATCTCCTTAAGCTGATAAGCAACATCAGCGAAGTCTCAGGATACAAAATCAATGTGCAGAAATCACAAGCATTCCTATACACCAATAACAGACTAAAAGAGAACCAAATCAAGAGTGAACTCCCATTCAAAATTGCTACAAAGAGAATAAAATACCTAGGAATACAACTAACAAAGGATGTAAAGGACCTCTTCAAGGAGAACTACACACCACTGCTCAGGGAAATAAGAGAAGACACAAACAGATGGAAAAATGTTCCATGTTCATGGTTAGGAAGAATCAATATCACGAAAATGGCCATACTGCCCAAAGTAATTTACAGATCCAATGCTATCCCCATCAAGCTACCTATGACCCTCTTCTCAGAACTGGAAAAAAAACACCTTACACTTCATATGGAACCAAAAAACAGCCCACATAGCCAAGACAATCCTAAGCAAAAAGAACAAAGCTGGAGGCATTACGCTACCTCTCTTCAAACTATACTACAAGGCTACAGTAATCAAAATAGCTTGGTACTGTTACCAAAACAGAGATATAGACTAATGGGACAGAACAAAGGCCTCAGAGGCAATGCCACACGTCTACAACCATTCTATCATTGACAAACCTGACAAAAACAAGCAATGGAAAAGGGATTCCCTGTTTAATAAATGGTGTTGGTAAAACTGGCTAGCCATGTGCAGAAAACAGAAACTGGACCCCTTACTGACAGTTTACACTAAAATTAACTCCAGATGAATTAAAGACTTAAACATAAGACCTAACACCATAAAAACCCTAGAAGAAAACCTAGGCCTAACCATTCAGGACATAGGCCTAGGCGAGGACTTCATGACTAAAATACCAAAAGCATTGGCAACAAAAGCCAAAATAGACAAATGGGATCTAATTAAACTCCAGAGCTTCTGTACAGCAAAAGAAACAATCATTAGCGTGAACTGGCAACCAACAGAATGGGAAAAAATATTTGCAATATACCCATCTGACAAAGGGCTAATATCCAGAATCTACAAAGAACAAAAACAGATTTACAAGAAAAAAACAAACAAACCCATTCAAAAGTGGGCAAAGGACATGAACAGACACTTTTCAAAAAAGAAGACATAAATGAGGCCAGCAAACATCTGAAAAAATGCTCATCATCACTGGTCATTAGAGAAATGTAAATCAAAACCACATTGAGATACCATCTCACGCCAGTTAGAATGGCGATCATTAAAAATCTGGAGACAACAGATGCTGGAGAGGATGTGGAGAAATAGGAACACTTGTACATTGTTGGTGGGAGTGTAAACTAGTTCAACCATTGTGGAAGACAGTGTGGCGATTCCTCAAGGACCTAGAAATACAAATTCCATTTGACCCAGCAATCCCATTACTGGGTATACATCCAAAGGATTATAAATCATTCTATTATAAAGACACATGTACACGTATGTTCATTCAGCACTGTTTGCAATAGCAAAGACCTGGAAGCAACCCAAATGCCCATCAATGATAAACTGGATAAGGAAAATGTGGCCCTTATATGCCATGGAATACTACGCAGCCATAAAAAATGATGAGTTAATGTCCTTTGCAGGGACATGGATGAATCTGGAAACCATCATTCTCAGCAAACTGACACAAGAACAGAAAACCAAACACTGTATGTTCTCACTCATAGGCGGGTGTTGAACAGTGAGAACACATGGACACGGGGAGGAGAGCATCACAAACTGGGGTCTGCTGGTGGGCTGCGGAGGGACAGTGGAGGGTGAGGAGGGATAACATGGGCAGAAATGCCAGATATAGGTGACGGGGGGTAGAGGCACTAAACCACATTGCCATGTATGTACCTATGCAACAATTCTGCATGATAATCTAAAGTACAATAAAAAATATATTAAAAAAAAGAAAGAGACAGTAGTAACTTGGACTTGGACCTTGTTTTTAAACAGTATTACAATAATACAATCACAGGCATGCTAACAAAGCAAGACCACGTTTAATGGGAATTTAGTTTAAATACAAAGTTGTAATTCCCCTTCTTCCCAAAAGGCTGGCTGTTCACATCGTTTTCTGTACAATGTGACTAGTGGCTGTGATTTGATATGAAACAGAAATAGATCTTGAATACACTTTTTAGGTTCAGGATGGTGCACAAACCATCATCAATGATTCCAGATGTTTCAATATATCTGTTCTGCTTGATTACACTCCCCAAAATGTGAATCTTCTGAATTCACTCCTCAAATGCTTGTCAATCTTGGTAGTCTCACATACCTCACCTAGAAAATCACTTATCAAAACTAACCCCAGAGAATTTCCATTAATTCTTCTTTCTAGTCTTTCTCTGTCTCCATGTCTGTGTCTATGCTCTTTTTCTTTCTCTCTCATTCATAATACTCTTCGAGGAACATAAACTTTAAACTATTAGAAAGAGCCTATACTGACTATCAGGGGAATTGGAATCTGGCTCCAAAGCTGCAGATACATAATGCATATGAACTTTTCAAAGAAATATAGAAATCCTGCAGTGAAGATATTTAGTCCAACATCTCACAAATTTATTTGATAACATAGGCTTTTTCCCTCAAAACTACAATTGGACATTGTAAGAAATAATTACAGAGATATTGATTATAATATTCTATCTAAAATTCACTGTATGCAAAAAATGCTTTAAAATGTTTGTGGTATTTAATCTTGAAGAGACTTGGGAATTTATATGTGTATTATATACATAATATATATGTACAGTATATATATATTTTTTTTTCATTAAGAGATTTCAATTTACTGTATGCCATTGTATGATATGCTGACAATCAAGATGTCAGAGGATATCTGTTTTGGTCAATTTGTCAAAGAAGTTAGATTATATATGAAATATCTTCTAACTCTAAAACTAGATGATTTTGTAAGTAATTAGCATATGGTTTTCTCTTTGAATTTTCATATTTCATTTTAATCTCAGATGTGTTCCTACATGGAGACAAAGAAGGTACTTCCATCATGATCTAATTCAAGGGGTTGAATTACTGCCTTACCCTGACCCCTATCATTAAAAATACTTTTCCTTCCATCTTGTCACTTAACACGAAATTTTATTAGGTTTCACAGTGATATACGAGGATAGAGGTTTGGAGACAGAAAGACCCAATTCTGAATCCTGCCTTTGGTTCTCACTGTCTTTGTTATTTCAGGCAACTTACTTAGGCTCTTTGAAACTCAATTTACTCATCTATAAACCGTGAACTATAAGGATTAGAGTTCATACATCTAAAGCAGCCACTATATTGTTTAGCCTTCGGTAGGTGTAAAATGGAAGATGGCTGTTGCTATTTCTTTGTGTTAAATTACTGTTTTCTTTATAAGTTCTCTCTTAAAATTCAAATAGTCTTGAGAGTAACACGTTTGAACATTATCAACCATTATTACTGTAGTCCAAGTAAATGAGTCAGATATTTGAGCATAGTAGATATATGTTTTGCTCGGTGGAATGGTGGAGATAGGACATAGAAGCCTGAGGGCAAGGGGAGTTACAGAAGATCAGGAAGGGACCATGGAAAATCAATATTTATTGAGGCCATCTCTGATTATCCTGTTTGAATTCTGGGGAGCTAAGAAAAATAGAGGCTAAAAAATATTTAGACACTGGGAAAACACAGATACCTACCTCAGATCTTTTCTTTAGCCCTACCCCTGGGACTAAATGACAGATCAGAAAGAGAAATAGCAATGGAAAACAACATTTCAGTAACAGAGTAAATTTTTTTTTTAAATATATTAATCCCTGAATTAAAATTTATGCTTAAATACCTAAAATGAATTATATACTATTCTCTAGTCAAAATGACTTTAATAGCTTTTTAGCTAACTGGTAATTTCACTCCCTTCCCCAAGGGCAGAAAACATATCACCATGTTTAACCTTTTTAATGTTTTTAACCCTCTTGCTATCTTTAAAGAGAGATAAGCTTTCATTTTACATTTTTAAATGCTATGTATCTGGTTTACACACCATAATACAACTCCCTCTGCACCAAAACTGCTTTGACAAATGGAAACTTGAATGGTAAGGGCCTTTTAGCAAAAATCCACATTTTAGAAATAATTTCGTACAAGGATTGTACATTTTCTAAATAAGATACGTGCCTCCACGGACCAGGCTAGATTGTCCTTATCTTATGGAGCTGAGCAGAGTTTCCACTTTTTGAATAGTATCGGATAAGCAGTCTGTAAAGGCTCTACAACACTTCATTCCGTGATGGCATTTCCACAAATGTGTGACTACATGCAGTGCACAACAGGTTGGAAAAACTGAAACTGCATTAAAAAAAATCTGCCACAGAATTTCTGTATTCTTTGCAACTGATATCACCACCTGGAGGGTTCAAATAGGTAATAAACCTATTTGAGCAAAGGCATAGCAAATACCTCTGTAAGGAGAAAAGAACTCTGCAAAGGAGCCCACAGGGCTTCAGGCAATTCTCATGTAGCAAAATCCCACTTAAAACAAACCTCCCCTTTCTCTTGGGATCTCCTGTAATCCTGGAATTAGAAGGATCAGTACTGGCTGTGGTTGCTCTTTGCTCAGAGAATTTGCTCAGGTTGTATGGGGCTCATTCTGTTTTCCTTCAAATTTCAAAACTGAGTGTTCAGAACATTTTACTTACTAATGAATTTATCATGGTGGTCTTTGATCCATGATTCAAATCTGAACCTCAAAAGCCTTAATATCACCAGACTGGAATGAACAATGCAAATTTTGCCTCTAGTATTTCTCATCTATCAGACTGTGAGCTTTTCTGGAACATGGATATGGCCTAGTTTTCCTTCATATCCATCCTGCCTAGCATGGTGCCCAATATCATAAAGACTGAATAAATATTTGTAGAATAAATGAACGAATGGCATAAAATACTAAAGAATATGGCTAGCATGTAAAAGCTAACCTGCTTGTTTACTGCTGTATGGAATTAGCTTATACAGGGTAATCCACACAAAGGATTACTTGTAATCTTTTGGAAAAAACATACATGTTGATTTTAATCTATAAAGACAAAGGTATCCCTTTAGTTTTCCCAAATATCTCCGCTCTTTCAAAATTCTTTTGTGAAAATGATGGGACAAATGAGAACACTCTTGTTTTCCTGTGATTAAAATTTTAAAGAAAAAGCACGGTATTTCCCCAAAAGGATTCTTGACTTTGCAATCTCCTTGTTTTCCACACAGCTAAAACTTTGGTTTATTGACCTGTTACAAGGT
Organism: Callithrix jacchus; assembly: GCF_049354715.1. NCBI lineage: Eukaryota > Metazoa > Chordata > Mammalia > Primates > Cebidae > Callithrix > Callithrix jacchus. The sequence goes on from NC_133524.1 coordinate 94,404,931, forward strand.
CTGTCAATGTTAAATTTTACTTACATTGGGTAACCAGGAAGTATTTTCTTTTCACTTGTTAATGCTTGCCTATTGTGACTGTATCAAATAAAGAAGAACAAACTATTTTAATGGGAATTTCTCAAATACATGAGCTGTAAATATAGTACATTAAGCAGATAAAAATGCCATGCATTTTTCATAAATTCAAAGATTTGAGAGTCAGGAAGATTTAAATTATAAATGCATTTTTTTGCTCTCCATCTTAAAACCTCCAAGAGACCTACAACATTTAACTCTTATTCTAGTCCTCTAAGATGGAGTAGGAGGAAGGTATTAAAAAGAGTGTCTGTTCTGCCTTCTAAGATCATTACTTTATTTTCCAGAAGTGTATCCTATTCCGGTAAGACAGATATGTCCCATTGATCTTAGAAATATGTTGTTCCATGGCTGGAATTCCTTTCTCTGAAATCATCTTTTGGTATTTTAAATTTATTACCAATTGGCTGGTGCAGTGTGTTTTTCAGTTACTGAAAATTTAGAGCCATTACTAAAGTGAAGTTTGGAGTAATTTCCTGGACTATGTTTGGTGCCAAAGTCACCACAAACTGATTTTTTGTCACTCTTTTGGCTAGCTATCCCAATGGGAAAATCAGTCGTTTTATTTGCACAGATCTGATACAAGGAATGCTATCTATAGACATCCTCTGTCAAAGTTGTAATCATCTGTTTTGTAAGAGAGAAATTTGAGGCAGAAACATTAAAATGCACCTGAAAAAATCAACAGTAGGAATCTGAGTTCATTCTGTTTGATAGCTTCCTCTGCTCCTAAACCTTAAGGCAAGGTCACCGGTGCTGTTGTCATGGTAATCTGGGTCATAGGGAGCAAAACTCAAACTCATTTTATAATAGGATAAGAGAAAGAATTCTCCCGTGAAGCAAATTATTCATTTTTTTTTAACACAATCACAGGACTAGTTAGTGGTCTAGTCCCAAAGAGGAAATAATCTTGAACAGATGAAAGCTCAGAATACATCTCTTTCACAAAGGAAAAGCAAAGCAACTCATGATCTATTAAGTAAAAGGTTAATTTTTGTTAGTGACAAAGTTACTCACGAAAGCTAATATAAACCTGTACCACAACAGTGTCTTCCTGTTGGTTTTTCTACTAGCATTTTAATTGTAACAGGGTAATGGCATCAGGTGTTTCAGAGTTTGGTAGAATCAGATTGAGTCTGAGTGTCCACTAAAAACCATGCTGTCTGAAAGTCCAAAACAAAAAAGAAAAATAACTCTTTACCTTACCATGCTCTTCTAGGGATGGACTTATGCCCACATTACTTTTCAAAGTGTTTGGGCCTATAATAAACTCCAGTACTATTTAGTAAGTTTGATGATGTCCTCAGCCTGCACATACGGTTTTAACACCCCTTTTCTCTTGTCAACAGATGTACTATAACAGTTTTCCTGCACTAAATTGGATACCAAAATAAATCAGGTCATATATCTATGAAAATATGTGTACATGCTTGCATTTCTTATATTCTGTATTTCATTATCCAAAAACATCTGAAAAAATCAATTTCTTCTTCACCTGCCCATCAAGAGTCAGATTAAGGATTTATAAGAATTGATGACAGCACTTTCAAAGCATACAGAACTCCCTGACTGCTCCTTTCCCTTCAGTTCTTTTAGAGCAGAGCTAGAATACTGATTTAGAATTTTTTTCAGTTCTGTGAAGGAAATTTACTTTTAAGTGTTCTCCTTTAAAATGTGTTTGTGATTATCATTATACAAATGTATGTGGCATTACTGGCATATTTAAGTTTCAGCACATAATGCACACTCCCGATTTAGAAACTTAGTTTATTTTTTAAGAGCTTTCCATTTCACCTTTAAGCTTGTATTACATAAGCTTAATGGACTCACTCAGTTCGGTGATAGGGAGAATCCACCAGGTGAACAGCAGTAAGCTCATGAGCTTTGAAGGGCTTATTTGCCAGATTGCAACTCTAACTTACTGTTTAGAGTAGCACTAGTCTGCATGCACCGGTTATAAAATCCCAAAGCTCTGATAATATTTATTTCAGAAGGAAAAAGTCCTTTTCCCCTATCCTCCCTCTTTATTTTTGCATAAATACAGTAAGTTAAGCTTTAACTAAGGTGATGCTTGAATTAAACTGACAGATCCAACTGCCTGAAATTTAGGATTGCATTTATGGATTTCATCTACAGTATATCAGCATCAAAATGTCAGAGACAGTAAGTCACAGCCAGGAGAAGTTTTTATGAGTTTTGGAATTTTCAGTTCTTGCCATTGTTGCATTATCTAGTACTGGTCAGAGCAGCAGGACTGATGAGGATGGTGAGACTTAAATTTGGTACTTAAATATTCCTTCAAACTAGAGATTTACTCTAGCATATGGGAGGAATAAAGCCTACCTTTAAGAGGAATGTGTGTGCGTGTGCTTTTCAAAGAAAAAAAAGTAAAACACTAGTGAGACAGATTGAACTAGAACACATTTTAGCAAAATAATACAACAGTCTTTGCTTTGAGGACTCAAATGACAAAGCCTTCAGTTAATATTAGGAGAAGTATTAATGAGGTATCTTCTGAGAAGATATTCTTGAGAATACAAGTTTGCTAATTAATTACTCATCATTTTTCAATAGTATTTAAATTCTTTTCCATGATGAAGGATCACACTTGGTTTGTGAATTAGATAGCAAAAAAGTTTTGAAAACAACTCTAGATTCGAGACTCTGCTATCTCCTGCTAGAGTCAAATCCATGGCAGCCTTTCAATGAAGGCCTCTGTAAAGTCATTGTGTACAGCAGGCTGAGCTCTCATGAGCGAGATGAGTGAGAATACCACTGTGGGTACAACCTAACAGTATATAATAATATCACTACTGTCAATATCACTTTAGAGTCCTGAGAAAATATTGCACCTCTTCTTCTTAGAACCATGAAAACTATATTGGAAATTAAACGGACAAACCTCAGATGAGTAATTCTGAGATGGGGTGGTCTTGGCATTTCTTTGCCAAAATGGTGGTGAAGAGTAATCAGCATCCCACTGCAACCGTTCCATTCTGTTCCATTCCTTGGCCCCACAGCTTCTCGACATTACTTCCTTTTTCTTTTCCTCTCTTCCTCTTCTCCCCAGCCAAAGAAAGAAGCTGGAAATGTTTGGGTGGGTAAATACTAAATTGTACATAATGGTGATAGGGGAAATTATTCATTTTCATTTTGCCCACTTAAATGCTCTTGACTCACCATTAAGGCCATAAAACAAAACCAAGTAGAACAAAGTAAACCCCCACTGCCAAGACGATAATCTCATTTAATTAAGCTCTTATTTCAAAAAGAAAAGTTTACTGCAGAAAGCTCTGAAAGGGTAAGAAAATCTTGCAAAGACAAGGAAACATGAATCTGAACATAACATGGGGTGGCTGGGAGGTGAGGGGAGTGGATAGATACAGAAAAGAGAAACTTCAATAAGAGGAGGAAAAAAGAGAGCACCAGGAAAAGAGACAGAGGAAATAAAAGGAAGTCCACAGATGTCAAAGGATATTTACTTCTGTTACTTAAAGAGGGATAATTATACTCTTGTATCAAAACCCTTGGTGCTTAGTATTATCACGTTCACTAAACATAGAAAATAAATTATGCACATAATTTTTCAGAATAAAATATGAAGAGAGACAGAAGTTGACAACTTGTTAGCAATTAAGTAGCAATATATAACCTTGTGAGCAGAGAATACCACTAGGCCTAACCTTTAAAAATGTAGCATTTTGTCTACTTTTGGAGAAATACAACACATTCGCTTTGTGTGTTGTATTAGTAAGAGTTCTCCAGAGAGATAGAACCAATAGAAGATACATAGATGAATAGATAGGTAGGTAGGTAAATATATGAGAAGATATTTACTAGGGAAATTGGTTCACACTGTTATAGAAGTTGAGAAGTGCCACAAGAGCCTGTCTCAAGCTAGAGATCCTGGGATGCTGGTAGCATGGCTCAGCCCAAGTCTGAAAGCCTCAGAACCAGAGAAAGTTTGGTAATTCTTAGTCTAAATCTGAAGGCCGTTTAAGAATCCAGGAAAGGTACTGGTGTAAATCCAGGAGTCAAAAGGTTGGAAAGCTTAGAGTTCTGATGTCCCAGCTCCAGGAGAGAAAGAAGAACTCACCTTTTCTATGCCTTTGTGGTCTATTTGGTCCCCCATGCAATTGGATGGTGCCCACCCACACTGAGGGTCAATTGGTTGTCCCATTCATAGGCCAATCTCCTCTGGAAACACTCTCCCAGACACATTCAGAAGTAATGCTTTATCAGTTTTCTAGGTATTCCTTAGTTCAGTCATTTACCATTCATGTACAGATTTGGTACCGTGAAACACCAGTGTCTCTGTGCATTAGAAGAAAATGAAAGCTTGTAACTATTATTCAAATGTGAAAACAGTCCTCTAGGTATTTTCTTTAAAGTACATAGTACATCGCAGTGTATAGCCCATTGTGGACTCTAGAATATGTAGAGCTTGCTCTAATTTCCAGAAGGAATAGGCTGTGTAACAGTACAGGATATTTCCATATTTCTTTTATCCTAAGTAATCCAAAGCAATTACAATATACTTTTTAAAAAAACTTCTGGATTTGGGGTTTCATGTGAAGGTTTGTTAGATAGGTGAACTCATAGAATGGACTTTTTAATATATAAATAACTAATTAGACATTACATTCATAGATATAACTTTAGATCACAAAGCACATTGTTTTATGTGATTTATCACAGTCAGTCCGTGAGGTTTGCAGTACCAGTTATATTTTCTCTCTTATAAAGATGAAGAAACTGAAGTTCAGAGAGTTGAAGTGACTTGCCCAGGATTAAAGTACAGAAAAATGCAACTAAAACTCAGGTCTTCCAAATCCACGTCCAATACTTTTTCCATCAACTACATGTCTCCTAAAACTATGGGAATCACAATTGATTAAGTCAGACTGAGTATAGTCATCTAAAAATCCTAGCTAAAGATTTAGAAGAGAATTCAGAAGATACCCCAACGATTGAGGTAAATTTTAAATCCCCCCCTTCCTGGCCCCACCCTGCCTGAGGTCACTGTATTTCTTAGTGCATCATATGCCAGACATCTTTTCGTGGATCATTCACAACTCTTAGCAGTGGTCTGTCCTAGGTATATAATAGGTGTTCAATAAATACTTATTTGCTTCAATTACTGCTCAAAAGTCTTAAAATTAATAATCTAATAAGCTGCTAGTGTTTCCATTAACTTTTTGAATTGTTGAAGAAACTCTAGAATTAAGGAATATGTACTGTTAAAACTGCCCATAAGATATATCAACTTTATTGACATGCTTTTTTGCAGAGATGTACTATAGACTTTTTTCTTCTTTTAAATTTAGCAAGCTTCTCAGGTATTCAAAAATATAATTACAAAATGCTCCAAATATTATTTCAAAACCTATTAGTTGTTTTTGACCACAAAATACAAACTTACTAAAATTATGTTTGGAAATAAATATTTCTATGGCAAACATCTGTAATAAATGTGGGGAAAAAAAGAAATACATGGGCTAAAAGAAAGAGTTTAGATACATGCATATTCATCTCTCTAATAAATGCATAAAGGTTCACTAAACTCAGATTCAAGACTATTCATTTTCTTTTTCTTTTCCTGTTTCTAAATAGGGGTATTTATAAATGTAGTTGTTTTTCTTGAAATGTGGTATTAGCCAAATTCAAAACATTTAATCGGAAACATAAAACACTCATTTTGAAGGAAGCAATCTCAAAATGGGACCTAGAAGTTCTTATGTCATGCCATATTTGAATTTACAGCTATTGGATTTATGGCTATTAAATGAAATCAAAGCCAAAAAGTTTCAAAATAGTATGTTTGTTAGTTGTGGAGGATCCAGTGGGAATTGTGGCTTTTGAAGTGTTATAGACAAAAGAGAGACATCACAATAGTGTCCACGTTTAGCATTTCTGCTAAAGTAGAAATAAAACAAAACGAAAATCTCCCGTAAATTAACGTAGGAATTCTGAGTTGCTGTTTCAAAGATGTGGCAACTCTTTGTCACTTCTCTAGGTGCTACATTTCATTGTTAGCATTATAAAGGAAGAGAGCTATATGTAGTGTTATGACTGAGTACCAATATTTGTTTTTCTATCTTTTGCAAGGGACTCACAGCTTCATGAAGGCAGGAACCATAGCTAATTTGCTCTCAGTTTTATCCCTGATGCCTAGTGTAGCACATGGCACATTTCAGACACCTGATGAATATTTTTAAATGAATACACAATATCAAGAGGAAATGAGTTTGAAAGTGGAGGAATGCTTCACAGACATCCAGAAATCTCAAATATCTGAAATAGTGCTGAAAGGAAATGCCTCCTACAGTAAAGAAATATCCTAGGTGAAACAAGAAAAACTGAAAATAGTAAAGAGCCCATAGCTGGTCACATCCTCATACTGTGATTGGTTGGTTTATCAAGAGAATAAATTTCCCAGGTTGTTAAAAGTCAATTTTCTAAGGTACAAAATCTCAAAAATACAGAAGTCAAGTGGAAAGGACAGAGAAAAAGAAAACAAAGAGAAACAAATGGTGGGGACTGAGCAGCAGACTCTGACACCAAAGGTCAGGAGCAATAAAATAACTGATTTCCTTGTCACATACTCTGTAGTCTTCTGAATCTAATAGTCATTTCGCTTTTAGTAGTTTTCAAGAGACTTATAAACACAGCAAAATGGCAGCCTTTTTGGTAGGAGTAGACATGTCTGTGTATGTGTTTGCTGGCATGTGCCTATGGGGCATGGACAGCCATCTACCTCTCAGTAGTCCTTCGGTACATCCCTGTGCCACATTATAAGCATATCAGCTAAAGGACATTTGTTTTCAATCTGAAGAGTTACAGTTTCAATGAAAGAACAAACTATGGTACATTATGATAAGTCTAAGAAATAGCAGATTATGTTCAGAACGTCACTGACAAGTCAAAAAAAAACAGCTTATATTAGAAGTAAGGATTTCTGGAAGGTAAAACCATGGCCTAGGAGAAGGCTTCTTAGGATTTTGATTCACCAATTAATTTCACAGAAAGGCAGTCATGTGCACCCCACAAGAGATCAAACTGCCGCACACTGTTTTCTTGTAGTTTTATGAGAAAGAGGCAAATGACCAAGAATCAGTTCAACATTAGCAATTTTTCAAGAGAATGAGTTCCCGGCTTCAATACTTACATAATTTTATTTAGCCTTTGAATATACATTTATAATTACATATTTGATAATGATAACTCCAAGGAATTAAGAAGAGATTAAACTATTTCCTATACTCAGAGTATTTTAGAAATGTTTTCATTTGGAAAAAAAGCAGTTTAAACAAAAGCGCTGGTTCTTAGAGTCATACACAAGTTATTGGAAAATCCACTTGGCCAAGCCCCAGCATTCCTGCAAGATGCTACATTGACCACTTTCAGTTGAATAGGAATTACCGAATGTTGGACTGTTTTAGCTCTGATAAAGAGTATATGTTTATTTTAGTTTACCAGTGTAACCTGCTAGGTCCCAAAGTATAAAACCTGATTCAAGAAACTGAAGTATAGGGACCTAATCACAAGGTATTGGAGATAAGAACTACTGTACAAGTGCTGCAAGGAGTGAACCACTAACCTCTGAGACTCCTACCTAATGTATTACTGCAAATCTCAGCAACAACTTCTTTTGAGTAGAGCTAATACTACCCCAGAAATACCTCAATATCCTCTTCATTAAACGGTCTTAGGAATACTTTAATTTATTGCTGTGCTTTTTAATACAAATTTTCTCATAAAACTGTAGGCAATTTCTACATGCCACTTTTATATGTGGGCATTATTTGAGACTGTTTCCAACCAGAGGAAAAATTCATAGTTTACACTAAGATGAACTCCCTCCATTGTTGCAGTATTTATAGCTTGTGAGATTAACATTCTGAACAAATCTGTGGCATAGCATCCAGATAAATATCATAGGAATAAATTTTACAGATAACCATGTGCCTAGAGTCAGTGGCAACAAAAACAGAAAGATAATAAAACAGGTTTCATTGATTCTGTGGTCTTCCTTTATGGTTCAGATGGTATAGCCTGTGAACATAATGGACAAGAAGATGATTTTCAAGAACTAGCCAAGTTTTACAATTATCCACAAAATTAATTCTCATATTTATTACTACAACTGAAGATGAAGTGCTCTTATGTTACATAGGGCTGCAATGTTTTTTTTTTAAAGATATTATGAATTCTTTATTTTACATGGTTTTATGTTCACAATGTATCTACCAAATGAAACAAATTAAGTAGGGATGGATGACTTCTGGTATTCTCACATTTTGAATTTATACTTTTAGTTTTTCAGAGGGAGTCTCACTCTGTCATGCAGGCTGCAGTGAAGAAGCAGCGAGCACTAGGCTCACTGTGACCTCTGCCTTTGGGTTTCAAGTTAATCTCCCACCTCAGCCTCTTAGGTTCACGCAATTTTCCTGCCTCAGCCTTCCAAGTAGCTGGGACTACAGATACCCACCACTACACCCGATTACGTTTTGTTTTTTATTATTATTTTTAGTAGAGAAGAGGTTTCGCCATGTTGGCCTGGCTGGTCTCGAACTCCTGGTCTCAAACGATCCACCCGCATCATCCTCCCAAAGTTCTGGGATTACAGGTGTGAGCAACTGTACCTGGCCCCACATTCTGAATTTAGCTTAATCATTAGTAGTTTAATAAATTCGAAAAATCTTATCTGGATTACTTTCAGAATCCATTCTTTAAATTTTCAGAACTGTCCATTAAAAGTAATAATGCAGTTTTAATATGTTCATTCATTTAATACTTGCGCTACACTCTATTTGGTCTCAAGGCCTCAAGTTTAAAGTCTTTAATGTTTTAATCATTCACTCCTTATTGACACACTTTGGATTCCTTTCCTGATAGACTTAAGAAATATGCTTCCTTTAGGTATCTGAAGCTTTCTTTTTCTTCCTTTTAAATAAGTTCAGCCATAGAAAGAAATTCGAGATGGATAATAAAGTTTTCAGATAAATTATAAGTAATTCTTAGTTCAGATGCAATGTTTACTGTGAGTGGTCAGTCTGTTATGACAAATACGGTGTTAATGATATTTTTTGCCAAGACAAGATGAAAGGTTCACCTGGAACTGTGTTTGGTAAAAGTGACTTCTGTATGGTTCACCAAACCAAGCAGACAGAAGCAGGTTCCTGGGAGTGAGGCAAAAGAAAAAATTATGGTTGGCTGCTTTAGATAGATAGGCAGGTCTAGGTGGTTTGGAAACAAAGGCTGTTTCCAGTCTATAAGGGCCATGAGAGCAAGGATGAGATCTGATTTATTCATTGCTATATTCCCAAAACCTAGCATCACAGCTGCTGTGGTCTGAATGTTGGTGCCTCTCTTGAAATTCATATGTTGAAACTTGATTCCCCAATGTAATGGTATTAAGAGGAGAGGCCATGGGAGGTGATTAAATCATGAGAGTAGAGCCCTCATTCATTGGATTAGTGCCCTTATTAAAAAAGCTTGAAGGGGACTGCCTTGAGCCTTCCACCTTCTACCATGTGAGGATGAAAGTACAAGGCACCATTTATGGAGCAGAGAGCCAGGCCTCACCAGACACCAAATCTGTCAGCACTTGATATTGGGCTTCCCAGCCTTCAGAACTGTGAGCAGTAAGTTTCTATGGTTTATTAATTATCCAGTCTGAGATATTTTCTTAAGCCCAAACAGACTAGGACATATGTTGCAAAGTAGATGCTCACTAAATATATGTTGACTGACCAATGTAATACTAATAAGCAATTCGCACTCTCTTAATAGTACTTCTAAAAATCTTATTTTCAAAAGACAAATGTAGACTGCAAGACGGTCTCTTTCTCTCAAGTTGACTAAGACATTTCAATATAATCTGAAGGCCTACAATGTGTTAACAACATCTGGAGCCTCTAGATTTGTAACATTTAGTTTCTCAAAACGTAAGGCACCATTCCAAATATTTTGCAAGTGTTCAAGGAAATTTTCTTGCACAAAGAGAAAAAATATTTTATCCTTCAAAATGGAAATCAAATACAGTGGATAAAATGATGAGATGAGGTTAAATAGAGGCATTGAATAGGAATTTCTCTTTGCAACGTGCACAGTTGCTGTGCTTTTCATTTGAGTTTAAAATTAAGGCAGTGCTGTAGCTTTTCTATAATATAACCACATGTGTTTCTACATAATAAAAATTTATATTCATATACTTAATACTTCTCTGAGTCTGTTCCCAATCTGGACATGTAAATGCAAAAGGTCATTTGATGCCTAAATGGAGAAAGGTCTTTTGTTGGAGAAAACATTTTACTGATTCTAAAATGCAGTTTCTTCTCCCCTACTAAAACAAATACTGGCAGGCTATTGGTTAATTTATTGAAGGAACGTGAACTTTTTCTAGAAAGATACTTCCCATTAAACTATTGAGCCGAATAGGATTCTTCAAAGTAGTTTCTAATTCATAAATATTCTTGAATCTGAGCAGAAAATATCACTATCACTATATTTGTGATTTGAAAGAACAATCCTTGTAATTAGAAATAATGAGGAAAAAGATATATCTTGTGAGGAGAGGAAGGTATATTAACAATAAAATAATGAAATGTTAGACAAACTAGTGATAAACTCTAATCAGTCATTTTTATTGTTTTTATTCATTTACTTAGTTTTACTATTTGTTGCTTAATTCTGTTTGCTGCAAATTTATTTGGATTTTTACACTTATGTTTATGAGTGAGAGTCCCTGTAATATGCATTTCTTGTACAGTCTTTGGTTACAATAGTTCTAAAATCTAAGTTGCAGAAATCACACTCATTTTGAAACTTATTTAAGGGTCTGTACATTATGATGATCTTTGATGTTTGGAAAAAAAGTTAAAATCATACTGTTCTTTAGGTTTATGATTATTGTGTTTATATCTGGGAGAGTAAATATTTAAAATAGACCATTGCTTTAATGGTCTACTCTGATTTTCTGTTTTTTTCTGGAATCAGCTTCTTAATCCGTCAAAAGATTATAACATTTAATCTTTTAAATGCATTAATTGTTCATAAAGTTCTATATTATAGTTTCTATGATCACCCATTTTAACCCTTCTTATTTTCTTGACCAAGCTTATTATAGTTTGATATATTTTACTGGTCTTTTCAAGTAACCAGTTTTTGGCTTTTTTGATTGCCTTTAGTACAAGTTAATTTCTATTTCTGTAATTTCAGCCCCTATTATTATTTCCCTTTGAAATTCTTTGGGCTTCTGTTGTTTCTAACTTCCTCAATGTTTATAACATGTGCATTTTAAACCACATATTTTCCTGTAGATGATGCACTGGCTACATCTCACAAATTTTGTTTTGTAGTATTTTCACTGTTATTAATTGAAAGTATTTTCTAATTTTCATGTATCTTCTTTGACCCAGGAATTTAGAATCTTATTTTAAATTTTCCTTATATAGTTTATTGTTTTAGTTATTATTTTCTAAATGCATCATATTTTGTCTAGAGATCACTATGTCATTGACAATTGGGTATTTGTTAAGACTGTGCAGCCTCTTTATTGGTCAATTTTTATAATTATTTCACATGTGCTTAAAATGTATATGCACTGAAAGTGTGATACAGGGTTCTATTTCTATCCATTTGACTAAGCTTGGTAACTGTCACCTTGAATCTTCTGTGCCCTTACTAAAAGAGTTCTCTTAAATCTTCCCATTCTCGAAAAAATTTTTGCAGTTTACCCATCTGACAGTAGGACTGATATCCAGAATTTACAAAGAACTAAAACAGATTTACAGGAAAAAAACAAACAAGCCCATTCAAAAGTGGGCAAAGCATATGAACAGACACTTTAGAAAAGAAGACATACATGAGGCCAACAAACATATGAAAAAAATGCTCATCATCACTGGTCATTAGAGAAATGCAAAGCAAAACTACATTGAGATACCATCTCATGCCAGTTAGAATGCCGATCCTTAAAAAATCTGGAGACAACAGATGCTGGAGAGGATGTGGAGAAATAGGAACACTTTTACACTGTTGGTGGGAGTGTATTAATTCAACCATTGTGGAAGACAGTGTGGCGATTCCTCAAGGACCTAGAAATAGAAATTCCATTTGACCCAGCAATCCCATTACTGGGTATATATCCAAAGGACTATAAATCGTTCTGCTATAAGGACACATGCACATGAACGTTCATTGCAGCACTGTTTGCAATAGCAAAGACCTGCAACCAACCCAAATGCCCATCGATGATACACTGGACAGGGAAAATGTGGCACATATACCCCATGGAATATTATGCAGCAATCAAAAATGATGAGTTCATGTCCTTAGTAGGGACATGGATGAACCTGGAAAGCATCATTCTCAGCAAACTGACACAAGAACAGAAAACCAAGCACCACATGTTCTCACTCATAGGCAGGTGTTGAACAATGAGAACACATGGACACAGGGAGGGGAGCACTACACACTGGGGTCTGTTGTGGGGAAATAGGGGAGGGACAGCGGTGGGTAGGGAGTTGGGGAGAGATGGCATGGGAGAAATGCCAGATATAGGTCAAGTGGAGGAAGGCAGCAAATCACACTGCCACGTGTGTACCTATGCAACAATCTTGCATGTTGTTCACATGTACCCCAAAACCTAAAATGCAATTTAAAAAATCTTCCCATTCTCACTATACTAGATATGTTTATATTTTGTTGTAATTATTTAAATGATTACATCATAAAATTTGAAGTTAGGTTGTTAAGTTCTTAAGGGACTGAAGTTATTTTCTCATTCTGCCTAATTTCTTCATTTTAGTAGTATGTAATCTCTCCCTTAATCCATAATAATGCTTTGGAATAAAGTATATTTTGTCTGATAAAGATACAGCAGCACTAGGTCTTTTTTTCATTAATACTTTTCTGAGTCGTGTTTTTTAACCCTCTATACATTTCCTTTTTTTTTTTTGTTCTTAGGTTTGAGAATATCTTATTAAATAGTTTATAGCTATATTTTGTTATTTGAAATTACTCTCAGGTTCTTTAGCTTTTAACATATAAATATTAAAACTTATTTTGATGTCTACCAAAATATTTGAGTTTAATTTCTACCATATTATTTTGTGACTTTGCTTTTTTCTTCTCATCTTACTTTACTGACTGATTTTTCTTTATTCATTTTTTTCTCTTGCAGTTTGGAAGCCAATATGGGTATCTCTATGTATTTTTTAGTTTATTTCACAACCTAATTTTAATCACACTTTTTTTATTTTGAGGTAATTGTAGATTCACATACATGTGTATGAAATAACAGAGAAACCACATGAACCCCATACCAGTTTCACCCAATGGTACCACCTTGCAAAATTATAGTACAGTATCATAACCAGGATATTGACATGGATTCAGTCAAAATACAGAACAGTTCAATCACCATGAGGATCCCTTACATTGTCCTTTTATAGCCACATCTACCTCCCTTCCATCTCTTTTCCCTTCCTGATCCCTGGTAACCACTAGTCTTCCATTTCCATAGTTTTGTCATTTCAAGTATGTCATATAAATAAATCATACAGTATGTAACACTTTGGGATCAGCTTTTTTCATTCGGTATAATTCCCAGAGAATTCATCCAAGTTGTATGTATTGATGGCTCCTTCATTTTTACTGCTGAATAATTGTCTTTATGCTTTAAAAATGCACATCGATCTGAGACCATCCAAACTTAATCAACAATTTCAGTCCTCTTCCAAACTGTAAAGTGGATCTCAAAGTACTTTATCTCAAATTCCCTCATCCACAGTGTTTTTTTGTTATGAAATATTTAGTTTCAGGTTGTTTATAACCCCTATGTTAATTGCAATTATTATTTCTCTCTCTCTCTCTCTCTCTCTCTCTCTCTCTCTCTCTCTCTCTCTCTCTTTTGGTCTATGCTTATATATGTACTTACCACTTTCTGAGCTCATTGTTACTTCCTGAATCCCATCCAACATTACTTTTGGGTGCACTTTTCTTCAAAATATCATTTCCTATTTCTTTCAGTAATTATCTCTATAAGGAATATTCTCACAGTGTTCAACTAAAAAATGTTTCAAGTCACTTTTATTCTTTAATAATTGGCAAGGTAGAAAGCTCAAGGTTAGCAGTCATGGTCCCATATCACTTTGAAGATATTATTGCATTGACTGTTGGCTTCTTTTGTTGCTATTAAGAAATCCCTTATATATAATCATTATTTTTTTCCTCTGGTTTCTTTTAAGGTTTTCATTAAACATCAGTCTTCTGATGTTTCAGTATGACGTGTATATTCATTTTTACTTATCCTGCTCAAACTTATTGTACTTTTTAAATCTAAGGATTCATGTCTTTTGTCATTTCTGAAAAATAAATCTCAACTATTATGCCTTCAAATATTGCCTCAAAGCCCATCCCTACATTTGTGATGTCTGGGCTAAAAGTACAAAGTAAGGCCCTAATGCCATATATCTACATTTTTTAGAAAGTTATAAATCAGACTCACTTTTCAGTAAAACACGTTCTATCAAATACCTTGACATGTATATCTTTATAAACAAAAAAAACTAAGTGTGTAACACTATAGCTTTTATCTGACTGAAAGTTGACAAGATTGCAAAGATAATTAAATTTGATTACTTTGTATGTATATGAGTATTTCATTGTTGGGCCAGCAGTATTGAATTTAAAAAATAAAGATGTGCATAATACATACATTAATATCTATTTCTTCCATATAGTTTATTTTGCTTGCCTCGTGTGGTAGACAGAATTCTGAGAGGATCCATGATCTTCACCACCTGGTATTACATCTTATGCAATTCTCTTTGAGGACAGGTGGAACTTGTGACTTGCTTCTAACAAAGGTAGTGGGATGTCACTCTCATTATTATGTTAACTAATATAAGACTCCAGTTTACATACTGAAGAAAGAGACTCTTCTGCTGGCAATGAAAACATAAACTGTTATGTTGTAAGGGACCCTTTGAGTGCATCACATGGCAGTGAACTCTGTGGCCTCTAGGGTGTAAGGTCAGCCTCCAGTGGATAGCTAGCAAAAAGCTGGAGCCTTCAGTTATATAGCCACAAAAAAAATGAACTCTACAAACAACCTGATGAGCTTGGAAGTGGATCATTCCCCAGTGGAGACTTTCAATGGGACTCCATTTCTGTCACCTTGACTATAGTAGCCTTATTGTGAGACCCTGAGCAGTGGGCCCAGTTAGGCCATGTCTGCACTTCTGATTCACAGAAGCTGATAATAAATTTGTTTTATTTTTAACCTAAAACTGTGGTAATATGTTTTATAGTTATAGATAACTAATACACTAACAAAAATCGCTAGCAATGTCGTTATACTAAAAATAGTCACACAACTGCTTTTCTCTTGACTCTGTTCATCTAAATCAAGGATTAGCAAATTTTTTTCTGTAAAGGGATAACTATTTAAAAGGCTTTGCAATGCACAGTCTCTGACACATAAATTTTTCTTTTTTTAATAACCTTTTAAAAATGTCAAAACTGTTCTGAGTTCATTGACTATACAAAAAGAGGAAGTGGGCTGGATTTGGCCCAAGGGCCATGGTTTGCTAAACTTCTGTTCTAAAACATGAAGCAAATATAATTGAAGTCATTATCCACAAAAGCCTGTATGTCTTTATAAAGGTGCACATAAAAATAAATACAAAAACCAACAGATTAAAAGTATTTTTCATATGTTTTCAAATACATATTTTTCTCTAAAATATTTAAAATTAACAAGCAAACTGAGGCACAACATACAAATTATCAGTAATTCCAATTTTTTTTAATAAAAAAACTTTGCTTACTTTTTTTTTTTGAGGCCTCACCAAAATCTCCTTTAATGTCCATGTTTCTACCAAGTTCTTTCAAGGCAATCTAGGTTTTTTCCTGTCATTTACCTCAAAACTCTTCCAGCCTCTGCAAATTACCCAATTCCAAAGTCACTTCCATATTTTAGGCATTTGTCACAGCAGTACTCCATTTCCAAATATCAAAATCTATAGTAGCTTGCTAGAGCTGCTATAATGAAGTACCACAGACTGAGTGGCTTAACAATAGAAATGTATCACAATTCTAGAAGCTGGAAGTCCAAAATCAAGGTGTTAGTAGGGTTGATTCTTTCAGAGGGCAGTGATGGAAGAATTTCTTCTAGCCCTCTCTCCTTGGCTTGTAAATGGCTGTCTTTTCCCTGTGTCTTTTCACCTTGTCTTTTGTGTGTGTGTCTGTGTCCAATTTTCCTCTTTTTATAAGGACATCAGTCATACTGGATTAGGCTCCACCCTAATGACCTCATTTACCTTGATTGCCTCTGTAAAGACTATCTCCAGATAAGGTTACCTTTTGAGGTTCTGTGGGTTAGAACATTGACATTTGAATTTTAGAGGGACACAATTCAACCCATAACTATAACCATATAAATATATATGCATATAGTTAATTTATATATAATTCAGAATATTATATATAAATTATACATATAATTTCTGCTGAGTCATTTGAGTATAAATTATGCACATCATGACCCTTTGCAGGTAAATATTTCAGCATGTATATCCTAAGAACAAGGACATTCTCTTATATAATCAATAAAATTGTCAAATATGAAACTCAGAAAAATGATCATTAATACAATAACAATTATCTAATAATTGTCTATATTCAAATTTCCCTTGTTTTTGTAATTATGTATTTTATAGCCATTTTTAAATTAACGAAAATCCAATCCAGCATAACATATTGTATTTTGTTATCATGCCTCTTTAGTGTCTTTTAATCTGAATAGTTTTTCAGCCTTTCTTTGTCTTTCGTAATACTGACCTACTTCCAAAGAGTAGTTCTGCTGTTTTATAGAATGCCGGCTATTTTGTAGAATGTGTTGCAATTTGCGTTTGGCTGATAGTACACACACACACATACATATACACATATTTGTGTGTGTGTGTGTATAATTTTAAGATTAACATAAATTGTTTAATATTGCAAAATATTGAGCTCTCGTTGAATCCGCGGAGAGGTGAGTCGGAGCTGCATTTCCAGACTGATCTTTGTTGCCCACAGAACAGGGAAACTCCCAAGTATAAAGGAGACACGGGACGCCAGGCAGTATGTTTGCCTGGCGAAGCCGGCAGCCGGGGTGGCGGCGGCGGGCCCTACCCAGCGCTCCCCACAGGGCGCGCTTGTCCAGGTGCCCTGTTGAACCAGCAACCTGAGACTTGAGAGGGCTGGACTTGAGACTGAACGAGACTTGGACAGTGGGCCAGCCCAGGGGATTGCAGGGACAGAGCGTTTGGGGTAGCCCAGTGGGACGAACAAAACCGCGATTTCAAACGATCCCCGTGCAGACGGTCTGAGATGCTCTGTGGGGGAGGGGTGTCCACCATTACCGAGGCAACCCGCCCCAACTGAGATACACGCCCACTGCTGACGCAGCCAGCCGTTGCCGAGGCAACCCGTCCCTACTGAGATACACGCCCACTGCTGACGCAGCCTGCCATTGCCAAGGCAACCCACTACAACAGAGAGACTCCACCGCAGGGCGTGGCAGAGAACACAGCAGAACAGCAGAGCCTGCAGCAACAGGGCGAAACACACAACAGCAGGGCAGAGCCTCGGCAGGCAAACAGTGGCTAGTCTGCCTCCTAGCTGGGCAGGACACCTCAACGGACATCCAAAAATAAAGCCTGAACCCCCAACACAGAGCATTTGAGAAAAAAAGGGTTTTTTTAATGAGCTCTGTTGCAGCAGAATCAAACATAGCAGCCTAACAGCCCTGAATGAACAACAGAGCTCACAGCTCAGCAATTGAGCTCCTATAAAGTACAGACTGTCTCCTAAAGCAGCTCCCTGACCCCTCTATATCCAAAAGACTGATATTTGGCAGGCACCATCCTGGGACAAAGATAGCAGAAAAAGAAACTGGTAGCATTCCTCACTGTGCCACAGCTGCTAGAGGTGCACTCCAGACAAGCAGGGCCTGGAGTGGACCTCAGCAGTCGTACAGCGAAGGAGCTAGACTGGAAGAAGGAAAACCAAGTAACAGAAATATTTCATAATCAACAATCTGGGTGTCCACTCAGAGACCCAATCTAAAAGTCAGCAACTACGCAGACGACAAGCGGATAAATCCACAAAGATGGGAAGAAACCAGCGCAAAAAGGAGGAAAACACCCGAAACCAGAACACCTAGCCTCCTAGAAAGGACCAAAACTCCTCACCAGCAAGGGAACAAAGCTGGACGGAGAATGACTGTGACGAAATGATGGAATTAGACTTCAGAAGGTGGATAATGAGAAACTTTTGTGAGCTAAAAGAACATGTATTAAATCAATGCAAAGAAACTAAGGAACTTGAAAAAAGATATGAGGAAATGATAAGAAGAATGGATAACTTAGAGAGGAATATGAATGAATTAAAGGAGCTGAAAAACACAATACGAGAACTTCGCAAAGCATGCACAAGTTTCAATAGCCAAATTGACCAAGCAGAAGAAAGAATATCTGAAGTCGAAGACCAACTCA
Source organism: Callithrix jacchus (assembly GCF_049354715.1). Lineage (NCBI taxonomy): Eukaryota > Metazoa > Chordata > Mammalia > Primates > Cebidae > Callithrix > Callithrix jacchus. The sequence goes on from NC_133524.1 coordinate 94,423,560, forward strand.
ATGAAATAAAACAAGAAACCAAGATTAGAGAAAAAGGCGCAAAAAGGAATGAACAAAGTCTCTAAGAAATGTGGGACTATGTGAAAAGACCTAACCTACATTTGATAGGTGTACCAGAATGTGACAAAGAGGAGCTGGTACCATTCCTTCTAAAACTATTTCAAACAATCCAAAAAGAGGGAATCCTTCCCAAATCATTTTACGAGACCAACATCATTCTGATACCAAAACCCGGCAGAGACCCAACAAAAAAAGAAAACTTCAGGCCAATATCCATGATGAACATAGGTGCAAAAATCTTCAATAAAATATTGGCAAGCTGATTGCAACAGCAAATCAAAAAACTTATTCATCATGATCAAGTAGGATTCATCCCGGGGATGCAAGGCTGGTTCAACATATGCAAGTCTATCAACGTAATTCACCCCATAAACAGAACCAAAAACAAAAACCACATGATTATCTCAATTGACGCAGAGAAGGCATTTGACAAAATTCAACAGCCCTTTATGCTAAAAACCCTCCATAAACTCGGTATCGATGGAACGTATCTTTGATAAACCAGACAAAAACAAGCAATGGGAAAAGGATTCCCTGTTTAACAAATTGTGTTGGGAAAACTGGCTAGCCATGTACAGAAAGCAGAAACTGGACCCCTTCCTGACACCTCACACTAAAATTAACTCCAGATGGATTAAAGACTTAAACATAAGACCTGGCATGATAAAAACCCTAGAAGGAAATCTAGGCAAAACTATCCAGGACATAGGAGTAGGCAAGGACTTCATGAACAAAACACCAAAAGCATTGGCAACAAAAGCCAAAATAGACAAATGGGACCTAATGAAACTCCACAGCTTCTGCATGGCAAAAGAAACAGTCACTAGAGTGGATCAGCAACCAATAGAATGGGAAAAAATTTTTGCAGTTTACCCATCTGACAAAGGGCTGATATCCAGAATTTACAAAGAACTCAAACGGATTTACAGGAAAAAAACAAACAAGCCCATTCAAAAGTGGGCAAAGGATATGAACAGACACTTTACGAAAGAAGACATATATGAGGCCAACAATCATATGAAAAATGCTCATCGTCACTGGTCATCAGAGAGATGCAAATCAAAACCACATTGAGATACCATCTCACGCCAGTTAGAATGGCGATCATTAAAAAATCTGGAGACAACAGATGCTGGAGAGGATGTGGAGAAAAAGGAACACTTTTACACTGTTGGTGGGAGTGTAAGTTAGTTCCACCATTGTGGAAGAAAGTGTGGCGATTCCTCAAGGCCTTAGAAATAGAAATTCCATTTGACCCAGCAATCCCATTACTGGGTATATATCCAAAGGACTATAAATTGTTATACTATAAGGACACATTCACACAAATGTTCATTGCAGCACTGTTTACAATAGCAAAGACCTGGAATCAACCCAAATGCCCATCGATGATAGACTGGATTGGGAAAATGTGGCACATATACACTATGGAATATTATGCAGCAATCAGAAATGATGAGTTTGTGTCATTTGTAGGGACATGGATGAATCTGGAGAACATCATTCTCAGCAAACTGACACAAGAACAGAAAATGAAACACCACATATTCTCACTCATAGGCGGGTGATGAAAAATGAGAACACATGGACACAGGGAGGGGAGTACTAAACACTGGGGTCTATTGGGGGGAAAAGGGGAGGGTCAGTGGGAGGGGGAGGTGGGGAGGGATAGCCTGGGGAGAAATGCCAAATGTGGGTGAAGGGGAAAAGGAAAGCAAAGCACACTGCCATGTGTGTACCTATGCAACTGTCTTGCACGCTCTGCTCATGTACCCCAAAACCTAAAATCCAATAAAAAAAAATTGCAAAATATTGTTATGTGTATCTGTTGGGAATATCACACTAAATTGTGAGTGCTTTGGCACATGAAATGGAACACAAAGCAAGAAAAACAAGCTCCTTGCAAATGTAAACCTGACACTTTGTTATTCAAGAATCGATTGTAATCAAGCTGAGAGGAAGAATTTGACACCTTAATCAACTTGTCTTTATTATGTAAGTAAATTCACTGCTCAAACATTTTCCACTCTCTGAAGCAGTACCCAACTTTTCATAGTGATACAACCCAGAAACCTTCACTATGTTCAGATGTAGCTGCTCTGTGCTTTGAGGACATAGGGCAGGATAGGTGAAGAAACATTCTCCTGGGGATTAATGTTTTTTTATTTCTTTTGTTTTTAATTACAGTGGATGATGACGGTTACTTTTTAAAATATGCTAGTGCCAAGCACCAGATCCTAACTCCCAAAGGTGTCTATTTTTAAAATAAAATGCATGTGTGTGTGTCTGTGATACATGAAGAACTCTAAAGTGCTGAGGAAAGGCGTCCCTTTTGCCTAGATGTAAGGATAGCAATAAATTCCTCTTCACATTCCATCTAATTTTCTACTCATACTATTCCATATAGACATATGTCTACCCTTCTCATTCCATCTTCCAAATCATTTTTTCTTTTATATTTTCATTTTTTTCTCTATTCTTTGTATTGTAGGTAATTTAAAAAAAACCTGTCTTCAAGTTCACTAATTTCCTCTTCAGCTGAGTCTAATCTGCCATTTTTTATTTCATTATTATAGATTTATAGGGTACAAGTGCAGTTTTGTTACTGGGATATATTGCATAATGGTGAAGTCTGGGCTTTTAGTATAGTGATCACTGGAATAGTGTACATTATATCCAATAAGTAGTTTTTCATCCCTCACCCACCTCCCACTGTCCCAGCTATTGAAGTCTCCAGTGTCCATTATTTCACTCTGTATGTCATGTGTACCCATTGTTTAGCTCCCACTCATAAGTGAGAATATGTGGTTTTTGACTTTCTGAGATCCTTAATTTAAGATAATGGCCTCCAGCTCCATCCATGTTGCTGCAAAAGACATGATTTCATTCTTTAAATGTGTTATTTAATCTAGTTATTAAGTTTTAATTTCAATGACTTTGTTTTTATTTCTAGAAGTTCTTGGTTTACCTTCCAATCTGTTTGTTATTTTCTCTTGGCATCTTCTTCTTTTATGATTTCTAGTACTGCTTGTAACTTTGTAACCATCTTACATAGACTTATTTAAAACTGTCATATTTTAGCCTTAATCTTTTAGTTTAAGATTATTCAATCATAGTACATTCTTTTATGTTCAGGTCTTTCCTTCTGTTTATTTGCCTAATTTTTTATTCTTGAATACACAGGAAAATACACTTGAAGTGTATCTTTTATTCTAAGTACTAAAGCCAGATTTCCTGGGTTTGAATCCTGGCTTTACTACTTAGTGGCTGAGTGACCTTGGGCAAGATACATAACTCTCTGTGCTTCACTTTTATCCTCTGTATAGTTGAAATAACAGTACCTCATAATATTTTTATGAATATTAAATAAACTACATATAAAACAAGCATATTAAACAGTATCATATTTAATATATTCTCAAGTACTGGTGATCAATGTTATTATTATTAAGCAATGAGGAATTGCTGCAAGTAAAAGGGACTTCCCTCTGTTCAAATCTGACTCTAAATCATGGTAGATTGTTTCCTCATATTTTAAAAATATTTTAATATGAGTTTATATTTAGCTAAGATTTTTCTCTCCCTATAAGTTTTTTTGTTATGCCTGCATTCTTAGTTTGTTTCTCTAGAATAGTTTACATTTGTTCTTGCCGGAATCCCAAGGGTCGATGTTGCCTTGACTGATCTTAGATGAATTATTTGGTTTGAGGTTCCCTGAATTACGCAAATAACATAAATTAGGACTGAAAACTTAAGCGAGAGTTAAGTTTAAGATTTCTGATGTTAACAGGCAACCTCCTTTTCTCCCACCCGGAATCTTAGGTAGAGACAAGGTTCTTTTCTATCTTCCTGGGCTGGTAGGTTCAACCCAAGGTGGGCCTTAGTTTTGTATTAACATTTCCATTCTGCTATCTTCACCTTGAGCAGGCCTAAGTGCTTGTTTCAGTCATTTTTGTGGGTACAGTAGTCTTCCCTTATCTGCAGTTTTGCTTTCCATGGTTTGTTACCCACAGTCAACCATGGTCTGAAAATATTAAATGGAAATTCCCAGAAATAAACAATTTATAAATTTTCAATTATGTACCATTCTGAGTAGCATGGTGAAATCTGTCATCTTCCCTCTTTATTCCACCCAGGATGTGAATCATTTATTTTTTCAGTATATCCACACTGTGTAAGCTACCCACCAGTTAGTCACGTAGTAGCCCCCTTGGTTATCAGATCAACTGTCATGGTATTACAGTGCTTGTGTTTAAGTAACTCTTATTTTACTTAAAAATGGCCCCAAAGCACAAGAGTAGTCATGATCTCAATTCAGATATGCCAAACAGAAGCCATCAGGTGCTTCCTTTGAGTGAAAATGTGGAAGTTCTTGACTTAATAAGGAAAGAAAAAAAATGTTTGCTGAAGTTGCTAAGATCTATGGTAAGAATGAACCTTCTATCTGTGAAATTGTGAAGAAGGAAAAAGAAATTTGTACATGGCATATATAGGGTTCTGTACTACCCACGGTTTCAGGCATCCACTGGGCGGGTCTTGGAACATATCTCCCATGAATAAGGGGAAACTGCTGTATTCAATACCAAAGGCCCTAGTTAGTGTGCTCTTTCTCTTTCTGCTTCCTATTGCTCCCATGCCCATCTGAGGCAATGCCACATGGCTGTGAAAGTATCTGTTGGTGTGTTTCCCAATCTAGGTTTCAGTTTTCTCTGGCACATGAGGATTTTCCTTTGTTTCTTAGGAGCAGATATTTAAACACATTACCTAAAACTTTGTTTTAAAGGCACACAGTAAAAATCTCCCTCCCACCAGCATCCCTCAGCCATATGGTTTCCCTCCCCTGGGACAATCTCTATTACCAGTTTTTGAATTTTCTTAAAGAGAAGGTCTATACATACATAAATAAGTAATGTCATCCTTTCTTCCCCTGCCACGCCATTTTGTATATAAATTATATTATAAAATACTAAAATATACTATTTGTACCATGCTCCCCCCATATACACATTTCATATATCATAAAGCTCTGCCTATATCAACGTCAGTCATGGCCTCATAATATAACAGTGTGTGGGTATAATATGATTTATTTACCTGTTATTTAAATATAATGTAGAGACATTTTAGTGCATCATTTATTTACCTGTTATTTAAGTATAATGTAGAGACATTTTAGTGGTTTTGAATAGGACTTAATTTTATCTCACATATTTTAATATCCACATATCTGCTCTTATATTGTTGTAATTTGTTGTGTCTTTCCTCATTTTAAGTTATGGAAAGTGAATGAATTCATGCAGACATCTGTACACATTTACTGAACACCTACTGGGTGACTGGAAGGGATATAAAAATAAAATTTTATTTATTTAGTTAGTTTTGGGATGGGAAATAAATAAATAATGTCACCCTGGCTGGAGTGCTGTGGCACAATCTTGGCTCACTGCAACCTCCGCCTCCTGGGTTAAAGTGATTCTCCTTCCTCAGTCTCCCAAGTAGCTGGGATTACAGGCATGCACCACTACACCAGGCTAATTTTTTGTATTTTTGGTAGAGATGGGGTTTCACCATGTTGCCCAGGCTGGTCTTGAACTCCTCGACTCAAGTGATTCACCTGCCGCAGCCTCCCAAAGTGGTGGGATTACAGGCATGAGCCACCATGCCCAGCCAAAAAGTAAAATTTTAAAACATAGATTGGTTTTAGCACTTGTGTAACCCAGCTTATAATTAAGACAAAAAGAGTTTAATAATGACCCAGATCGGATCCTAGGAAGTGTCACAAGACCACAAGATAAAAAACAAAATGAACAAACAAAAAAACCTTTGTTTTGTTACCTTTTATCTGGTGTTTTCAGATGTTTGTAGTAGGAAAGCTTCCATGTTAGCTCCGTCTATCAAGGTGCCAGATCTGCTCTGTTGTTCTAAATCTACTGTCTCGCTACTGTCTTCTCCTCAACTCACCGCTGTCTTTATCATCTGTATACTACCCTCATGAAATCCTGAAATTGCTCTAGCAAGTTATCTGTGACCACATTACTGCTAAAACCAGTGGATTCTTTCCGCCCTTTATTTAACTACAACAGGATCAGGCAAGTAGTCTGTATTCAGTAAATGAATGTGAAGTGAATTAATCTTATTTGACATCATAGCATCTTTTACCACATCTACCCCTCGTCCAATTTCTTATTTCCTTTACTGTCTTAAGAAAGTTAATGGAAACCTGCAGAGTTTCATTTTACTTCTCTTAACTCCTCCTATATCTTCTTTCAGATCTCTTTTAAAATGTATCCATTAAGTGTTGTTGCTTCCCAAGCCTTCATTCTCTCTTTCTGGCTAAACCCACATATTTGCTTATTTTTAGCTATCACTATGTGCTGTGGGCTTTCAAATGCTTAACTCCAGCTCAGATTTTTTTCTTATATCCACACTCATATTAAGACAGCCAGATGGGAGGGCGTCAATATCTAAAACACAACTGTGGGGTGTCTAATAAGTAACTTAAATTCACATGTCCTAAATTAAACACATAATTCCCTCCTGAATTAACTCTTCCTTCTACATTTTCTATCTCATTTACCTGAGGTAGAATTCTTGATGTCATCTTTCACTAGTGCTTTTATTCCACCCTACCCATTAATTCAATGTGATCTCCAAGTCCTGTGAATTACATCTTTGAAACATCTCTTAAATATGTCTTTTTCTTTCTATCTCTATGACCAGGGCTTAATTCAAACACTTGTCATATCTTACCTATATTATGGCAATGGCCTTGTCCCCAACTTCAGGTTTTAACTTTACTCTCCTATGCTCTATCTTCAATCCATCCTCTACTTTCCTGCAAGTTTAATATTTAAAATTAAATCTGGTCATGACATTAATTTACAGTCCTTTATAATTGCTCTCAGGATGAAATCTACTCTCTCAGTATGACATTCAAGGTCCCTGCTTACTTTTTTAGTCTCATAGCTCAACACTTCCATTTTACATTCTATAATCCACCCACACTGCACTACTTAGAATTCCCTAAATGAGTATTTGCACTTAGGTAACATTCACTGATTCAATAGCCTGGATAACGCACCATTATTATGCAGCACTCATCACAGTGTTTCACAATTTCTCATAATTAGAGACACTGTGTCATCTCTGTATCTTCAGCACTTAATTCCATGTCTAGTGCATACTAGGAACTCAACAAATGTCAGATGAATGAATATAAACCTATGTTTTATTACCTTTTCATTTTTCTACTATCTATCTAGTAATGAATGTGTTACTAGTAATAACACCACAAATATAGAATATACGTGTATAGAATACACATATCTACCTATGTATAATTACCTGTTATAGGCCAAGCACTATTATAAGTGTTTCATACATGGTCATGCATGTAATCTTCATAACAAACCTTGTATCACCACTTTTTAGAAATTAAGGCACGGAGAGATTGTGTGACTCCTTCAGAATCACATAGCCAATACATGGTGAAGTTGGGATTAAAACGTAGGAAGTCTGTTTTGGAGTCCATAACAGGCCATAAGGCAAGAAAAAGAAGAATGTATTTTATGGATTATTCAAAACGTATCACCAAGCTCTAAATTTTTGATAAAAATATACTCTAACAATTTAGACTTCATGTGACACAGATATATAGAGCGTGAAACTTTAGTATAAAAATTAATTTTGATTTTGCAGACTCATATTGTTATGTAAGTCATAAAATCAGTTCTTGATTTTTCTTTCTCAGGCTTTTTTGTTTGTTTGTTTTGAGACAGAATCTTGCTCTGTTGCCCAGGCTAGAGTGCAGTGGCGTGATCTCAGCTTACTGCAACCTCTGTACCCTGGATTCAAGCAATTCTCATGCCTCAGCCTCCCAAAAAACTGGGATTACAGGCATGCACCACCATGCCAGGCTAATTTTTTGTATTTTTATTAGAGATGGGGTTTCATCATGTTGACCAGGCAGGTCTCCAACTCCTGGTTATGTGCCCATCTGAGCCTCCCAAAGTGCTGGGATTACAGACATGAGCCACGGCACCCAGCCTCTCAAGCTAATGTTTTATTCAGTGGCTACTTCTGACCGTTTCTATGTTCTTCATCACAGCCACTGTTTTATATACAAACTAGGTTAATTAGACTGGTTGGTTTAAATAATAGAAATTGATTTTTTACAGTTCTGAGGCTGGAAAGTCCCAGATCAAAATGCCAGCAAGGTAGGTTTCCTTCTAAGGCTGCTTCTCTTAGCTTGTAGGCAGCCTGCCATTTGGCCATAGGCTCGCATGACCTCTTCTTTGCTCATGCTCAGATCTCTTTCTCTCTCGTTTCTTCTTCTGTAAGGGGCATTCATCTCATTATGAGGGGTCCACCTTCATGACCTTATCTAAACTTAATTACCTCCCAAAGACACCATCTGCTAATACAGTCACACTGGGGATTAGCGCTGCAACATATGAATTTTGGAAAGCACACAGTTTGGTCCATAGCAAACCTAAAGAGGAAAATGAAGTAATGAATAGCAACATTAACAAATTGTGTAGGTACCTGATGTCCTAAAATAATTTGTATTTTCTAAAACAAGTCATCTTATCATAACTGTATTTTCCCCATGCCAAATACTAAGCATAGTTTTACATATATACTTTTTGAACCCAGAATTGTTATTTCTGAGAAACAGTTATGAGTATCAACTTTACGGTCAATGACATCTCTTAGAAGTTTCTATAGTTACTTGTTAATGTTTCATTATTTGGGAATTCAATCTCTATCTCTTGCCCCAATTCCTTCTTTAACCAGAGTTGCCTGTAGCTCAAAGCAACTAACAAGCAAAGACTTGTATCAGCAACTAGAACTGTACTCTACATTTAAAAAGTATGAACCTCCTGCAGAGTGGAAAGGCCATTGATTTTTTTCTTTTTTGTATAGGGCTTTGCTGTGGCCCCCATTTCTGTTATAAACACATGACTGAATTTTATAACCAGAACACACAGTTCTAGGCCTTATATAATGATAAATGATTGATTACAATGAAATTTTATTGTCATTTGAAACACTATTTATATTTCTCTCTAAAACAACCTTAAATATATTGAATAAAATGGCGGATCCTTCAAAATAGGAAGAATGGGCCAGGCATGGTGGCTCATGCCTATAATCCCAGTACTTTGGAAGGCCGAGGTGGGGGGGATCATGGGGTCAAAAGATCTAGACCATCCTGGCCAATATGAGGAAACCTAGTCTTACTAAAAATACAAAAAATTAGCTGGCTGTGGTGGTATGCACTTTAGTCCCAGCTACTCGGGAGGCTGAGGCAGGAGAATTGCTTGAACCCTGAAGGTGGAGGTTGCAGTGAGCAGAGATCACACCACTGCACTCCAGCCTGGCAACAGAGCGAGACTTTGTCTCAAAAAAAAAATAATAAAATACAAGAGAAGAAAAATGGGAATTGAATCTGTGCTATGTTTTAAACCCAAACAGGCTGCTCAACTTAGTGACTATAACGGTTAAACTCTGAAAGACTGATATTCTGTAGATACCACAATACACATACTGTTTACTAAAGTCCCTTGATATGAAGACGCCTTGCTGATCTCTGTTTAATTTCAGAAAATAGTTAGATTGCTGCTGTTTTTTTTTATGGCAATGAACTGTACTGTAACACATTCTAGTAAGCAAATGCTATGTATTGCTTTGCTTTCTAGACCTAGGCTTATACAGATGATGTGGGGAAAAAAGATTGATTTTTTAAAAAATGCTTTTAGCAGTTCTGCTAGATGTGTTGTTCATAGGATTAGAGCATTTTTTTTCTTCTTCAACTTTACCTTTTTCCTTTCATTACTGATTTTGCTTTGACATAAGAGGAAGAGGCTAATGGATTGCTCAGTTCTTTCCTTGCTCTCCCATTGGTGTTTGACAATCATTGTATGTATGTACAGTCTTCCTTCCATCAACTTGAGAGGATTTTACATGCTCTTGTATAATGAACTCCTATGGCTGAACCTATATGCTCTTCAAGACAACGAAAACATTTTCAACTACTCCTGAAATCTGTGAAACTTCTAACTCTGAGGGTTCTTATGGACAAGGGCAGCCTTTGCCATTTCTCTGCAGACACTGTCCAAAGCTTTGGCACTTGGCAAGAGCAGATGCATGTATGTGCTTATTCAGAGAAAATAAACTGGCTTCTCTCACCTAAGCAAATAACCTTTTTATTTATAGTTGCTGTCTGGTTTTGATTATTTTAGTAAAAGTAAAACATAAAATTTGTTCTTTATAGTTACATCTATTTGAGTTGTCATCTTCCCAGTGCTCTCTACCTTTTCATGAGAATAAATTGTTTTGTTTTCTAATGTCAAACTTTTCAGAATCCATTTTTTAAGCACTCTTGCTGGAATTCTAAATATCTTCTGATTCTCAAATATGTGCATAATATCCCCACCCATATCCAAAATATGAAGGAAAAATGTCATTGGACAAGTTCTCACAATAAATAAAACATGCACGTATTTGTTGAAGAGAAAGAGGTAATGAATTTTAAAAATGCCATCAAGTCTTGAAGGAGTCATGTTTTACAAATATAATAACCAAATATTTATCATTTTGTTGTTTTGATTTCTTTGTTTGCAGGGCTTTGAAGTTTAGAGTCAGCCTAAAAAGTTAGAATAAGTCTTTGAAAATGCTTCCTAAAATCACCCCAGGGAAGGTGTTGAGTCACAGAGAACACACCTTTTCACCTTTTCGTGAATCAGGATAAGACATTTTGACTGATTCACTGTCTGACCACTGGGCAAAGTATAAATCATGTAAGAAAATGTCAGTTGAAATGTTAGTGCACTTTAAGGTCATCTGTTGAATTTTTAGTGTGTATCTGTATCATCTTTAAAAATTTCAAACACTAAAACACAGTTGCAAAGCAAATAATATTTACTCTTCATTACCTCTCTTTCAAAAGGCATAACCTGTATCGTATTCCAATTCATATGAGAACATTTACGTGAATTGACATTCAGTATGGCAAAAAATAATGCATCAAACAAAGAAATGGAATTTAGTGCTATGTTTGTTCATCAGGTGAAAATCAATTTAACAAAAACCATACTCCTTTCCTACTCCTCTCCAAAACAAACAAACAAAAACAAAAGTTTGAACAAACAAAAAAATTGCAAAAATTTTACACAGTGGCAGAAAATAAAAGAAAAATATTGAAACTAACAGATATGAAAGTAATGTCAGTTACTTAGGAAGTCACTTTTTCCCCCCATAGGAATGACCCAGATGCTTCATTAATCTACAAGATTTATCATGTTTTGGCAACAGTTCAGAAGATAGTTTCTAAACATTTGCCATTTCATCAGTAAATATCCATTTCAACAATATACTATCAGACTATATTTAGCTACTGATGTTTATAATGTAGGAAAAGCAGGCTAACAACAGTCTGAAATAATTTTTTTAAAAATCTTCAAAACCAGCTCTACATTCTACAGTCTTATAAAATAAATACAAAAATATAAGGCGGAAATTATATGGATGGCAATTAATATCCAAATGAAGTAGCAACTCAGCATGATAAAGGAAAACAGTAGCAATTATTATAGCTAACATTCTGGAAAACTGAGTATGTGTTGTTACCTAACACTTTCTACCACAGAAAATTTAAGCAGCAATTATAACAATTTATCAAGCATTTGCTGAACTGCTGTATACAATATGCTATGCATCATTAAATATTAAAATGTAGCAGTTCAAAATATTTGGGCCTTTCCAAAACTCCCGCCTTTAAAAATACATTAGGGTAACGATTTCAATTACAAAATAGTTGACTATTATCTTGAAGCCATTTAGGTAGAAAACCTACCCTTGTAAAAGTGAGAAATGAATTGCTACTATCCACTGACTGTCACTACCACTCAAATGAAACCTCCATAAGTAGAGAGACTTTGTGGCACTCTCCACTGAGTCTCAAACGTCTGGAAGAGTGCCTAGCACATAATGAGCACACAACCAATATGTGTTGAATGATGACATACATCTGGAGTTGACAACCAAATTAAATGAACAATGGCACCTTATAACCCACTTCTGAAACAAGTCAATTGAATAGAAATACTTTGAATGATACGGAAATGGAACTGAATAAAAAGCATCATGGTTTACAAACCCTTTACAAAAGAACTATATTTCCACTCCTATATTTATAGGATATTTATGCTGTATACATAAACCACTAGAAATATAGTTAGCTGTATGTATTAGTTTGCTAAGGCTGTCATAACAAAGTACCACAGACTAGATGTCTTAAATGACAGAAATTTCTTTCCTCACTTTTCTGGAGGCTAGGAGTCCAAGATCAAGGTGTAGCAGGACTGCTTTCTACTGAGGCTTCTCTTTTTGGCTTGTAGATGGCCATCTCTTTGTTGTGCCTTTGCATAATCTTTCTTCTGTGTGTATTTTTGTCCTAATCTCCTCTTACAGAGGCACCAGTCATATTGGATTATATATAATCTAAATAATCTCATTTTAACTTAATTACCTCTTTACAGATACTACCTTCAAATACCATCACATTTGTAGGCAAGGGAGATTAGGGCTTCTACATATGAATTTTGAGAGGATACAGTTCAGCCCATAATACTGTATGACACACAAGATGAAGTATAGTTATATGAAAAGTGAACAATATATACACAATCTTAAAATACAAACAATTTAATTATTTACTTAATTTTCAGTGAACACAAAGACGAATGAAAAGATAACAGAAGAAAATATATGACTACAAAGTAACAATATAAATGATATTCACAAGTGCTGACCAGGATAAATTGCGTTAACAAATGCTGAAGGGACTGGAATAAAGACACACATGTGAATCAAGGAAGATATCCTTGAGTAAGTCTCTTTTGTTGCTTTTTGTTTGTTTTTGAGCCCTATTGTTTCTCAATATGGGTTCCAAAAATCTGAAAAAGTTAATATTTCTACAAGAAATGATCAGTTGATTCCCTCTCAACAAAGACAGCCTTATTAAATTATTTAGTCCCATGGAGTCATATTTACAAACTCACTGTAGCATATTATGATTTAAGGAGTTAGATAGGTCTATTATCGATCTCCAGAGTACTTGTAACTGAATAACACACACTGATAAAACTTCATTATCAAGTTGTATGATAACGATATGCTAGTATATGAGGTAAGTAGATAATAAATGTAAGAGGAAAAAATATATAATAAAAGAAAAATGCAAACTTTCCTGATTTTATATGCACAGTCTAAAAGAAAATATTTTGTTTTTATTTTCTAATTGTGTCAAAATAGAGGATGAAGTTGTAGCTGCTAGGTACTAAGCTCAATCATATCAATAACAGAAAAAAATTATATTCACACTAATTTAATTATCCTATAATATTACATAATAAAGTAACACCTATTTGTTAGATGTCCTGTGCTTTAAGATAGTTTTTTATAGAAAGGATGAAAGTGTTCCAAAGATCTTATGCTGAGCAAACATGAAGGTCAGGGAGAGTTTCCTAAACAAACCAAGAATAAATGAGTTCTGAAGCTAGAGAGCAGTCAGACAGTGACATAAACAGTATGTCTTATCTCGATTCATGAAAAGGTGAAAAGGCACGTCTACATTACTCAACACCTTCCATAAAGCAATTTTGGTAACAGTTTTCAAATATTTCTATAATCTGTTTAGGTTGACTATGATACTGAAAATTCTAAAACAAGAAATCATAAAACACTGTTGAATACTGTTGAATTATTTTCCCCGTAATATCTAATAAAAAATAACAGAAATGGTCAATGGCCCAGTCCTTCTTAGTGTTAGCATATACCTGAACAAAGAGTTAACCAAATGTTAGATCCTTCTTTTCTGAAGTCAATTATAAAATCTTAAGAGCAAACTCTGTCTTAACTCAAGCAGTGAGTGTGTTTCTCCATCCCACTCTTCCATGCATTTTCTCAAGTACAATATCATTAAACAACAAGGGTTTGAAATCCGTTGGTCCACTTAGACATGAATTGTTTTTGATAAAAATTAAACAAGGATGCCTGTCTCTCCTGCCTTTCCTTCCACCTCCTCTACCTCTTCCAACTCCATCACCCCTGAGACAGCAAGACCAACCACTTCCCTTCCTCCTCTTCAGCCTATTCAACATGAAGACCAAAAGGATGAAGAGCTTTATGATGACCCAGTTCCACTTAATTTAAGGAATAGTAAATATATTTTCTCTTCCTCATGATTTTCTTCATAACATTTTCTTTCCTCTGGTTTACTTTATTGTAAAAACACAGTATATAATACATATAACCTATAAAATATGTGCTAGTCAACTGTTTAGGTTATCTGGAAGGCTTCTGGTCAACAGTTGGCTATTAGTAGTAAAGTTTTGGGAGATTTAAACATTAGATCTTTGTGCATGGATGGGTGCTGCTTAAGGGTCAACTGTCATGACTCTGGGGACAAAATCAACGGCCATGCTTTTGGGAATAATCCATTAAGAATAATTCACCTTCACCTTTGAGGCATAAACAATTGTGTTTTCTTTATTGGAAGACCTAGAAACCTTTACAGCTACAAAGGTAAGTCCCTTACACTGAGGGGTGATGGCACAATTAAGAAGCTTCTGTTTTAGGAATCAGGTTTAAAGTGTGTAATTAGAAAGACCAATATCATGGGCTAAGGTGAATAAGGATAAACTGTTCTTATTGCTTGTAACAGTTAGGTATGCATGTTGAGCTCTTTAAAGACCTAGATTTAATTCCTAATTATATACATAAGGGAGTTTAGAGCCAAAGTAATTCTGAGTTTAAACAAAAGCAAATTGCCATGGTGGGGCATGAAACCAGGCTTGTCACAAAGGCTTACAGAATAAAGATTTTCTGGGAAGTGACTTAATAGGTACTAATCCTTGATTGAACCTCAGCGCAGTAAATCAAGCATTTTTGGCTGCTAAACCAAGGTCAGTTTAAAACAATAACTGAACACCAAAACTATATAAAAATAACATTGATTCATTTATCACTTTGTTAGTTGAGAGGGTTGAGACTTCAGTGGAATAGGACATAAAACACACAACATAAAACACACAGTGAGATTTAATAGGGGAAATGTAAGAAGAGGGATATGTCACATAAAAGGTCTGGAGATTTTAGACACGTTTTTGATTCCTCTATTTCTCTCACACTGTATGTCTAATTTATCAGGAAATATTGTTGGTCTACCTTCAAAATATATCCATAATCTGGTCACTTTTCACCACATCCATAGCTACCAACCTGGTCCTCGCCACTACCATCTGCAATAGCACCCAACTGGTATCTCTGCTTTCCTCCTTCTTTCCCTATAGTCTATTTTCAACTAAGAATCCAAAGTGATCTTTTAAAAATGAAAATCAGACCACATCAGTCTTTTGCTCAAAATCCTGTGAAACATGTTCATTTCAACCAATGTTAAAGCCAACATGCTTACAATAGCCAATTAACTTCTCATTTGATTCAGTCCCCATGATTTCTTTGACCTCATTTTATCCTATTCTCCCACTCATTCCCTCAGCTCCAGTCATACTGTCTTCCTTTCAATTTCTCACACAAGAGCACGCTATCCTTTTCGGGGACTGGTCCTTCTACTTAGAGTTTTCTTTTCCCAGATATCCATTTGTCTAATTTACTCACCTCATTCAAGTCTTTGCTCAAATACATTTTCTGGATAAAAGAAGGCTGCCTTGATTAGTCTGTTCTTACAGCCCAGCTTGACTTGTATGACTCCCCATATTCTGCTCTACTATTTTTTTCTTGACAGTACTTATCATTTTTGAGTATATTAGAAAATGTATTCATTTATTTTATTATTATTTTTTCTTATCTTTTCCCTCCTGCTAGAATGTAAGTACCCCAAGGGCCGCAATCTCTGTCTGCTTTGACTACCCTAGGCAGTATCGGTCACAGTTTAGGTACAAATATTGTTGAAAGACCGAATGAAAAATAGATACTTCTGATGGAGATAATAAATCCATGTGATCCACTGGGGGTGGGGAGCTTCTGAGGAAGCATGACATCATTGGAGCACAATTAACCTGCAAAGTGGGTTTTGATTAACTCCTTTTATAGAGTAATTGAAGAGGTTAAATTACTTGCCCAAGGTCACAATGCTAATAAAGAACTTTTACTTTCATGAATGTCAGTAAAACTCCAAGTCATACTGTTGCATGACAGATGGTTCTAGAAGACAGCTAATAGAGATACAGTTCATCTATAAGGAAATCTCAGAGGAGGTGATGTAACCTGGTACCTAATTAGAAGTAAGACCCCCTGAAAGGTTAATAGCTATCAACATAGAAAAAGTGATTCTAAAGATGTTCACTGCAGTGACAGTAACTCAAAGTAATTTAGGTTCACTGGCCACTGGTTATATACCTGAAAATGAGGTGGAGTAAGATGATGGAATAAAAGCCTATCCCATTAGTCCCTCCTCAGGAACACCAAATTTTAACAAATATCTGCACATAGAAAAGCAGCATCACAAGAACCAAAAATCAGGTGAGCAATCACAGTACCTGATTTTAACTTCATATCACTAAAAGCAGCATTCAAGAGGATGGGAGAGACTATCTTGAATCACAGATGTCACCACTCCCCATCCTCCAGCAGAAGCTGTTCAGCATGGAGGGTCTGTGCACCAGGGGAGATAGAGCACAGTGACTGGGGGACTTTACATGGAACTCAGTGCTGCCCTGTCATACTGGAGAACAAAGCCATGCTGAGCTCAGTCAACACTCACGCATGGAGGAAGCATTTGGACCAGACCTAGCCAGAGGAGAATCTCCCATCCCAGTGGTTGGAATTTACGATTCTCAGCAAGCCTTGGTAATGTGGGCCATAGGGCTCTGGGGTCCTAGGTAAACTTGAAAGACAGTCTAAGACACAAAGTCTGCATTTCCTAGGCAACTGCTAATTCTTAGCTTGACTTAGAGCTCATGGAAAGGATGACATGTGACCTAGAAATCATCACCGGCTGGGGCAGCCAAGGGAGTATTTGCATCACCTCTTTCTCAACCCAGGCAGTGCAGCTCACAGCAAGGACAGTGTCCTTCCTTCTGCTTGAGAAAGGGGGAGGGAAAAGTAAAGAAGACTTTGTCTTGCATCTTGGATACCAGCTAAGCCACAGTACGATAGGGCACCAGGCAGAGTCATGAGGCCTCCATTCCCCCTAACTCCTAGACAACATTTCTAGACACACCATGGGCCAAAAGGGAAGCCTCTGCCTTGAATAGAAGGACCCAGCCCTGGCAGGATTCATCATCTGCTGACTAAAGAGCCCTTGGCCCTGAATAACCAGCAGTAATGCCCAGGTATAGTACTGTGGGCCTCGGGCTCTGAGATGGGCTCACTTCAGGTGTGATCCAGCGCATTCCCAGCTGTGGTGAACACAGCAAAAGGCTCCTGTTTGAGAAAAGCAGAGGGAAAAGTAAAGGGGACTTTGTGTTGCACCTCAGATACCAGTTCAGCCACAGTGAGGTAGAGCCACAAGTAGGCTCTTGGAGTCCCCAGGTCCAGTCCTAGGATATTAGACAGTATTTCTGGACTTGCCCTTGGCCACAGGGAAACCCACTACCTGGAAGTCTCAGACCTGGCAGCATTCACCAGAATCTAACTCAATAGCCTCTAGGCTTTAAGTGAAAATCAGAGGTGGCCTGGGAAAAACCCTGTGGGCCAGTGGTGGCGGTGGGCACAGGAAGAGGCTCCTCTGCCTGTAGAAAGGGGAGGGAAGAGAAGGAAGGACTTTGTATTGTGCTTTGAGTGTCACCTTAGTCACAGTAGAATAGAACATCAGGCAAGTTTCTAAGATTATTGATTCCAATGCCTGGCTCCCAGACAGCCTCTCTGTACCTGCCTGGGGCTGAGAAAACTTGTCACCCTGAAGGGAAGGACACAAACCTGGCTGGCTTCACCAACTGCTAATTGTAGAGCTCTAGGGCCTTCAGTGAGCATAGGTGGTAGCCAAGAAGTGGTTATTACACCAAGTCTTGGGTGAGACCCAATGTTGTGTTGGCTACAGGTTTGCTCTAATGCAGTCCCAGTAGTGGTGGGTCACAGGGGCGCCTGCATCACTCACCCCAGTTCCAGGTGGCTACGCACAGACAGAGAGAGAGAGAGACTCCATTTGTTCAGAAGAAAGAAAGAGAAAAGAGCAACAATCTCTGCATGGAATTCTAGAGAATTCTTCCAGATCTTACCCCAGACCACTAAGGTGCTACTTTTATGCGTCCAAAAAAACAGTGTTATTTCACTTAGGGCCCAAGTCCTTCTGAATACCTGGAAAACCCTCCGCAGAGAGATAAGCATAAACAAGCCCAGACTGCAAAGACTATAATAACTAACTAACTCTTTAATGCCCGAACACTGAAGAATATTTACAAGCATCAAGATCATCTAGGAAAACATGTCCTCACCAAACAAATGAAATAATGCATCAGGGACCACTCCTGGAAAAACACCTTTCAGACAGAGAATTCAAAATAGCTGTTTTGAGGAAACTCAAAGAAATTCAAGATCACACAGAGAAGGAATTCAGAAATCTATCAGAAAAACTTAAAAAGGAAATTGAAATAACTAAAGAGAATCAAGCACAAATTCTAGAGTTAAAAAATGCAATTGGCATGCTGCAGAATGCATCAGTGTCTCTTAATACTAGAAATGTACAAGCATAAGAAAGAATTAGCTTGAAGACAGGCTAATTGAAAACATGCAGTCAGAGGAGACAAAAGAAAAAACAATATAAAACAATGAAGATTGCCTCCAAGATCAAGAAAATAATCTCAAAAGGACGAATATAAAAGTTATTGGCCTTAAAGAGGAGGTACTGAAAGTGATAGGAATAGAAAGTTTATTCTAAGTCATAAAAACAGAGAACTTCCCAAAGTTAGAG
Organism: Callithrix jacchus; assembly: GCF_049354715.1. Lineage (NCBI taxonomy): Eukaryota > Metazoa > Chordata > Mammalia > Primates > Cebidae > Callithrix > Callithrix jacchus. The sequence continues at coordinate 94,442,554 of NC_133524.1, forward strand.
AAAGATGTCAAGATTCAAGCACACAAAGATTATATAGAACATCAAGCAGCTCTCAAGGCATGGAATAATCATACTCCCATAGGTCAAAGATAGAGAAGGGAGCCTAAAAGCAGCCAGAGAAAACAAGCAAATAACATGCAATGGAGCTCCAACATGTCTTGCTGCAGACTTTTTAATGGAAACCTTACAGAGCAGGAGAGGGTGGCATGACATATTTAAAATGCTGAAGGAAGAAAACTTTAACCCTGGAATAGTGTTCCTGGCAAAAATATCCTTCAAGCATGAAGGAGAAATAAAGACCTTCCCAAACAAACAAAAACTGAGGGATTTCATCAACACTAGACTTGTCCTCCAAGAAATGCTAAAAGGAGTTCTTCAATCTGAAAAAAAAAAGCTGGTTAATGAGAAATAAAAAATCATCTTGGGAGGCTGAGGTAGGAGAATTGCTTGAAGCCAGGAGGCAGAAGTTGCAGTGAGCCTAGATTGCTGCACTCCAGCCTGGTGCTTGGCAACAGAGCAAGACTCTGTCTCAAAAAAAAAAAAAAAAAAAAAAAAGCAAACAAAAAGAAAGAAATCATCTGAAGGTACAAAACTCATTGATAACAGGAAGTTCAGAAAACACAGAATATTATAACAAAGCAATTATGGTATGTAAACTGCTCTTATCTTAGGGAGAAAGACTAAATGATGAACCAATGAAAAAGTACAACTTTTCAAGAGTTAGGCAGTACAATAAGACATAAAGAAAGATAACAAATAGTTAAAAAGCAGGGGTATGAAATTAAAGTATAGTGCTTTTATTAGTTTTCTTTTTGTATGTGTTTTTGTTTGTTTATGGAATCAGTGTTAAGTTGCCATCAGTTTAAAATAATGGGTTACACAATACTATTTGCAAGCCTCACAGTAACCTCAAACCAAAAGACATACAACAGATACACAAGAAGTTAAAAGCAAAAAATTAAATCATACCAGCAGAGAAAATCACCTTCACTAAAAGGAAGACAAGAAGGATGGGAAGACCACAAAACAACCAGAAAACAAATAACAAAATGGCAGGTATAAGTCCTTACTTATCAACAATAACATTGAATATAAATGGACTAAACTCTCTAATAAAAAGACAGAGTGGCTGAATACATTTTTTAAAGACCCAATCATCTGTCGCCTACAGGAAACACACTTCACCTGTAAAGACACATCTAGACTGAAAATAAAGGGATGGAAAAAGATACTCCATGCAAATGGAACCCAAAAAAGAACAGGAATAGCTGTACTTATATCAGATTAAATAAACTGCAAGACAAAAACTGTAAGAAGAGACAAAAGAAGATCATTACATAATAAGAAATGTTAATCCAGCAAGAGGATATAATGATTGTAAATATATATGGACCTAACACTGGAGAACCCAGATATAAAAAGCCAATGTTTTTAGAGCTAATGAGAGAGAGAGACCTTAATACAATAATAGCTGGAGAATTCAAAACCCTACTTTCAGCAGTGGAAAGATCTCCCAAACAAAAACTCAGCAAAGAAACATCAGACTTAATCTGCACTGTAGAAAAACATTGATCTAATAAGTATTTACAGAGCATTTCATCAAACAGCTGCAGAATACACATTCTTTTTCTCAGTACATGGATGTTTCTCAAGAAGAGACCATATGTTAGGTCACAAAACAAGTCTTGAAACATTCAGAAATACTGAATACTATCAAACATCATCTCTAAGCACAATGGAATAAAACTAGAAATTAATAACAGGATGAATTTTGGAAACAATAAGAATACAAGGAAATTAAACAATATGGTCCTGAATTACTAATGGGTTAATGAAGAAATTAAAAGGAAATTTTAAAAATTTATTGAAACAAATGTTAATGGAAACACAACAGAGCAAAACCTATGGGATATAGTGAAAACAGTACTAAGAGGGAAATTTATAGGTGTAAGTGCCTACATTGGTAATAAGAAAAACTACAATAAATAATGTAATGACGCATCTTAAAGTAACCTGCAGAGTCCAGAGGGGAGGCAATACCTGAGGAATCCTTGAGTAGGAACTTTGCTTCTCCTTGTTCTTCCTGGACCAAATCCTTTGGAGAGCCTGACAGTTGATACATCTACCCAAAGAAATTCTCAAGAGTCCCAAGCAGAATTCAGACCAAGAGTGTCATGCCAAAATTCATTCTTCACTCAGAAAAGGGGGGAGTCAGCATATCTCTAATGAATATGGGGTTAACATCTGACAAGCTGTTCAGAATACTTTCACATGAAAACAGGTATCGCTTCCTGTCTGTGCTCTCAATTACTTTTGGATTTATACAATGGAATCCCATAGGACTGGGTCCACTCATGGTTACATTATAGCTGGGGAAACCAGCACTGCTTTTTCCCTGCTAGTAGAGCCATCTCAATGAAGAATTTTCATGCATAGATTTACTGTCTCAGGGAATTCCTCCACCCCCCTACCACCCTTACCTCACTAATAATCCCCACCAATTTCCTGGAGAAAGGGGAGTTCATGAGCTAAAACAAATGTGATAGAACTCTCAGAAATATACAGAGTATTACAGAGATATATAATTTGTGAAGCACAAGTCAGAATTCTATTTGTTTTATGATGGGATAAAACTCAAATTTTTTCACCAAAATGGAAACAGAAAATAATGAAAAATGAAAAGATAGATTTGTTGGCTCACACTCCCGTGGGTCAGAAATTTGTGCTGGACTTAGAAGGGCTGGCTCATCAGTACTGGGACTCACTCTTTCAGTCATTCATCCTCAAGATGGTTAGCTCAGCCTTCTTCACAAAGCAGTGGTAGGGTTCAGAGCAAGAACAGAAGCTGCAAGCCCTCTTGAAAAGTAGGCTCAGATCTCATGCACTATTACTTATGAGATATTCTATTGATCAAAGGAAGTCACAAGACCAGCCCACATTTAAAGAGTAAGGCAATGGACTTCTCTTGTTAATGGAAGGAACTAAAAACCTGGCCACTTCAATCTACCCCAGATACCTGCCCCTATCATGTCTAAACTTCAGAAATAATAAGCCAAAGCCAGATAATATAGGAATAGCGATTTTAAGATATTTGAATTTTACCCTGAGGGAAAGGAGAAATGTTGGAATTATTGAGCAGGGAATTGACATGGTTAAATGTATCTTCTAGAAATATCACACTGGCTGAAAAGTGGAGAATGACTTAGAATGTATTAGAGAAGAGTAGCAGTACTGTTTGGAATGAAGAATGAAGGCAGTAGTACTGTTTGGAATCTTATTATAATGATCCAAGCAAGGTGACTTGAACCAGTAAAGAGGCTGTGAGAATGGAGAAGATACACAAATTGGAAAGATATTTAGGAGATAGGAACCATTAGAATCTTTGTGAAGATGGCAGTGAACATAAGTGGGTAAAGAAATCAAATAGCAATGATAGAAAGTAAAATATTAATTTTAATTATAATTTTAGTTTATTTACATTCTGATTTCTTTCAGGTACTAATATTTGAACTGTGCAGATGGTTTCCTATTATTAAGCAACATTGCCTTTAAAGTTGTTAAATTATGACATTTTTATAATTACATAGTTAACGGATCACTAACATAGCACAGTGCATAAAAAAAATCTTATTCTATAACATGGATAATGTATTTTTCCTGCTTGTTTAGAAGCAGAAAGTAGGCATGCATTCTCCTGGCTAGCATTCTCTATTAAATAGAACAACCCAATCTTCATAATAAGCCCACAAGAACAACTAGCATTCTTCTGGAGTTCTGACTTCTCAATAAGCTGACAATATTCACTGATAAAATTAAATGCTTCTGGTCTATCTTTTTTCATGGCTGTTACAATTTATATTCTGTACCCTGTTAGCCTCCCGACAAAGTAGATTTCATTTTCACAACCGATACAATATTGTTCTATTCGGGATCACTAACTTCATCCCTTTTAGTAGTTGTGGTATGGTGTTCTCCTGCATAATGGTTTAGTGTTGATTCTTTTCTTACAAGGTTTTCTGCCATGATATAGTTTCAGGAGATAACACCAGTTTATTACAAAACCATAGCATGGTATCTTCCTCCCCTCAAGGTCTTTTATTTCCTATCTTCGGTGCTTTACTTCTGCCCAAGGGGAAAATGTGGATAAAAGCTACAACTTCTACCATGAATTAGGTATCTACTGAATAGTCATGACTTCTGTCAGAGCATTTAGCTAAGATATAAATCTTAGAACAAGGTGAATACTGTGTTTTGTTATGCAGTCACCACTAATTTTCACTAACTGTTTTCAAGTCCAAGTGATATTCATTTTATCTTTGCTTTTACTCATGTTTTTCATTATAAACAGAAAGTATAGGTTTTAAGATGTTGGTCTCAGAGTGGAAGGAGGTATTGAGAAGCCTATTATCTTCATATATGGTAATATGTTAAACACTTTCCTCCATCCAATGTTAAGAAAATAGAAAAGAAATGTCTATTAAAGTTGAGCAGAGACTAAAATTTCACCTTCAGACAATAATTTTATCTCATCATAAACTTGAAATAAATCTTAGTAATGCCTTCAGTCCCTACAACAAATTAGCTCACATTAGAAAACCAACTAAATATAAAACAGCTGTGTGCACATCATTCTGCTTGATTGTACGTTTCAGTCCATAATATGAGTAGCCTTGTATGCATACTGAATAATCCATATTCAGAGGGTTTATTGCATGGTTGCTGATACACTTATATAGTATTGATTGAGAAAGTTTGAGATGAGTAGCTCCCCAAACTACAGTCATGAAAAACAACCATAATGTTGTTCATTGATGATGATTTAGCTACAAAGGAAAGATTACCTCCCAGACCTGATGTACCATGGTACTAAAATATATGTTTACTTCAAATGGACAAATTAAAGAGCACTAGTTTCAGGGTAAGGCTGCAGATGATTTCTTTGAGAATCAGAGAGGAATATTTCCAAATGCAAGTTTCACAGGTAATCAGATCATTTCTGGGCTGCTATCTAGATCTCCCTTAACTGGAATATTTGAAAGCCTATCTTACTTGAGAAGTCCTTGATTTTAGCAACGACAGCACACTCATGAAAGCAGGTTGAAAGAGTGACTATTTATAGAAGATAGTCATACCATTCTCAACTATAGCACTTATCATCATGTTTGGTATATGCTAGATGCTTAATAAATGTTCATTGACATCAACCAAGCAATCAATCAGTGTCAAAAGATCCTGGAAGTTTTTAAATGCTTGATAAATTTGAGGAATCATACCTGACAATAATTCTATAGGTAAAGCATTGGGTGCTTAAAGAAAATCTAAATGGAAAATCAAGGCAAGGCAGTGCTTCCTTAGGTAAATAAGCTTGGGGAATTCAAGTAACCACTCTGTGCTTCTTTTTCCTCATTTGAAAAATAGAGCTGTTGATATATAAAAGGCACTTAGAATAATACCTGACACATGTAAAATTAAATAAATTCCAGTTATTATAATGATGCAAAAATATCTCATCTCATTGTAAACTTCTATATTTATGATAGCATAACCAGGAAAATAGAAATAACCCTGAGTACCTAAAAACAAAAGGAACTTAATACAGAAATTTTTTACCCAGGTTTTGAAAACTCTTAGAGGTCAACCAGCAAATGGTGAAGCAATCAAGAGATCAGAAGAAATAGTGATTTATTATAATCCTGAAATTTAAGGCGAAGGAGAGGAATAAGTATAGCCAGAATACGAACCCAGGGGCCAGGGCTACCTAGAGGAACCTGTAGCCATGACCACTTCCTATAAAGGGAACTTGAGCCCCAGAGACCAAGAAGGAGAAAGAGAAATACTGACTTCTCCCTCTTGTTCTCCAATATCTTACTAGTGGCTTCCATTGCCCAAACCCTGCAGAAGCCATCTGACAAAGGAGCCTTGTAAATGCCCCCTGTAGGGGTCAGACTCTCTCACAATACAGAACAGAGAAGGGGAAGTTCAAGGAATGGACTTAAGAGCCAACAGACCAAGGACTTGTACAATCCCACATTGTTGTTGTCTTGAATTATTGCTTTACAAGTCTCTCTTTCTCACCAGACTGTAACTGTATTTTGGCAACAGAACCTAGTCATCATTGTTTTGTATTACTAACCCCTTTCTCCTGTCAATACTGTGCTTTGCATATTATAGGTATTTAGTTGTGAGTACTGGTGAAAATTTTTCACACTGGTCTGAATCACTTGACTCCTAGGATACAATCTTTTTTTTTTTTTCAAAATGGAGTCTCACTCTGTTGCCAGGCTAAAGTACAGTGGTGCAATCTCAGCTCCCTGCAACCTCTACCTCCTGGGTTCAAGTGATTTCCCCTGCCTCAGCCTCCTGAGTAGCTGGGACTACAGGTATGTGCTAAGTTTTCGTATTTTAGTACAGGTGGGGTTTCACCATGTTGGCCAGGATGGTCTTGATCTCCTGACCTCGTGATCCATCTGCCTCAGCCTCCCAAAGTGCTGGAATTACAGGCGTGAGCCACTGCGCCCAGCATAATTACTTTTTCCTCTATGAGAACAGAAGATATTAATTAATTATGTTTGCTGTTTTTATGCATGATATGCCTTTTTACTAAGATGCAAGGATGACTGCATGCTAATATAGCTGTATTTTTGCACTGATTAAAAATGAGCAATATATGCAAACTGGTTGCTTTAAGCTCTTTGTTTAGAAATCCTACTTATATACAGAACTGCCTAATTTACTAGGGAAAACAGGCCTCTTTACTTACAAAATAAAGCAAAACAATATAATTGTTACATCACTGGTAGAAGGCCAATCTGGTAGCTTTTACACTTGTGACTTTATAACCAACAGTAAAAACTACATTTTATATTATGACCCAATAATAAATGACACACACCCCCCCACACACACACACACGTGTACACATGTACAATTAAGACAGATATTAGAAAAATGTATCCTGAGACTTTGCTGAAGTTGCTTATCAGTTTCAGGAGATTTTGGGCTGAGATGATGGTGTCTTCTACATATACAATCATGTCATCTACAAATAGAGACAAATTGACTTCCTCCTTTCCTATGTGAATACCCTTTATTTCTTTTTCTTGCCTGATTGCTCTGGCTAGAACTTCCAGTACTATATTGAATAGGAGTGGTGAGAGGGCATCCTTGTCTGGTGCCGGATTTCAAAGGGAATGCTTCCAGTTTTTGCCCATTCAGTATGATATTGGCTGTTCGTTTGTCGTAAATAGCTTTTATTATTTTGAGATACTTTCCGTCAATACCTAGTTTATTGAGGGTTTTTAGCATAAAGGGCTGTTGAATTTTGTCAAAGGCCTTCTCTGCATCACTTGAGATAATCATGTGGTTTTTGTTTTTGGTTCTGTTTATGTGGTGAATTACGTGTATAGACTTGCGTATGTTGAACCAGCCTTGCATCCCCGGGATGAATCCTACTTGATCATGACGGATAAGCTTTTTGATGTGCTGTTGCAATCAGTTTGCCATTATTTTACTGAAGATTTTTGCATCTATGTTCATCATGGATATTGACCTGAAGTTTTCTTTTCTTGTTGAGTCTCTGCCGGGTTTTGGTATCAGAATGATGTTGGTCTCATAAAATGATCTGGGAAGGATTTCCTCTTTTTGGATTCTTTGGAATAGTTTCAGAAGAAATGATATCAGCTCCTCTTTGTAAGTCTGGTAGAATTTAGCTGTGAACCCGTCTGGACTGGGCTTTTTTTGGGTGGTAGCCTCTTAATTGCTGCCTCAACTTCAGACCTTGTTATTGGTCTATTCAGGGTTTCAACTTCTTTCTGGTTTAGGCTTGGGAGGAGGCAAGTGTCCGGGAATTTATCCATTTCTTCCAGGTTTACTAGTTTATGTGCATAGAGCTGTTTGTAATAATCTCTGATGATGGTTTGATTTTCTGTGGAATCTGTGGTGATTTCCCCTTTATCATTTTTTATTGCATCAATTTGGTTATTCTCTCTTTTCCTTTTTATTAATCTGGCTAGTGGTCTGTGTATTTGTTGATCTTTTTGAATAATCAGCTCCTGGATTTATTGATTTTTTGAAGGGTTTTTTTGTGTCTCTATCTCCTTCAGTTCTGCTCTGATCTTAGTTAGAGGATAAAATACCTAGGAATACAACTAACAAGGAATGTAAAGGACCTCTACAAGGAGAACTACAAACCACTGCTCAACAAAATAAGAGAGGACACAAACAGATGGAGGAACATTCCATGTTCATGATTAGGAAGAATCAATATCATGAAAATGGCCATACTGCCCAAAGTAATTTATAGATTCAATGCTATCCCCATCAAGCTACCAATGACCTTCTTCACAGAACTGGAAAAAAACACCTTAAACTTCATATAAAACAAAAAGAGAGCCTGCATAGCAAAGTCAATTCTAAGCAAAAAGAACAAAGCGGGAGGCATCACACTACTGGACTTCAAACTATGCTACAAGCCTACAGTAATCAAAACAGCATGGTACCAAAACAGAGATATAGACCAATGGAACAGAACAGAGGCCTCGGAGGCAACACAACATATCTACAACCATCTGATCTTGGACAAACCTGACAAAAACAAGCAATGGGGAAAGGATTCCCTGTTTAATAAATGGTGTTGGTAAAACTGGCTAGCCATGTGCAGAAAGCAGAAACTGGACCCCTTCCTAAACCTTACACTAAAATTAACTCTAGATGGATTAAAGACTTTAGCATAAGACCTAACACCATAAAAACCCTAGAAGAAAATCCAAAACCGTTCAGGACATAGGCATAGACGAGGACTTCATGACGAAAACACCAAAAGCATTGGCAACAAAAGCCAAAATAGACAAATGGGACCTAATCAAACTCCACAGCTTCTGCACAGCAAAAGAAACAGTCACTAGAGTGAATCAGCAACCAACAGAATGGGAAAAAATTTTTGCAGTTTACCCATCTGACAAAGGGCTGATATCCAGAATTTGCAAATCACTAAAACAGATTTACAAGAAAAAACAAACAAGCCCATTCAAAAGTGGGCAAAGGATATGAACAGACACTTTAGAAAAGAAGACATACATGAGGCCAACAAACATATGAAAAAATGCTCATTATCACTGGTCATTAGAGAAATGCAAATCAAAACTACACTCAGATACCATCTCACACCAGTTAGAATGGCGATCATTAAAAAATCTGGAGACAGCAGATGCTGGAGACGATGTGGGGAAATAGGAACACTTTTACACTGTTGGTGGGAGTGTAAATTAGTTCAAACATTGTGGAAGACAGTGTGGCGATTCCTCAAGGACCTAGAAATAGAAATTCCATTTGACCCAGCAATCCCATTACTGGGTATATATCCAAAGGACTATAAATCGTTCTACCAAAAGGACACATGTACACGAATGTTCATTGCAGCACAGTTTACAATAGCAAAGACCTGGAACCAACCCAAATGCCCATCGATGATAGACTGGACAGGGAAAATGTGGCACATATACACCATGGAATATTATGCAGCCATCAAAACGATGAGTTCAAGTCCTTTGTAGGGACATGGATGAACCTGGAAACCGTCATTCTCAGCAAACTGACACAAGAACAGAAAATCAAACACCGCATATTCTCACTCATAGGTAGGTGTTGAACAATGAGAACACATGGACACAGGGAGGGAGCACTACACACTGGGGTCTATTGTGGGGAAATAGGGGAGAGACAGCAGGGGGTGGGGAGTTGGGGAGAGATAGCATGGGAGAAATGCCAGATATAGGTGACGGGGCGGACGCAAATCACACTGCCACGTGTGTACCTATGCAACAATCTTGCATGTTCTTCACATGTACCCCCAAACCTAAAATGCAATAAAAAAAAGAAAAAAAGAAAAATATATAATATATTCTATTCAAATTTCTTAAATGTTGGTCAAACCCACTAAATTGATTTCCCAACCCACCAATGGGTTACAACCCATAGTGTGCAAATCACTTGTCTAACAGAATTATACCCTTGGCAGTGGTTGGAAATGCATGTCATCATAGGTTCTCAGCCTCTCCCTTGATAGAGGTAATGAAAGAGGTCAGAACACCTCCTCTGTCTACAGGTAAAGCCTGAAGAGCCAGAGCGATCAGGCCCAGAGTAAATACACCTCCTCTTTTCTGCCCACCATCCACTCCTAGTTGCCAGCTATAAGCAATTTGGGCAAGTTAAGATTCTGTCCTTAAGACAGGGTGTCAAACATTGAAAACAGCATTTAATTATGTCTTAGATACTGTATTTCTTTTGGTCTGAAACCCTTTATTAACCAGTCTCTGTAGGTTCTAAAATTTTATTTTATTTTTGTCATTAACACAAGCAAAGCACAGTTTGGCTTAGACTGGGGAAGCATTCTTTATTCTGTCAGATCTTAAAACAAAAACTAAAGGAACTAAAAATCCTACTGAAAAATAAGCTCAATACAATTTGGCAATATGTTGTTATTAAAAACAAGAAAACTTCTATTATGGTAAAAACAAGAGCTCTTCCCTTTGAGTATCATCTCAGAGTTTCTGGTGGTTCAAAAAATAACATTTTTAAGAAGTTCTGTTTTCTCACAAACTTCAGGATTTCTATCAAGCTGTCTGAAAACAAAATATTTTTGTTACTTAAACACAGCTGGCAGATTTGAGAGTGTTATACACAATTGGCCATATGTCAAAAGATACATAGAGCATAATGCGTTGTGTATGACTTTAAAATAAGATACTTAATTAAATGAAGAATACAGCACTATTCAGGAAAGTGAATGTAATATTTTGAAAACTTCCGCATGAATTCTCAGGCAAATTTTTTAATAGATTTTTAGTGCTAGAGTGAAATTACCCACTCTTCCGTGCCATCCCAGTCCACATAATAAATACAGTCATTCTAACCACAGTGTTGGAATGATATACAATTCACAGTAGACAAATTCATCCCATAGGCACATGCTCACTACTTCAACGACCTTTATCTGAGCATAAAATTTGACATACTGTCTCCAAGACAAAGTCAACTCCTGAAATAGTTATGCTTATGGAAAGAATGGATAAAGGGCATGTAGATAATCTTTTAAAAATCATTTATTTCTGTCTTTAGAATAAAATACAAAGATACCTGACAAATAAAATACAAATCCATGGATAGCAGCACTGCAGAGCTCAGGCTGTGAAGGCTGGTTCTAATTCTGACTCTGTCATTTAATCATGTATCTAGGGAATGTTAGTCAATTTCTCATACTCTCTTTCCTTATCAGGAAAGTAAGGATAAGAAAAGAATATACCATACAGCACTTCTGCAAAGATTAAATGAGATTATAATTGTAACAAGGCTTAGTTGAGTGCCTGGAACAAAGAAAGCTCTCAATAAAAATTGAGAGCAATAATAAATATACATGCTATAACTGGTATAACTATTATTATTTTCATATATTTTACTTCTCCAAGTTCAGCCTTGAGCTTTTAGTCCCATCCCATTATTGACAGGAACTTGGGACTCTGCTAGATATCCACTAGATGAAACAGTGGCATGTTACTAAGAATTGAGTGATACTCATATACATTGTACGACCGAGATGCATCCATTTCATTCATTCATAGAGATTTAGCCTGAAAATCTCATCTTCACTTAATGATCGGCCACACTTTTTAGAGTAGTTTCATGGTGCAGCTGAATGATAAAAAATGATACATTCATTTGACTCTCTATCCATCCTTACTTGACAGGCTCAGTTATCCAGTGCCACGCTCTGTGTACCCAGTCACATCAGGAGCTGTAGAACATGAGTACACAGCTCCTATGGGGAAAGCCCAGTGGTGATAATGCTGAAGTGCCATATGTGAAGATGATATAAAATCGAATTTAGCCAGAACAAAACAAACTGTGATTGTCACTTCATGCAGTGCAGTAAATGAAAAGACCATTAAAATCCATGAATTAGTTCCTAAAATCTCACACTATGCAGATGAGATAAATTTCTTCATTGAGAGAACAGGATTTGAGTTCATTGACCCAAACACTAAAATGTGCTTCTAGATCCTTGCAGCAGTTCAACATCAGAGGGAAAGAAGTTTGAATAACAATTTTTCAGTCTGATAGGCTAAACAGGGTTTATGGGTTTCCCCCATCTGATCTGCAAATCACTTATGGTAGTTTGGAGAACAGAGCCCATTACCGTATCCTGACAAGGGACAGTCTCCACTATACACTTAGTGGTCACAGGACTTTCTATCTCTGTGTTGTGACTGAGGGAAATGTTGAAGCCATGTGACTTCCTCACATTCAGCTAGCATTGTATTGCTTCTTGGTGTAGAATAAATCTTGCTGTTACTTAATGCAAAGCTCCTTTGCTTTGGGTTAATCAGGTCATTTGAAGGAAGTAAACATTAATGTCACTTTCAAAATATCTTGCATTTGGACATAGCCTACCTAAAACTTTCTATGAATAAAAATGGTTTTTATTTTTTACATTAGTATCCAAATCACAGTTCCCTTTATGTTTAACTGCTGAAAAGTAAATAGAAATTTAAAAGGTTTCACAAATAGATTCATGCTGAAAATGATGAACTATTTACTAAAAAAGATAAATTACTTAATGTCATCTCTAAAACAGACATCATAACTCTACTGATAATGTAGAACTTTTGAAAAAATACTATTGTAATAATAAAGAACAAAATAGATTGGCAATTTATTAAGTGGTAAACTCTAGCATATAAATTTAATGTATAAGTAAATTTCTGCTTATTGAGTATTTGTATAATTTCAAATTTTAATTTATTTTCTTATAATAAACAAAGTATTAATTTTTATTATGCAATATATAAATTTACGAAATGGAATTTTGTAGAAATTAGGATAATTATCTTGTCCTGGCTCACGGTGATTTGCAAAGTAATTTTCTTTAAGTTATTATGAAAAATACTCATGGCACTTTCTTTATTCTCCCAATCTTATTTCAAAATTAGACCTTCTCTTCCTTAGTGCACGCACTTACCATGCCCCAGTACACTGTGCCCTAATGCAAATCTCTCACTTAATATGAGAATTATATCTACCATTGATAGTGTAATTTAGTATCTGTGACAATACCATCTGTTAGAATTTGAATTGAAACTCTAACACACTTCTATTATGCTGAAATGAACACCTGTCCATTAGGTTCTAGACCTGAGGCCAGGGATTCATTCTGAATCATCATTGCATAGCTATCCAATGATGACAAATAGACCATGTTTATTGGAATAAACTAATGGCAAAATCTCATTACAAATTCATCAAAGTGATCTATTCCCCTTATAAAATATATTGCTAATTTCTTCATCTTGTAATGTAACTAAACCAAGTGACTATTTTTTTTTGGAATTTGACTAACAGAAATTATTGAGCTTGGTAAACTGCATGGAAACTGAGGATAAATTGATTTGAAGACAGATTGGGAAAAGTGCATTTTTTGTGTGTGAGTGGTCACTTTCAATGCCTGTGAATGTGCCTGCCTGGTCTTATTTTAAAATGGAGGTTGAGGAACTGACTGAATATAAGTTACCTCTCCAGCAAGTCTTTCATGAGCCACCCTGGATGCACTATCCTACAGGGCCACTGGATATTACTAAGAACTCGCATTCCCCACCTGCTGTGGTCTTTATGTTTGTAGCTGCCTAAAATTTATATGTTAAAATGTTAACCCTCAAGGTGATGGTATTAGGAGGTGGGGCTTTTAGGAAACAGGTAACAGAGGCAGAGTCTTCATCAATAAGATCAGTGTCCTTATAAAAGAGGCCTGAGAGAGACCTCTCACCCCTTCCACCATGTGAGGACAGAGCCAGAAAGCACTGTCTATGAACCAGGAAATGGGCCCTTACCAGACACAGAATCTGCCAACACCTTGGTATTGGACTTTGTAGCCTCCAGAACTGTAAGAAATAAATTCCTGTTTAAGCCATCCAGTCTATGGTATTTTGTTACAGCAGCTCAAATGGACTGAGACACTATCCCATCCTCCCCTGCACCTTACATTTACAAATGTTTGTGTCCTCATGATATAAAATTGTTTCTTCCATTGCACTCCTTCACTCAGTGGTTAGGGTATTCATTCCCCAAGAAGAGGAGAGAACCTGCCCCTCCAGCAGGCATTTATTGTTATTTCCTCTGACCTAGAAATCACTGCCAGTTTCTTCCAGGTGATTACTCCAACACAGAATGGGACGATATATTTATTTCAACACTAAAGTCAAACATTAGCTCAGACTCTGTATCAGATATTCCATTTTTAAAATTCTAGCCATAAAATTTTCCAAGATAATTTGGGAAATATGACTTCCTTCTAATAGTGTGGTAGCTAAGTGTCAGTGATCATAAAGTATTTCAAAAGAAAAAAATGCAAGAAAGTTCTGCTTGAGATTAGAAAGGGAAGATTTGTGTAAAATCAAGATGTGAAGTTATGTCAGTTCCTAAAAGCAAATTTAAAGGTTTGAAGATGGTGGTACTTTAAAGCTTAACCTTCAAAATTCTTCCATCTGCTAGATAAAAAAAATAATAAGCTTAAAGAAAGATAGCCTGAAAAACACAGCACTTTCTTGCCAAAATCATTTGAATTGTTTTTTGTCTAAAATAATTAGAACGTTTTATTCTATTCTGCAGGCTGCTTATTTTGACACAATGGTATTTTCATGTTTTGGAATAATTTACTTAAAGATAAACATAATGCCACATTAAAGAGTACTAGCTTTTTATCCAAATTAATTTCTAGTTTAGTTGAGTTTTCTGTGATGTTGCTGATTGAGAACAAATAAAATAAGCAAGTACCAGAATGTCTATTTTACATCATATATAACTGACTTTGAGCTGAGGCTCCAGGAGAACTGGAAAAAGAATTTATAAATCTTTCGCCTTTTAAATCCTCCCAAAAAAGCTCATCTTTTTTGTTTTTGCTTTTTCCTCCATCCTCACCTAAATTTTCTTTCTTTGCCTCTCTCCTTCAGGAAAGGTACTCATGCCTTGAAAACATTGAAAAGTTAGTGCCTTTTTCCCCCTTCATTGAAGTTCTAAAATTACTTTTGTAAAAGGAAGGCTTTGCTTTTCCAAGAAAAATAAAGATTATTCACATAAATGACTATTATTTTCATGAGCCTACTGTTTAACTCTGCAGAAGCAGCTCTTTCCTATTCCCCTTCCATCTGTCCTCCACATTATTTCTTGTCCTTGCTTCTTCATGTATTTTTTTTCCTCCTTTCCTTTTTACCATATCATCTGGCTAATTCAGTGGCAAGTTTATGAAAACACATTTTTCTGAGTCACAAAGAAACAAATGACCTGAAAACAGATAGATATTTGGGGCTTGATTGTATAGTTAATGCATGAACAAAATATAGATATACAAGGGAAAGGGCAGAGAGGTAGATTCAGTATCCATTAATCTTCTTCAAAGAGTTTACATTTTTACTTGGTACCTGAAGATATGACCAAAGCAGAAGATGTGGGACTGTATACAACCTTTAGATGGAACCTGGACATAGTAAGAGAGGGAATTCAGCATAAGAAAACCCACTTATTGATGAAATGCACAACAGGTTTAAGGTAAGTAAAAGGAAGGGCTCAGAACCTTGCATTATTTTTACTGGCATTCTGCTATTATATTTCTTGGGACAGCAAAAATGGGTAGAAACTTAGGTTTAGTTGAATTGCTATGAACTGTACTGTCTTAGGGAAAGTAACATTAAACTTTCCTCAGTAGGCCACACAACAGGTAATATAAGTAAGTTACTTGGAGATCACTTCACATCCATTCACATCTTATGCTGGCTGTGGCTGCCTCAGGGACTTGCGAAAGTATCTGTGCTCCAGGGAAAGTATTAGACTCACTGCTACCCGCAGGCGGTCCAGGAGATTTTAAAATAAAGACAAGAGAGGAAACCTCCTTGGGATCTCTACCTCTTCACCTCCAAGATACCCAAATCTCTCTAATGCTCCCTGGTTATATCAAAAAACGGTTCAGTATCATCTTCTCCCCCCACTGTATCCCCTATTTTGGCAGTCATGCTGGTCCCGGAGAGGGCCTTCTGGGAGTGGCAGGGACCTGACGTTCCATAATCTTGTACTGTTCACCTGATCCACCAAACTTCTCAGTTACTCTGGGTTTTTGCATCTAGGCTCATAAAAGAGCAAAAAGTGAGCAGTGCATATTTGAAAGTGAGGATGGCAGCAAGAAAAACAAAGGAGCAATGAGGGGTACTGTTTGCACTCTCCAAAGGCTGCCCCTCACCAACATACATCTCAACATTATTTCTGCAAATGTTATGGACCCAGGGACTGAAGAACTTTACCACTTATGTGATGAAAAGTCAAAGGTGCAAATGTCATGGTTTCACATTAAACCCTCTGTACTTGATGGATACTAAAAAAAAAAAAAATGTGGAAGAGCTGAAAGCCTATTGATATGTACCACAGTTTGCTGTGTGAATCTGCATTCCATGTGAACTCACACATCATGTTCTAGCACAAAGGACCACAGATCAATGACACTCTATTTATTCTAAATTCACAGAAGGAAAAGTTGAAAATACAAAGAGTGAAATCAGAGTGCCTTCATTTTCTATTCACAATGGAGTATTAGCAAAAATATTACCCACAACCTTGATCCAACTAACATTTTCTAAGGGTCTTTCAAGATCTAACAACTCTGCATCAGTCGTGGCCATCACCCAGAGGCTCTCACTCTAAATCATCCTGGCTTAAGTAGACCTCAGTGCCAGAAACTTTCCAATCTTTCCAATAAAGCAGAGATTTCTTTTAGTTAAGTCACATTTCTTCCACATGCATTGCTTTAATTGCATAAGAGAAAGATCACTGGGATTGCTATGCTCACTGGCTTCTTTTTTTTTTTTTTTTTTTTTTTTTGAGACAGAGTTTCGCTCTTGTTACCCAGGCTGGAGTGCAATGGCACCATCTCGGGTCACCGCAACCTTCGCCTCCTGGGAACAGGCAATTCACCTGCCTCAGTCTCCTCCTAAGTAGCTGGGATTACAGGCACACACCACCATGCCAAGGTAATTTTTTGTATTTTTAGTAGAGACGGGGTTTCACCATGTTGACCAGGATGGTCTTGATCTCTTGACCTCGTGATCCACCCGCCTCGGCCTCCCAAAGTTCTGGGATTACAGGCTTGAGCCACCACGCCCGGCCCAGCTCACTGACTTCTTTATGTGCATAGCCCTTCATTACTGCTCACTCCTCAAATAAACTGACTGTCCGATTGGCCTATAAGCAGTTGTGACTTCTTAAGTTCTTAGTTCTTTTTATTCTTCCTCTATCTCTCTTTCTCTCTCTCTCTCTCTCTGTTTAGAGACACTCTGTTTCCTAGGCCATAGTGCAGTGACGTGATCACAGCTCACTACAGCCTCAAACTCCAAGGCTGAAGCCATCTTCCAACTCAGAATCCCAAAGTGCTAGGATTACAGGCCTCAGCCATAGCACCAGGATTATTCCTCTCTTTTTAATTTCTTACCTTTGGAATTTATACAATAAATCAAAATTTGTTCATTTGGATGTCCCTGGAGAAAAGATATCATCAGTTAGGTACCCAGTTCACTTTACCAGTCAGGTACCCTGTTTACTTTAAGGAAGCATCAGTTATCAGTTCTGCAGTATTAGTAATTTAATTCACCACAAATTGCTCAAGTGCCACTATGTACTTAATACTTATATTGGCCATAAATCTTTGGGTAACCTGTTTAATATTAACTAGAATATTCAATAATTGGGACACATTTATTCTAGCAGATTACTAAAACAAGTTTTAAATAGGACACCTATGACTATCTTTTTCTTACTGGAAAACACTTATTCTTTAATAATATATTTGGGTTTATGTTATTGCCTTTTTGAGCAATTGGAACATTAAGTTCCATTTTATTTTATTTTTTTTGATTAATTAACTTTTTTTCCTTTTTTTTTTTTTTTTAGAGATGGAGTCTTGCTCTGTTGCTCAGGCTCAAATGCAGTGGTGCAATCTCAGCAAACTGCAACCTCTACCTCCCAGGTTCAGGCTATTCTCCCTCCTCGGTCTCTGGAATACCTGGAACTACAGCCATGTGCCTCCATGACCAGCTAATTTTTCTTTTTTAATAGAGACAGCATCTCACCATGTTGGCTGGGCTGGTCTCGAACTCCTGGCCTCAAGTGATCCACTCATCTCAGCCTCCCAAAGTGCTAGGATTACAGGCATGAGCCACCATGCCCAGCGAAATTCCATTTTATTACTGTTACTGATTTTTGTCACAGTGTAATGAAATGATATGTATTTAAGATAAAACTTTTTAATGAAGGAATTCGCTTATTAATTGAATAAGTATTTATTAACCTACTATATGTCAGAAATTCTGTTAGTAAGGTGCTAGGAATATAATGAATGACCTGTGCTATCATTAAGCTTTAAGGCACTGGCTGATACAGAAGGGCAAACAGAGAGTTGTAACATAAGGTAATAAAAGGCGATGAGGAGACAAAATTATTGTAAGAATACGTAGAATGGGTTTCTCGCCCATCTATGGGATGGTCAGAGATGAGTTCATTTAGGAATCTAAAATGATATCAAACTGCAACCTGATGAACGATTATAAAATATTGGGGCTGACGATGAGTTCGTGTCCTTTGTAGGGACATGGATAAACCTGGAAACCATCATTCTCAGCAAACTGACACAAGAAAAGAAAAGCAAACACCACATGTTCTCACTCATAGGTGGGTGCTGAACAATGAGAACACATGGACACAGGGAGGGGAGCATCACACACTGGGGTCTGTTGGGGGGAAATAGGGGAGGGACAGTGGGGGGTAGGGAGTTGGGGAGAGATATCATGGGGAGAAATGCCAGATATAGGTGATGGGGAGGAAGGCAGCACATCACACTGCTATGCGTGTACCTATGCAACAATCTTGCATGTTCTTCACATTTACCCCAAAACCTAAAATGCAATAAAAAAAAAATACTGGGGCTGAGAGGAATGTTCTTGGCAGAGAAACAGTAGTGTGCCAGTGGAATTTTTCAGGCAAGTTATTAAACCATTTGTACCTTGAAATAGGTCACACTGGGAGTAATTATACTGCAGAAATCAGTGGGTGATTTAAATCAAGGCCTTCCCCTTCTGGAAGACCAGAATATGCCTCCCCAAAATAAGAAGGATTACTAAGGTGAAGGCAATTAAAAAGAAACAGATACAGGAGAGCTCTGTCCTCTTTCTCTCCTTGCAAATGTGTCCTACCCTCCTCTCTACCAAGGAGAACGAAGTTTAACCACTCAAGACAGCTTTAGCCCCTCATCAGCCTGGAGATGATACCACAGGAATATAGTAGCAAGCTTTACTAACTAGCTTTTATCTGTCATTTATTTGCCTTTCCCCAAGGTGCCACCTAATAGAGACTCAAAGTTCCTTTCCTTTGTCTTTCTACTTCTCTAAATATTTACTGTTCTTTGTTGAAGATGCTATATAAGCTGGAATTCAAAGCCACCTCTTTGAGGATTACTAATTTTCTGGGTGCCTCTGATGTATATATGGAATATACATATTAATAAACTTGTTTGTTTTCTTTTGTTCATCTTTTTTAACATGGGTCCATTCTAACTACAAACTATGGGGATGTTTCCCCTGTATTCTCCTATGCCCCACTCCCATCTGCAGCTAAATTTACCTGTACTCCACAGGAAGTGAATGAGAGCATAGTCAATTAAGAAACTAAAAGTTATTTCAATTTAGTAGAATGGTAGAAATGAAGCTAGAAAAGTAAGCAGAAGCCAGATCTTGAAGGACCATGTATGGTCTATGATAAGGAACTTGGAATTTGCCAAGAGGATGAAGGGGAAGCAATGAAGAGTTTTAAAGAGGGAAAGTCTTAATTCTGTTTGCATATTTAAATGCAAAACGTGACGGTGGTACAGAGAACATTCTGGACCAATACCATGTGAACTTTCTCAGAAACAAATTGAAGGACATCAAGTAATTTGGAAAACACAGAAAAAGCATTCTCAATATGACAAGAGTACCTTTGGGACAGAGTAATCCCATGGCATATTGAGATAGTGTGTGCTCCACAGATGGACAGGAAGATAAAATAGATTATAAAAAAGGTTTTATCTGCTGTCACCTGTAAGACAATAGCCACAAATGGAAGTCATGTGTTGCACTGACCACAATGTCATTTTAAGCATTAAGACCCAAGAGAAATCCAGCCAACAGATCATTCTCTTACTATGACTATAAATCATTAACTGTGATATGATTCATTAAAATTTACCAGTTAACTGAAAGAGAGACCTATAAAACTAATTTGGGGGGCTTTTGCTGATGGTATTTGACAATAAAATTTTAAATAATGTTCATGTCACAAGCAATGTGAATATTTTTATGATTCAGTAGCTTTCCTGGATTAAAAGAAAATATATAATTGATTTTATAATAGACCCTTGATCATTCACAAATTTAACATGTTCATAGCCTGTATTCACTTAAAATATTGCCAAAGCCCAATTATGAAATGCACATAATGCTAGGCTGGTTTGGGTGTTAGAATCAGTCATTTACCTAGTGAATGAGCCTACTCAACAGCTGTGCATCTGTACCTCAATGAGGTTGTATTGTTAATCACTTTGATACTGACAGACTTAACAGAAGAATAGAATAATGGAAGGAGACCACATTCTTGTCTAAGAAGAGTCAACATTTTAAAGATTCTAATGCTCTAAAAAATATAAATCTATAAATTTAAAGTCATTCCAATATAATTAGAAGAGAATTTTTGAAGACTGAAATTGGTAACTCAAAACTATATATGGAAAAATAAATGTGTAAGAAGAGTTTAAAAAAATTCTAGAAAAGAGGATGAATTAGGGGAGCCTGGCATTACCAGATACTACCACATATTATGTAGCTATGGTAATTAAAGAATGAGATACATATAAATCAAGAGACAGAGTAATGGAATAGAATAAAGAAGACAGAAATAGACCTGTATAAATTTAGTACACAATAAAGGTGGCATTTCAAACCGATAAATTAAAAAAATTAAACATTGAAAATGAAGCCATAAAAATAGTAGAAGAAAGTATGGTATAGTTTTAAAAATAGTTTTGGTGAAGGGAAGGACTTTGAAAACATGGAGCCATAGAAAATAAAACATGCAAATCTGAATAAATATGATAAAATATTTCTGTATGATGAAGCATTATAAACAAAGCAAAAAGCAAATAATATGCCGAAGATCAAATATTTGTGACATATGAAAAAGGAAACTTTTTAGTACTATGGAAAGAACAAATTAATAGAAAAAGCAAAAACCCCAAAAGAGGCAGAGATCATAAAGATAGACTTCACAGAAAAGAAATAAAACTATATTTTAAATATGTGAAAATATGCACAGCCTCACTCATTTCAAATAAATGCAAATTCAGACTTCAAAGAAATACAAATTTTCACCTTCAGATTGGCATAGTGAGTCTATGACACTCATATATTTGATGGGAAGGTAAATTGGTATGATTTTTAAAAAGGTAATTTGACAGTTTATATCCAAGTTTCAAATGCAGGTATCCTTTTAACCAGCAATCCTACTTTGAAGAATTTATTCCTCATGCACACTTGTGTGTGTGTGCATATATCTATATATCATATATAGATATATATGCTAAGATATTCACTGTATTATTATTTGCAATAGCAAAAAATTTGAAACAAACTGTTTATTAGACCACTGTGTAATAAATTATTGTGTATTCCTATAATGTGGTACTATGACAATACCAAGAAAACAATAAAGCAGACCTGTCAGGACTGAATGGAAGAATTCCCAAAATACAATGTTAAAGGGATAAAAGAGGTACAGAACAGTATGTATGTATAGAATATTACTATTGTAGGAAAGAGATTATACATACAGAAAAATTAATGCAGGTATATGTCTAGAATAGCTTTGGAGGAACACAAGAAAGGAACAGAGAAGAGAAAAAATAAAGAAGAAGCAGGGTTTTTTTGTTTGTTTTAACCATGTATTTTTTATAGCACGTAATTTTGAAGGGGTGAAAATTAGGAAAGGCTGGAATCAAGGATAGAAAGATTATGAAAAGATTTCAGGGAGTGCTGCAGCAAATGCAAAATACACTCACTGAAAGATGTAACTTAAACAAAAGTTGAAATGGCTTTCATGTAGTACATTTCATCATCTTCATTTATGAGATAGCTGTGATATGGTGGGAAGCATCATTATTCATAGCCATCACGATGAGTAAGTAGTGGTGTAAGGGCTGGAGCTGTCTTTTCCTAACCTGCACTGAATTCACTGGGATTAGCATGGTGCTTATGTCAAGGAAATGCAGACCTTAACAGTAGTTAAAGAGGTAAAAACAGACTTTATTAAAGAACTGTCATAGGAGAGGGAGACTTCAGTATAGAACTGTGCTTAATTCTGATACAACAAGGAAAAGTGGCAACTTATAGACAAGTAGCAGAGAAATGAGTCTGTGGATAGAAAATAATGTACAAGGTAAGGGAATTGTTGCTAAACAGATCTAACAGGATTCTTGTTGAAAGCAGGCTAGGGTGATCAGACACCACTTGGGTGATGGTGGAAAATGAGGAATTTGATCAGATAAGTAGGCTGGGAAGAATAATGGTGAGACACTTCCACACTCCACTGACAATACCCTACTGACAATATTAGATAATTGAGGCGAAAACTCACAAAGATATTCAAGAACTGATCTTGATATTTGACCAAATATGCCCAGCAGCCTTCTACAGAACTCTGCCCCAAATCAGCAGACTATACATACTTCTTATCTGCACATGGCACATACTCTAAGATCAACCACAAAAAACTATCCTCAGCAAATTTAAAAAATCAGAAATTATACCAACCACACTCTTGAACCACAGTGCAATAAAAATAGAAATCATACTAAGAAGATCTCTCAAAAACATACAATTATAAGGAAATTAAACAACCTGCTCCTGAATATCTTTCGGGTTAACAATGAAATTAATGCAGAAATCACAAAACTAATGACAGCATACCAGAATCTCTGGGACACAGGTTAAAGCAGTGTTAACAGGGAAGCTTAGAGCACTAAATAACCGTATCAAAGAGTTAGAAAGATCTCCAATAACCATCTAACATCACACCTATAGGAATTAGAGAAAGAAGATCAAACCAATCCCAAAGCTAGCAGAAGACAAGAAGTAAGCAAAATCAGAGCTGAACTGAGGGAAACTGAGACACAAAAAAACAAACAAAAGATCAACGAATCCAGGAATTGGTACTTTGAAAGAATAAATAAGATTGACACACCACTAGCTAAACTAATTTAAAAAAACAGAAAGAAGATCCAAATAAATACAATCAGAAATGACAAAAGGGTCATTACAACTAACCCATCAGAAATCCACCATGCTCAAGTAGGCCTTATCCCTGGGATGCAAGTTTGGTTTAACATATGCACATCAATCATTGTGATTCATCACATAAACAGCACTAAAAACAATAAATACATGATTATCTCAATAGATGCAGAAAAGCTGATAAAATTCAATACACCTCCATGTTAAAAACCCTCAAAAACTAGGCCTTGAGGGAACATAACTCAAATAATAATTCTATCTATAACAAACCCACAGCCAACAGCATATTGAATAGACAAAACCTGGAAGCATTTTCCTTGAGAACCAGAACAAGATAAGGAGGTCCATTCTCACCACTCCTATTCAACATATACTTAAAGTCCTGGCCAGAGCAGTCAGGCAAGAGAAAGAAATAAAAGGCATCTAAATAGGAAAATAAGAATTCAAACTATCCCTGTTTGCAGATGATATGATGCTATACTTAGAAAACTCCATAGTGTGTCTGCCCAATAGTTTCTAGTTCTGATAAACAACTTTGGTAAAGTTTCAGGATACAAGGCCAATGTACAAATAGCAGTAGCATTTTTATACACCAATAACATTCAAGCTGTAAGCCAAATCAAGAATGCAATTCCATTCACATTAGCCACAAAAAGAATAAAATATTTAGAAATATAGCTTACCAGGGAGATGAAAGATCTCCACAATGAGAAGTGCAATCCATTGCTCAAAGAAATCAGAGATGACACAAACAATTGGAAAAACATTCCATGCTCATGGATAAGAGAATCAATATTGTTAAAATGGCCATACTGCCAAAAGCAATTTACAGGTTCAGTGCTATTCCTACCAAACTACCAGCAACATTTTTCACAGAATTAGAAAAAAAAAAAAATCTAAAATTCACTTGGAACCAAAAAAAGAGCCCAAATAGCCAAAGCAATCCTAAATGAAAAGAACAAATATGAAGGCCTCACACTAGCTGACTTAAAATTTTACTGCAAGGTTACAGTAATTAAAACAGCATTGTACTGGTACAAAACAGACCCATAGACCAATGGAACAGAAGAGAGAACACAGAAATAAAGCCACATACCTACAACCATTTGATCTTCAACAAAGTTAACAATAACAAGGAATGGGTAAAGGACTTCCTATTCAGTAAGTGGTGCTAGTATAACTGGCTAGTCACATGCAGAACACTGAAACTGGGCTCTTACCTTACACAACATACAAAACTCAACTCAAGATGGATTAAAGACTTAAATACAATACCTAAAACTATAAAAACCCTAGAAGAAAACTTAGGAGATGCCACCCTAGAAGAAAACTTAGGAGATGCCATGCTAAACACCAGCCCTGATAAAGACTTCATGATGAAGACACCAAAAGCAATTGCAGCAAAAACAAAAATCGACAAACAGGATCTGATTAAACTAAATACCTTCTGCACAGCAAAAGAAACTTTCAACAGACAACCTACAGAATGGGAGAAAATATTCACAAACTATGTATCTGACAAACGTCTAATAACCCAAATCTATAAGGAACTTAAATCAATAAATATAAAACAACGCCATTAAAAAGTGGGCAAAGGACATGAACAGGCACTTTTCAAAAGAAGACACACACGCAGCCAGCAATCATGTGAAGAAAATCTCGATATCACTGATCATTACAGAAATGCAAATTAAAACCACAATGAGTCACCACTCCTACCAGTCAGAATGGTTATCATTAAAAGTCAGAAAATAACAGATGCTGGCCAGGTTTCAGGGAAAAGGGAATGTTTACACAGTGTTGGTGGGAATGTAAGTTCTGCCACTGTGGAAAGTAGTGTAAGCTATATTCTTAGATATTTCATTCTTTTTGTGGCTATTGTGAATGGAATTGCATTCTTGATTTGTCTCACAGCTTGAACATTACTGGTGTATAGAAATGCTACTTCTTTTTGTACATTAGTTTTGTAGCCTGAAATGTTGGAAAGTAAAATATACAGAGGCAGAGAATAAAACAGTGTTTACAAGGGATGAGGGCTGGGAAGGGAGGAGAGAAAATGAAGTGTAGTGAAAGGATACAAAGTAGCAAATATGTAAGATGAAAAAGTCTAGAGATTTAATGTACAACATGAAGACTATAGCTAATAATATCACATTGCATTTGAAACTTTTGCTGAATGCGTTTACCTGCTCTCACCAAACATGCACGCACGTACGCACACACACGGGTAAGTACATGAGATTATGGATATGTTAATTTGCTCCAGTAGAGTAGCCATTTTGCTCTTTATATGTATCCTATAACATGATGTTGCATACCTAAAATAAATAAAATAGATTTTATAAAAGAAGAAAAACAGAAAAACTTATGCAAGTTCACATAACTAGTAGGCCAAACCTAAGTGACCCCAGAGTCTGCACTAAACTATTTTCTTCTGATTTTTCCAATACTGCTTGATGCTCTAATAAATATGCATTCAGTGACACTGAATCACACAAACACCAAAGCAACAATAACCAATTTTTTTGCTTGGGATTTCAATAACTAGAAATTGGGCACTGCAACATATTCAGTGAGTAACTTTTTAGATAAAGTTCCATAGTTGATTCTCTTTTCAAATATGACATTTCCTAATTCAGCATCACAGATTTTGTTCAGATATAGTATTTTCAGATTGGCACTGGAAAAGTTGAGCAATACATATCCAGATCAAAGGGGACAAAAAGCAATTTGTTTATGTAATAAAAATTTAAACAGAGTCTGGGCAAATTTTCATGGCCTGGATTTGGAGGTCTAGGATTGTAGCTTTGAAGTACACTTCAAACTTTAATAATAATCCTTGTCTTAGTGTTTGCCTCTGTTGCAGTGGCCAAATGTGCGAACTCCAGAGTTTTAAATGCTGTTGTGCTCCTGCTGTCGTGCTCCTGCTGTCATGCCTGATGATACAACAATTGATCATTCAACACAAAGAATAAGAAGGCCTGATGCCTGTAGAGATCAAAACAACTACTATCAAAAACACGTTACATGATCATGACCCATCAAATAGTGCTAGATACCTGGATTGATCAGGTCCCCGGAATATAATGGTGCATCCTTCATCTTAGTTTGAAGAATGACCAGAATGAAGGAGGGAGCATTACAATGAAAAATGGTCATGCTGGCAGCCCTGCTGTGAGGGGGAATGACAAGTGAAAGAGGAACCACACCTGCAAAACAATAATGGCTCCAAAACGAACTGTAAGAAACCAAACCATAATTGCAGACTATTAAAGCTCAAAGTCTTGAACACCAGCTCCTTCAGACCCGTAGTTTCTTGAGAAAACCACAAACAAGCTGATCTAACACTAACAAGAAGAACTCTGCAGAGACGCATGTATTGTAAAAATAAGTTCACTGACTATTCCAACTACTACATTCTTTTCAGATTTGGTCCAATTTCTGCAAACACCATCCTGTTACTAACTTCAGCCTCCAAAATTCCCTAAGCACCTCCCGAACTCCTTTGTTTTGAGACACCTCAATTCCCCTGGTTTGTATTCTCCCTTGCTGCAAGCAGCAAACTAATAAACCTGACTATAGCTGCGCTCCTGTTAGTGTTTGGCTGGCTGTCTTTAGCACCTTTGTAAACACATAAGAAGAAGCCCTCTCACAGAAAGGGATCTTTTAATAATTCTTCCCTATCATGTGTAGAGGGTATGGAGAGAAATATATATATATATATATAAAATATATATATTTTATATGAATTATATATTTTATATGAATTTTATATATATATAAAATTCAAGTACGTTTCATACTCCTATATTGACTACTAGTACCACTCTATGGTTCTGATTTTATTGATGCTATATTGGTGATTATGCATTTGTGAACATGATCCAAATTAGCATAGGTATATGCTTTTTATGAAAATGCGAGTTTGACCACATTCAATAATATTATGAGTCTGTTAATATTGAGTCATACTCTCTGTACTCAACAATGACTAATCCATCATTTTTCAGATGTAGTTTAAGTATTTAGAGATCTATAACTCTGCAGTGCTTTGCATGAGAAATGTGCACTCTCTGTGTCTTAGCTCACTAGACAGTCATTGATAGAGAACTTCAGTGTCAAGTCCTGTCACTTTGACATCTGTCCTCAGAGCTAAATCTACTATCAATAATAAAGATGCATGAAATAATTCTTGAAGCTTTATGTATTATATCTTTGTCTCTATTTGTTTCTGTCTGTCCATACACATAAACACTGTAATTACACACACACACACACACACACACACACACACAGACACACACACACACACAGCCTTTTTTTTCCTTAGAAAAGTAACCCCTTTTAGTATATTTTTTCTAACTGAACACACTAGTGAGATGTTGCCTTTTAATTATTTGTGTCCCATAAACAAACAGTTGTGGCCTTCTTAATTCATTTCGATAGGATATTGGAACGCTGGAACTAATAGTGATATTAGTGACTGTAACAGTCATAGTTCTCCAGAAAAACAGAACATAATAGGACGCGCACACACACACACACACACACACACTGTACACACCAGCCCATTCAAAGTAAAATGTGAAGACGACAAGACTAATATGATGACTTACTTCCACTTAATGAATAGTAAATATATTTTCTCTTTCTTACAATTTTCTTAACAACATGTTATTTTCTCTGGCTTACTTTATTGTAAGAATACAGTATAATACACGTAACCTACAAAAATATGAAATAATTACCTATTTATGTTATCTACAAGCCTGCTTCCAGTTAACAATAGGCTATTAGTAGTTAAGTTTTGAGAAATTCAGGAGTTAAACAGATTTTCTACTGTATGGAGAGGCTGGTTCCTCTAACCCTCACATTGTTCAGTGGTCCACCATATATATATATATGGGGTCTCTCGACTTTAAGGACTTTTTTTTTTTTAGATGGAGTCTCACTGTCACCTAGACTGGAGTGCAGTGGTGTGATCTCAGCTCACTGCAACCTCCACTTCCCAAGTTCAAGAGATTCTCCTGCCTCAGCCTCCTGATGAGCTGGATTACAGGCATATGCCACCATGCCCAGCTAATTTTTGTAGCTTTAGTAGAGAAGGGGTTTTGCCATGTTGGCCAGGCTGGTCTTGAACTCATGACGTCATGTGATCTGCTCACCTCAGTCTCCTAAAGTGCTGGGATTACAGGTGTGAGCCACCATGTCTGGCCCACTTTAAGAAACTTTTTAAAGAAATAAGTGCATAGATTGCAAGAGCTGGCAAGTCCTAAATCTGTAGTGCAGGTCCCAGGCTGAAAATTCAATCAGGATTTAATGTTGCAGCCTTGAGGTAGAGTTTCTTTTGCTTTGGAAAACTTCAACTTCTGTTCTTAAGGCCTTCAACCGATTGGATAAGGCCCACCCACACTCTCAAGGGTCTACTCCTTTAAAGTCAACTAACTATAGATGTTAGTCATATCTGTAAAATACTTTCAGAGCAACACCTGCAGTAGTGTTTGATTAAATAAATGGGTGCTATAGCCTGGACAAGTTGACACATAACACTAACTACTGTAGAGTTCATCTAAACAAACTCAATTAATTTTGTACGTAGTCACCTAACTAATACATTTATGGAATACTAGACTCAATGCCCAAATATGTTCATACTAAACCAAGAGTTCTCACCAATCATAAACCTTGATGTAGACCACTGTATTTGTAGACAGACCATAGTTCATAATTATTTATTGTTCATGGAATTTCTTATGCTTGTGATTAACGTGAAAAGAGTATCCTGAGATTTTAGGAGCACTTTTTTTTAAAGGATATATTACAAGGATCAACCAACTGCTATTATCAGGATACACATAGTAAATTTATTGATGCATTTGTAAGTCTTAAGAATGGAATAAAAATATTTAAAACACATACAAATATTGTTGAACTATTTTGTAAATGGGTGACTAAAGACCAGGAAGTTACTTTGTATTTTACCTCCAACTTGCAATTCTACTTTAATAAAACTGTCTATTAGTTTAATATAAAATAAATTTTGTTTAACTCACATTTACTTACTTCACAAATCAGGTAATACTAAGATGTGTTATTTATAAGCATTTGCATTTTTCTTTACTCAGAATAATTACAGACTTCCAGTGAGATTAAATCATAAATTACTTTCTAAATAATGCTAACAAATTCACTGGAAAATATTTTTTTTTATAATAGAAAGTTGGATTTCCATTTGGCTCTGTTACAAAATGTGTAGTTTTTAAAATAAAGGATATATTGCTGTGAGATTTTCAATATTCACCTTTTTAAAAAAACAAGGATATCTGTAAATGAACTTGACAATGGATAAAAAGTATATCATGACATAATCTTTTAGGTCATAGGAGAAGTACAAACATTTTATTAGTGATTTCATCATTGAGTCAGAAAAGAAGACTTTAGTTTCCTCAAAATTTTTGGTTAAGTATCAGTGACAATTCAAAAAATTACTCAATAATAACAAAACAAAAGAAAAAAGATGAAAATTTCAAGTAAAGAAACAGTGGGCAAAGAATACAAACAGGGAAATTCAAAAGAGGAAATGTGAACTCCTAATAGAATATAAATCAAGTTTAACCATACTAGGATTAATACTATAAAAAATAAAATTAGATATTTTCAGCCTACTAAATTGTGAAGTAGTACAAGTATTAACTTGAGTGTTGGTGGGATACTGCTTTCTGTACTACCAGTGGTTATCAACATTTGTAATTTTTTCCAGTAGGTCGATCTGGAAATCTTTATGAAAAAATCTTGGTAAAAATACATACTTTTTGTCTCAGTCCATTTTCTATTGCTTATAACAGAATATCTGAAACTGGATAATTTATAAAGAAAATGAATGTATTTCTCACAATTCTAAAGACTAAGGTGTTGAAAGTGAGAGGCTTCTTGCTGGTAGGGACTCTACAGAGTTCTCTGAAGTGGTGCAGGATATCACTAAGTGAGGTGGCTAAGTGTGCTAGCTTGCCAACTCAGATCTCTCTTTCCCTTCTTATAAAGCTACCAGTTCCCCTCCCATGATAATATATGAATCCATTAACCCATTAATCCATGAATAGATTAATCCATTAATGTGCCTTCATGACTCAATCACCAGTTGAAGTTGCAAGTCTCAATACTATCACATTGGAGGTTAAATTTCAGCATGAGCTTTTGGAGGAAACTTTTAAACCATATCACTCTTTTTCTCAGTAATGTAATTTCTAGGAATTTATTTTAAGGATATTACTGAATAAGTGAATGAAGTAAGGATATTACTGCATAAGAATGAAGTAAGATATTCATATTTGTGATAATTATAAATTGATATAAAAAAGCAGAAAAATTGTTCTGTAAGTTAGAGTTTATTCATGGAATGAAATAATCTGCAGCCTTTAAAATGTTGTATATAAATATTTAATGATGAAAAGTCAGGTTATTTAAAAAGTATATATAGCATATATAATATGATTCCAGTTTTTAAAAGAATAAAGGTACACATTGAAAAATGTCTGGAAATACAAAAAACCAAAGTCTTAGTAGTTGATTTGGATAGTGGGATGACTATCATTCTTGTTTCCTTCTTTTGGCTTACTTTCATTTGACATGTCTTTAACAATCACAAGTTTTCGTCTAATGGGAACAATCATGAGTTTCTTTTAATTTAAAAAGAAAAAGATGTGCCCAATTCAAAAAAGATGTTACTAAACAGTAGATGTTTACTTTCCAAATTAGAGATATGCTGCTATGAACTGAATTGTACCCCCAAGCCCTAACAATTCTTGTGTTGAAGCCCCAATCCCCAATATGACTATATAACTTCAAAATACCCTTTGAAACAGATGAATTCAATGTTTTCTCACTATGTTATGGCATATTGTGTATATGCAACAAATATTTTCTCATAAGTTTCCCCGTGCTTCTTTACTACAACCCTATGCTAATTATTTTTTTTTTTTTGGTCATCCATTAATTTGGAAGAAATTCTCAGGTGTCTCTTTCTGAAGTCATCTCTTCATGTACCCAAATTTTTCTGATAGCTTCAGTCTATGTTCTCTGAAACTGATATCCACTTAAATTCTCTACTGTTTCATGACCAGCTTGTTCTATGCTCCTTCCAGGAAACAATGGAATGTCTATTCTAGCATCTACAAAATCCCAGGTACATCTAACATGCAATATAATAATCATGAT